>NC_081413.1:672872183-673614683 GCF_030272615.1 Cryptomeria japonica
AGTTAAATTTTTATATAAAAATTGGCAAAACAATCATGAGAAAACTAATCTGTTATGTCTTCAACAAATTTTGTTTTATGAAATAGGATCATATGAGATATTAATGGAAGGTGGAAAAATAATTTAGTTAATTCTTCACAATAATTAAGTCATGTACCTAGACATTTGGATTATTATATATGATTATTTATCTATGTAGCTATTATAAGAATTAAGTCCCTTCAATGATTCCTATATGTTTCAAATTACGCTGATATGATGTACACATCCTCTTGTGTATATAGATTTAAGAATAATATATTTTAGATCTAAATTTTGTATATGTGATTTATATGAGTTTATATGTCATTTTCTCTAACTCAAGTCCATGTGATTTTGTTATGCACTTGCTCTGATATTTATAGATTGACAAGTTTGTAGCTAAATATCCTAAATATGATTTCTTAAGTCCATATATATGAATTTTGTGTGTAAGGGCTCAACATATAAAAATTGAAGCACAAGTCAAGCCTAATTTAGATACTAGAGCAAACAAGGCTAAAGAAAACATAGTTGATGTTATGGAGAAGGACAAAGTGCAAACAATGTATGTTGGAGAAAGGTTTGGATCACTTTCTTTTACCACAAAACTTGAGCATATGAATCTAGATAAAGAGGTGAAGAGAAAAATTTATTATAGAAATTTAGATCAGTTACTTGGAATGGATATGGAGAAATTGAAATTCTATGTTGAACAACCTAGAAATTCTACTAGGAGATCAATGAATTGAATTGCAAATGAAATAATTGCTCATTTCCAAGATTTTGATAAACTTGATCGAGCCCAACTATTATCAATCGTACTTCTTTGTAATGAGCTAAAAGAGCCATTACAATTGTTGGTTGTAGATTTGACATTGAAAAAGAGGAAAACTTCACAGCTAAAAAAAACTATTGTTGAACATGTTAAAAAAAGGTTTAGGTTCCACTAGGAAAGGATATTGATCAACAAAGAAGGCCATTTCAAGAAGAGTGATGTTGACATCTATTTTAAGTGATAAAATACCAAAAAAAAAGATAAATCGCTCTACTTTCGACTAAAATTGGTTTTATTAGAAAGACACTAACACAATATTTAAAAAGAAGAAAGGTATTGATGATATCTCGGAAGGCATTTGGGCAATTATGTGTAGATCTCCCTGTTGTGACAAGATTGAGGGTGTTTTTAGGAACTTAATTTCAAATTTTTAGAATGAGCATACATGTCCATCATCAAATAGTAGAGATGTTATCATACATAGGATTGGGTCCATAGTAGAGATGAAAATCATACAAAACATTGGCTAGACATAACACAACATGAGATGTATTAGATGTTTTGTAATTTAAATCCTCATATAAAGATTGGAAAAAATGTTTGAAAGGTTAAGACCTCATTATGTGAAGAAAACCAAGATTTATAAAACTTGTTATTTTTGTTATCATATTGAATTTAATCTCTAATATCACATGTGTTTCAAAAGATCAAAGAAGAAAGCAATGGTTTTCAAAATTCACTTCCTAAATGGGTAAGTCGGTTCATGGAATCCATATTATGTGATAAAATAGATGATGATAATGCAATTGGTCAAATAAATTGCATAAAAGGATATTGTGAAACATGTGGAAATTTGGCTAAAATGCCTTTGAGAAATGAAGATACCAACCCGACGAAGACAGTAAATTGCAAGAGTTACAAGTGTGTAAAGTTTCAAACAAAATTTGGGAAAGAGTCCACAAGGTCAAACTATGTAGAAGACATAGTCCAAAATGATAATATAAATACATGCATGCAAAAAATGCTCTCTCAGATGCCACTCTGACCAGATGCTGCACCACCATCACCACCTGCTCCCCCACTAGTCCCCGCACCATCCGATCTATCTCTCCGTGGAGGCCCCATCAAACCCCCACTAGCTCCTCCACCACTTGACACCTCTCTCCGTCGCGGACCCACCACACCCCCACTGCTCTGCATCCTCTGAGACCACTTTGACCTGGTCTGCCGCATCTGTGTATAGCTCAGTGCTCATTGACTAGCTGGCACCACCTGCTCATATAATCCCCACCAATACTCTATCTTAGCTTGTGCCCATCCAAACTGTCTCATCACCTCCCCAGTAGGACCCTATGCTCCTACTCCCACCCGGACTCTCTCCAGTAACTCCGCTAATCTCTCCACCACACTATCCCTCTCTCGCAACACTACAGATAGCTCCAACTCTCGTGCAAATAGCTGCACATCTCTCGTTGCAACCTCCGCCTCTAGATCCTCCACCCGTGTCTTGGCTACTGTTAGTCAAGTCTGCAAATGTGCTAGCATATGATCCCGAAGATCACCACCCCGTGTCACTCCCTAACCTGTATCCATAGGTTCCTCTCCAGTGGCTCCCTCCCCTCTGTCCATCGGTATCTCCCTCTCCATACCTCAGCCACCTAATCTGACTCCTCCCGGCACCAATGGTCCCTGTGATATCCGCAGTGGCAATCCACCTCTCCCTCTCCGCTGGACCCAACCACCTAATTTGGGAAAGAGTCCACAAGGTCAAACTATGTAGAAGAGGGGATAATCTACTTATTAAAACATTTGTGGATTTTTTTTGTAAATTAAGACAATTGTACATACATCATGCCTTTTTTGCTAAGTGGAAAGTACAATAGTTTCAAAAATTAAGAGATACTTTCCCACTTGGAATAGTTCTATCAATAGTCAACTTTGTAGAAAATTACTCTTTTATACATCAAAAAGAGATTCTACCAGATCATTATTTTTCAAAGAAAATTAGTAATATGGTGCATGTGTTATTTTATACATCAACATGTGCAATTGGATTTGGATTTGGAAAATGATATGTTGAAGACAGATCTGATTCACATGCAACATGATAAAATTGAGCTTATGAGACAAAAGGGAAATCTGGAAAATGAGTTGGCTACTACAAATCAACACAAAGAGAAATTCAAGAAAAATTCAGAGGAACTTGATAACATGCTAAAAATTCATAAACCTAATGGAGATACAAATGGACTTGGATTTGAAGTTGGAGAAAGTTCTGGTACTGCAAACAATCTAGATCAGAACAAACCGATAAGACAACCTAATGCTTATAAGTTTAATGGCAAATGTTTCAATTGCTACAAATATGGTCATAAAGAAAATCAATGTAGATTTAGAAACAATCAGAATATTAATGCACCCACCTGTCAATGTTCCAAATGCAACAAAGTTGGTCATAATTCAGAAAACTGCAGAATGAATGTGAAATGTTATGTTTGTGGAAGATATGGACACTTATCTAATCAATGCAAAACACAAACCAGCATAGGATATGGAAAAGCTATTCAAAGGAATAATGTGACTTGTTATGCTTGTAACAAAATTGGACATATTGCAAAATTTTGTAGAAGCAAGACTTCACCGGCAAATAATAAAGGATCCAGTTTGAAAGGCAAAGAAAAGGTAGATGAGGTAAAGCAACAATTTTCAAAACAATGGATTAGGAAGAGAGATCAGAATGTTGATGAGACTATCTCTATACCGGTAGAATAGAGTAACCCTCCACTGACAGGATAATCTTCATCCAACTAAGAAGTAACCCTTTGGGGGTATTGCAACAAATTGAATATCATGCAGATTATCCTTGATCGATGGTGAGAAGATAGATTTCTTCTTTACCGATAGATATGTTAAGTTTCACTTAATTGACGAACATTTAATGTGGTTGGTAAGAGAAAAGTCATTATAAATCATCATATTTCCCTCATTTTTGATTCACCGTGCATTCAAATTAACAGAGAGTGCGAAAAAGAGAAAAGGCATTCAAGGTGAAGGTGTGAAGTGATCTTTTCAAGCATTCAGAATACTTTAAAGTAGCTAAAGGTATTTTTCAATGGCTTCTTCTTCTGCTCCTGAGTTTATTGCAAACCCTACTATTGTGGAAAATGTAAAACGCCCTAGGCCCATGTTTAAATTAGTTCCCGAAGTAGCTAAGCAAGATGATTCCATAGGAGCATTTTCAAAAATTCCTAAAGGTGTAGCTTATGCTAAAGACCCTAGGATGTATATACATTGCAATATAGAAAAACTAGGTTCTAAATATTTGATGAAAATGTTTACCAATGTAATTTGTGATGAACATGGCGTGGTTAAACTCGAACACAAGATTGTAGAAACTCTAGGTTTTGTGGAAATACTGAACATTCCCCAATTTCTGGAAGAAGTGGTGAGAATTGTCTTAAGTAGAGCACATGGAGAATCTCTATGGTTGGATTCTGTCTACAAAATAACTCAGCAAGCAATTAGGGCAATAACTGGTTTACCCTCAACCGACAGCACACCTGACAAAACAAAGAAAGTTCCTAACAACAAAGTAATGACCCTAACTGGAGCAACTTCTGACAATAGATCACTAAGAGTGAATGATATCAAAGACATCAATGTGAGATTCATAAGTATGGTGCTAGGTTACAAGACTACACATGAAAATAGGCTTAATTCTGTTTCTAGTCTTTGCATTAATAGTTCTTATGAAATGGTTAACAAAAATGCAATGATAGATGTATGTGAATGGCTGAAAGATGAACTCATTGATAATTTTTAAAAGATTAAAGGAGATAAGAAAGGGACATTTCGCTTTGGTAATATTTTAGTATGCTTAATGTTGTATTTCACTAAGGAAATCCCCGACATAGGACTGAAAGAATTTGGATATGACATACTAGTAGGAAAACAATTACAGGAAGATTTTACCAGCATGGAAACTGCAAAGGACAACAACATAACTGAATACTTTAAAGCTTTTCAAGCTGAAATGAAAACCAGAGAAAGACTACCACAGAGTATAGTGGACAAATATGACAAAGAAATCTGTTTTATCATCAAGAAGGATGAGACATGGATGGAAGTTTTACTCCCTAGGACTGTATGGGTGATTGAAATGGGATATGAGGTAGATCTCAACATTATTGAGACTTATGCAAAAGCTTTGTTAGATGCACCAAGAGAACCAACAGAACAAGTTTTTGGTAGTGCTGAAACTATTGAAAGTAATGTGAAAGTAATGAAGCAAAGGAAGAAAAGAGAAAAATATATTAGGGATGCATCAAAGAAGGTACAGGAAATCAAAGAAAAGATAATGAACATCAGTGGGATATCGGCTAGTGAGCTGGAAGGACTGCAACCAGAGGCACACATTTCACCGATTGGCACATCTTCTGACAGTCAGAAACCAACAAATTTCAAGAGAGTTGAGAGGAAGAGAAAACCTTCACTGGTACCCTCTCCTTCACTCAAGAGAACAAGGACTTTAAGGAATAAACAACAGGCAGTAAGGGGACCACCAAAGAAATTAACACCAAAGAAGAAACAACAACCTGTCGCCCCTTCTTTAAATGATTTACTAAATGAAATAATTGATGATGGAAATTTGGCCAATGTACACCAACTATATAACACATTCAATGATTCAGACAAGGAAAGAAACGAGAATAGTATAATTTTACATCTGGATATATACAAAAAGGTTTTAATTGAAGTAGTGGATGACTTACCCAATGATTTGTATAGGAGATTGGAGGTAAAAAGGATTGCAGTGATGGAATTGGATAAGAAACTAAAAGTTGAAAAACTTCTAGCTGTACATCTGATAAAATCAAAAGAGGAAATTGATGAACTAATCTCAGAGGCCAACCGATCTTTTTTTGCCAGTGGTTACCGACAAGTAAGTTTAATGGCAGGTAGAGTAAAAGATATTGCAGATGAAACTGCTGATAACTGGGATATATTCTTTGTGGAGAAGGAAAAACAAGAGGAAATGAACCAACCAAAGAAAACATTTAAAGTGTATCAGAAGGATTTAAGGACAAAGGGAAAGGTAAAGTTGGTGGTATTCCAAACATCAATATCACTGACAATTTACCACCACCTTTGGATACTGCACCGATACATATTGATGATCCACCGGTTATTGACACTGAAGGTGTCACACATGATGGCACTAATCCTGAATCTGAGATACTATTCACCATGAATGTGGACACTCAGAAAGTGAATATTGTTATGGAGAAGGACAGTGCAGAGGTTAAGGATGACAATGTTGACTATGGCAACATGGCAGAAAAACTGGTAGAGACTGTTGGGGTTGAGATCCCAACCCAAATAGAGTAATCATTACAAACAAAGAAACCATTGGATACTGAGAAGAATACTGAAGGTATAGATGTTGGCACAAGGCCACCGGAGATTGAGATACTGACAGTTGAGCATACAGAGAATCCTACTAAGGGAGAGGTACATACTATGGTAGAGAAACCGACAATCACCGTGACATCTAAGAAGCCTAAGAAACCCTTGCTAGTTGAGATGCAAACACAGACTGATCCACCAGAGGTAAACACAAGTAAAATGGCTACAACTGATAGAAGCACATAGGTAATAAAGGCAATTGGTCAGACATTCGACACATCATTAAGTGAATTCAGACCTACTAATGTAACAGAGGTACTCCTGGATTCAATTAAAAGGATAATGGATTGCAATGCTTTGACCTACAAAGCAATTGATGACACCATACCAATTCTTAAATTGTTTGCACCGAAATGTAACATAGATCATGTTAAGGATTCTTTAGGTAAATTGGACACATTGTCCAAATTCATTGCTGACAATGTAATAACGGTTGATAAAATGAATGAGGATACAATAAAGGACAGAGTTGAAAAGGAGAAGAACAAACTCTTTGATGACACCATAAAGAAGTACACAAAACACATGAATACATTATTACCGACATTGAACTCTACAATTTTAGAATATAAAGAGTTGTATAGAGAAATATGCAAACCACACATTCTGACAGAGGATGTAGACAAGGAAATCAGTAAAATTCAAAAAGAAATTGAAGACATAGTTGATAACATAATTGGTTCATCCGACCACATATCAGTTTTTGAGCAAGAAATGGCATACTTTGAAGAAAAACTAGAGAAACTTGAGAAAGAAAAGGCAAGGATTAAGTCTAATGCCAGAGAACTTAAATACAAACTTGGTCCTAAGTTGGACAATCTTATCTCTCTGAGAATAGAAATATCCAAGGCATTACTTCAAGGAGAACGATCACCGGAAGAGCACATGTATCATCTCATCGGCACGATCCAACAGACTGAGGCAACCTTAAATGACAACAAAAGGTTTATGCAGAGTCTTAATTTGGTTTTAGCAGATTTTTTTCAAATTGTAACCAACCGGTTACAGACCTTGAGGTGAAATTTTTGCACTCGTTTAACAATTTTTGACCACCTTTGTCATTGATGTCAAAGGGGGAGTAGTCGACAGAAAAATGATTATTCAGAGGAGATCATTTTCTCAGGGGGAGCACGTCTTTTTGGAAACTTTTTGGACTTTAGTTTTTGGAACAATTTTTGGATTTTTCTCATGAGTGTTGCCATCAATGCCAAAGGGGGAGATTGTTGGCATTCTACACTCTTATGAGAATAATTGATGTTGTCATTGATGGCAACCAACTGGCAACCATTTGGCATTCATTTAGTAAGCCACTGGCAGTTACAGGCACCAGCATAGTCTTCTACAATCACCAGCAGACACTTCACCGACAACGGCAATAATGGATACCGACACTCAAGCCAACATGGAATAAACTTTTGTTTATTGTTTTATCTTTTGTAAAATCCGACATGGCATATTATAAAAGACTCATATATATCTATAAGATCTTATAGGTCATTTTAATATGTGAGTATGTAGTATATGAGAAAGGATGATACATGATAGTTGATATTTTTTTGTATAAGGTGATATAGTTGACAACGAAGGTTTTGGTAATGGACTGAGCTTAAACTAGTACTGAACCTGGCATAGTTGATGTTGATCTGAAGCAGTACATTGTATTGGATTTTGATAATCCATTTTCTAAGTCACAACACCCCTACATTAGGAAGTAGAACAATCTAAAGCCAAATGTCCAATAGAGAAGCACTTTTGACAGTGAAATGGGAGACCTTCAAAATCAAGTAGTTTCATCCAGGGCATATGCCCAACCATAAGAACCACATCTCCTAGGAGAGACGAAGCAACATCAATGTCTACCAAGATGTGAACGAAGGTGGAGTGGTCCATAGAAGAAGTATCATCATCCACCATCAAGAATTAACCAATGGAGTTGTTAATGGCCTCATAGCAAGATTGTACCCAAAAATGAAGGGGAAGATTCAAGAGACAGACCCACACTAGATGCACATTAAGTGGTTTAGTAAGAGGGTTGAGGGTAGTAATCCAAGGCTTGATAGAGAGAGGATGGACACCCAAGGCCCACAACTTACCCAAAATCAAATCTTGATCAGCCGAAGAGGTAAAGGAACCAATAAAAAAGCCTTTAGCACAACGAAATAGCTCAAATGTAAGCAACCAAAGGCTTCCAAGAGTCACTCACCCAATGATGGAGAACCCGTAAGGAGGGCCAAAGCCCAAAAAATCTACACACCAAGGCACAACGTTGGTAGAAACCAATATTGTCTACAACATCCTGCCCACAAACAATCACAGGGGATGACTTGGCACAGGGGAGAGGACAAACACCCTTGGAGGATGGGGTTGTAGATCTTGCCACTCGAGAAAAACTTCACTTACCAACAGGTCAGGAAATATCTAAAGTATTCTATCCAGAAAGAGTAGTCATACCACGAACCAAACCTGAAGTTGTAAAACCCATGGGAGGAGGGCGCTTGGTGGGAGTAATGGTCGCAACAACACTAGGAGTGACAACCAAGGGGGTCTCTCCAATCGGGAGAGAAAAATTCACCGTTGTCCCTAAGGCCAAGGGAGATGAAACAGGGTGAGCCACAAAAGGGTCCAATGAACCAGGAGCTGAGACAATCGAGCAGGCATAAACAGAAGGAGGCGGACCAGACGTGGAGGGAAAGAGGGAATTCAAACCAAAAGGAGCGAGAGAGTTGTTGCGTGTAGCCGTATCATATAATGTTAAGATTAATTATGAAAATATTGTATATATGTACATGTACATTAAACCAAGCACATAAATACTGAGTGAAAACATTACACATATCTTACCTCATGTTCCCATTATTTCCCATGCAGGTGCAGTTGTAGTGCAAGGGAAATATCTCAAACAAGTCAAAATTGTTCAACATGGGATTCATTTTTTTGATTGTCAACATGAGAACAAGGTATATTAGTATTCTCACCTAGTAATTGCTATCGTACTAGATCTCCATCCAATTCCACATGAACATGGATGTCGTAAATGGAGACTAGATAGTGATGATTGTGATGCTAAAAATGTGATATATAGGAGGCATACACATATAATGAGACAATATAATGTAATTGAAAAGCTTAATTTCAAAACTAGATTAGAAATGCAAACCATAAGCCTTCCTTCAAATGTCCCATTTTCCTCTATTCTTGAGGACCTTGAAGGTGTTGGATTGATGGGCTCTCAGCGGAGCAATGACCTCCAAAGTGACAACTCAAGAGTTGAGTAGCTTATTTGATCATAATTGACTATGGAGATGATATGAAATGCATGATTTAAGAAATTAGATTAACATGCTATGATAAATCCAAAAGCTAAATGCTAGATAATTGAAAATGCAAATTGCCTATAGTAATGATGCCTAAATTGATATGAGATGGGATCCTTATTGCTCCAAAATGGGGGATATTTATAGGAATTCAAAGGCCAAAGCTGAGGTGGCAGGAATCGACGGTCCAGATTTGATCTGAAGATATCAAGGGCCAAGATTGAGGAAGTTGGAGAAGAGGTTGGAGGAAGGGACACTTGCATCTCTGTGGTGACAAGTTTCAAGGAGCCTTTCTCATGAGAGGGCAAGTGTCCAAGGGAGGAGACATGTGGAAAAAGTGCCATGTGTCTCAAGGAGAGAATATCCACACCATGGGAGGTTAGGATAAGGAGGTTAGAATGTGGAAGATAAGATAGGGTTAGTTAGACCCAAGATTAGATTGAATGGGTTAAGTTAGAGGATGGTTAGGTTAGTTGGTTAAAAGTTAGGAGCCATGTGCTCATTTGAATTTAGAAATTCAAATAATTGGAAAATGGTAATTAATCTCAACAAACTTGAATTTGTTAATCTTAATTAGGGATTAGAAGAATTGATTAATATGGGGAGACATTAATTAATTTAGAATTAATTAATCAAAGGGGGATGTGAGATGAACTATATAAATAAATCATTTAGATTTATTTACTAGTAGATGAATAGAGAAATTAATTAAATTGCTTGTGAATTCAATTAATTAGGAAGGGGAATTAATCAAATAACTACGTATTTAATTAACTATCTTCAGACCATTTTTAGGTGTATACATTTTGCCCCTCTTTGAAGCGAGGTGTGACGACGCGTTGGTTCAAAGAAAACTCGATTGATGTTGTTGCTGATATTGATTTTGATAGGATGCAAATTCGATCTTGATTTGATGTGGATTTGGTTTCGATATGATACTGATTTGATTTGGAGATGATAAATCTCGATATGATGTGGTTTCGATCTTGGAGATGATAAATCTCGATATGATGCCCCAGATGTTGATTGCTAAATATTGATGCGAGGATGCCCCCTCGAGAGATGAATCGGATAAATTTTGAATGTTTTTGAATTTTTCGCGATTTTTTGATTTTTTTTCAATTTTTTCAATTTTTAGATTTTTAATGATTTTTCGATTTTTAGAGATTTTTAGAGTCAATCTGATTCATTTCCCGATAAGAAATTTGAAAATGCTGCCCTGCTAGGCTGATTAGTTGATTAGATGATTAAAAATCAATGGAATAAAAATCCCACTTAAATGCCCCATTATGAGTTTAAAAAAGTGAATTCCTTTTACCACTCCTCATTTGTGCACTGTAGTTGTTTGAGAAAATTTGCTCTGAAGGAAAGAAATGGTGATCCCGTACCACCAGCATAGGTTTGAGGGAGTTCAACGATATGAGCATCCTCCGGCATATGGTCCACTGGTATGTACTTCGAGAAAACCCAGCTTTGTTAATTTTTTTAAAAAAATTAGCTGTTTGCATAAAAAATCATTTTTTAGCGCTTTCGCTAGATGGGTTGGGAAAAATATTATATTTTTGAGATGGGTTTTCCAGTTCATGAAATGGGTTTTTCCGGATTTTAAAAAAAAATTCCATTCATATCCCAATTTTTTTTTTTTATGTATGCATTTTTCTTTAAAAAAAAAAAAACATCAAAAAAAATTGTTTTTTTGAAATTTTATTTTTGTGGGGGAAGAGGGCGTTGGTGCCCTAGAGGTGGTGGTGAAGGAGGGGTAGTGGCCGCCACCGCAGGTGCTTTGGGCGCCACCGCGGGGGGATATTTGAATTTGTTTTTAATTTTTAGTTTTTCGATTTTTCAATTTGTTTTGGATTTCGATTTTTCAAAAAATAAAAAAATAAAAAAAATTTGATTTTTCGATTTTTGGCAATTTTTTGAGATTTTGATTTTGGCGATGAGGTTTGATCATTTGATTTGATTTTTTGATTATTTCGATTTGGGTGATTTTGAGAAAATGATTTGATTTGTCGATTGGTTGACTTTGTTGTCCATTTGATTTGATTTTTGATAGGGTAAGATTTGATTAGCTATCTAATTGATAAAATTAGATGCTCCTGATTGATAAATTTGATGATCAGTTCTGATTATCTCGATGCACATGCGAGATGAGATAAGATTGATAATGACCTCATGATAGATGAGCGTCATTGATAGGGGCCCAACGAGATTTGATAAAAATATCAATTGAGCAAAATAGACCGATAGATAGATTGATTTGATAGATAGATAAATCAAGAAACTGATATGATGAGATGATTTGATTGCAGGAGCACTTTACCGTTCTTTAGTCTTGGAAGCGTTTCCCGAAGACATGGATGCTGATACCTCGCCTTAGCCAGGCGGAGCGAGACCACATTAGCAGGTGTGGTTTATCTTCCCTTCTTGACATGCCCCGACCTTTGATAAACCGGGGATTAATGACATCTTTAGCAGAGTGCTGGCATAGTGAGCATAACACGTTTCATTTGCCGACGAGAGAGATTACGGCGACACCTGAGGATGTCTACCAGATTTTGTGCATCCCTGTGATGGGTGATCTAGTATATTATGATCTCAGCGAGCGGGTCAGGACAGATGCACTTTGTCGAGTGTTTGAGGATGATGAGATAGGTGGATATGATATTGTGTGGCAGGAGATGCTAGAGCTATGATATGCCACATTACCGACTGTGCTTGGCGGATTTATTGGAGGCTTCCTTTGTCCTGATCACAGGTCAAAGGGATTATCTATTGGATGGGGTCGTCTGCTTGAGCAGATGATGATAGAGGGGACTCGATTTGCATGGGGGTCATGCATGTTGGCGCACTTGTATCATGACCTGCACCGAGTTGTGTATCAGGGATCAATTGCATTATCAGTAGGGGTGACCATGCTTTAGATATGGGCATGGGAGCATTTACCTATCACACGACCATTGGCTAACAGAGAGAGACCTGTAGGTAGGCCTTATGCTGATGGGTATCCACATATAATTGTCCAGCGAAAGCTAGGCAAATTGGAGTACTGGCGATTGACCTTGGATGATCTGGATACTGTGATATGGAGGCCATATAGGGATTGCGATATTTGTCCCGAGGATGCATTGGAGATACTGTATGTATTCATGATGCGATATCTGATTAGATTGACACCCTATGTCATTGAGCGATTCCTTTGTATGAGGGTGTTGACACAATATGGTAGGATATAGAGGATACCACAAGGTACAACTCATTATGCTCACCGGAGATTGGATGTGGCTACTTAAGGGCCTTCTATTTCATATGATCAAGCTTGTGCTGAGTATCGATCATTGGGGCCACTTGATTGGGATTGTCTTCCAGGTGTGATGGATAGCGGGATGACACATGAGTACGCCATGCATTGTATTGTACACAAGTTTCCGAGGTTGACACGTCTGGATGAGCCATAGCCAATCTTAGATGAGGATGATGAGAGGCTATGACACAAAGCTCCTAGACGACGAAGGGATGGTGGGGGGGGAGGAGGTGGAGGCAGAGATGATATTGGATATGGAGATGGATATGGAGGAGGTGTAGGAGATCATAGTGCTGGAGATTATGATGGAGGAGATGATGATGGGAGGGATGGGGGAGATGATGATGGGGGAAATGGTCAAGCAGTGGCAGTAGTAGGCACACCAGGAGCTAGCAGTTCTAGATCTGCCAGAGATGTATATATAGATTGGACGGCCCAGGTGGTCAGACGCAGGAGATCAGGTCCAGGGGATCAGGGGCATCAGGTTCCAGAGCAGGAGGTTCCCCGGATTGAGCAGGTACCTATGACAGTATCACGGGCTAAGCAGCCACAGGAAGAGGCACCTCGACGGATCCTCATTAGGATATCGTCTCATCAGTAGCAGGGTCAGATTATGGACTTGCAGGCTCAGGTTCAACAACTAGAGAGTCAATTAGTAGAGAGGGAGTCTCAGATGGCTTTTCTCCTAGTCGAGAGAGACAGAGCTAGGGATAGGTGTCGGTAGGCCAAGGCACAAGTACAGTTGTCAGGAGAGTCTATTTCAGGGAAGACTGTCCTGAAGATGATGCACTAGGGGATCTGAGAGGCTGAGTGTTACAAGACCTTATACTTTACTGTTGTTCCTCCTGATCAGAGGGCTCCAATATTTTCACAGCTGAGCAGGAGATCAGGATAGAGCCAGACTGAGAGTCGAGGAGTGACAGGGCCACTTCAGAGAGTTCCCCCAGGTGGGGACTCAAGTACAGGGGTACCAGCTGGTGTTACTCTACCTTCTGCATCAGGATAGAGTTCTGCTCCGCGTCCTAGTGGTCACACCGATATGGGACATTGATCCATTTATGTACACACCTTTTTGTGATGAGATATTGATGATTCCTACGATGTATATTTGTGATATATCTCATATTTTTTTGTGATATCATTGTACCTTGGACATTGATCTTGTTTTGATGATATGATATGCAATCGATCCTATTCTCTCTACATGACCTATGAGATGATGGATGCATTCTATTTGATATATGATTATGTTGTGTAGTTACTTTCATGATGTATGCTTTAATTTCTATATGCTTATGAATTATAGATGATGGATATATGATGATGCAGTATTTACATGATGTATGCAAATGCAAATATGTATGGGGATGTTTATAATTGCTATGTGATGCATGTGCAATGCAATGCTTTCTATGTTTATGATATTTTTATGATTTTCTCATGCATGTTAATATGAGATGAATGTAATGCAATGCAATGGTGCTACTTTATATGATTTGAAATTAGATGAATGCCATGCAACGATCTAACTAAATGAATGAATGATTTAATGCTTTATATGAATGATGCCTTGGTATGCAATGGTTACATGAGATGAACTAACTTAGCATGCACGATGAATGAATATTATTTTTGTTATTGTCAAATGTACTCAATCACGTAATAAGAGAGATAACACCATGTTAGTCTTTGGCCTTGGAAAAGATGAGCATTGTGATCCCATGTAGAATGAAATGCAAATCTACTTTAAAATGCAAATGCAATGCAGTGATCAGACCGGTCATGGAGTCATTGCTTTGTTTCATCATTGAGCCTTTAAAATATGGGAAGTGAGTGCAAACATCAATGGTATAATTGAACCATGATGCCCTGAGCACTACTTTCCTGGGTTTTTGATATTGCAAGTTAGCACAAGCATCGAGGTATAATTGAACCAAGATGACCAAAGTGTTGCTTGCGTAAAACAGGTAGTATTAACCATTTCTATATGCAAGTCTGAAATGTCTTCCATGATACTCCGATGATCTTGTCCTTAGACAATTTTTCACATATTAATGATTAATTTGCAGACAGTAGACAAGAAAAATATCATGTTCCTTCCTCGTTCCTCTAGTCAAAGACATCCTGGAGTTACTCAGAAATCATGATAGCAAAAATCAAAATAAAATAGTTGAACCATTATTGCTAAAGTGTTAAAATCATGAGTCAAGATATATCATCCATTGATATGTGATAGTTAATGGTTGACAATGTGGTCTAATGTTCAATGTTGGATGTATCTCAGTTTTTCGCTTGACAAGCATTGTCAGACTGTTGTTCTACCTGTTTGATGAAGCTCAAAATGATCGCAACTTTTTGCCCCCAGCCAGGTTCAGGATTTTACCCCCAGCCTAGAAACAAACCTTTATTATGATATAGTCAATGATCCAAACCATGACAAGAAATCACCTGGGATGCCTACGTATGTACAAAGGCTTTAAGATGGATATGAACAATGCTGATGGAAAAGAATGCAAGCAGAAGAATGCACGAACCAATAGATGGCAGAGCTAGCTGACAGATAGCGCCTGTTTGCCAGGTTTTCACCATCTGTTTTTATTGCACTTTTTCTCATATTTGATTTTTTTTGGATTTTGCTTTTTTCACCATTTTTTATTTTTCAGTTGTTTCACTGTTTTTGGATTTTTTCAGCTTTTTCACTGTTTTTTTATTTTTCAGACATAAAACTTCTTCAGATGCATGCTATTGATGGGTTCCTCGAGTTGATCCCCATCTTGTGTCGCTAGTTGATATGCTCCTGACCCAAATACTGTTGTGATCGCAAACGGACCTAACCAGTTTGGTTCAAATTTTCCTTTCTTTTCTCGATCTGACTGATTTCATGGATTTTCCTTTAGTAGTAGTTCTCCAACTTGAAAGATTTGTGGTTTGACCTTGTGATTATAACTTCGGCACATTCTTTGTTGTTATACCTTTAAATGATCAAAGGCATTTTGTCTTCGTTCATGGATCAATTCTAACTCTTGCAGTCTAGATACTTGTTGTTCTTCATCTGGAATAAGACCTTTTAGTGATACACGTAGAGAGGGTATCTCTACTTCGATTGGCAATATGGCTTCTAATCCATATACAAGAGAGAAAGGTGTGGCACCTGTTGGTGTGTGGATACTGATGCGGTAGGCCCAGAGAGCAGGGTTTAGTTGAATATGCCAATCTTTCCCAGCATCGTTCACTGTCTTTTTGAGGATTTTCAGAATAGTTTTGTTATATGCTTCTGTCTGCCCATTCCCCTGTGGTTAATAAGGTGTGGAGAATCTGTGTTGGATCTTGAACTTCTCACATAGCTCTTGTACATCTTGATTTTTAAATGGTCGCCCATTATCAGTGATAATGGTCATTGGTATTCCATAGCGACAGATGATGTAGTTCAAGATAAATGCAGCAATTTGTTTTCCTATGATATTTGTGAGAGGTACTACTTCAATCCATTTTGTGAAATATTTTGTAGTTACAAGGATGAATTTGTGACCATTAGATGAAGAAGGATTTATTTTTCCTACTAGATCAAGACCCCATTGGCAGAAATGCCAAGATGTTGCTAAAGCATGAAGTTCTTGTGTCGGTGCATAAATCAAATTCCCATGGATCTGACATTGTTTGCACATTCTAGCTATCGGAAAATAATCTCATTCCATAGTTGGCCAATAATAGCCCAAGCGTATGATTTTTTTCGAAAGGGTAAGACCACTTGAATGAGTGCCACAAATGTCGTTATGGACTTCATTTAAGGCCTTCTTAGATTCTTCTTGTTCGAGACATCTTAAAAGAGTACCATCTAGACCTCGTTTAAATAGGGTATCTGTGACAAGAGTATAATGGGAGGATTGGCGAATAAAGTTTCTCTTTTGATTTTTTGATAAGTCAGGAGGTAAGATGATATCTTTCAGGTATGTTTAATTTTGGCCATAGCGGGAGGAATCATGTCCAATAAGTTGACAGATGGTTTGGGAACTAGGACAATTATGGGAAGGGTAAAACAACTCTTCAACCAGGAATTCATAATGCTCTTGATTTTCCCGTGTTTGTAATAAAGAAGCAAGTGTTGCCATGGCATCTACTGCTTTGTTATCATTTCTTGGAATTTCTTCAAAAGTGATTTCAACAAAATATTTTTTGAAATCATCCACCATCTTTTTGTAAGGCATGAGTTTGTCATATTTTGTTTGATAGTCATCATTGATTTGATTGATGACGAGATGAGAGTCTCCAAAGACCTGAAGTTGTGTAATGTTCCATTCCACAACCATTTTGATACCTGTAGCCAAAGCTTCATACTCTGTGGTGTTGTTGGTGCATGGGAAGCTTAATTTGTATGCTTTCAGAATTGTATGACCTTGTGGTGTGATGAATAGAATACCTGCTCTTGATCCATACTGTGTATATGAATCATCAAAGTATAATTGCCATGTTTTTGTGGTGACTGTTAGGATATCAGCATCGGGAAATTCAATTTGCAAAGGATGATCATCTTGAAGCGGTGCCTCAACTAGTTGGTCTGCAATGACTTGTCCCTTAATAGCTTTTTTGTCTACATACTCAATATCAAACTCACTTAGGATCATGATCCATTTTGCTAGTCATCCTGTCAATGTTGCCTTGCTGAGAAAATACTTCAATGGACCGATTTTAGCTATCAACTTGATGGAGTGAGATAATAGAGAGTGTCTTAAATTTTGAGAAGCAAAAACTACTACCAAGCATGCTTTTTCTATTGGGGAATAGTTGAGCTCGTATCCCACTAGTGTTTTGCTGATGTAGTAGATGGCTGCTCTTTTCCTTCATTATCCTGTTGTGTGAGCAAAACTCCTAATGATACTTCAGTGGTTGATACATAGAGCAATAAAGGCTTGTCTGGAATTGGTGACAGTAGAACGGGTGGTTGCATGAGATATGCCTTGATCTTGTTGAATGCGTCCTCACATTGATGGTCCCATTTGAAATGAACATTTTTATGCAATAGATGAGTAAATGGATGACATTTAACTGCTAGTTGAGAAACAAATCTTTTGATTGACTGGAGTCTTCCTTGTAGTGATCTGAGTTGACTTATATTCTTGGGAGATGCCATTTCCATGATTACTTTGACCTTAGCTGGATCTACTTTGATACCTCTAGCTGAAATAATGTATCCCAATAGCTTTCCTGAAGTGACACCAAAGGCACATTTCTTAGGATTTAGCTGTATCTTGTACTGTTCTAACCGATCAAAGATCTTTTCGAGTATCTTGATATGTTCTTCTCTGTTGTATGATTTTGCCAAGATATCATCCACATAGTCTTCCATGAGTGTATGCATCATGTCATGGAATATCGTTGTCACAGCTCTCTGATATGTGGCACCTACGTTCTTTAGTCCAAACAGCATGACGTTCCAGCAGAAAGTGCCCCACGGACATGTGAAAGTTGTCTTTTCTTGATCTTCAGGTACTATTTTAATCTGATTGTATCCGGAGAAACCATCCATTAGAGAAAACATAGAGTGTCTAGCTGTTAAATATACAATGATGTCAATGTTAGGCAAAGGAAAGTCATCCTTTGGACATGCATTATTAAGATCTCTGAAGTTTGTGCATACTCTGATACTTTTGTCTGGATTTGAAACAGGAACAATGTTTGATACCCATTGAGGATATGCTATGGGTCTGATGAACCCTACATCCAGTAATTTTTTTAGTTCTGCTTTGACCAAGAGAGCGATACGTGGATGCATCTTTCTTAATTTATGTTTGACTAGTTTGGCTCCTGGATTGACATTTAAGTGATGCATAATAAGCTCTGGATCCAATCCCAACATGTCTGCATATGACCAGGAAAAATTGATTTGTCATCGTTTAAAGAATTCTATATATTGTTTCCTTTCTTCTTCTGACAGAGAAGTTGTTGGATGTAGGATCTTTGGTTGCTTTGTTGTCCCAATATTAACTGCTTCTGCTGGTCCGATCAAAATTGATGACCTTTCTTGATAGTACTCATGTAAAGTGTCAAATCTTCCATCTTCCAGTGCCTCGAGGAGGTTTTCACCGTTAGATGCGTCCTTTCTTTTTAATTTTTCTTGATCTAATGTTGCCAAGAAATGGTTTTCAGCATTAGACCTGATATTGTTTTCTTTATATTCCCTTTTGCAACTAGGAGATTTGGCACCCACTTGACTGGAAGATGCGTTGCTAAAATTCCTGGTGGAAGTTGTTGCGGGTTCGATTGCATTAAGATATATGGATATGGCATGGTCATTTGGAAAGGTATCAATGGCAGTATGTCCTTCATTTTCCCATTCAATAAGTTTGGCGTGGATTAGAGGTAAGGTATCATCAGGTTGAGATGTTTCGAGAGTATTTAGGGTCATGATTGAGTTATCAAAGTTTTCGATATGTATGTCAATGTCTAGAACGGTACCCTCATCAGAGTGACCTCACCCAAGAAGTTCTTGATCATCCTCAAATAAGCCCAAGTCAACCGAATGTGATTCTAATTCAAGTGAACTAGTTCCTAACGTTTGCCTTGCATACGTGTGAACTACATTGACTCCTACATCTTCTTTAAAGAAATTTTCTTCAGTTGATTCTTCTGAATGATAGGAATCCCATTCCCATTCGTCAGAATCTGTCTCTTGTAGCTTGCAATCTACAAATTTGTTCATATAGCTTTTGATATGTTTCTTCTGTTTGTCTTGCTATATCTTTCCTTCTTTCATATTCAACTTCTTCTGGACTGAGATTGAGTTATGTCAACTTTACTATCAGCTCTCCTTGATTAGTACTAGGTTCATGCTTGTTTTGATTGAGAGTTAATGTTGCTTGGGAGGTATTATTGGTTTGTTTCTCTTGTTGATTTGAGGATTGTTTCTTTTGTCATTTCATGTTTGTTTGTGCTTGTTGCTTTGCAGATGCTTCTTCCTTTTCAATTGCAAGTTGTTCTTGTCTATTTTCATATTCCTCTTTGTGCTGATTACATAATATGTCTTCTGGTAGAGTAATTTGTCCATACCCTAAGCCTACTTTGTTTGTGGCCTGCTGAGTATGAGGTTGGATAGGATCTAAGATACCTTCTTTTCTTTTTCCTATAGGACTTGTTTTAGTGTATCCCATCCTTTGAAGAATTTTGAATCATTTTCCATATTTTTATGTAGGTGTTCTGGCATTGTTGACCTTTTGTTGAACTTCTTCATCTTTGTATAGCCACTGTAGCACATCTTTGTCTTCTATCTCCTCTGATAAGGTTCCAGCACTAATGAATGCTCCATCAAATATCGGAAGATGTTTCACAATTGGTTGTTGTTTAGAGTTTAATGGTTTTCCAAAGGATTTAGGAGAGAGTGGTAATTGTGATATTGAGTATTCTCCATTTCCTCAATCTCTTAGCTGTATTTGTTTTTCCATACTTGATAAAATAGAGGCAAATGATTGCTCTTTGGATTGTGTGTTCGAAGATGATGCCTCCCTGTTATGAGGAACAATGACTTCTTGAGCCATTTTTAGATTGCTATAATATTGAAAGGGATTTGAATCTGCAGAGATTGTGATTTCTTGTCCATTGTAGGGAAATTTGACACACTGATGATATGTTGATGGGACAACTTGCAAGTCATGTATCCATGGTCTTACCAAGAGTATATTATATGATAAGTCCAAGTCTAGAACTTGGCATGTTGTGTTTTTCTGCAAAGGTCCCACTCTAATGGGTAGTATCACAATTCCCTTGGAGGAACGTTCTTCTTCATCATAGGCTTTTATGGTGATCTTTTTGCGGGGATCAAATGCATCTTTTGAATATCCTAAGGCATGAACAAGAGTCGATGAACAAATATTTAGGTCAGCTCCACCGTCTATTAGAACATGTTTAACGCACGTTTTGTGAATGAGGACTTCAATATGCAAAGGAGCGTTGTGGGGATGTTGCAAGGACATGCCGTCTTCTTTGGTAAATGATAAGCATTGAGGAGTTGTGAGGTGTCCCACCATGGTTTGGAATTGATCTATGTCAAGATCTTTGGACATTGTGGTATCTACTAATGCTCATTCAAGAATGTCTTTGTGTGCAGGTGAAAGATTTAAAAGTTCTAAGATGGATATTTGTGCGGGTGTTTTCTGTAATTGGTCCACTAGATTGTATTGTTTGGTAGTGGATGACGTGTTTGTTGTAGGACCCTTCAAAACCACTTTGGCTTTGCTTCTTGTGATAACATGAGTGGGTTCTTGATGTTGTTTCTCTTTAACCACGGTCACATTTACCACATTGTCATATGTATGAGCATAGTTTGCCTTTGCTTTACCTTTACCATTCTGCCTTGTTGATGATTCACCCTTCTCATAATTAGGAAGCAGAGTTTTGAAAGTTGTGTGAGATTCGTTTGTTGTATGTCCAGCCACAGTTATTATTCCATTATCAATCAAATCTTGGATGACATGTTTTAATCATTGACAAGCATCTGTTTGGTGTCCTTTGTTTCGATGGAAATCATAATAATGGTTGTCATTCCACCAAGCAGGTTTTACCTTGGGTTCTCAAAGTTTCTTTCTTCTGGTAAAGTAATCAATTTTTTTGCAATAAGTGTTTTTAAAGCAGACCCAAGGGGTTCACCAATGTTTGTAAATTGTCTTCGAAAGAAATTTTGGATAGTTGCTTTTTGGTGATTGTTTTTTGTTGAGTTGCTGCTAAGTGATTGGATAAATTAAAAATCGGTTGCTTTGGTTTTACATTGTTGTTATCCACTATCCCATCATTGACAACATTACCATTTCTATTCTAAAACTTTGGTTTATCATTGTGATTGTTGTTGTTAGTGTTGTTAGGAGGGTGAACTCCTTTGAATATTTTCAACTCACCTTTCTTTATCATGGCTTCCTCCATTCTGATTCCATTATCAATCATTTTTGCAAAACTTTGATTTCCTTGCATTTTTATGTAATAACTCATTTGATCATTTAAGTTGTCGATGAATATGTCCATTTTTTCATACTCTGGCACTGTACGAGGATACCGCGAAGCTAACCATCTCCATTGTTGTAAAAATGTCATGAAAGGTTCTCCACTCTTTCTTTTCGCGTTACATAGGTCTAACATTGTTACTTCATGTTGGATGTTGTAAGAGTATTGTGAAACAAACTTATCCACCAATTTTGAGAATGATCAGATTCCAGGTGTAAGTTTGGAGAACCATTCCATAGCTAGTCCAGTCAAGCTTTTTGGAAATAATCTCATCAAGTAGGTATCCTCATGTGCAAACTCCATACTCATTGTGCAAAATTCTCATATATGATCTTGGGGGTCAGTGCTTCCATCATATTTTTTTGTATCTAGGAGTTTCAAAACCTATAGAAAATGGTCTCATGTTTAGGTTTCTGTCAGATGGATAAGGACAGATTTCTTGAAGTGAGTATCTTCTAACATTTCCTCTTTGCATATCTTGAATTTGTGTTTGCAGTGTTTGTATTTGTTGTGCGAGAGTTACGATAGGATTATCCACATGATTTGTTCTTGCATAACCATGATTTTGCATTCTAGGAGGATCTTGATCTCTTTCTGTATCATCTCTACCTCTTCTTGTATCCTCATTAGATTGAGCGTTATTTAGAATTTCTACTTCATCTCTTGTGGGAATGTAAGTTTCCTCATTGTTTCTAGTGTTACTAGGAATTGACGTGTCATTGAGTTTGAGACCAAAAATATCCTCGTATTGTTCTTTATTAAGGGGGGGATCATTTCTCTTTTGTGTCAATTTGTTCATATCAAAATCTTGGGGGAGTTTAGAACCATATTTTGCTAACATTAGGAAATATTTTTCTTTTTCTCCCTCCAATATTTTCTGCATAAATTTATCGAATTGAGGATCTTTTTTTATGTCTCTGACATGTTGTTCTATTATTTCCTCTTCAACTTGTATTTCATCTTCGTGTTCCATGTTTCTATAGTCTTCAGTTATTTCAAATGTTTTTGTTTATGTTTCTGCAATCTTTCGTCTCTGAGCCCTGGTTAGAACGGGCATACACGTGTTTTGAATGTTTTTCGAGGTTTAAATCTTGTTTAATGTGTTTCAATAAGTTATCAATTGTTGAGGTGAAAGTTGTAAATGGATAGACACGAAATGATCTTTTCAAGTATTTGCTTGTTTGCAAGTTTTTTTATCTTAGTTTTGGAGTGTAGATTTTGTGATTTTTGATATGACCAAGTTCAATAGGAACGATATATCCTATGATAGAGAACGAGGTTATTCTGATCAAGCATTGTAGTTTCATGATTAAAGGATGATAGATCCTGATGAGAAACTATGTTTGAACGATCAGTTTATAAAGACAATGTAATGTTGCACTTTAAAGTGTTTGATCTTTAACTTGTTTGAGGTGAATACTTGAGACCTTTGTGTATCTTGTTCTTGAATATGTTTTGACATAAGATAACTTGATTGAATGACCCAAGAAGATGACCTACTCTTTATGTTTGACTGTTTGAGAAATTGGTTGTTTGTGTTTTCTGATTTTGATGCAGTTTACCGGAAATGCTAACAAAATGACTAGGAACTCTGCTATACTAACCAAAAATGCTGACAAACTTACCAGAAACGCTGCTAAACTGACCAGAAACACTAAGAAACAGACCAGAAATGCTGACAGATAGACCAAAAACGCTAACAAATAGACCAGAAACATTATTTTGTACACCAGAAACACTGGCAAACAGACCAAAAACGCTGACAGATAGACCAGAAATGCTGACAGAGAGACCAGAAATGCTGACAAAATGACCAGGAACTCGGCTCTGCAATACAGTGACTCTAAAGTTCAAATAATGATGTGTAGACTTAGCAAATTAAGTGTTTGAACTTAGGAGATTTCAATTTTGACCCAACTTAGTGATTTTTCAGAATCAGAGAATGGATATTTAGACCTAACAAGTACAAACTAGGAAATCTAATGTCGCAACATGAGCAATTTGACATGCAACTCACAAGAGTTGTTGATTAGACCAAGGGAGCTGACCTTTAGACCAAGAACTCTATTGTTTAGACCATAAACTCTGTTGTTTAGACTAGGAACTCTATTGTTTAGACCAAAAACTCTAATGTGCTCAATGTTGAAATATGAGAAATTTGACATTCACACCAAGAGAGCTAACGCTTGGACTGGAAATGCGACTGTTTGGACCATAGATGTGACTTTTTGAACAGTAGATGTGACTGTTTGAACTGACAGTGATAATCTTTGGACCAAAAGGGATAATGTTTGGACTGTGAATGTGACTGTTTGGACTGATAAAGCTAATGTTTGGACCAAAAGAGCTAATGTTTGAACTGTGAATGCGACTGTTTGGACCATAGGTGCGACTGTTTTGACTGAAAGAGCTAATTTGCTGTGAAACTTGTGAATTTGACCATTTGAAGTTTGATTTTTCAATGCTTATTGTATTTCAATGGATGAGATCTTGACTTGACTTACAAACACAGAATTCAGATTGTATTTTTGTCCCAAAGGACACATAAAGTGTATGTTCAAGAAGCTTTAAAGAAAGCCCAAGTTTTCACGGGTTTTAAACAATTGAAAACACATAAATCAGTCTATCCTAAGGAGATTGGCTTCATTATTAGATCTTAGCCCACAACTTGGTACCTTGTCAGCTCACACAACCTTGTCACCCCCTCAAGGGCACCCGTGTTTTTGCCTTTGCGAGAGCTAGTGGAGTCTCATTATGAGCCTAGCAATAAGGTCTCAAAAGGGGAGTTCACACATACGCTCAAGAGGGACATATGGTGAGTATCTTAAGGAGAGATTCTTCCCCCTCCATGCACTAAGAATTTAATAATGTTCGGAGGTAAATCGGGTAGCTTCTAATTTACTTGGAACTAGTAAGGGATTCGTTCGGCGCGTCGGGGTATAAACTCAATTAAGAGGTCTCCCAGCCTTGAAAACCAAGGTTTGATATACCCAAAGGTATGGAGGAGAGCTATTCCCGAGAACTGTCGTTGACTTGATTTTCATCAAATCATGTTTATTTTATAGTGGGTTGGAGTACTTGGCGTTAGGTGTTCCCACTTGGGTCGTTCCCCTCTCACCGACCTTTACGGCTAAGAGTTATTACTCCTCGGGAGGGCAGGCCCGCTAAAGATATGCACTATTGAAAGCAAAGGATGAGTTTGTCTTTTTTATCACCTAAGAAAGGTGAGAGCATACTCGCCTATCATCAAAACATATAAGACATGTTTGTTCATTTCCATTGTAATTAGTCTATGTGCCTAATTTAACAAATATAAGTGCAAAATCTCGTGGCTGCAATCAAAGTTAGTATTTATATTGCATTCTTTGACGGAAAAATAGTTTATGACTCTGGTCTTTCACAGCGAAATGAGTACCTACAAAACCAACAATCTGCAAATTAGGTTCGGGAAAGTGACAATCCAGAAGCAGAAATGAGGAATGCAACATACAACATTTGCAAAATCAATAAAAAACTGAAAAACGCCATCAAATTGACCAAAAACGCCATCATATGTGCCAAGAACGCTGCTTTGCACACTAGAAACGTTGTTCTGCACACCAGAAATGTTGTTCTACACACCAAAAATGTTGTCAAACATACTAAAAACGCTGGAAAATGTATCGAAAATGCCACAATACATACCAAAAATGCTAAAGTACAGACTGAAAGCACTAAAGTACATAAAAACATGAAAACAGAGTTGAGAAGTCTCCCAAAAACATCATTTGAGGTGTCGGAATGCCACAATAGAGACCAAGAACGCGATTCGGGAGCCCAAGAGAGCTAATCTGTACTCCAAAAGAGCTAATCAATATGTCAATTAAATTTCTTGCAAGAAAACTTGTTAAAGATCAAAGGGGCTAGGCCCGACGGTGGGTGCCAATTAAATAATGAGACAATAAAATGTAATTGAAAAGCTTAATTTCAAAATTAGATTAGAAATGCAAACCATAAGCCTTCCTTAAAATGTCCCATTTTCCTCTATTCTTGAGGACCTTGAAGGTGTTGGATTGATGGGCTCTCAGTGGAGAAGTGACCTCCAAAGTGACAATTCAAGAGTTGAGTAGCTTATTTGATCATGATTGACTATGGAGATGATATGAAATGTATGATTTAAGAAACTAGATTAACATGCTATGATAAATCCAAAAGCTAAATGCTAGATATGAAAATGCAAATTTCCTATAGTAATGATGCCTAAATTGATATGAGATGGGATCCTTATTGCTCCAAAATGGGGGATATTTATAGGAATTCAAAGGCCAAAGTTGAGGTGGCAGGAATCAACAGTCCAGATTTGATCTGAAGATATCAAGGGCCAAGATTGAGGAAGTTGGAGAAGAGGTTGGAGGAAGGGACACTTGTCATCTTTGTGGTGACAAGTGTCAAGGAGCCTTGCTCATGAGAGGGCAAGTGTCGAAGGGAGGAGACATGTGGCAAAAGTGCCATGTGTCTCAAGGAGAGAATATCCACACCATGGGAGGTTAGGATAAGGAGGTTAGAATGTGCAAGATAGGATAGGGTTAGTTAGACCCAAGATTAGATTGAATGGGTTAAGCTAGGGGATGGTTAGGTTAGTTGGTTAAAAGTTAGAATCCATGTGCTCATTTGAATTTAGAAATTCAAATAATTGGAAAATGGTAATTAATCTCAACAAACTTGAGTTTGTTAATCTTAATTAGGGATTAGAAGAATTGATTAATATGGGGAGACATTAATTAATTTAGAATTAATTAATCAAAGGGGGATGTGAGATGAACTATATAAATAAATCATTTAGATTTATTTACTAGTAGATGAATAGAGAAATTAATTTAAATTGCTTGTGAATTCAATTAATTAGGAAGGGGAATTAATCAAATAACTACGTATTTAATTAACTATCTTCAGACCATTTTTAGGTGTATACAATGATCATTAGAGAATATTTCATGTTATTGAAGAGCAGGTTGAACCTCTTTTTTGAGTTAGATGTTCATTTTAACTTGAGTGAGTGTGTGTGTATACACACATACATATATATACATACAAAAAAATATACATATACATATATGTATATGTATATGTGTATGTATATGTATATGTATATGTATATGTATACATATGTATATGTATATGTATATGTATATGTATATGTATATGTATATGTATATGTATATATATATATATATATACATATATATATATATGTATATGTATATGTATATGTATATGTATATGTATATGTATATGTATATGTATATGTAGACACATGCACAGATATATATGTACACATACACACATACATACATACATACATACATACATGCATGCATGCATGCATGCATGTATATATACATACATACATACATACATACATACATACATACACACGTACATACATATACATATACACACACACATGATTTATTTGAACTAGATATATGGTGAATATATGATCTTAGAAATTAATAAGTTCTTGATTTTATTAAAAAGTTTGTTCCTTGGTTTTTGTGCTTGTTTTGTGCAAATACATATACTCCATGTTTTCACTTGAGTTTCATTCAGTTTGTTAGATACAACTTGAATCCTTAGGGTGATGAACCTTTTCTCTAAGGCATATGATATGACTAAATAACATGTCCATACATAGGATAATATATGATCTTATTACAAGATCATGTATGGAATAATATTCCTTCTATCATAGTCTATTATGACATCTTGGGCACATATTTTGTATATATAATACCCAAAATTGATTTAAATCCTCAATGTTGAGCACCAAGTTGAGTTGAGTAACCAATGAAAACAAATATAAAATTAAATAATTAAATAAAGACCTCTCTATAATTTTGATTATTACAAATTATTAATGCATTATAAGTTCAATGGCATGTGTTCCTTCCCATTTTATACAATCTAGAATTTTGGATTATTTGAAATGATTAGTCTAATCAAGTTTAAGTTTTACATCTATATTAAAACCTAGTTTAAGTCAAAAAATCATAGCCTGCATACACCTTGACCTTGTTAATGTGGCTTGGAAAAAGAATGTTGCATGTTCAATAAGTAAACTTATTGACTATACTATAAAGTAGCGTAAAAAAAATTGAAACAAATAATTTCCCTTGAAAGAAATTTGGCATTTACTTTATTAAGAAATTTTAGTTGATAAATTTGATGTACAAAATAATCTACTCCAAGAATTAGGTTTTAATTATTTTCCTAACCAAGTATTTACCTATTTGAGTAATATATTTTTCTATGACTAGTGGGCTAGTTAAGATCTAATTATAATTGCTATAGTCATATTATCTTCACAATTTAATTTGTGTCAACCATTTTTTGCAAAATGTTTGTGGATCTTGACACAGACAAAATTAGGTTTCCTTGAGAATTGAGTATTGTCATTAACATACAAATAATATTGAAGGACACATGGTGAGTTGATTTGTTTACTAATTCCTAATATACAAAAGTCCAAGACGAATGAAAAAAAAAATGTACACCTAACTTGCTAGATTGGTTATTGGTCACTTTTAAAACTATTATTTCCTAATGTTGGTACTCAAATCTATAGGTCCCAAATTCCTAAATCTAGATCTTATCCAAAGTATTCAAGGTTTCAAATTAAAAAAAAAAGATATCAAAAATACTATTGGGATAGGAAATAATGGACAAATTTACTAAATAGGTAAGACCTTCTTTGGAATTAGGCTCATATAGACATAGGGATGTTTGTTAGAGGTATCTTAAATAGGATAAACAAAGATAAATTATGTAGTACTACTAAGTGTACACTTAACCCCAAAATTTGTCATTAGGATAAGGAACAATCAACTATGATAACCTCTATTAAGTTGATAGGCACATCATTGCATAACAATAGGATATTGTAGACGCTTAAATCAATTATTTTTAATTAATTTAACCCTCCTACATAATTAATTTATTTAATTGTGTTACCCTTTATTCTTCTCAATATTAATTGAATTGAATTGAATTGAATTAATATTGTCACTATAGTCCATATAATTGATTTATTTAATAAATCAATTTTCCCTTCTTCTTCTAAAGTACCCAAAAATTAATTCTTCTTAATCTCCCCTTTAATTAATTAATTAACTAATCCATGTGATTCCTACAAATCACCTTTTTCTAATCTATCATTAGCCTAACTAATTCTTCTAGAAACCCTCATAATCTTACTTAACATTATTCTTCAATTTTTAATTACCTACAATCATTCTCTCTCCTAGTCAAATCCTCTTACAAATACCTCTTGCTCCTATCCCCACCTATTTCTTCTAAATAGTCCTTTTAGTCCCTTGTTAGTGGCTAATCCTTATGATTAGGCACAAAAGTCAATCATAGCCATTTATGGCTAAATCCTCTCGTCCCCTCCTCACCTTCCACCTTAAATGCTCCCTTTTTGGGTGAATGTGAGATTTTCAATCTCGCATTCTCCCATGTTTCTCATCTTCCCAAGGAATTTTAAAATTCATTTTCCCTTTTCCAATCCCCATGCACACAACATCTTTAGATTTTTTAATTCCTTTTATCCTTCCTAGGTGCATTAGGAACTCTTCCCCATGTATCTTGAGAAGGGTAGAGACAATAAATTCCTTTATGGCAAACCTCTTGGTCTCCACCCCCCTTGCCATGTCATTGTCCCTTGATCCATGTGATCTCTTCCTCTCAATCCTATCCCTCTATTGCTTTTCAATCTTGACCATCCATTTTCCTCCTTCCAATTCTATAAATTGGGGTATCCATCCCCTCATTTGACATCTCCAATTGTAGTAAGTTCATGTTGCCACTTATGAGTCCAAGAGCCTACACTACAACCAAATTACTCACATATCCATACTTAGCCACTTTCATCCCATTTGAGCATCCATCATACATCTACTAGTCCAATCCTTTAATCTATTTGTTGTGCGCATTGGAGAGCCATCCACATCAATCCATTGAGTTATTCAAATCAGGTTGGAGAAGGGGCACTACTTCAATCTCATCAAAAGCTCAATCTGAGGAAGAAGGTGAAATTTAGGGAAGGTATAATGGTTGTTTATATTTTTTAGTGTTTATGTGTTGTGTTTTGATCTTGCTAACTATTTTGCATTCCTTGGATTTCCCCCCCTTCATTTTGGCATGCTCGGTGGGACCCACGTCCTGAAAAATCTAACCTTGTTTCCAAGTTTTTCATGATTTTTAGTTGTAGGTTTCGAATCAACGCGGGTGTCTGCACAACAACGTGTGCATCGCAGTTTCAGCGTGTGCACCTATGCATTAGCGCGACCGTTTGAAATTTCAAATTTCACTAACCCACCCTTTTTGCAGGATTGTCGATCAACATCACGGCTTTAGCGCATCCGCTGTTTTGAATTCGCCTCATTTAATAGATTAGTTTTCTTTTTAATTTCTATTCCTAATTAGTTAAAAAACACAAAAAAAATCAATTAAAAATAAATAAAAATTAAGTTTAAAATTTTGTTTAGTTTAAAATTTGAACTTTCAGGTTAGTTGCACATCAACGCGTGCGTAGGCGGATCAGAGCCTGTGCCCTGGTTTCAGCATGTTCGTTGAACCCTATTAGCCCACTCCCTCACATACTTAAAAATTTCAAGTTTTTGGTTTTTACCGCTAACTGTTTTTGTGTTTTCTTTCTTTTAACATGTACGCACGCGCATTAGCGCGTAGGCTTTTGCATCAGCGCATCCGGTCAAGTATAACCATGGTTGAAATTTTTGAATTTTAAATTATGTCCTTTTCTCGCTTTCTGGTTTTTGTAGGCAACGGATTTACTTCAGTGCATGCGTAGGCGGATCAACACCTGCGCAGGCGTCATAGCGTGTCCGCCTGTGGAACAACGCTTGCGTTGCATCCCTTAGGGATTTTTGTTTACTAATCAAATTTTGAGTTTTGCAGATCGATACCATTTGTCCAAGACCAAAAACTAAAACTACTAATTATTTTTGTTGCAGCACGTTGGTCCAAGATATACTTTTTTCCAACTAAACTAGTTTGCTTGTTGCATTTCTAGTTAGAAAATTATGAACATGTGGGATTAAAATGAACCATTGTCTTTTGTGTTTGGTGTGCTTGTACATTTACTATTGGGTGGACCCACCATTGCACTCTAGTATCCTCTCCCCTCACCTTCGCGGATCTTGGGTGTAAGAGAATGAGTGATCAACAACACCCTCGTTTTCATATTGGTAGTTGAGGGGTATTCTTGATTGGGGATTTCATCACCCCACAAGGGTATCTTGAATTGGGACATGTTGAGGATATTGACTCTCTCTGGTGTGATATCAAGCAAGTTTTCCGAGTCGCTATATAAATAAGTTGGTCGGGTGGCTAGAGTGCTGAGTGAATATGACATATGTGGGGGCCTTCCCTACACCGATAAGCTCAGTTAGAGCCTTAAGTGGCTTGCTTCGAGAATCTATCATCAGATTGGTGATCCCTTAGAAATTACACTAGATACCAGTTTTAGTAGCCAAAATCCTACATTTGATAGTGCAGGGGATGTGGTTTGTACCCCAAAGTTACTCCTCATGTATCCACTTAGGATGAGACATAAATCCCCCATCTAATAGATCCTTGGATCTTTGGGGTAATAGAATTGGTATGCTCGAGAAGTGAGTGTCATGGAAGGGAGTTAGTGCTACATGAATCTCTATTTGTCCGCCTGAGTGAGGCATTGCTTATGCTAGGGGTCTATCAAGTGGTTTCGACTTTCCAGCCTAAGTTGTGTTGTCTTCAAGTGTCTTCATTTGTGCTATACCCGTAAAATCAATTTGGGCTAATCTAGGCCCCACGTCACTTGCACACTCGACATTGAGTGTTACACTTGGCCAATGTGTTTGCTATGCTTGATGTTTTCTTGCCAAGAGTAGATTGACAAATAACCTCCCCACTTTCCATGTTTCACAAACATTCTCAAATCCAAATTTTCACACCTTGCATAATCAAACTCCAAATCAAGTCCACCTCATTTCCACCTCATGTTCCATAAGCCTAAGTTGTACAAGCATCCCAAGAAGACTATCCATCGTCCAATCAAGAAGAAGAAGCTCACTCAAGCCCAACTTATTAGATGTCGTAAGTTTTGGTACACCAACCACAAACTCTTGCTCAAACATAGAACCTTCTTGCACTGATACCACAATTATACGCATGGTCATAGCAATGAGTTTGATGCTAGTGATGATCTAAGAGTATGTGCCCTACACCAAGGATTAGGCCTTTCTTTTAATAACAACTATCATCAAAATAAGGGTGGTCGCATCCCTTCATATAATTTATCATCGAAACCTATCACTTATTGAGTCATTTCCATCCCAAAGATAATCTAGTCATCAATTTCTTCTAGTCATCACTATCATCCCTCTTTGATCTGTCATCATCAATATTTTCCAAGGACTTAGCACCTTAATCAAATCAATCCTCAATCAATCAAATCAATCCTTAATCAATCATCCTTCAATCAATCATACAAATCAAATCAACCTCACTCTAAGGTTTTATACCTTGTGAAGTTTTATTTAGACCTCATCTTAAATCAATTAATCATTTGGCTTTTGTGCTTGGGAAAGAATCTCCCCCAGGTACCTTTGCCTCATCTTTTGGGTCGATCAAGACCCCAATCCTACATCTTTATTTTGCTTGGTATCATTAGTCAATCCTTAGTAGAAAGAGACTTTGATCATTATCCTAAGGTCTAAATTTTACCCAACTTGGTTGTCACCTTGTTTGTGGTTTTCATCAACACCCCCCCACCTAAAATTCTTGTTCAAGGACTAAGGTGCAATCTTAATCAAACTTTTGTCCTAATCTAAGGACCCCATCAATTATTCTATCCAGCTTCATCAAATCCAAATCAAATCAAGATCCAAAATCCTAGCTAAGTCCTTTCATCAAGCTTTTCTTCCAACAAATCTTCCCTAAGATTATTCTTCTATGGTCACAACTCGATCTCAAAAAAGGAAGATGGTCAAACAACAATATGTCATGCCAGACATTAGTGTCCTATATCAAGACCCTACACAATATCCTAGGCAAGGGCAAAATGTACAACCCGAAATTCAATATCCACAACCACAAATTGACCCTAACATGGTTGATCAAGATGACCTCTCCCCGGAAGTGCGAACATTCCTAGAGGATTCATATAATCAATAAATGATGGAGAAATTAATCCGACACAATCCTAGTGGTCTCCTAAAGACCCTTATTGAAAATGGAGCTTGCCTTCCCCCTGATTTTGATAGATCCATTCTTGATCAACAACCAAAAGGAGAGTTTCCTCCTACTCACATTGTTGCTCCTGTCATCCAGCCTCAATCTATAGCCCCCGCGATATCCATCGTCGTGGTTTCCATCCAACCTTCTTCCTTTTTGACATCTATACCATTATCCAACCTAATAATGTCTATTCTCCAACATGCTTCAATGACATCCTCTTCTACCCGCCCACATGTCTCTATGGCCCAATCTTCTATTTCTCTCAACAATATCTCTAACTTCATCAATACTTCTCTTCCATATGCCACAACAATCTGCAGGTAGCGACCAATTGTCACCTCTCAAGTCCCCATCACATCGATCATCACCTCTCATATTCCCACTTCTTCATCTCATCAATATATTAATGGTGGTGGTATGTCATCCACGACTCACCAGGTACCAGGGGCAAACATGGTCCATCATGTCCAAGACCCACACCATAATATAATGAAGGAAATTTAGGACATGAGAAACACCATCAAAAACATGAAGGAACGGACTAACAAAAGAAAACCTTATTCATTTGAGGAATTTTGGCCATGTCCTTATGATCCATCAATATCGGTTGCACCTTACCCGCCAAGGTTTGAGATGCCTAAGTTCACGAAGTATGAAGGTCAGGGGGACCCCCAAGACCATGTTTGTGAGTTCCACATCTTATGTCAAGAAGTCTCCTATATTGATTTGTATCTCCGAAGACTTTTCCCTAAAAGTATCACAGGAGACGTACTTGCATGGTTCTCATCCCTACCTCGAGGTTCTATCACCTCCTTTCCAGACTTAGCAAAAAAATTTTGTGGTCCACTATGCCTACAACATCGTTAATGATGTTTCTCTGATGGACCTTTGTACCACAAAACAGAGCCCTAGACAAAACTTCGCCAACTTCTTGAAAAGGTGGCAATACCTTATCAAGAAATTCTAGTGGGATATGCCAGAAGCACATCAAATTAAATTATTTCAAAAGAACCTGGTACCCGAACTATCAAAACCCTTGACAACTCGGTATATAAAATCTTTCCAAAAGTTGACTAATAAGGGCTTATCTCTTGAACGTATCTTGTTAGAGGATGGAATTCTAAAGCATTATCAAAGATCAAATTAGGATACTTCCTCTTATCACAATGATAAACCAAAATTTTGGTCTAAAAACAAGAACGTAGTCAACGATGGTGTCACTAACGCAAAGCAGGTCCAAACTGTGGCCGCTTCCCCAAAATCCACCACCAACAATCAATTCAATAACTGCCAAAATAATCAAAGTCAATCTCAAAGCCCCCCAATAAAGTCTTACCAAGGGCGACCATCCCAATCTAACAATCAGGCTCCAAGGGAGTACACCCCTCTTGTTGAACCCATTGAGGTTGTGTTTCAAAAGCTTGTCTAGGCTAGTGTGATTGTCTATCCGATAACTCGCCTGTTTGATCCTAACCAACCCAAACCTAGGTGGTATAATGAGAATAAGTACTATGACTATCACTGTATCAATGGGCATGATACACAAAAGTGTATGAAACTAAAGAAATACATATAAGATCTCATTGATAAGGGTGATATTGAGGTAGCAACAACAAAACCTGGTAACAATAATGATAAAGTCAAGATGTACCAGGAACCCTTCCTAAAGCATGACAAAGGCAAGGCCTCATCATCTAATGTTGTGAACTATGATTACACTAATTATATATCCAGATTTGACTCCTTGGTGGGTCGTATAGAGCCTGCAGATAACCATGTCAACATCATCACTATCTAGGGATCTAACCCTCCCTCTTCTCAAAATAGACCTTGGGTCACTGTTCAAGGTGGTCTTGCCCCTCCACAACCGATAATAAGACCCAGCCCATCTAAAATAGTCATTCAAGGCACCACACCCTCCACTTCTCATTCTTAAAATGACTCCAATGTAACCACTCATCGTGGAAGAGTAACTATCCAAGGAGCTCCCCCTCCACCAAATCCTGCCCCCATGTCATCCACCCACCGATATGATCTCCTTGATCATCTTGGGAAGACCCTTGCACAGATTTCCATCTTAGAGCTCCTCAAGACCTCCCTTGTCCACAAAGAGATTTTGGAATAAGCCCTCCTCGAATCATGTGTCCCCAAAAACATCAATGTTGCCCAATTCCAAGCCATCATTGGAAACCATGATTCCCAACAACACCTTGTTTTCACCTCCAATGATGCTCCCTCTGATGATGATCATAATAAACCATTTCATATTGAAGATCTTATCCATAAAACAAGGTTAAACGCATCTTGATAGACGGTGGATTTGGACTCAATCTTTGTAGATATAAGTTAATAAAACAATTGGGACTTTTTGAGGACCTAGTCACTTTATCTCTTCAAGTGGGCCTTGTTACAGTTGAGACCCCTTACCAAGTTTTGGATCTTGATCTCCCTTGTAACATTCTCCTTGGTTGTCTATCGATTCATTCCCTTCAAGTTGTTCCCTCTACATACCACCAATGTCTTAAGTTTCCCTTCAATGGCAGAGAAATCACTATCAGAGGTGATCCATAACCTTTTCAGTATTGTAAGCTCTTAGAGGGGAAACATCCATACCACTACCCATTAAATAGACCCGCTCCACCTCCTCCATCTAACACATCTAAAGTTTCCTCCACCTCATCCCAAATAGAACTTAACGTCAAGATCGTAGATGATGGTTGTGGAGAATATAAACTTGAGGATGTCTTATTAATAGGCAATCTCCCCTTGTCTCCTAAGTCATTTGGCAAGCCTAAAGAAATCAAAAAAGATCAGAAGCCCACTATACAATGCAAAGACACCACCTTCAAGCAATGGGGCCCACTTGATGAAGAGAGTCTCGAGACAAATGTTTCCTCTTGGTTGTATTGTGAAGAGGATGAAGAACTAGAAAAGATTGTATCCAAAAGCATCAGCCATAGTGGATAAGATGGGTTATAAAGGACATGACCTAGGGCCAGAAGAAAAAGAAATCAAAGCACCAATAAATCCCACCTCATACAAGTATAACAGGGGCTTGGGTTACACTCTAGTACCTAAGATCACTATCGTTGATACCCCTTCAAGTTCATCCTTAGATGTTGAAGACTTTGATGAAGAGGAATTTCATGAAATGCCATTTGAATACGAAGATGATATTTTCTTTGACACCCATATCAACACCAACACCCTTGTAATCCCTTACACTCCACATGAGCTGCAACTTGTCCACCTTGAGCTTATAGATTGGGACCAACAAGACAGACCCGCTTTGGACATATGTGTCGATGATAATGCTCTCATGGCTCTCCTGACTATGCACAATTTAGAAGACTGCAACAGAGTTCATGGGATCCAACTACATGAGAACAAATACTTTGGTAGTCAACTCAATGCCCTTAGTTGCAAAAAGGATAATAAAAATAAAAATCATGATTCCATAAGTGAAAACCTTTCTGAGGCACCTTTGGATGAAGAAAAAGTAAAAATAAAGGGCGTATCCACAAGTGAAAACCTGGATTAGGCACTTGAGGATGAGGGACTTGACGTCCCTACAATTGTTCCCCCACAACAAGACAGGTCAACTTTACTGATAGAGGAAACAAACACTATCAACATGGGTACTAAAGATACCCCATAGAATATGCTCATTGTTAAGTCCCCGTTGAATCAAGAAAAATGGAACTTCATCAATTTTCTCAAAGAAACAAAAATCAACTTTGCCTGGTCATATGCTGACATGTCAGGCCTTGATCCTGACTTAGTATTCCACAATCTTGTTGTTCATCGAGATGTTAAACTTGTAAAGCAAAAATTATGCAAGATGCATCCACATATTGTACCCCTTGTAAAAGCAGAACTTCAACAAATGTTGATGTTGGATTCATAAAACCAATAGATTATCCTGAGTGGGTATCCAACATTGTAACTATTGGCAAAGCTACTGGGGGCATCCGCATTTGCACAGATTTCTGAGATTTGAATAAAGCCTTCCCTAAGGATGACTTCCCACTCCCCAACATAGACATGATCGTAGATATCATAGTGGGACACAAAATGTTATCACTTATGGATGGATTTTCTAGGTACAATCAGATCAAGATCGCAGAAGAGGACCAACACAAAACAATATTCACAACACCATGGGGCACCTTTTGTTATCAAGTCATGCCTTTTGGTCTCAAAAATGCTAGAGCAACATATCAACAAGCAATGACAATAATTTTCCATGACCTTTTGCATAAAATCATGGAGGATTATGTGGATGATCTCCTAGGAAAATCCAAGACAAGAGATGAGTACATCCTTATCCTAAGGCAGATCTTTGAGAGATTGGAAAAATATAAGTTGTGCCTAAATCCCAAGAAATGTGTCTTTAGTGTCACATCTGGGAAACTGTTAGGTTTCATTGCTTCCCGCAGAAGCATAGAAGTTGATCCTGCAAAGGCAAAAGCTATCATGGAAATGCCTCCCCCGAAGACTCTCAAACAACTGCACAGCCTCCAAGGAAAGATCATATCCATCAGGCGCTTCATTTCACAACTCATAGATAAATGTCACCCATTTGTGCAATTACTATGCAAGGATACCAAATTCAAATGGGACTGCTTATGTCAAAAGGATTTTGAGAAACTCAAAGAATACTTTGCATCACCTCCGGTTCTTATGCCTCCTATTCTAGGACAACCACTCCTTTTGTACATATCAGCAACCGCAGTGGCACTGGGGGCATTATTGGCACAAACAGATGATCATGGAAAAGAGTGTGCCCTATACAATATCAATCGCACATTAGTAGGGTATGAAATCAATTATACCCCTATTGAAAGATTATGCTTAGCACTTGTCTTCAGCACACAGAAACTCTGACACTACATGCTTAACAACAAAACAAAATTGATTGCTAAGATCGACCCTCTCAAGTACCTCTTATCAAAAGTTGTTCTCACTAGGAGAACTGCTAAATGGGTCATGTTACTAAGTGAGTTCAACATTGAATATGTAGATAGAAAAGCAATCAAGGGACAAGTGATAGCAGATCAACTGGTAGATGCTCCACTTCAAGGTGATCACCCTATCCTCACAAAATTTCTAGATGAATCCATAATGACTGTCACTATGTCTTCCACATGGTAGTTGTATTTTGATGGTTCTTGCACGTAGAATGGATCGAGGGAAGGCTTATTGTTGGTTAAACCTCAAGGAGATTGCATCCCTAAATCATACAAGATAGCCTTTGCATGTACCAACAACATTGCACAATATGAAGCACTAATCACTAGAGTCTGTTTGGCTATCCAATGGAAGATATTGGAATTACATGTTTATGGTGATTCCCAACTTGTCATTAAACAAGTCAAAGATGAGTACCAAACAAAATATGATAGGCTTCTTCCTTATCATAGTATGGTTGAGGACCTCAACCATCACTTTACATCAATCAAGTTTGATCAGATTTCGTGCACAAACAATAGAGTTGTAGATACAATGGCCACCATTGGTTCCCTCCTTCAGATGTCGGCACATAGTCAAAAATGTGAGTTTTTGGTCGAGAAACTCCTCATACTAGCATATGACCTACCTGATTTTGAAATAGTGTGTGTACTCATTGGTCTCGAATCCTCTTGGTATAAAGAGACCTTCACTTACCTAAGAGATAACACCATTCCTCCACACTTCACCAAAACCCAACAACAAACCTTTATATGGCGTTATGCCCATTACACTATCCTTGGAGACACCCTATTCAAAAGGCATTTTGATGGTTCCCTCCTAAAGTGTCTAGACAAACAAGAGGTTGAATGGGCACTACGTGAAGTGCATGAAGGCATCTATGGGGCACACTCAAGTTGTCTCACTTTGGCTAAAAATCTATTGTGAATGGGATACTACTGGCCTACAATAGAAAAAGATGCATATAATTATGTGAAAAAATGTATCCCTTGTCAAAAGCATGGCGACAAGATTCACGCTCCATCATAGAATCTGTAGCCTTTTATCACACCCTGGCCCTTTTCACAGTGGGGGCTCGATCTCATTGGGAAAATCCACCCTCCGTCCTCTAATGGTCATAAATTCATCATCACCGTCATTGAATACTTCACCAAGTGGGTAGAGGCCATCCCACACTAATACATTTGGCCTAAAATTTCGATGGAGGTTTCTGACGGAGAAGGTATATTGTGAACAAATTTGATTTTTTTTTGAAAAATTGCCCGCATTTGTCGGAATTCCGACGATAATTCAATATATTTTTTCAACAGAGAAGGAATTGGCAATGACATTTGTGCTTTTTTACAAAAAGTGCCCGCATTCATCGAAATTCTGACAACAGCAGGCATTACTTATATAAAAAAAAAGACCAAGACATTTCAAATCATTTCCGCGGCCTCTTCCCATTCTCACATTACCGCCCCAGCAACGTACTCCCGCCCAGAGTAAGCATGAACCGTGAACCATTTTGACTGATTAATGCTAGCTCCAAGCATTATCGTCTCATGGAATTTGTGAAAATGGGAGCAATGTCAGCTCATGCAGGAATAGGGCAGGTGTAAAGCTCTGTCAACATCCTCCCACCTAGATTGGCTCTTCACAGTTCCACCTCTGTCAAACCCCAGCAATAGAGGAGAGGTTGTGTCATAATGCCATCTCTTTTTTCTGGGGATAGAAATCATATAGAATTAGTTTCGCTCGAGTCCTGCTAGAAATGAATGGTGATCCCGAGCAAAGCAAAGCTCTTCTTCCCCCGCCCGAGAATTGGATATGGAGTTTTCCATAGATTGAAGGCCTAACGGAAAAGGGATAACGTGCGAAAATGGGAGCAATGTCGGCTCATGGAATAGGGCATGCTCCCAGGTATGAATCAACATCCTTTTTGGGGAATTTTGTTTTTCAAAAAATAGTTCGTATGTTTTGTTTTATGCTCCCACATTTTCCAGACATATCTACCAGGGCATTCACAACGACAACATTTGAAAATCTCCCTTAATGTTCTGATTGGTGCCCAAACCCTATTCCAAGGTTTCAATATCGGATGTGTATGAAGAGGGTGCTGGCAATGGTTGTGGATTTCGGTTGTACACCTACCATGTGCATTTGCCTTAAGGTTTCAAAAAATCTACTTTTTGCATATCGTGGCATTCCATGAGATGTCATTTTTGTGAGGAATTTTAGCAATTTGAATTCCTTGTTTATGTCTTCACAGTATTGAAAGTTTCTAAAGCATTTTAAAAGGTCTATTTTGTGCAATCCCAACGATCATTATGTTCGACTAAAGACCAATAGGCTTCATTCCCCTTCTTTAATTCATTCATCGATCACCCATCTATTTTGCACCTGCAAATAGTGATGTTTCTGATTCTCCATTGGCGTGGGCGCAGGTGTAAAGCTCTGTCAACATCCCCCAGCTTGTGCCAAAATGGAAGCTTTGAAATGGCACGCCGACTGTTTGACAGACTGCCTCACAGAAATTGGAAGTTTTTGAACAAGGTATGAACATCTATCATAGGATAAATAATAGAGGAATTTTGTTACTCATCCAAAATAAAGCCATGTTAGAGTTATGATCTTCAATACTTTCTCTTAGACAAGAGATAAAATTAAAAAACCACATGATTACTACAATAAATTTATTTTCTTATTAAAAATATAAATAATTACATTAGATATATATTCCACATAAAGAAAATAAATGATGAAAATCATTTGTGTCTTAAATAATGAGATCAACAACTAAAAATGGGAAAATAATATCCTAATTGCGAATCCTTAATTAGTATAAGATACTATTTCCAATATTATACTAAGGATAAATATTCAAGAAGTATAATAATTACACTATTTAATCTATTGATATGGAATCCCTAAAGTTATCATTATAGATAATGGCAAACACTTCAAGACTCGGGATGTTAAAGAGCTCTGTCAGAAGTTTGATATCCAGCACCGCTTCTCCACCCCCTATTACCCACAAGGCAACAATCAAGTTAAGGCTTATAATAAGACCTTAATCAAAATCCTTAAAAAGATAGTCAATGAAGCTAGTTGTGATTGGCACCTCCAACTCCATCTTTCTTTGTGGGCTTACCACACCTCCATCCACACTCCCACAAGTGCCACTCCATATTCCCTTATCTTTGGCTTTGAAGCTATCCTCCCTCTTGAGATCAAGATCCCCTCCCTAAGGGTATCCATGCATAATATGCTCCCTAATGAGGAATATAGAGTTGCCAGGCTACAAGGGCTAGAATTGTTGGATGAAAGACGCCTCAAGGCCTTGAATCATCTTCGGGTATATCAAAATCGTCTATGCTTGAGCTACAACAGGAAGGTCAGAACTCGAGAATTTGAAGTTGGTGATCTTGTCCTTATGGAAAATCAGAAAAAATCTTCAAGAAAGAGAAAAGAAAGGCAAGCTTGGGCCTAATTGGCTTGGACCTTATGTAATCACAGCAAAATATGGACCAGGAGCATATCAGTTGGCTACTCCTGAAGGAGAACCCTTATATGAGCCTATGAACATCATGCACCTAAAGAGATTTTATGCCTACTCCTCAGAAGGTTGCCAATTGTCTAAAATCAAAAAATACAAAAAAAATCAAAAATCAAGAAAAATACAAACAAAAAAAAGAAAAAAGAAAAAAGTAAAGAAAAAATCAATTCGTCCATCAGTGAAAACCATCTTGTGGTTCTATGGGCAAGCACCTTGATGAAAACTTGTTTACAGGCATCAGCGTAAATAATCTGGATCCATCATCTATCAGGTCAGACTCTATCTTCCCCACCCACCCACCTGATACCCATATTCTTTAATCCACGCCACTAGATAAACCTTCTACCACGGCATCCATCACCTTGTTTGTTGTCAGTTGTCTCCTTCATTCTAACAAGAAAATCGTCCACTCATCCACTAAATTACCCTCAATAGAATGATTATCCATATGATTATGAGTTTGCCTAAATCATGAATAAGGATCATCCCATCAAATTGAGCTTCCATCCTAATTAACTAAGCTTAATTCCCAGTCCCAAACTTAAGCTTCTTCTTGACTTGTGTGTTATCCAAGCACTCATCCACAGTAAACCCCACCAATCAAGTGTCATATTTTCACTGAAGTGTCCATGTCATCTGCTCTATTGCATGTTCAAATTCATCAGTCACTCCTGCCCATCAAAATGCATCCTTCCCTAATCTGACATTCTATCCACAATCTTAAGTCCTACTCTTGGCAAGAGATGTCAGTTGGCCATGTGCATTTTTTTTGCATGGTTTAATCCTTTTACTTAGACTTGCATTTTTATATCCCAAGTCTACACCTACTTACAGCTATCAAGATCTTCCATATCCTTATATGTTATGGATTGGTGTATACTAGGGCACATTTTTGTGGTATGGCGTGTTTGAAGGTTTTCCTTGTACATACTGACAACCCTGAATTAGTGTTTATCAACACTTGCATGGTTGTGTGCAAGGCATACCTGTTTGTCTGAGAGTCAGTCCACGCCTTGGGTTTTTCATGACATCCTGGTTCCTATAACCAGTGGTGTAGACTACCCTTGGCAATATCAAATTAGGTTGGCTCTCCACATTTTGTGTACAACAAATCTCCCTATCCATTTCCTATCATTACATTTCTCCGATCATTTCTCCCTTTCACATTTTGGAGAACTCACATGCTCCCTATCCATTTTATATCCCACCTCAAGTCATTGTATTATGATTGGTATATTCTCAAAAATTCTACATTGTCCATATAGGTGCGTTATTCATTTTTATTTTATCTGGTGCATTATTAATTTTATTTTGTGCGATGCATTATTCATTTTTATTTTGTATGGTGTGTCCATCATTTAGTTTTCACTTCAAATTTTGTTGCATTATTCATTTTTATTATGTACGATGTGTACATCATTTAGCTTGCATTACAATTTTGTTCCATTATTTACTTAAGGTGGATTATCCATCATAGTGTACATATTCATTGTAGATTAATCCATATAATAAAATTGTGCATTTTCAAATTTTGGTATGTTACAAATGAAGAGAAACTATGCATCAAACAATATAAATCCTTCTTTTCTTTAAAATCATCAGAAAATCCAAAAATAATACATCATGCATCAAACATTTTATAATATGCATCATAAAATCCAAAAATATATATATTCATATAGCTCATATAAGGTGAGATAATCATCACGCATCCATCAAGGTGTCAATAACATTAGCACATGCATATATAAGCATCCATCTTGCATCATAAATAGGTCAGCACAACATATGCATAATCATCATCAATACATCACATCATAAAATAATAAACAATGTCCATCATAATGTCCATAATAAAGTACATGCATGCATAATTGCAACCAAAAATCATATAGAGCTAGCTCTCCCCCTATCTCTCCAGCCCCCTCCTCATCCCCTCCTCCTCCTCTGGATGGTCCTGCACCCCCTGTCCTCGGTGGCCTCATTCCCACTAACCCCCTATATGTTGACTCTAACTCGTGTGTTGACTATATGTCATATGCAATCGCACACTCTCTGTGTATGATGTTGCCCTCTGCTTAGCTAGGACAATTCTGTGGTATAATCCCCTATAGTATACAACCTCCCACCCTGCTCTCTCTACCCTCTCCCATTTTTGCATCATATCTGCACACATCTTACTTATCCCTATGGGGACTATCATATGTCGCGTAGTATCCCTCTCTCCCCGCAGGCAAGTCACATCCACCTCTTCCCTTTGGACTCTCACTTGGAGACTCTCTAACTCCTCATCTTGTTGTTGAAGTGTACTTTGCAGCTCCCCAATCATTGTCCCCATCGTCGCCTCCTCCAAAATCCTCTCTGTATCCTCCCCCTCCCTCTGCAATTCCTCCACCTCTGTCTGAGCCATGTGAAGGCTCTATGTCAAATAATCCACCTCCCTCTTCATCCTCCCCACCTCAGCCTGCAGGCTATCCGCCCTCACTCTATATTCCACCTGCATCTCCTCCTCGAGGGTTTGCACCCTCGCCATGGTTGTATCCCTCTCTTGTATGACTCTTTCATGCTCCCCCCGAGATATCCTGACATCAATCTGCATCCGGCATCCTGTACCTATACATCGAGAATGTCCATGGGCACTGCCTCATCGCCTCCCCCCTCTCCTTGTCCTTCCACCTAGCCTATGGTTGCAGTTGGTAAATGTGCCTATACTGGCATGGCCACCCAAGGTCCTCTCCCTCATGCTTCTCCCCTCCCCTACCTCTGGGAACCCCTACCTCCTCCCACCACAGCTCTATTTGCAAGACCATCCTCCTCTCCTCCAACTATCTCATCCACCGATGGCTGAAGATTATCATACTCCAACACCCCTAGAATAGTCAATCATACTAGATGGTGGGCCTCCAACCAACACTTGTAGGCTCCTGTCATACCAGGATCCTCTCCTGCACCCCTCTTCTCATCCCAAACCATATAGTTTGTTGTCTAAAATCTAGTCCTTCCCTCCAAAGGGCTCACAGTCTACCCCCATGCCTCTGCCTCTCGTGTCATCCGTGGGTACAATGCCACATCACCCACTATGTCTTGAACCTCTCCAAACTATCACGCCACCCTGTATGGCACATAATACTCCATCACATAGACTGACCTCCCAAAAATCCACATGCCAACCCCTGCCCAATGTAGTTGCCAATCTCCCCTCCATCGCTCGCTATCCAAAAATTGTCTCCATGTAAACTGCATGAGCTCATAAAAAATGCACTGCCATAACCATATAACTCCCATTTTGGTATAATGCAACATCCCCTTGTATCAGTCTATAAGGTCATTGTGGTTGTCTGTCTTGTACTCCAACTAGCCAAGTCACTACAATGTGCTCCCACACCCATATATGAAGCAAGGTCACCCCTACTGACAGACTCACATACTCTCAATAAATAACTAGATGAATGTCATGATACAACTATGCGAGCATCGCTGCTCCCCATGCATACTTTGCACAATCATGCACCATATAGGACACACACTGACTCCACACAATCAAAAACTCATGTCCTCCCAAGTCAAGAATCACTAATCGACTAAGGAATCCACAGATCACAAGCACTAATCGTGGAATGTGTTGAATCTCCATCGCTCTCCCTAAGTGCATCTGTGTCTTGTCCTCCATCGGCAGCACATCCCACTTGCAAACCTCCCGTAGATAGAAATCTGCTATGTCTAGTCTATACTCAGGAATCACACCGTGAATGGGGATCTTCAAGATCATCCACACATCCAAAAATGTGATAGTGACCTCTCCTGTGGGAAGATGGAAGGTACAAGTCCTACTGTCCCACCTCTCCACCAACGCAGTCATCATGGTTGTGTGTGCTCTAATCCTCGTCCATCGATTGACAAAATCCAATCCCCCTGCACTCAGTATCTCTACCTCGTATGTTGTCAATCACCTATATAGCCTCATCGTCCCTGGCTACTTCTCCCTCGATCCCAGTGGTCCTAAGTCCACCTGCATTCAGGAAAACCACTCCATTAACTCTTGTCATCCTTTCTAAGTCTACCCTATCCTATGTCTGGGGCATCCATATTACCCTCTCAGCCAACTTCTACACTTCTACCCCTCTACTTCTTCATTTTCTACCCCTTTTGGTCCTCGCGCTGATTTACTCATCGCACACGCCAAAACCGAAGCACTCACACTATGCCATAGTCGGACGTGCCAAAGGCCACCCCTCCAACCCCACACCTAAACCCTACCCTAGACCAGTGCAGGCACTCACGCCACACGTGTATGCCCGCCCTGAATCCCCCCAAATACCCCAAACCCTATGGGCGCTATTCGCCAACGCTCACGTGCACTAAAACGACAATCAGCGTGTCTGGCCCGCTAAACTTCTACCTAATTTTAGCCCTAAAATTTTACCCTAAACTACCAAATCTCAAAGTGGGCCCAAGGTACATATTGGTGGAGTGTAGTGGGCTGGTCTCTCATATCGACAGAGCCTCTCTACGCGATGCTCGTGTGTAGGAATGCGATCCATCTCTCCTTTTTCTCTCTGGGTTTTGTTCTCCTCCAATAGCTATGTGTGACAATGACCCTTCATTGGGCCCTATGTGGCTTATATGGGCCCCCTCGCAGGACCGCTCCTTCACCTCTCCCCTTCTTTTATCTTTTCCTGTATTTCCTCAACCATTTCTTCTTTTCTTTCTCGTTCGTTTATCATTTTCTATCTTTTTTTTTTCAAGAATTTTCTGAAAAAAATCTCGAGGGGGCATATACCACCCATGCTTTACGTCGGGGCATCCTCTTTCTTCTATCTTTTACCCAGCACCAATTTTGTCATTGCGTAAAAGAGGGGCAAAATGTAGACACTTAAATTAATTATTTTTAATTAATTTAACCCTCCTACATTATTAATTTATTTAATTGTGTTAGCCTTTATTCTTCTCAATATTAATTGAATTGAATTAAATTAATATTGTCACTATATTCCATATAATTGATTTATTTAATAAATCAATTTTCCCTTCTTCTAAAGTACCCAAAAATTAATTCTTCTTAATCTCCCCTTTAATTAATTAATTAATCCATGTGATTCCTACAAATCACCTTTATCTAATTTATCATTAGCCTAATTAATTCTTCTAGAAACCCTCATAATCCTACTTAACATTATTCTTCAATTTTTAATTACCCCACTCATTCTCTCTCCTAGTCAAATCCTCCTACAAATCCCACTTGGTCCTAGTCCCCACCTCATTCTTCTAAATAGTCCCTTTAATCCCTTGTTAGTGGCTAATCCCTTTGATTAGGCACAAAAGTAAACCATAGCCATTTATGGCTAAATCCTCTTGTCCCCCTCCTCACCTTCCACCTTAAATGCTCCCTTTTTGGGTGAATGTGAGATTTTCAAAATCTCACATTCTCCCATGTTTCTCATCTTCCCAAGGAATTTTTAAATTCATTTTCCCTTTTCCAATCCCCATGCACACAATATCTTGAGATTTTTTAATTCCATGTGCATCCCCCAAGGAATTTTTAATTCCTTTTATCCTTCCTAGGTGCATTGGTAACTCTTCCCCATGTACCTTGAGGAGGATGGAGACAAGAAATGCCTTTATGGAAAATCTCTTGGTCTCCACCCCCCTTGTCATGTCATTGTCCCTTGATCCATGTGATCTCTTCCTCTGAATACTAGCCCTCTATTGCTTTTAAATCTTGACCAACCATTTTCCTCCATCAATCTCTATAAATTGGGGTCTCCATCCCCTAATTTGACATCTACAACTCTAGTAAGTTCATGCTGCCACTTTTGAGTCCAAGAATCCATCCAAGAGCCTACACTATAGCCAAATTACTCACATATCCATACTTAGCCACTTTCATCCCATTTGAGCACCCATCATACATCTACTAGTCCAATCCTTTAATCCATTTGTTGTGCACATTAGAAAGTCATCCACATCAATCTATTGAGCTAATCAAATCAGGTTGGAGAAGGGGCGCTATTTCAATCTCATCAAAATCTCAATCCGAGGAAGAAGGTAAAATTTAGGGAAGGTATAATGGTTATTTATGTTTTTTAGTGTTTATGTTTTGTGTTTTGATCTCACTAACCATTTTGCACTCCTTGGATTTTTCCCCCCCTTCAGATATATACAAAAAAAATCCTTCTAGGATGATCATTTTTATGGATCATTGAAAATGTTTTCCCTAATTATAATGTTGAGTCATGAAATGTAAAAGTTCTACTTCCCTCTCTAAATCTACCCTTGAATTATACTTTTAGTGTAGATGCATGGTGGATAATTACTTCTAGGACTAGCACCTATAAATCTCCAACATTATATTTGGTTAGGGACATGTGTCTCTTGTAGGATTAATGAGAATCCAACTTTCTTTGGGAGAAGACAATAGAGTGGGATACACTTGCATGTGTGAGCACACACAATCTTCTTTAGATATTGTAATTTTATTTCTTATATAGTTGTTGGAATCCCACTATTTTTTGTCATTTCAAGTCATGTAAGGATGTCAAATTAACAACTTTCACAAATGATCATAGATAATGGACAAATGCTTAGAAATTGTATATTCATTATTTATTAAAAACACTAATCCAAATGTATCATAATTAATGTTCCCTTAAAAAATTGTAAGGTCCGCAAACATGTCTTAGTTTGCTATTCAAGTTTGGCAATAACTTCTATCAATGATATTTTGTATTTCAATCAACTAGATAGTTTTGATGTACATGATGTTATGACTATACATGTATGTCATGCTTGATTTTATTTCCTATTAATTAAACTATATTGCTTTAGCTATTATATTATGCATATTTTCTTGATGTTTGTATTTAGCTTATACTTGCATATATACACAAAACCTTAAGTGTGATTAGTTAGAGATCACAAATTTGGGAAAACATATTTATCATTGATCTCCCTATCTCACTTATTGTATTATAATATTATGTTTTAAGGTGACATTCTTTATGCCTTGTCAAACCTATATGTTTTAAGGTAAAATTATTTATTATGTTTTCATATGGCATACTTTATTATATAGATTAAGGTGACATTCTTTATGTCTTGTCAAACCTATATGTTTTAAGATGACATTCTTTATTATATTTTTTTCGTGGTATAATTTATTATATTTTAAGGTGACATTCTTTATGTCTTGTCAAGCATGTATATGTTTTAAGGTGACATTCTTGTTGTCTTGTCAAACCTATTAAATGTCATTAATTTATACTATTGAGGAAATAGGATTGTATTTTTCCTTTGGATTATTTTTATGAGACCTAAGTGGTCACAAGTTTGTTGAGTACATTAAAGAATTTGTACTAAATTCAAATTATTTTATATTAATGCATTCAAAAAGATTGATTTGATATACACAATTGAAGGTCAATAATCATAACATATAAACATGTACCCAGAATCATAAGCAACTAAAATTTTGTATCGAGCTAAGTTTGATAAACTTTTGAATTCCAAATATGTGCAATTGATATAAGAACTGATGTATATAATATTAATGAAACTCACGTACATCCAAGTTTTATCTAGAACATACACTTGAACCATGTAAGCATAATAGTTTTTGAAAACTAAATAAATATATAATTAAATGAACTAGAATGTATATAATATTTCATTTACTCATGTTCTAAATCTAACATATGTATATGTGTATGTATATGCATATTGTTATTGCTATCCTCAATTTGAGTAAGGCTAAAACTAGGATAACCCCTACGAATTTTACTCATATCGTAGCCCAATTCTCTAAGGCACATTTTTCGAGGAAGTTCACAATTATCTTTTCGATCATTCCAAATCATCTTCTCAAAATTCATGAAAGTTCACAGTCATTTTTGTGTCATTTATTTAAAGTTTAAAATCTTTGCTTTACTCATATTTTAAAAGTTTCTAATACACATGTAATTTCGAGTTTGAAACTTGACACTACAATTGTCCTTAAAAAGTCTTGTATTACACACATGTAGAATTTGGTCTTAAACTCGAAACTGCCTATGTTGTTGGCTTTTCATATGATATACATGTGTTTAGTCAGGTTTCATAGTCGACATTACACATGTTTTTTGTCCTTCAACCTTTACACATGCATATCGGGTTACAAAACCTAAATATACATATATATATCGAGTTTCGTAACCCGATATACATGTCCTACCCTTAAACATATGACAATAAATGAACTTCAAACTTGGTTTTTATTAAACCATTTTATGTTTTTACCATTGATCATTTCATTTTTTTTGGAATTCTTCAAGCCTACACGTGTGGAGAAAAGCAAGCCGAGAACCCTTACCCAATAATTTATTTTTCATTTTGCTTCTACTCTTTGTTTTAATAGTCTGCAGGTTTTAAATATCGTCTTTATTTGTTTTTCTTTGTTTGAGACACCATGATATTATGGTGGTGATTAGGGGTTTCACCCCATCCAACACCATATAATGGTGTGGGGCAGGATAGAACTCCTAACCCTCGCACAACCATTGAAACCCAAGTTTCATAGTAACATGTGACTTGTAATATGGGTTTGAAAACCTTGGTTACAAGTCATCACAAACTTGTAAATCGGGTTTCTGAACCTGTATTACAAATATTTGATGGCGTTACCTTTATAAATAAAACTACATTTGATTTTTCCCTTCCTTTAAACAAGTTTTACAACTTGTAATTTAGGTTTCGAAACCTAAACTACAACTTGTAGTTTGGATTTCACAACCCAAACTACAACTTCTTGTATATGTATTTTCCGAACCAAAATTACAAGTTTTAATTTGCAGTTCAGGTTTAAAGACCCGAACTACAACTTATATTATGTTTTTCCAATATTATACTTGTAGTTCAGGCCTTTAAATCCAAACTACATGTTTTTAAGGCATTTATATTAAACATATTTGTAGCTTGGGTTTCAAATCCCAAATTGAAAATCAAGTGAACTGCCCAAATGTGTAGTCTAAGGTTTGAAACCCAAATTGCATTTAACATGTGTTTTTCCCAAGTATCTGTACATTTGCACACACGATGTAAAAGCGGGATTTTTCACTCCAACTACACATGCAGACCGAATGGATATTTTCTCTAACTCTTAATTCATTTGTAATATTCCTCTACAACTTCCAATTCATCCTGACTGAGTCATCCCCAAGCAAGAAAGGAATGAAGTACAAATATAATAAGTCACTAAAGATGAATCCAAAGAGCTCAGTTGCTTTCAACGTGTCTGAAATTAAAGATACTAAAGTTGAAATTAAAGGATTGATGTAGAATCTCCTACTCTAGAGATGAAGAGTCATCAAAAGCATTATTCACACAGTTGCAACATTCCTTGTGTCAGTACATAATCTTGAGTTTGTACTAGCAATGGTGACCCATTTCAATGCCACCTAGCTTACAAAGGAATTCTTCAACAAGATCTTCATGTGTCTAGGTATTGAATCCTATGCAGACTTGAAGATGGACAAAGCTATTTAAAATTATGAAAATAATACAAAAGAGTGCAAAAGGGTGATTAACACAAATTAGTTGAAGGATCTCAAGGCAACTTACACTAGATGGCCTAAGTCCTTACATAGGGGTGATTTCAAAGAGGAGATCAATGATCTCATCACTCTTCTAAGTAGAGTCAAAGGTTTACCAAACTCTAGTATTTTCCAAGACTGGATGTACATGTACATCCAAACTATATCAAAAACCAAACCTAAGTTTTGTTGGGGGGAAGGAGATCAATGATGTCATCTATGATCAACTCTCCAAGGTTCACACAACCTTGAAGCTCTATATGACATTTTATCTAGTCTATGTAGCTGCTTCAATGAGGCATTTCCCAAGTATGTCTATAGAGTGTCATCGTAGACAAGTGCTTGTGTACAAGTATTTCTCTCAACTTAGTATGAAGGAAAGTAAGCATCACTTCAGAAGGTTTAATGATGGCTTCTTTATAGTGTACATGTGTGTATTCAATAAAGACTTGATAAAGAAAATATTGTCAAAAGAAGCTTACCAAATAGTCAACAAATGTTGTGTGTTTATATAGTTTCTCACCTTCACATACATCCAAGTCGTTTGTTATGTGATTAACCATGCATGCTCCAGTGGCACCCTAGTGATAATATGGTTCTCATGGAATTATGTAGACAAATAATATTTGTTCATGCCCAACAATCAAATGCTCATAAAACACGATTTAGGTTTACACTCTCCATTAGTAGACATATCATAAACACTTCTCTCAAGGCCAAGAACATGGAAACTAAAATGCAATGGGTTATAATGAAAAATTTCAAGTGAAGAGAAGACTTTGACTACAAGGCAATGAAGGATAGGTTTAAAAGAGATTATCGTCATGTTCACAAGATAGAAGATATTTGGACTGAATACAGAACAAAAAAACATACCAGGAAGCTTGACTATAGCTATCTTACCCTTGATCAGTTAAGAACTCTCAACCTAGTTGACATTCCTAATAGAATGCAAGAAGAAGGTGATGTTCTTGATCCTTCTTATGTAACTAAACATGTTGTTGATTCACCACTCCCATCAATTCAATGTTCTAAAAAGGAATTAGAGTCAATCAGAGAAGTATTTCAGCCTATTCTTGCAAACACAAACATTTGGTTGCAAGGAAAAGGAATCAAGCTGAAACCTTTCGAGACCAATTATGAGAAGGAAGATCCTCAAGATCTAGTTGGGAAGACCTCTGAGCTAACGACCAAGAACAAAGAAGATCCTAAGGTTATGAAGAAAGCTCCTACCTCAAATTCACACTTGGAAGGGATAAAGGAAAGGGAAATGTTCTTCTTCTTAGGTTCCTTAGAAATCCCAAGAAAAACCTCAGAGGAGGGAGAAGAAAGAAGAGTCTGAGGAGCCTATTGATGTGGATGAACTAGAAGTTGATCCTACGAAATCAAAAGTTTCATCCAATTTTATCAATTTTTCCATAACCATGCATATAAGAAGACTTAATTAAAAGTTAGAATTTTGTCTAAAAAGGTGATATCTTCTCCAACTACACATAGACAAAGACTTGATTAAAGATTGTGATTGAATAATTTAGTCAAGAAAATGTGTCCTTGTCCAAATTGCATTGTGAACATACAACCTTAATTCAAAGGATAATATATAAGAAAAACTAAAATCAAATGAAATTCACCTCTTTCCTCAGGAACCTTCGCTTACAAGATATACTATAATACATATGACTATATGCAATATAGAAGAATCAATGGTGTTCTATGCAATTAAATTAAAACATGTTTTGATTACCTTCTTTTATCAAAGATCACCACATGCAAATGAAATTGCAGAAGTCTTTGAAAATGTAATTTTGAAATATTAATAAAAGAACTTTAAGTATAAAAACTATCTTCTCAATATTCCTTTCACTTTATAGAGGTGAATCCAGCTCACTTTCATCAAACTTCTAACCTATAATTACAAAAAAAAAAAGACAATAGCAATATTTGTATAAATACATTGGTGATAGTCAAATCTCTGTTGGGCCTCTAAGATGTTATCTCCCTTTGTCTCATCCCTGCCCATAATGCCCAAAAATAAGAAAAAATAAGAAAAAATAATAAACAAAATTGACAAATGATATTCTTCCTATGTTGTAAAATTGTGCTCAAAACTCGAATTTACTAATCGATTTGTAAAATAGAACTTCATAAAACAATGGCCACCATGCATTAAACAATAAACCTTCATACTGTGTTTTAAAAGACACAAGTTTAGCAATGCTCTACATTAATCAATAAACCCTCACATTGTGTTTCAAAAAAAAGAAGTTTAGCAATGATAAATAGAAGCTTATCTTTTAAAGCTAAAAAAAATAGAACTTAGAAACTACCCATTCTTTATGTTTTTTTTTATGACACAGATAAATTAATGATTATGAACCTCAAATCCAATATTTTGTGCCTAAATGGCCCTCAACCATAATATCGAGTATTCATGATACTATGGTTGTCAAAGATTATCGTGAAACTCGTCCAAAAAGGGCTCACATTTAATTGTTCTTTATATTTGAAGTAGCAAAACAGGGGTGTTGTCCCCAAAATACAAAAGCCTAGAGGGCGTAAAAACAACTAGAAAACCAATAGCCGCACATTAACAACACATTAATCATAAGCTACACGGGGAAAACAAAGATAAGCCATAAAGGCACTTCCACAAGACTAACAAACAATCAAAGAGGCAAAAAGAAAAAACATATCTGACCATCAACCCAAACCAAGCTCAAGAAGGGGAAGAAGCTCTCAAGCCATGACAGAGAAGAGTTTGGGGGAGGAAGGAAGACTTCCCCTTATGTCTGTGACGAACTACAATCCAAGCGATATTGTCGTTAGGACCATCAAGAGAGAGAGATCCCCCTAGATGGACCCATCAGGATTGTAAATAGTATCACAAGCAGCATGTTGAAGCGAAATAACAACAAGCTGCTGCGAAATAGTAGTAGCAACAGGAGTTGGATCCACAAAGGCAGCAACAATAGCATCAATAGTAGCTAAAAAAGAAGTAAGAGGCACAACATCATCTCAAGAGGGTGTCTCATCCTCCTGGGAGGAGTTATCATCAACATAAATCGTCAAGTGCTCCATAGTACCATCCTTCCACCACGTAGGAGCACCTTTGTGTCACGAAAGGGAGTAGTCCGAAGCTAAATGGCCCATAGAGAAGCATATTTTGCAGCAAAAAGAGGAGGCTCTAAAAGTCCAAAGTTTTAGACCAAGGCATGTCCCCAATCATAAGAACCAAATCCCTGAGGAGAGGCAAGGAGATGTCAATATCAACCGAGATGTAGATGAAGGTGGAGTGAGCCATAGAAATCATGGTATCATCAACCTTCAAGAATCGGCCAATGGAGTTATTGATGGCCTCATAGCAAGATTGCTCCTAGAAATATAGAGTAAGGTTTGGGAGATGAGCCCAAACCGATCACACATTAAGTGGTTTCATGAGGTGGTTAAAAGAAGTTGTCCAGGGCTTAACAAAGAGGGGGTGAACTCCCCAAGCCCACACTTTTCCCAAATGAAGTCACGATCAGAGGAAGAAGTGAAGGAAGTAATGAAGAAGCCTTTAGTACAAAGAAAGAGCTCAATTTTATATGCAACCAAAGATGAACCAAGAGTCACTCACCCAACGATGAAGGTCTGGTAATGAAGGCCAAAGCCTAGAGAATCTGCACACCAAGGCACAATGTTAATAGAACCCAATGTTGCTCACAACATCCTATCCACAAACCACCATAGGGGAGAACTTGGCATAGGGAAGAGGACGAGCCTCTTTGGGGGGTTGAGGAGTAGACCTAGCCACACGAGCAAAGCTACGCTTGTCAGTCAATGAAGAAGGTCTAGTCTTCACAGTAGGTTCGCTAACAATAGCAAGAGTATTTACAATAGTAGTATCCGTAGCAACAACAACCCTGAGAGGGGCATCTAAGGGAAACTCATCCACCATCAAGGTAGAAGCACTAGCAGCTGCAACAAAGGTAGAGGCAACCAAAAGAGGGGGACAATCGCCACTGACAAAGGGAGGGCTCGATCTATCCACGACAGCAGGAAGGGCACCCGCAGGGGATGAGGGGCACGAACCAATGACGTCAGCCTTCACCATGTGCCATGGGCACCCACATGGGAGGTCACACTAGGGAGACAAGAGAGAGAATAAGAGGTACAAGGTAGATCCATAGAGGTGGGCATACGACCAGTGTTCAAAAATCTAGAGGTAGTAGAGTCGTTAGACATCATTCAAAAATCTCACCCGCATTTAATTATTATTAATCCCTTTGAGAAAATAAAAGAACTAGAGCTCGAAGATGAACAAAAGAAAGAAGGAATTCTGAAAGGATTCTTTTGATGGTTCAAAGAAGAAAAAGAGGAACCAGAAGAAACAAAAGAACAAGAAGAAATGTGTGAACAAGGAATAACGAATGAAGGGGAGGACAAAGTAGACGAAGACTTCATAACTAAAGACATACATGTCTTTAGTTATCCATATGAAATATATTCTCCACATAAAATAATATATAATAGTTTAATTTCTCACTATTTTACTTAAATAATATAATATTATAATTTATGTCATTTTATAATATTATTATTAAAAATTTATTAATTTTTTTTTTAAAGATGGAATAAATTCTTTTTTAATTTCACAAAAAACTTACTTTAATTAAGTCAATTTTTAGGAAGTTTATCCTTATCATGATAATTTATTATTTAATACTAAAAAAATTTAAAAAATTGAAATATCATTCTTATGTTTTTTTAATATAACATAGCTAATAATAATAAAGAAAAATAGAAATATTTTTTTTCTTCAAAAACAAAAAAACATTGGATTTAAAACATAAAATTTGTTATATTTAATAATTATATAATATATCTCTAGCAAAAGTTGAAGCTGCTCTTAAACAGATGAGCCCAGATAAATCCCCTGGGCTGGATGGCTTTCCTACTAGCTTCTTCCAAGTATGTTGGCCCTTTCTCGGTGAGGAAGTTACAACAGCTCTGGAAGGGATGAGAAACTCAGGCAACATCCTCAAGGAAATCAACAACATCTTTTTGGCCCTTATCCCTAAAAATAACAAACCAGAGTGTTTTGATGAATTCCGACCTATAGCCCTCTGCAATACTATTTACAAACTTTTCACCAAAACTTTAGCTAATAGGTTTCAGAAACTCCTCCCCTTGTTGATCAGTGAGGAACATACAGGCTTTGTCCCTAGGAGATCCATTTATGATAGGGTCATTATAGCTCAAGAAGCTATCCACTCGGTCTAGAAAAATGGGATCCCTGGTATGCTCCTAAAATTAGATATCAGAAAAGCTTATGATAAGGCGAAATGGAGATTTCTATGTAGATGCTTAGAAGCCTTTGGCTTTCCAGCTTCATGGATCAACCTAATTTTTGAATGTATATCTACACCTAAATTCTCTATTTTGGTTAATGGTACCCCAAAAGGTTTTTTTAGCTCTTCTAGAGGTTTGAGGCAGGGTGATCCTCTCTCCCCTTTTCTCTTTATTATTATGGTTGAAGCACTGGGCAGATCGATCTCCAGAGCTAGGAAGGCTAGTCTGTTGTCGGGGATTAGAATTACTAGTAACCTAGATCCTATAACGCATCAGCAATTTGTAGATGATACTATGCTCTATGGATGTAGCAATCTTAGTGAGGCCCAAGCTTTCAAGCTTATCTTGGATTCTTACTCTAAGGCCTCTAGTCAGGAAATTAATCCGGCTAAATCTGCAGTCTTCTTTTTTAATACTCAAGCTAGTGTTCAAACAAGCATATGCAGTATTCTGAATTTTAATCTATGTAGCCTCCCTTGTAAATATCTTGGACTGCCCTTGGATAAGGGTTTAGGGTCTTGTAATCTATGGTCTGGATTAGTTGACAAAATCAAAAGTAGGATAGCCACTTGGAAAGGCATATGGCTATCCTTTGCGGGCAGAGCTACATTGGTTAAATCGGTTCTGGCAGCCATTCTGATCTATCAGTTATCATGTTTTAGCATTCCTTATTCTATTAAGGAAACGTTAAATAGACATCTTAGATCCTTCTTCTAGCAAGGGACGGAAGCTAAGAAGCGTATCTCCTTGTTGGCCTGGGACAAGATATGTAGGCCCAAGTCTGCAGGGGGTTTCGGGCTTAAGGATATTAAAGTTCAAAGCAGGGCGTTAGGAGCTAAATTAGTATGGAAAATGTTTAAGTCTCCTCATCTAAAATGGGCTCAAATCCTCTTTCACAAGTATCTTCAAGGTAGAGACCATTTAAGCCTCTTCAGAGATCCCTCTCCACCGAGAGGCTCCCGTATTTGAAACTTTATGATGGATTGTAGGAATATCATCTCGAACAAACTAACTTGGAATCTGGGTAAGGGTGATAAAGCCCTCTTCTGGTCAGACTCTTGGGGGGGTTTTCCAATCCTTCAGCATTAGGCTAATTTGGAGTCTTCCAGAGCAACGCTTATATCTAGTTGGGGTAGGTATGTTAAGGACTATATTTTGCCCTTAGAGGGTGACTTAGCTAAGGGCTGCTCTTGGAAATCCCTTGATCAGGTTAATATCTCGGCTAATGAAAAAACTCTGCTCCAGGATATTCTAGAGCATAGGATGGTCACTTTCAATTTAGGGCCTGATTCTTTGATCTGGGATGGTTCAAAATTGGGGGAATATTCCTCCAAAGATGGTTATAATGCTCTCCTTAAGAAGCAACTTTCTTCAACCACCTCGGTCCCTTCAGCATTGTGTTGGGACAAGATGTGTCTGCCTAAGACTAGGTTCTTCTCTTGGTTGGCCCTCCAGGGAAAGATTCTCACAGTAGATAGGCTTAAAAATATGGGCTACGAAGGTCCTAGTAGATGCCCTTTGTGTGAAGGGGCGGATGAAGATACAAATCACATCCTTCTCAATTGCAGCTATGCATCTAAATGTTGGCTATGGTTGTGTAATAAATTAGGATGGTCCTCTGCCCTTCCTCACTCCATCTTAGGAATGTTTCAAGCATGGCCAATCCTTTTTAAGAACTACCTCTATGGAGGGTTATGGATCTTAGCTCCTTCGATGGTTATCTGGGAACTATGGAAGGAACGCAATAGGAGGCTCTTTAAGGATAAGAAGATGAATTGGTCCCTCTTAGTAATCAAAATAGAAGCTGCAATAGTAGAGCTTTTAAATAGAAAAATCTCTAAATTCCCCAACACTCTCTCTAAAATGACGTATTGGAATGCAAAGATGAGAGGGAGATGGTTTGGCTTGAGGATCCCTCCCTTTGTTGGTATTGGCAGTTCCAAAAATCAAGAATTGAGGAATGCTTGTAAGTGGATAGCCCCTAAAAGGGGTTGGTTTAAGTTAAAATTTGATGGAGCATCTCGTGGAAATCCAAGAAATGCAGGTATTGGGTGTTGTTTGCATGACGAAGAAGGCAAGGAATTGGCCAGGGTAGCTAAACCCATAGGGTTTGCGTCTAACAATAGGGCTGAAATTTTAGCCCTCATTGAAGGTCTTCTTTTATGCCAAAATAGAGGCATCTGTAAATTGGCTATTGAAGGAGACTCGTCCATAATCATTAATGGCCTTAGAAAAGTCTCCCTTACTGATTGGAAGCTTAATGCTCTCTTGGCCAGAGCTTTGTGTCTCCTAAATTTTTTTGAGAAATTGTCTTTCAATCACATCTATCATGAAGGTAATTCTAGAGCGGATTCACTGGCTAATGCAGGAGTTGATGGTCAGTCTATAAGTTAATAATGGAACCCTTTCTTCAATCATTGTCTTGTGCCTTATAAGATTTTAAGACTTGTAGTATGCAGTTGTATATAGGAATATGCATATGTATATAGACATGCATTCATATATATCATCACAACTGAAATATATATGCATGGATATATAGACATTGTATACTACAAGGAGTAAAATATTATGAGTCCCTCCAGAGTCCGCCTTATCTTCTTTTCGAGCCTTTTTAGACACATTACACTCCATTTTATCTTAAGTTTAGCCTAATTTTAGAGGGAGTTGCTTTCTTTTTTCGAAATTCCTTTGTCAGCAACTGGACCTTAGCTCTTCCTTGTCACTGATCCGCGATGAGTTTTCATCGTGAAATTTTCTTCACGGTTTAGCGACAATCATTGGATCTTTCATATCTTCCCAAACTTTATCTCATTCTTTATTGCACGTTCTTTGTCGTTGATTTGCGAAGATTAATGCTCGAGCATCTTTTCATTGCGGTACAGCGATGGTCATCGATATTTCTTTGATTTACTAGCTCTTTAACTCACCTGGGCCGCTCTTCTACTGGGCCCACCATTCAGTCGTTGGGTCGCGAGGAATAAATGTCGTGCAATTTCCCATTGCGGTTCAACGACAAAAGTTGGATCATCTTCAATATGCACGCTCGTTAACTCGCCTTTTTTTCTCTGGGCCCCACTTCGTGTCAACCTCTGGTTCACTCAAAATCCACCTGGGTGCCACCTAATTTGCCACCTCAACACCACCAGACCCACTACCAGTGCTTGGTTTTTCTTTGTTGCCGGGTTGCGATGGGTAATCGTCATGCTTACTCTCATTGCGGATCAGCGACCACCGTCGATTTTCAAGTCAACCACTCGATCTTTAGGGTCCTTGGTTTCTTAATCGTCGACACTTCACTGTCTGCTCTATTTGTCTGCCTTAACCGCTTGCCAGTGGTTGGTCATTGGGTCACAATGAATAAACAACATGCACTTTCCCATTGCGGACCAGCAACAACCGTCGAATCATTTCCAACTTGCTCGGTTATTAACTCGCCTGCAGAGCACTGCCACGTATGACTTCTTGATTAGCCCACTCATCCAGCTGGCCACCATCTGACTTTCCACCTTATCCACCACTTCACTTGCCAACATGCCTTAGGCCGGACCCACCATTGGACCTTGCCCGCCTTGTTGCTGAGTCGCGATGGGTAACTAACGAGCAGTTTCCCATTGAAAATCAGCAACCACCGTTTGACCTTTTATATCTACCTGAACTTTATCTCATTCTTTACTGCATGTGCTTTGTCACTGATCTGCAAGGATTAATGCTCGAGCATCTTTTCATTGCGGTACAACGATGGTCGTCGATCTCTCTCTGACTTGCCAGCTCTTTAACTCACTTGGGCCGCTCTTTCGTCGGGCCCACCATTTTGTTGCTAGGTCGCGAGGAATAAATGTCATGCAATTTCCCATTGCAGTTCAGTGACAACTGTTGGATCGTCTTCAATCTGCACGATCATTAACTTGCTCTTTGTCCTTGCGCCCTGCCTTGTGTCACCCTCTGGTTCGCCCGGAATCCACCTGGGTGCCACCTGTCTGCCACCTCAACACCATCGGACCCACTATCGGTCCTTGGCTCTTCTTTTTCGCTAGGTAGCGATGGGTAACCGTCGAGCTAATTCCCATTGCGGATCAGTGACCATCGTCGATCTTCTTGTCAACCACTCGATATTTAGGGTCCTTGGTTTCTTAACCATTGCCTCTTCATCGTCTTCACTATTTGTCTGCCTTAACTTTCTGCCTTAATGGCCTACTAGTGGTTTGCCGTTGGGCCGCGATGAATAAACATCATGCACTTTCCCATTGTGGACCAACGACAACCGTCAGATCATTTTTAACTTGCTCAGCTATTAACTTGCCTGTTGTCCACTGCCACGTGTCACTTCCTGATGTGTCTACGCATCCAACTGGCCACCATTTGTCTTGTCACCTTATCTGCCTCTTCACTTGCCAACTCACCTTTGGTCAGTCCCACCACTGGACCTTGCCCGCCTTGTCGCTAAGTTGCGATGGGTAACTGACGAGCAGTTTCCAATTGCGGATCAATGACTACCATTGGATCTTCTGCCTGACCATCAGATTTGCCTGACTTGCTCAGCGTTTAGCCCCAATCTTCGCCAGTATGGTTTCCTTGGGTTGCGTGTGCATAGGGCACTCTAATAATGATGATGTGACACTCCTTATATGATTGAAGGCAAGATTATTGTTTTTTTGTTTGCATTAAGGTGGTGGTAATTATTACTTAGATCATCGAGATCGCTCCTTTAGCATCTTGACCCTTCGATACCGATCATTTACCTGTATTCTGCATTCCTCTACGGCAAGATGAGTTGTATCTCATGAATCATTAATGCTCCTGGTCTATTTAGTTTGTATGATTGAATTTCTAGCTCATCTTTCTTGTAGCTTAGATGGATACCCCGCTTAGACTTCTAGGGCTCAAACAACAGGTGGCCTTTGTAGGGGAAATCAAAGCAGAGAGATTGAGGGGCATTCTGGTTCATTTGAATCCCCTAGTTATTGGAGTTGTTATGAAAACCTAGGGGAGGGATTATATTTTAAATGAGGACTAGACTAGAGCTAATCCAAACATCACAGCGATGTTCTTAGCAATAGCCATGCATCTTGATAAAGATAGAAATGTAGTGTTGAAAGTTTGTAAAAAGGTCTTCAAGAAGGAAATATTGGGCGAGTTAGAGAGGATGGTGGGCAACATTGATGAAAAGCTCACAGTTCCAAAGCCTTGGGATTACGATATCCTTATCAGATGAATAATCCAGTGCCACGATTCCCCATTCTGGCTATAGAGGATCCTCGGGCTTTTGAAGCCTATAGCCCAATTAGGAGCAAGAATTTCTCCTTTCTTTTATGGCTCTTGTAGGTTAAAAAGCCTCCGCGTGACAAATGGTTTATTAAATATCTCGAAGCTGAGAACATTACAGTAATCTCAGATGAGGTGCCAATTCCTCCCTCTCCTGCCTCCCCCTCTTCAGTAAAGCTAGACAGCTCTGGAACCATGGACCCTCATGGGCAGGGAAGGAAAGGATGAGGTTTCAACCACAGGAGGGCCCTTTTCACGCTTATGGTTCCTTGTCTTTCTGAAAGACAGATTGGTAGCTAGGTGTTTGTCTAGGGTTTTCTGTCTATTTTTCATCTTATTTTAGACTTATATTAAAGACTTGTGGATGCTTAGTTAATATATGGAATCTTTTTGGGTTTTAAAACTGGTGGACTATTTAGAAGCTATTGTCTGATCAAGTCTTCTTCTAAGGATCTCTTTGATTTTCATATCCATCAACATCTCTATAAGGAGTTAGGTTATTTTTAGATCCTCCTGGTGACAGATTGTGATAAAGATATAGGTAGTACTTTGGATTTGAAGTTAGTTCTTTTCAATTCTATAAGCTAATGACCTTTAGCGGTTGTTCTGGTATAAGTGTGGCATCATGGATGGGGGTTTATTTATTGGCTAACATTTTTTGTAGTAATTTGTTGTATGTCGGGGCTGAAGGTTTCTTGCAGGTATTGTCACAGCAAGATTAAGGGCTTGATACCCTAGAGGGAAGTTGACATTAATAATCATATGTGTAGTTATGTTTCAAGTTGTTGTCAAATTTTTAAAACATAATAATTGTAAACATTCTAACGACAATCTTGGTTGAAAGGCGTGATAAGGTTCTTATGCAGAACAGTGGACTGGTCTATTCCAAATCTGGAAAGACAAGAACTCAGGTTAGAGCTATGTTTGGATCAAGACCGAGGACATCATTATCAGGGAAGGGTCAAATCACAGCGCATAGGAAATCTTGGACGATCTTTAAGTACTCTTTCATATAGATTAACCTGGATGTGAATTATCCAGGAATTCATGTATCATGTACTTTATTATTAGCTTTCTATAGCATTAGTTTTCTGATCCATTAATGGATCTGGGCTAGACCGGAGGTTGTCTTCCCTCCATTCTTTCCTACCAGTGCCCACACTAAATGGAGGTGTAATTATCTTTTTTAATTAATAAAATTTCTCTGGCTTCGGCCTTTTACCGATCAAAAATTAATAATAATAATAATTATTTTATTTTATTTTGATTGATAAAAGGCTGAGGCCAAAGAATTTTATTAATTTAAAAAATAGTTACATTTACACCTCCATTCAGTGTGGGCACCGGTAGGAAAGAATGGAGGGAAGAAAACCTCCGGTCTAGCCCAGATCCCTCAAGGATCAGAAAATATATTAAGACTTAAGTTACAAATGGAGATAAAAGACCACGAGGGATCTTGTTCAGAATAGACATGAGGATTGCATGTGAGAGTCCTTTCTGTAAAGTTGACCAAAATACTACCCCTCTCTTGGAATGATCCTACTACTTGAAAGCGACAGCCCTTTCTAATCCTGAAAAAAACATGGTTAAGCATGCTCTGCTTCCCAAGCTGCACAAAACCTTAATATTTCTTACCAGAATGTTAGGAGAAGGAAAACCAAACAAAGGTCAGCTTCTGACTTACAAAATTACAAAATTAGTCATACCTGCGTGGATGGTCACCTTGAAAAGATGCCAAAACTCAAGATATTAGTATCGAAAATCTTCAGAAACATAATGCATGGTTAATGATTACCCATCAGAGAATGAAAGATAACCTCAATGAACAATCAGCCAATTCCATAAATATTTCTACAAAGAGATCGCAGGGAGCTACCTTCCATCCTAGAAAATATTTCAAACAAGAGCCTTCCAACCCTAGTTGAGTGTCATGGGCAATCATAAGTGAGATATCAGATCGTCCCTAATGTTAATAATAATATTCTTGAGATTACTAGTGAGAAGTTAAAATTGAAAGAAGATAAATATCAGAGTCGATTAATCTTAAAGTCTAAGAAAAAAGGCATGTAATTAAGATTATATATGAACATATATACATATGACTATATATAAGTATGGTTATAAAGATGTATTCCTGAATACATTCCTCATATATATATATATATATATATATATATATATATATATATATATATATATATATATATATATATATAGGTCTAAATTGCAGTCATGAAAGGCCTCGAGAGCCTGAGGGTAACTGGGACCGGTCATACATAGAAAAGAAGATGTAGCAAAGCATAAACACGATTTAACAAAATCTAGAAGCTAAGATACAGCATCCCAGTGTCATTATAGCATGTAATTATCAAAGCATAAACACAGCTTATCCAAGCAATCCTAAATCTAATAATATTATTATGGAGATAACTAGGAAGAAACTAAATTTGAAAGAAAGATGAATGTTGAAATATACATCAGAGTCTATTAATTTTCAAAGTCTGAGAAAGAAGCAAGTAACTAAGAATATATATGAACATATATACATATAACTATATTTAAATATGGTTATATAGATGAATGTCTGAATATATTCCTCATATAGAGATGAATATATATATATATATATATATATATATATATATGTATATATATATATATATGTATATATATATATATATGTATATATATACATATATGTATATATATATACATATATGTATATATATATATACATATACATATATGTATATGTATATGTATATGTATATGTATATATACATATATATGTATATATACATATATGTATATATATACATATACATATATATACATATATACATATATATATATATACATATATGTATATATATATATACATATACATATATATGTATATGTATATATATATATACATATATGTATATATATATATATATGTATATATGTATATATATGTATATGTATATGTATATATATATGTATATATATACATATATGTGTGTGTGTGTGTGTATATATATATATATATATATATATATATATATAGGTCTGAATTGTGATAATGAGAGGCCTTGAGAGCCTGAAGGTAGCTGAGACCGATCATACACAGACAAGAAGATGTAGCATAGAGTAAACACACCTTAACAAAATTTTGAAGCTAAGATAAAGCATCCTGGTGACATTATAGCCCATAACTTTAGAAGATCCAAACAAAAGACATATCACCATGAAAGATCAAAATTTCCACAAAAGGATCCCCGAATGCAGAATCATAGCCACTTGCCTTCCAAAGGAGGCTTCAGCCCTTCCAACATGGATAGCGCAGTGGGCTATCATTCATCATAGGTATTGTTTAAACAAAGATTCCTTCATGCTCTAAGTGTAATATGGCTTAAAGAGAAATGAAAGAACCATCTAAGCGGGTCCAACCCAAGAATACTGGAAATAAGAATCAGATTTGAAAGAACCACATTTTGCAAATATATAAGCATATATACATATATCTGTATATAAATGTGGATATATGTCTGCATGTCTATATATGTCCAAAATATAACAGAAACTAAGAAACGGCTAAAAGGCAATCTCGCCTGAAGTTCACTGAGAGAGTATTAGCAGAGCTTAAAAACTTTTCTAAAGAGTTTATAAGCTAAGCAAAAAACCCAAAAAGAGAATGTTCTGTTACTTCCGAAACAAAAAAGGGGTCCTTTGATAAAAAAAATAGATGCCTAGAAGCATGTCGTCCCAGAGGAGCTTCAACTCTTCTTTCCTGGCATGTGGAGAGGCTTGGAGCTAGAGCATTTTGGTTTTGATGTTGATGGGTCGACAGGGGAGCGTGGGATTGGCATATTATCAGGGATGACTGTGATATTCTCCGCCTCTAGATAGTTACTCAACCATTTCTCACGAGGAGGTTTCTTTACTAGAAGAATCCAAGAGAGGAATAGGATATTTCTACTCCTAACAGGGCGAAGAGCTTCGAATACAACAGGGTCACTGATTATTAGAATGGGATAGCGAGGAACTGGGTTATTCATTCTGATAAGGATATCATAATCCCTAGGTTTGGGAGTTGTGAGTTCCTCGTCAATATTGATCACCACCCTCTCCAATGCACCGAGGATATCTTTAATGAAGACCTTCTTGCATAATTTCATCACAATAGCCCTATCTTTCTCAAAATACATTGCGAGGGCTAAAAACATAGCGGCAATATCCGAATTCGCTTTGGTTCGGTCCTCATTCATAATGAATTCCTTCCCTAAAAATTTCATGACCACTCCAGAGATCAGAGGGTTTTGTTGGACGAGGATGCCATTCAATCTTTCATCCTTGATCTTGCCCACAAAAGCCATCTGGCGTTTCAACCCTAGAAGCCTGAGAGTGGTATCCATCGTAGCTTAACTGAGAAATGACAGAACAACTTGGCATACTAAATAGAACTCACACTCTTAATGCTTCATAATGAGTTGATACAATGCATGGAGTGCAATCTTCAAGGATCAAGTAATTAATACCACCGCCTATAGCCATCAGGCAAATAGTACCTAGACAGTCACATCTCAGAGGGATCATAGCCTCGATTTTGCAAGGAGTCGTCAATAAGATTTGATCGAGAAAGAAGGTTGGCGTATGATGTCCGCCCATCAAGTCTCAAACGTCTACTGCGGCTTACCAAATAAAGGGGCTAAAAAAGATGCATTAGAGATGAGGATAGCTAGGTAAGTTTTAGTCCTAGAAGAAGGCAATATCTACATGAATAATAATACCTATATATCCATGACCACATATATTTGAATGCAAAATATGTCAACACATTTATATACCTATGCTTATTATTGTATGGTATTGCTTCCTTCTAGTCATAAAGCTTATCCCTATAGAGCAAAAAGACTACATAAAGCTAACTTTAGGAGTAATCAAGTATTAGGAGAAAATGACACCTGCAGTAAAATGCCTCCATAAACTTAAACACCTATATCTAGGAGGGATAATTTGAATAAGTGAAAAAATATATCTATATATATATATATAGATATATTCTTGTGTGTGTGTGTGTGTGTGTGTGTGTGTGTGTGTGTGTGTGTGTGTGTGTGTAAATATATAAGAGTGAATTTACCTAGAGAAATATATACATGTATATATATTTAGAAGTGTGACTCTAGGTATATAAAAATATGTATTAAAGACATATATACCTGCAGGTATATGAAAGAAATGAATGAAATAAGGGTTGAAGCAAATATTCAAGGATGAAAATAACTATATTTATATAAAATATGAACCTCAACATCTGAAAATGAGAATATAAAGACTTATAATACTGCCTAAAGACTTGTGTGTGTGTGTGTGTGTGTGTGTGTGTGTGTGTGTGTGTGTGTGTGTGTGTGTGTGTGTGTGTGTGTGTGTGTGTGTGTGTGTGTGTGTGTGTGTGTGTGTGTGTGTGTGTGTGTGTGTGTGTGTGTGTGTGTGTGTGTGTGTGTGTGTGTGTGTGTGTGAATAGATATATATATATAACTATATATATAAAAGTATATATATAAATATGTATATATAAGACTATATATATATATGAGAAGAGGAAATCCATGCTTAGTATAGATGTTTATATAAGAGCATGAATGATTCCAAAAGAAAATGTTTCCTTAAAGATATATATATGGATATATATATGTATCTATATACATATACAGATATATATATAAATAAATATGTAACTGTCAAGAGAGTATTAATACAGACGACGAGGGTGAGAGTACTTGTCTCATCCCAGTTAATACCTAAAAGGACCCTGGATTGCACGAATGTAAGATTTTATATGTGTGTGTGTGTGTGTGTGTGTTTATATATATATAGATATATACATATATATATATATAGATATATACATATACATATATGCATATATATATACATATACATATATACATATATATATATATATACATATACATACATATATATATATGTATGTATATGTATATATATGTATATATATATGCATATATACATATATATATATGTATATGTATATATATATGTATATATATATATATATGTTTATATGCATATATATATATACATATACATATACATATATATATGTGTGTGTGTGTGTGTGTGTGTGTGTGTGTGTGTGTGTGTGTGTGTGTGTGTGTGTGTGTGTGTGTGTCCAAATGTTAGGCTAAAAATGCAAATGGATGACAGAATCGGGGTGGGAATCTATAAATGAGAATTCCAGATAAGTATATACTAAAATATTAAAAGAGGAGCCTCTCCTAGAGCCTGAGGGAGGGAGGACTAAATGGGTGTGAAGAAGAGATATATATAAGCTTGAGTATTTGTGTAATAATGATAATACAGATCAAGGGTTTAAGGAAGACCATCTGAGTAAAAGTCTGGGAGAGGAGATATATGGGAATGTTTTAAATGAGTGTATGTCTGAAAGTTTATACATATATGCAGGGGACCAAGGGAAGGTCTGAGCAGGGGACCCATAAGGGGATGGAGGGAAAGATATGTTGATGAACACTAGGATAAGGATACCAAAGAGGGAGTGGCCTTAGGATGGCCCCGAGAGGAGTTTGATGCCATCGGCTCCCAAGTTGGCCAGCTCATCCACTCTTTTATTGCCTTCCCTATAAATATGATTGATTGTAAACCTTTCAAAACCTTTGCATAGGTCAATAGCTTTTGACAGTAGAGTGTTAAGTCTCCAATTAGGCATGTTGCCTTTCCTTAGAGCATTGACAATTATAGTCGAGTCTCCTTCAATATCCAGGTTTTTAACTCCTAGTTTCTTACACAACTGCAAACCTTCCACCAGGGCCATCAATTCCACCCAATTGTTGGTGTTGAAACCAGCCAAAGAAGAAAGGGATGCTACTTCTTTACCTTCCCAGTTATGAACAACGCATCCTAACCCTGCCTTCCCTGGATTGCCATGGGATGCCCCATCAAAGTTTAGCTTCGCCCAACCTTTGCCTAGGGGTTGTCATCTGCATGCAGCCCTTGATCTAGGACTTGCATTAGGGCCTTCTCCTAAAAAGGGAGGGAAGAATAAACCCTCCCAACGTTTTTTTATTTCTTCATCCCAATACAATATAGAGGCATTCTTCAACGAGCCTAATGAAAGTTGATTGTTCATGAGCTCAATGATAGCTGACTCTATCTTATTAATGATTCTAAGAACATCTAGTTTTTCATTCTTAAAGAGGTGTCTATTTCTCTCCTTCCATAGTTCCCACATTATGGAAGAAGGGAGAGCTATCCATAAACCTTCAAAGAGATAGCCACGCCTAAGAAGAGGCCACGCCTTGAGCATTCCTAAGATGGTATGGGGGAAGGCTACCGACCATTCAAGTTTGTTGGTGAACCAAATCCAGCATTGGTGAGCAAAGGGGCAATTAAGGAGGATATGATTGGTGTCTTCCTCATCTACCTCACAAAGAGGACATCTGCTAGGGCCCTCATACCCCATTCTCTTGAATTTTTCCTCGGTTAGGAACTTATTCTGAATCGCAAGCCAAGAGAAGTTGTCTGCCTTAAGCAAACAATACCTATCCCAACAAAGTTTCAAGGGAAGATCAATCATAGGTCTTAAAAAAGCTTTCGAGATATGAGAGTACCCATCCTTGGAGTTGTATTCCCCCTTTAGGGAGCCATCCCATACAAGCTTGTCCTCATCATGACCTAAGACTATGTTTCTTGATTTGAGAATTGCCATAAGAATTTGTTTATCTCTTTCCGGGATAACCTCATTTTCCTTCTCAATCCACTGCCATCCAACCCCTTCCTTTGAAAGGGAGATATAGTTGTTTAACAGGGGACCTCTATGAGATTCAAGAAGGATACGAGTAGCACCAAAGTCATGGATATTATCAATTGCCTTATACCCACCCCATGAATCAGACCAGAAAAGGGCTTTATCCCCAGACCCCAGGTTCCAAGTCAGTCTATCAAAGATAATCCTCCTACAGTCTAGCACAAAATTCCATAGGCAGGACCCTCTAGGAGGATTGGTTTCTCTGAAGATTTGGATAGGATCCCCACCATTAAGGTATTTGTGGTGCAATAGTCGAACCCATTTGAGGTGGGGGGTTTTGAACAATCTCCAGACCAACTTGGCCCCCAAGGCTCTACCCTGGTCACGGAGATTTTTAATGCCAACTCCTCCTTCTTCCTTGGGTTTGCATATCTTATCCCAAGATATGAGAGATATTTTACAGTTGTCATTAGCACCTTGCCAAAAGAAGGTCCTAAGATGTTTGTTGAGCTCGATAAGTTTGGAAGAAGACAGATGTTGACAGGAGAGATGGTAAATGGGCATGGCTGACAAGACCGATCTCACCAAGGTTGCCCTACCTGCAGATGAGAGCCATTTTCCTTTCCATGTGTTAATCCTAGACTTGATTTTATCCACCAAGTTGTCCCATAATTTTGAGGGTCTCCTCCCCTTGTCAAGGGGAATGCCTAGATATTTACAAGGAAGGGTTCCTTGACTAATCTCCAGGACATTGGAGATCTCCTTTCCTAAAGAGGGGTCTATGTTGAACATAAAAACTACAGATTTAGCCAGATTTACCTCTTGACCTGAGGCTAACATATAGGAATTGAGGATGCCTTTGAAGGCACTCGCTTCTCTCGCACTTCCTTGCCCAAAAAGCATCGTGTCGTCAACAAATTGTTGGTGGGTGAAAGGAGGGAGGCCACTCATGATGGGGATTCCTTGAATCCCACCCTCCTCTTTGGCTTTAGAGATGGATCTGCCAAGAGCTTCAGCCATGATAATGAAGAGGAAGGGGGACATAGGATCTCCTTGCCTGAGCCCTCTCGAGCTACTGAAGAAACCTTTCGGCGAACCATTAACCATAACAGAGAATTTAGGGGTGGAAATACATTCAAAAATTAGGTTGATCTAGAATTTGGAAAAGCCAAAGGCCTCCAGGCATTTACATAGGAAGCACCAATCAACTTTCTCATAAGCTTTACTTATATCTAATTTGACTAGCATGCTTGGAGCCCTGTTGAGATGGACCGAATGAATGGCCTCTTGGGCTATAATAACCCCATCATAGATTGATCTATCTGCTACAAAGCCAGTTTGTTCTTCACTAATGATAATGGGGAGAAGATTCTGAAGTCTGGCTGCTAGGGTTTTGGTTAAGAGTTTATATAGAGTGTTGCAAAGGGCTATTGGTCTGAAGTCATTAAAGCTTTCAGGATTCTCTTTTTGGGGAATGAGAGATAGAAAAGTATTGTTGATCTCTTTGAGAATCTTACCAAAGTTCCTAACGCCTTCTAAGGCATCTGTGATCTCTGTCCCCATAAAACCCCGACATTTTTGGAAAAAGCTACTGGGAAAGCCATCCGAACTTGGAGCCTTGTCCAGATTCATCTTCATAAGGATAGATTTAACCTCTTCCACAGAGAATTTCTTTAACAGGATTTTATTGTGATCGTCATTAATGAGTTTTGGAAGATTCTTGATGATATTGAGTTGGCCCCTATGGTTGGAGCCTTCAGGATTGTTTAAGATTTTACTGTAGAACCTTACTGCCTCAGCGGCAACATCCTCTGGTTCAAACAAGATGGAGCCCTAGCAGTTCTTGATTTTAGAAATACGATTGACCCATCGCCTCTACTTGGTACTATTGTGGAAAAACTTAGTATTCTGGTCCCCCTCACTCAACCAAGTCTCCCTAGATTTTTGTTTCCAGAAGATCTCTTCATTAGACAGTATCTTTTCATACTTAGAGAGTAGAGCCTTTTCCTTAAGGAAGAGACGTTCATCCATCCCCTTCTCTAGAACCTCCATGTTAACATTCTTGAGATCATTTTCAACTAAGAGTTTTTTATCGAAAAATATTGCCAAAATTAATCTTGTTCCACTCTAAGAGATTTCTTTTGATAAGCTTTAACTTACTTGCGACAATAAACATCTGCGAGCCGGAGAAAATAGAGCTTCTCCACCAATTCTCAATTAAGTTTAAAAGGTTATCATCTCTGAACCACATGCTCTCAAATTTGAAGGGGCATTTATTAGGGGAGTGGTCAGATAATAAGTTTAGTTGGAGTGGGAAATGATCAGAACCTAATAAAGGGAGAGGCTCTGCATTCAAGGAGTAATTAAGCTCCAAGAGCCCCCCATGGATAAAGAACCTGTCTAGTTTCTCAGCAATGTTACAGAAACCACTCCTTCTATTGTTCTAGGTGAAGGCATTATTTGTCGTCTGGATTTCCAACAGGGAATTCCTATTGATCCAATGATTAAAATTTGCAGCCACTGGAGGGAGTTTGTTTCTCCCTCCTCTTTTGTCTGCTGCCTTGGTGATAGCATTGAAGTCTCCACCAATGATGCATACATCGTTTGGGGAGCTTCTAAGGAAAAACTCAAGTTCCATCCACACCCTAGCCTTATCGCTATTCTGGATAGGGCCATAAACGTTAATCAATTTGAATCTAAGGTTATTTTTATATCTTACAACTTCTCCTCCTATCCAGTTTTGCTTAATCTCTAAAGGTGTAAACGAAATAGATCTAGAGTCCCAAATGATAGCTAATCCCCTTGAGGCCCCTATGGCAGGGGAATGCTTTAGCTGTCTAACGCCTAGCTTTTTCTCAAAAATGAGAATCTCAGAGGAGTTCATTTTAGTTTCTTGGATTAAAATTATGTCTGGTTTAGAATCAAAGATGTAGCGCTTTAAGATGCGCTATTTGTTAGGGGCATTCAGACCCCTAACATTCCATGTTATGATTTTCATGGCTCTGTGGGGAGGAACTTCCCCTCCCCTGCATTAAAAAGATTAGATATTTTAGACTAGCCCCTTGCTTCTCCATCCTTTGATCTTAATTCACTAAGGGATATCCTGCCTCTTTTCTTACTGATTTTAGCACAGTCAAGAGAATCTTTACTTCTTTCAGAGCTGAGAATGCCTAGAGTGTTTGGGTTATCATTCTCTAAGTTGTCTAATGCTATAAAAAGTTCATCTATTTCTAAGTCGGCTCTAGCAATATCCATTAGATTTTTGACATAGAGATCCCTTTGTCTTTCTAGTTCCTCATCATCACAAATTTCATCAACCAATTGATCCATAAGGTCGCTTAATACTTCTTCCCCAAAAAATTTGGCAATGATATTAACTTCCCTAGCAACTTGATCACTCTCAGATTCTGCAATTGAATCTGAAACAACCATCAAAGATGCAGGATGGACCTCTAACACCTCAAAGGTCCCCATTCTTGAGACTTGAGAGATTGGTTGACCCTGCATGGATGCCATTCTTGGATTCAGGGGAGGCCTATCCCTCTCTGATTGCTCAGAGGAGGAGGTGAGTTCCATTAAAGGGGAAGACCTCGAAGGACTTAGCCTCTCTGGTGGGATGAGAGAGCTAGATGATGGCAAATTAGTCAGTTCAGGCTACTCTTTCTAAGGGAGCACCTCACTGATTTCACCTTCTTCCAGGTCTCGATCCTAAAGTAATGAGTCAACTATAGGTGGATTAATAGTTGGCAATGGAGGAAGAAGTGGGCGAGATATCTTAACAGGGGAGTTGTGAGGACATAAGTCCATGGTGAGATGATTAGGGTTGATATTAAACTTATAGCCTTCGAAGGTAAAACCCCCTCCTTCCACAAATCTAAATGGGGTGCCATTAGATTTTAGGACCGATTCGGAGAAAGGTTTCTTAGAGGGGATCTTCCTCGGCGTAGTATCTTAGAAAGAACCATTATAAAAGGGAAATTCTAGGGTTAAGCATAAATTGTCACATTTCACTGTTATAGGCTCTAAATATTTAATGTTAATATTCATATTAACAATCAAAAGCTGGTTAAAGAAGCTTAGGGCCAATTTTTTAACTTCTACAAATTTGCCTATTTTGTTACCTATTATTCTTAAGAACTCATTATTTCGCAATTCTACAGGGAATTTATCAAGTGAAATTGCTCTGTTAACCATGCAAGAATTAAGTTGAGATGGAAGGAAGAGGGGTTTCCATTCCCGGCAATCAAACCCTAGACCTTTGAATGTTAATATGTCCCCATTTAGCAAAGAATTTCTCAAACTCTGATTACCACATTCAATAGCTAATAAATTATCAGGAAGGATATCAATTTTTACCTGGTTATTGAGAGAAGATGACACCCAATTAGCAATTTGATCAGACGGGATCCCCCAGGCTTTCCACCAAGCAAAGATCATTCGGTCGTTGCAATGCATTTGATACCTGATCTTAGTATGGGTGTCAATTTCAATGACCATCCCATTAGGATTAGCTGGAGGATTTGAAGGTGAATTCGGCTTAGGATGCTTAGCCTCCTTTAAATTGTGATTATTCATGAAAGAGTGACGGCCCGGGGATACCATATTCTTTGATAATTTACCCAAGGATCTTCGAGGAGGAAAAATATAGCGAGCAGAAGAAATCTTTGACAGGTTAGGTTTTACAAAACCCTCCTCCCGACAATGATTGGGATTCCGCTTGAGGTAGTTTGGTTGCCCTAATGCTCTGTTGTTTCTGCAGCTCACCAAATGCCAATCCTGATCTCATCCCTTGCAAAGAGGAGGGGGAGCCCTAACTGTATCAACCAGAAAATATTTAGTTTTTGCAAAGAAGGCTTCTTGATCACAGGTTTGTGATATAACCTTGCCAGGTTCCTCAGTCCCAGAGATATTAGCCAAAATAGCGAACCGATTTACAAAGCCTCTGTAAATTCCTTGCTGCGAGTGACAATGCTCGAAAAAGGGTGTCGATGCAATGCATCGATTTTTCGCTCGCAGAGTCATTTTTTCAACCATAGCAAGAATTATTATAATAATTATTGTTATTATTATATAATATATTATTATAAATAAAATTAAATACTTCTTTCTTTCAAAAAGAAAACTTTGCACTAAACATTATAAAATCTAATAAAAAATAATAATAATAAATAAATAAATAAAATAAAATAAAATGTTTTTTTAATTAACAATTTTTGCTAACGGCCACAAGCATGTCAAATTAAATGACTTTTATTTTTATTTGAGGTTTTCAAAATACCTCTTTTTTAAGAAATTTACTAACGGCACAAGCACGCCAAATTAAACTATCATACCTCTATTTTAAAAAATCTAAGAAAAGTACGCTGAGAGATATCAAATTTAAAAATATTTAGCATTCATAAATAATAGTAAAGAGTTGATTGTAATAAAATTGACGTGAAATTGTTTAATAAATCACTTAGATGAAGGAAAATTCAAAATATAAATATTTCCTTTAATTTACAATGATCTACTTATAAATAAATATTAGGTTTAATATATATGATATTTATTGAAACCTAACCCTAATCATATATGTAATTCTAAGTCTAACCTTAACCTTAACCTTAACCTTAACCCTTATCGAATATTGAATCTAACCCCAATTTAATCTAGACCCTAACCCTATGTAAACCCTAATGTAACATTGATCCCTAAGCTAATGCCCTTAAAAACATTAAGTAATTTGTTTTATGTCTCTTTTATGTTATGGTTGGTTGTGGTTGGTTTTGTTGGGCTTTTTTGTTGATTTTTGTCCATTACTGTGTTGGTTTTTTGGCAGTTTGTCTTTTCATGTTGCTTAATGCTATTATCTTTTAAGGATCTTTTGTAAAGGGTTTCAGGATCTCTTCAAAACCTTTTTTTTCTGTAATCAAAAACATTGATCCCAATGCTAATTAATATCTAACCCTAATCCTATCTTTAATTTCAATTCTAAACCTAACCTTAAACCTAATCTAGCATTAAATCTAACCATCATTGATCACTAATGCTAAACCTATTTAAACCCTAATCTAATATTAACCCTAACCATTATTAATCTCTAACCTTAACTCTATTTAAATCCTAACCTTATATTAATCCCAACTCAAATATTTTTCTTTTAACCATAATTTTATTCTACCTCTAATAGAGCCCTAACCCTAACTCTTATTGAACCCTAATCTAACATTAACCCTAACCCTAACCTTACTAACCTAAAATTAACCCTAATAATATTCAAACTATAATCATAATTAAACATTAATCCTAGCCTTATTTTAACCCTAACCCTAAGTTAAAGATTTCTCTTAAAACCCTCATTGAAGCTCTTATTTCTAATTCTAATTCTAATCTTAACCGTAATTGAACTATAACATCAACACTTTTTGAACACTAACTAAATCCTAACTTAATTGAATCATAGCCCTAACTCTAACACTAATTAAACCCTAGCCATAACAAAAACCTATTGATAACCTTAATTGAATATTAATCCTAATTTAAATAAGTCCTAACTTTAGCACTTATTAAGCTACAACTCAAGTTGAACACTAACCTTAATCTTATCCCCAACCCATTGAAACCTCACTGTAATTTAACCATAATGCAAGTCTTGTCTCTAATTCTTATTCTAATCCTAACTTTAACCCTAGTTTGATATTGAATCTAACCCTAATTTAACCCTAATGTTGAATTTTTAAAGACCATGACTTGACATTAATCCTAACCCCAATTTAACCTTAACTCTAATTTTAAATATAACCCAAATTAAACCCCAACCATAACCCTAATTCAAACCTTATCATAAATTTTAAAAAAAATATATCTTATTGAATCCTAATGTAACATTATAACACACCATTTTCTCGAACTTTTCTACAACATCCCATTCAATACTTTTTGAAATGGACGCTCCCGCTCTGCTCATGCATGTCTCCAATGGCCAACGCTCCTCTTCTTCATGCGACTTGCCTTTGCTCCCGCATGTGTCTCCTGCCTCGCTGGTGGATGTTGCATGCCCTCCTGTTGATGCTCCAGCGACTCTTACGACTCCTTCCTCTACTCTTTTGGCCTCTACGCTTGGGCGGTCTCTATCAAGTGGGGCTCTAGTTGGGTCTTCGGACTTGTCTTGCCTTCCTCCTACCGGTACTTTCAGCCTTCACTGCTTTGTTTTCCCTCCTCCTGTGCAACGTTTGGTTGTTGGGGGATGCTCTTTCGTTCTATCTTCACCCACGCCCTCTGCACTAGGTTTTCATACTGGGTCCCCCACGACTGGTTTCTTTGATCCAATTTTGGATTTGGATGCCCTTGCTACTGTTGTTGGTGATGCTCAGGTTGACGATACTCTGCTCAGACCCTTTGCTGGGAAGCGTATATTTTCTCGTGTGGCTAAATCTATTGCCCAACCTTCTAAGGGGGTTTGTCCTCTTCCTTGTGCCAAGAACTCTCCTGTTGTGGTATGTGGTCGAGAGGTTGTGGAGAATGTTGATTTCTATCAATGCATCGCTTTGGTCTACAGAATTGTTGGGTTTTGGCCTTCTCTTTCGAACCTTCATCGTTGGGTGAGTGATTCTTGGAAGTCTCTTGTTCCTTATGGCATTGAGCTTTTCCCTTGTGGTAAAGGTTTTTTCATTGCTTCCTTTACCTCTACTCATGATTGTGATTTGATTTTGGAAAAGCTATGGACTTGGAGGATCACTCTCTCTCTATTAAGACATGGACTCATTCCTTCAACCCCCTTACTGAATCTCTCTCAGTTCGTCTGGTTTGGGTTCGCCTCCCCAATCTCCTTCTCCATTTTTGGGAGCCTTCTTGTTTCAAGGCCATCGGTAACTCCACTAGCAGCTTCTTGAAGGTTGATGATGTCACATTCTCCATGGGTCATTCTACCTTTGCTCACCTTTTAATTGATGTCAACATATCTTTAGCCCTCCCCAGGGATGTGGTTCTTATGGTTGGGGATAGGCCATGGACTCAAATGTTGGATTATGAGGGCCTCCCCTTTCGCTGTCGAAGGTGCTTATCAACGGGTCACCTTGCTTCAGACTGTTCTCTCTCTCATCGCAAAGGTGTTGCTACTTGGTGGAAGGATACTATGGAAGACCACTTGACAATTAATGCTTCAGACTCTATTCCGGTTGAATCCTCTCAAGATGAGGTGCCCCTTACTGCTGATGAAGCCTTTGTTGATGTTACTGTTGTCGTGGACTCTTTTGCCTCCTTGGTTCCTACATCCGTTGCTCCTACTCCACACCTTCTCTCTTCTCCTAGCGATTTTGCTCTTGCTGTTGTTCTACTGCAACAACCTATTGCTTCTCTACAGCAGCAGTTTGGCAGTGACTCTATGGGGTCTTCCCAACCTGATTCTTATTTGAAAGTTCCTAATGATAGTGTTGCCTCAATGGTTGTTTTTTGTAGGCGAAAGGGAAAATCTAAACACCTTTCCCAACCCCCCCATTGTCAAGTTTTGGATTTTTTTCCCCACTCTTGAGTTGGCTTGGGTTGTTGTTGGTTTGGCTTATCCGACTTTGTTCTTTTGGGGTTTGCAGCCCTGCTTGGTCTGTTTAAAATTGATAGTCTTTGACTATGTAAAGGGTCAACGCCCTAGTTAACACTGCTTTTTTAATCAAAAACATTAACCTTAATCCTAATTGAATCCTAGCCAAAATCTACTATTAACCCTAAGTCAAAAATTTCTTCTGTAATCCTAATTGATACCTAATCCTATTTAACCCTAGCCTAACCTAGCCTTGAACCTAACACTTAGCCTAGTTGTAATGGCAATACTTATTCTATTTTTAATCTTAATTAAACTTAAACCTAAACCCTAGTGCAACCTTAATGTAAATTGTAACCTTGATACCAAAGTTTATTCTATAGTTTTTTAACACTAACCCTAACCCTAACCTAACGATGTACGGCATTAATTATAACAAGTTTAACAAATGTATTGCTAACCATAGCCCTAATTTAACCCTTACTTTAACATTAACTCTAAATGAACCATCACACCAAACCCAAGCCTAAACTTGACCTTGACCCAAGCTTTCTCCTAAAATATTAATCTGAACCCTAATAAACTGACCCTAACCCTAAATAAACCTCAACCCCAACTACAACCTTGACCTCAAGATTTATCCTAGAACCCTAACACTAACTCAACACTAACCATAACCTTAATCAAAACCCTTAATTAAACCTTATCTCTAACTTAAACCCTAACCCTAATTTAACTCAAAATATAATCCTAACCCAACACATACAAAACTTTAAAATGAGGGTTGGAGTTAGTGTTAGGATTGGGGATATAACATTATGATTAAGGTCATAACTAATGAATAACAAATTAATAATATAAGGTTAACATTAATCCTTATTTTAATTTAAACTCTATGTATATTCTAATTCTACTTCTAATTCTAATAGGTTAAATATGATCCTAATATTATTAACCCTAACACTAACAAGGTAACCTTAATTAAAATCCAACCTTGATCTTAACTCTAACTTTAATTAACATTAATTTATTTTGTTTTAAAGAAAAAGCATTTTCATTTATAGAAAGTTGTTGAAGATAGCCAAACTTAAAATAAAATATTGAATTGAAATTATATTTTATCAAACCATCTAAAATTAAAGATAATATCTCAATGCATGTCCCAATTTAATTATGAAGTATGATTTTAAACTTCAACAAAAGCAGTTAATAATCTATTTTCAAAACAATTATCATTAATTGAACAGTATAATGAATAACCAACTAATGTGTTCTTTTAAAGAAAAATAAATTCTCTATAGAAAGTTATTAAACCTTCAAACATAAAATTTAAAATTGAATTAAAAATATGTTCATTTACAATATCTAACAAAATTAAATATAATATATTTATGCATGTCCCAATTAAATTAGATAATAATCTATTTTGACAAAAAAAAAAATTAATTGAATAGTATAATAAATAACTAACTTATGTGTATAAAATGATTTTCTATTTTCTTTTATAATAAAATTGATTGAGGTAGTATAATTTTTAAATTCAAAATTATCAATTAATAATCTAATTTTAAGATAGTCTATTTTTAAGGCAACTACTATTAATTGAAAAGTATTATTTATAATTAATTAATGAGTACTCAATGAACATTTATTTTCTTTTAAAGAAAAATTAGTTTCCTCTATAGAAAGTTATTAAAGGTAGCTATCAACAATAAAATATAAAACTTAATTAAAGATATATTTTTAAAAAAAAGATTATATCTATATATATGTGCTAATTAAATTAGATGGTATAATTTTAAAGTTCAACAAAATCAATTAACAATCTATTTTTAAAGAAATTTATATTAATTGATAGTATAATAAATAACTAACTAAATTGTATTCTTCAATTTTTTATTTTCATTTAAAGAAAAAAATGATTTAAAAATGATTTCGAAAGTTATTAAAGGTAGTTATCAAACATAAAATTTAAATTTAAAAAAAACATCGAATATTTAAAATTAAAGATAACATCTCTATGTATGTCCCAATTAAATTAGATAGTATAATTTTGAAGTTGAGCGAAATCAATTTTTCAAAAGCAATTTCTATTAATTAAATAGTATAATGAATAACTATCTAATGTGTAGTCAATGAAAATCTATTTTCTTTAATAAAAAAAAAAACAGTTTTCTTCAAAGATATTTATTATACATAGCAATTGAATTATATATATATATATATATATATATATATATAAAGATGATATCTCTATGCATATTCATATTAACTTGAATAGTGATTTTGTAGTTCAACAAAATCAATTAAAAAAAAATACGACAATTTCTATTAATTGAATAGTATAATAAATAACTAATATGTACTCCCTCAATAATTAATTTGCTTTTAAGAAGAAAAAAATTTCTTTTTTAGAATGCTATAAAGGAAAAAATGATTTCCTTCATGGAAAGTTATAAAAGTTAGTCATCAAAAATAAAATTTAAAATTAACTTAAATATATATTTTTAAAATTAAGGATAATATAAGTAAAATTTATTCCAACTATCAACATTTCACTAAAATTGAACCACCTCTTTCGAAAAGAAAATATTTTCTAGCCTACAAGTATTAATTCGATTTGTCCAACCTCAATAGTCATTGATTACTAAATGTTGAAGACATTGGTTTTTATGAAATTCAATAACAACAAAGGTTGCCTATTGGTGCCAAAACCAAAACTATGCTCTGGTTACCAAGTGTTTTAGCTACAATTTGCACAATGGTATATGGAGGAAGGTATTGTGTGCAACTCAATGAATCAAGATAAATGTATGCAAAACTATTTAAGTTTAATTAATTAACATGTTCGTTAATCATATTATTTATTGATCTATTTCCTATTCAAATATCAAAATGTAATAATTTTAAGTATTCCAAAATCACAATTAAAAAATGGTCTTTTAAATTAAAATAAATAAAAATTACAAAATTTTGCTTAAGAATTATACACCACTTTTATTTCTACCTCTTCACATGCCCATTTTAGATCTAATAATTCATTCATTTTTCACACACTCAAATCTTCAAAGCAATATGATGGATTTACTATTAAAGTATTAAATGAAAGAGAATTTCTCAAAATAAAACTTGACTAATCTTCTTTACTTCGATGTGGCATTTCCATACAACATGTGACCAATTTATGGGCCAAATCGAACATCTTCCTTGAAAAAACATTGGCCATGATATGAATAAAAGAAAGAGAGATATTACCATAATGGATGGAATCCTATGAAATCTTCAAGGTCAAAAAGATGCTAAGGAGAGTTGGAGAAGAAGCCACAAAAACTTGATAATGTGTATCCAATGCTAGAAAGGAATATAATTTCTTTCTTTCATTCTTAACTTTGAATCCCACGTCTAAAAACTATCATATCTTCATATTTGAAACCAAACTCTCCTTCATGATAGCTTTTACCTAGTAAATGTTTAAACAATATATTGATTTACAATATGCTATATATATATATATATATATATATATATATTTGCAATGACCAAATAAGAGAATTGAATTATAAAAATCAAAATCTACAAGCTTTAAAGAAAAACATCCATATCACATTAAAATGGAAAGTTGTCTCATATTACATAGATGATGTGCTATATATAAAGTTTTGAGATGACCAAATAAAAGAATTGAACTGTAAAAATAAAAATCCAAATCTAAATCTGCAAACTTTAAAGGAAAACATCCATATCACATTAAAATAAAAAGTTGTATAATATTACATGGATGGGTGTCAATTTAAATCAAGAGTTTTTATTGACTGATATTTTTCAATCCATTATGTGAGCATATCTTTATACGTGGCCCAATTTTATTAGATAGTATAATATTTTAAGTTCAAAAAATTAATTAAAGAACCTATTTTTAAAGCAAATTCTATTAATTGAATAGCATAATGAATAATTACCTAATATGTACACAATGATTTTTATTTCCTTTAAAGAAAAAGTTATTTTCTTTATAGAAGTTATTAAAGAAATCCATGAAACATAAAATTTAAACATAGACTAAAAAAAAAAATTAAATATCTAAAAATTGAAGATAATCTATCTATGCTTATGTTGCAATTAAATTACAAAGCATAATTTTGAAGTTCAACAAAATTTTATTTTTTTTTTTTTAAATTCTATTAATTTAATATAGATAATTGTACCGCCTGAGTTGGCCTAGTGGTGGAGAACTTGTGCTCTTAAAATAGAGGTCACAAGTTCAAATCCCAAAGGGGGTAGGGTATGTACACCTTATCGGCTTCGGCCCATTCCCTATAAAAAAAAAATACATCAAAATGCACATCAACTTAAATGACTTTCATTTTTATTGATCTGTGAATATAATTGACAAATTTACTGACATCAAAATGCACATCAACTTAAATGACTTTCATTTTTATTGATCTGTGAATATAATACGCCTCTCGATGTAATAACTTGTTTTTATTTACGGAAGTTTTTACATTCATCTATGAGTCTAATAAACTTCTTAAGCTTCTCACATAATAATGTGACATGAATATTTTATCTTTAATTTCTAATAGAATCAATTCTATTAGCTTAGTTTATTATGAAATGTATTTATTTATTTTAATTTAAATGTTCTAAAAAAAAAAGAGAGTTATACACTAAGCATATTAGATAGCCTTTAGGCATTGACAACTTACATTGTGGAGGATCATTGTTATAAGTTCTTAAGAGATTTTTTTTTTTAATGTCACAACAATGACAGTCACAAACCCATCATGCATGAGGGCTCGTGTTATTACCAAACTTGCACAATATTGAAATATCATTAATTAAATGCTAAGAACCTGCATTTTAGACCACTAAATTTATTAGTTGCAAAAGAAAGCTTACGGAAAACTATGACTTTTATGATTCAATGTTCGTTTAATGGTTGATATACCTCAAAAATCTAGAATGCCTTATAGTATATTGTCTGCTAAATAAGATCCGTTGATGTATTGAACAAAAAATCAGGTCCTAAAATGCTTTCAACATCTACATTTTTCCTTTCTAGTTGACTTTTTTATGGGCGCAATGAACCTGTCAAAGGTCAAAATTCTCGACATAAACCTTTTTGGAGCTCTCCACCCACCAAGCTTAGCAATGCTCCTTCTCAGCCTGTCACATCTCAAACATGCCAAGAACTAAGTCCATTTTAATTTTTCTTCTTTATTTCAAACATATTCAAATTGACTCCCAAAAGCATACCTCTTAAGCACCACCGAATGAATGTCATCTAAACAAGCAAATAGCACACTGCATCTTACAAATAATAGAGGCAATCTTAATTCTCAGAAAAGTAAATGCTTGAGATAAGCACCGAGTTCGAATACAGAAACATGTGACTCTGTGCTTCAAATTACACCTACTCGGTTGAGATAAGCATATTACTAGCAACGTAGGGTCAAAAAGCATATGCAAAGATGACCCCAAGTTCTAGTCCAAAAAGAATTTGTAGCTTGACTAAAACAAATTAAAATAAATATCAAGGAAACATGAGGCTGGTTGCTTCAAATTACATCTACCTGATTTTGAAAGCAAATATAGTTAAAAGGCATGCGAAAATAATCCCAAAGTTCTAGTCCAAAATGAATTTATAGGTTGGCTTGAAACAAGTTAAGAATAAAAATCAAGGAGACGGGATTAACTTATTGATTACTGCCAACTATCACAATCCTCTTTACTAAATCTCAAATGTGTTAACAAACGTGTACCTGTGAATATGGTTATATCTCTATAATATTGCATCAAGGACAAAAGCGTGAAAATAGGATTCAAAAAACTAAGATACTGAGCTATTCTTCTGTGTTGGTGTAATTTATGTCTTGTAATTACATTTTACTTAAATTGACTTAGGATAATGCATTCATTGTAGTTTGCATATTAGACACTTAGGGAAATGTGCATCTAGGAAGTTGGTTGCAGGAGAAATTCCACCTTTTGTGGTGATATCTTATTTACACATTCCACCTTCAATGGGTGATCCATCTTTAATGGAATATTCTATTATTTCTCCTACCTACCCTTGTTTCTCCTTGGGCCACGTGTCATAATTGTGTGCTCTCATTTCCATATGGCCTTGCCTTTATAAGCAAACTCATCTTCATTGTATAGTTTATCCAATTGATCGTTTTTTGCATCTTGATGAGAATACAATTTGTTCTTATCGATCTTTGTCTCTCATGTATTGTGTTATTCATTGGGTTCTAAATCTTGGTTATTATTGGCAAATTCTTGCATGGTATCAGAGCCATTGAGGCTCCATTGGGTAGTCGTTTTGGAGAAATCTTGGTGCATTTGAGATTCAAATCAAAGAAGCGGCAACCCCCGTGTGAACATTGTTGGCCACCCTAGTTCTTCTTCGGCCACTCCTTCCTGCTCCACTGCCAACGTCGCCTCCTCAACTCTCTGATCGAGTCCTTGCTGCTCCAATGTCGCCGCGTCCTCCTGCTCACTAGGTCGCCTTCAACCTGCTTGTCGCCCGCCTTGGTGATCGTCGATGACCCTCCCAACAACTCTTATCCATCACCTATGTTCTGCAACGCAGAGACATGTGGCATGTCCTCATTTGCTTAGTACAAACGACTACTCAACCATTGCTGAGAAACATGGCAAACTTTGGTTTGGCAGCCCAGTGACAAGTAACTGACACGTGGCATCACATCATCATCGGAGCTGCACAGTCATTAGCTGAGTTAGCGCCTAGTAAGCACCACATCACCATGTTCGTACAACACGTCAACAAATCTATACCTACCACGTTAGCATCTCTACGATCAGCCTAGTTAGTTGTCATGTCGTCATTCTATACTGTTGACATCATTTCGTACTGCCACATAGGGGTATTTTTGGCGTGAATAGCTGACGTCAACACTTTTTGAAAAAAAAATTGACCCCTCTCCGTTGAGCTTTTTAATTTTGCAGACCAACATTGAAGGCTCATAACTTGATCATTTTAAAGCATTTTTCAATGCAATTTTTTTTTATTTGGGCTAATTTTTCATGCTCTCCACGATGGTGTGGTTAGTTTCTGATTAAGATGGACAAAAATTTTAGTTTTTCACAACTGCACCTATCCAATCCTCGATTCTACAACTTCTCAAGCTCCGTTTAGACTCATACTACCTCATTTTCAAGTGTTGTTTTCTTAAAGTGCATAATTTTTCGTCTACTTTCATGTGGTGCTATCAGTTTTTCACCATTTTGAATAGAATTTGTACTTCCAAAAATTGGTCTTTTTTGGCCTATTTAATACTTGTAATTTGCTTGGATTTTGTGCATTATCGGTTTGAGTCTTCTATAGCCTATTTGAGACAACTTGTAATCTTGAAATCAGAACCCACTTTGCCCTTGTTTGCAAGTGGCCCATTGTACACGCACCAAGTATAAAGTGCTAAATCATCATTTTATTTTTTATTTTTTATTTTTTTTAGGGGGGGGCGAGGGGGGTCTGTGTTCTTTGATTGAGTGAATTTAGGGGGGTGTCTTGTGTGATTGTGCCTCTCTCTCTTGTACTCTTTCATTTTGTTGTTATGGGTTCTCCTTGATTTCAACTTCTAACACCACATAATTATGCATCATGGAAAATTAAAGCATGGAGCATGTTTTTGATTAAAAAAAAACAAGTTTTTAAGGGACCAGAAACCCTTTACAAGACAGGTTTTAGAAGGACCTGCAACCCAAACCGAAAGATAAACTTGAAAGACCACTCAAAGAAACAGAACACAAAAGAGATTTGGCCCAGCCAATCAAAAGAAGGGGAACAGCATTAACCCCCACCAAAAAGCTACAGGCTACAAAAAACCAGCAGCCCTAACCCAACCAGGAAGGATCAAGAATTTGACCTACCCTTATGGGATCGAAGGGTCATATCAAAAGAGGACTGGGACAATTTAGATTTTTTACTTTTAACAGTAATCCATCCCTCCTCAACCCTAGCAGCAGCCTTTTGCCAAGAGGATGGGTCCAGAATAGAGAACCTCCCCTCATCAGGAGGAACAGAGCCAGCATCCAGAGAGGCAAAGACAGAAGCAACAATCTGAGATGCAGGAGAGTCATCCATCGAAGAGGAAGATCCATCATTTTTCAAATAATCACTCGGGATGCCACCGCAGGCCTCCACACATTCCTGAGGCAAGGCAACACCAGAAACAAGAGGCGTACCCTCAGTCTGAAGCATGGAGTATGTTAATGGAAAAAGAACTCATTCATTACATAAATGAAACAATTGCAACACCAATAGATCCTAAAGCTGATCCTAATGCTCAATTGGAATGGCTCATTAAAAGTTCTATGGCTCTTGGAACTTTGAGAAAGTATGTATCAGATGACCTCATTTTTCATATTGAGAAATGTACTACAATTAAAGAGGCTTGGGCTATATATGACAAATTGTATGCTCAAGTTGATGAGATTAGGAGCTACAAGCTTGACAATGAACTCACAATGTTGGACCCCAAGGATTTTGATACAATCCAAGATTATGTCACGAAAGCAACTAAGCTAAGAGAAAAGCTTAAGGATTGTGGCATTGACAAGAAGGATGTTCAATTGGTTTACAATTTGTTGCACAAGCTTCCATCAAAGTATGCAACCTTTGTTTCTAGCTTCCACACCCATCGGTTGACTTCAAGTGCCTCATTCACTCCACCATCATTTGATGCATTCACAGATATGTTGATACTTGAGCAAGCAAAGTTGAACAAGATGGGGATTCTCAAGTCTTCAAAGTCCAAAGCTTTGGTGGCTAATCAAGGGAATCAAATGAATCAAGAAAAAGGCAAGAACCAAAAGCAATCTAAGCCAAAGCCACAACAAGATAGAGCACAATCTATCATCCTCTCCACAACAAGGCAATTTTTCATCCTCTTCCATGAAGGGAAATACACCTAAGGAGAGACCAACTTGTTCATATTGCAAAAAATTTGGTCATGATGAGCATCATTGCCACTCAAAGCAAATTGATGAGTTGACAAACATCATTAAGAAAAACAACATCAATTTGCCATCCGCCTACAAGAAGAAGGATTCACCTCCTACTTCCTCACAATCAAAGGGAAAAGAGCAAGCATTTGTTGCTAAAACAAGTTCTTCGCAACAGTAATTACTTGACTCAGGTGCCTCTCATCACATGGGTTCTACAGGGAGCAGTTTTCCTCATTGGAGCCTTCTAAGCTACCTCGCATTTTCATTGGTGATGATACACGAGTAGAAGTTGAAGGGAAGGGTTTGGTTGCCATGGGTGATGAAACTTTTGAGAATGTTCTATATGCTTGCTCCTAACTTGACCACCAACCTCCTAATCACCCACTATGGAAATGGGAAGAAAGTTGAGTTTACACCTGATTCGGTTGTGGTAAAAGAACTTGAGAATGATGCCTTGGTAGCAGTGGGCCAAGTTAATCACAACTCACGGCTTTATTCATTTTCCCACCTTGTGCCTCAATCTCCTTATATGGCCTTGCTCACTCATTCAAATTCAGAAAGTATGCTATGGCACAAGCGGTTTGGTCACCTCAACTACTATTATCTTCAACAGGTCAGCTCTAAGGACATGGTCATAGGTCTACCTCAAATCAATTTTTCAGAAGGTGTATGTTCAATGTGTTCCATGGGCAAGCATCCTGAAGAGAAGTTTGATAAGAGGAAATCTCAGAGAGCTTTGGAAGTTCTTCAATTGGTTCACAGCAATGTAGCAAGCCCATTTCCAATGCCTTCATTTAGCAAGGCCCGCTATTTACTCACCTTCATTGATGACTACTCCCGCTTCAATTGGGTCTACAATATTGTCAAAAGAATGAGATGTTTAATAGATTTCTAGCCTTTAAGGCTCATGTTGAGAAGCAATTGGGAAAGTGTTGACGTGTGTTTTGTACACCATCATACACAGAATAAAATACCTAAGGGTATCTTATCCTCTCTTGAATAAAGCCTCTAACTGCTGAAGATTCGCATGAAGGATCAGTTAGGATGACTCCAAGGTTCCTTTTAGTGGGGTCTCCACGTGTGGACAAGCTCCAGTGGTATGATGTGATTTGCTGGAATCACAAGGGGACTTACATTGAACTTCCGATCTGCTTTGCTGGACACAGGCTCTTACTAACTTAGATTTGAAAAAAAATGGAAAAAGGATAAGGGCGAAGAGAGGATCTAATCCTAATACTAAGAATGTAGGAGCAATGATTGATCTTTGACAAAACTCTAACTAGATCTTGTTTTGACATCAATGGAACATCTACACAAGACTAGTGCGATCTTCTAAGGGAGCTTTATGATGTTCAAATCATCACCGCAGGCATAGATACCATCCAAGTTGATGCATATCAATGAAGAGGCGACAAATTGAAATTGAGCTTAGGCTGAATGATTCCAGTTGACTACGCAAGGCAAGTCTGCAATCAACAAACTGCTAGTAGTATGGATGTACGAATTCCATCATTAATCAATCGCATTTCCTCCATTCATCTAATCATCTACCATCTAAGATTGAAGACTCAACAAGAAACCATGCAAATTGCAAGAAAAACGACATATTTCACCATTACTTCAATGAAAATGGAGTTTGTTTACAATCAATGGCAACAATTTCTTGCCTTGTCCTCCTATTCTATTCTAATTGCTATTCTATCAACTATATTCTAACTCTTCCAACTATTTACAACTCTCTCTAATTCTATCTAAAATTCTCCTTTACAAAATGAAATGCCTGGGCTTATATAGTGCCCACAATACAATTTGATGGCTTAGATCAATTCAAGATCAATGGCCAAGATTTTACAATGAAAACCCTAATTAGGGTTTGTTACAACCATTACATAACATTTAATGCTTGACCAATGATAAAATTGTATTGCTTGGACACATGTCCCTTTTAGAAAAATCGACCAATGGATAGCCGGGGTAGGTACATCGGAGTTTGTGCCACCTTCCATGAGTTAAGTACATTGAATCTGGACATGCTGAGATGGACTTCACTGATTGGAGAAATGATGACTAGGACACCACCTCATTTGACACTTGGAACTTGGTGGATATTCATCTTGATATTGTTGAGAAACTTGCTTTAATTAATTCCTCTGGATCTATTTTGCTTCTTCAACGAGCCCTTGTTCTAACTCCTTGCGTCCTTGATGTGCAGGAAGATGATGTACCTCGCCTTGGAACGCTGGATTGGAAGAGGTCGCCCATGCCTTGGCTTGATCGTCCTGGCGAAGACCGTCCTGGCGAAGACCGTCCTTGATCTGGCTTGATTTTCCTTGAAGAGATCTCCATTTGATGCCTACACAACATTTCAAAATTAGTAACATGATTTTGCAATACATAACATAAATTAGAGAGCAAATTTTAGGAAACTTAATGATAAGTCCTTTATTAATCATTTCCTAAAAACAACTGAGCTAAGGCAAAACAAAATTTCAAAATTCAAAATTAAGGCAATGACGATCAAAATTTGAAATTAAAACAAGAGATCTTGCCATACCTTACTTGAGAGCTTAACTCTAAAATGCAAAATAAAGGAATTCGCCTAGGCAAAATTTGAAATTCGATAGTCTTGATGTGATCTTCAAAAGAACGTTCCTCTTATCAACTTCGCCACCCTTCAAGCCTTGGACGTGATCTTTTCTTCAAGTTAGCAATTTCGCCATCTTTGATATGTCATTGACGTGATCTCCAATGCCTTGGACAAGTTCGCACTTCCTTGGATAGTACTAACGCCTTCCTTTGGATATAAATTCGCACCTCCTTGAACACAACTTAGCACTTCTCCCTTTGAAATTCGCTCCTCCCCTTGAATGATCTTGGCGCCTTCCTTTGCATACTCCAAATCGCATTTCTCCTTTGTCTTCCTCAAATCGCATGTAAGAGATGAAAATGATGATGTGAAAATGAAGATTTTCACCCTCCCTTTATAGCGCTCACCTCATACTTACCTTAAGGCCGACTTGGTAATAATAAAGCAATTATAAATGATTTTTAATAAATAACAAAGGCCGACCTTCATAAAATAAACTCAAGCGCTCCATTTTTATTGCAAACAATAATTAATTAATTAAATTTCCTTGTTTATTAATTAATAAATTCGATTTTTTTTTTTTTTACAAGGCAAAAATAATTAATTAATGTTTTGCGCAAATTTTAAATGCCATTTTAATTGAATTTTCAAAGATTATCGATTTTTAGCATTTAAAATAAATTCAAAAATATTTGTTTAGCGCCCAAAAATGAAAAAGTGGGAAGATACGTACCTCATCGCCCTGGTCCCTGACTGAGGGACAGGAGCGATTTTGCTCTTGTGGGCCTCATTTCACTTCATCACCTTCGAAAATTATATTCAACGGATTCGCAATGCCTCCTTTCATTCATTCATGCCTTGAGATCGGTTGAAATTTGGCGAGAAAATCATCTATAACAAAAATCGCTCTGGTCCCTCCCTGAGGGACAGGAGCGAACTTAAGCATTTTGGTCCTTTGTTGACGTTTGATAATCTTCAATTTGTCTTCAACGGGTTCGATTGACCTCCTTTCTTGCCTTCGAACATAAAATTTGCTTGATCTTTGCCCAGATCGTACCTTATGAAGAATTTCGCTCTGGTCCTTCAGTGAGGGACAGGAGCGAATTTGACCCTCTAGGCAAAAACTTCATCATTTCATCGTTTTTGATCAAGTCTGGATGCTCTATCATGCTCATTTCGTCCTTGACCATGCCTTTGATGTCTCGATTCGTCCAAACAAGGTCAGGAATGGCTCAACTAATCATTTTCGCTCTGGTCCCTTGGTGAGGGACACGAGCGATTCGCCTTGGTCCCTTGGAGAGGGACACGAGCGCATTTCGCTTTGGACCCTTGGAGAAGGACACGAGCGAAATTTGACTTTTCGCACTCTCAATCAGGACAATTTTAATGGAATATAACATTTAAGTATAAGTGACATTTCCTTCTATGTTTCTTCTTTCTTATACTTTAAGTTATATTCCATATATACTTTCAGGATGTTTGAGAGTGGTTTCAGACCTCCAGGAGTTATATTGCAAAATCTAGTTTTTGGAGGTTTTTTCAGTTTCCAGACTTAGTCAAATTCAGGATCAGGGCATTCCAGACTTAGCCAAATTTCAGGATCAGGACCTCACTCAAGCCGGACTTGCTACCCTGTTGATCTCCCCGACAGCACTTCAAGTTATATTCATTTGATAAAATGTACCTCTTTGGACCTTCTCACATCGTCAAGACGTTAAAATCTTGCAAGGACAAAGCAAAATTGGATTTGTAGCTCCGGTCCTTCACTGAGGGACAGGAGCGATTTAGGCAATTAGCACTGTTAGGGACGTCCCAAAAATCTTCAATTTATATTCAACGCATTTATCTCATGTTTTTCCTTGTTTTTGAACGTAAACTTGCCTTGACCTTTGTCTGGATTTTGCATAATGAAGGAAATCGCTCTGGTCCCTGGGAGAGGGACGAGAGCTACAAGGTACCTCGCCCTGGTCCCTTGGAGAGGGACAGGAGCGATTTAGTCAATATAGGTCATTTTCCTTCATTTTTTGCATCTCAAATTATATTCATTTGGCAAAGTATCTTCCTTCGGACGTCCTCCAATTGCTGAGTCATCAAAATCTTGCATGGACATGGCGAAATTTGAATTGTAGCTCCGGTCCTTCACTGAGGGACAGGAGCGATTTTCTTCCTGGAGGCCTTTCTGTGCTCATGAAAATCTTCAATTTATATTCAATGGAAAGACCTTGTCGTTCTCCATCACTTCAAACGTAAACTTCGTCTGGACTCTGCAAGGACAATGAGATAATTGAAATTGAGCTCCCGTCCTTCACTGAGGGACAGGAGCGATTTTGCTCCTACAGGCCAAAATAACAAGATTTTTCACATTTTAACACTTCACGAGGCGAAAACAAATCAATTCCAATGCCCAGGATCAAACTTCAAAAAAGTCAAAATTTGGTCAAAATATTCAATCAGACAAAAATTCACATTGACGGTCATCATTTAAACAAGTTTAAGCTCTGCATGAACATTCCAATTGAAAATTAGACCATTCTGGCAAATTCATTGCATTCAAAATTTGCATTCTAGAAAAGGAAACTCAAAAGCCCTCAAAAACGACTGGATTTTGGTCCGAAAAGACGGTAATTAGAACCCTAAGGCTTGACCCTAAATCCAGACAACTAACAAACTAACAAAACCCTAGAAAAAGCAAAGCGAAAACGAACAAAACGAGCAAAAAAAAACATGGGTCCCCATTTGCAATGGGGCGATGTGTGAAAACGTCACAACAGAAAGTTAGTCAAGGTTCTTCGCACAAACAATGAAAGGGAATGTGTGAAAAATAGACTTGAGGAATTTTGTACTCTTGAGGGGATTGATCTTCAGCACTCAGTTGCCTACACTCCACAACAAAATGGTGTTGCAAAAAGGAAGAATAGAACCCTTAAGGAGATGGCTAGTTGCATGATCCATGCTCGATCTCTTGGTCCAGCTTTTTGGGCAAAAGCTATCAATTGTGCCACACACATCCAAAATCGGGTTCCCCACAAGGCGCTGAAGGGTATCACTCCTTTTGGGGCTTGGTGTGGTAGAAAACCGATTGTGAGACATTTCAAGGTCTTTAGGTGTCCAGCATGGGCTCGCATTCCTCCAGAGAAACGCAAGGCATTCAAATCTCAAAGTAGGCCTTGCATATTTGTTGGATATCTCGAGGGTGTTAAAACATATCAACTTATGGATCCAGAGACACGCGAGGTATTCATTGAGAAGAGTGTTCACTTTGAGGAAAGCTCTCCTAGCTTGGCCTCCCATACTCCTCCTTCCTTCGTTGTGGATAGTGATGATAGTGACTCAGATGACAATTCTCCCTCAACTCCTACTCGCAAACTCACACCTTCGTAGGGTCCACTTGCAGTTGAGGAAGCTCATCCTTCATCTCCTCCTAGACCTCGATGAGCTTGAGACTCTTAATTCAACATGTTCTCTTATTGGGGATCCTTCAGACACTCGAAGGTCTTAGTCACAACATCACGAGCTTCCAAATGCTTACATTGCTATAGCTTCCGATCCACAGACCTTTCAAGAAGCATCAGGAGCTCCCGAGTGGGATGTAGCCATGAAGGAAGAGTATAGTTCCTCGATGAGGAACAACACTTGGGAGTTAGTCCCTCTCCCTAAAGAGAGAAAGATGATTCGATGTAAGTATATCTATCAAACTAAGTTTGCAGTGGTTGGTAGTGTGGATAAGTACAAGGCTCGGCTTGTTGCGAAAGGTTTCTCACAAGTTCTTGGTGTTGACTATACTGAGACCCTTGCACCCGTAGCTAAGATGAACTCCATTTGTTTGACACTTGCTATTGTCGCAGCTCATGGTTGGGTTGTACATCAAATGGATGTGAAGAGTGCCTTTCTTCGTAGGGATCTCGAAGATGAGATTTACATGAAGCATCCGCAGGCATTCATTCAGGATTCTTCTTTGGTTGCAGATTGAGGAAGTCTATCTATGGCCTCAAACAAGCCCCTAGGGCTTGGTATGTCAAGATGGATTCCTTTCTTCTCTCCACAGGATTCACCAAGTGTCATTCCAATCCGAATGTCTACAATTTGCAACGGGATGACTCTCACTTGATACTCGTGCTCTATGTTGATGATTTGATCATTACAGGGAGCACCTCATCCATCATTGGCAGTGTCAAATCTGCTTTGCATAAGAGATTTTTTATCTCTGACTTGGGCCTTTTGCACTACTTTCTCAAGATAGAGATATCATAATCACCTTCCAGGAGTACTCTTGCGCAACCCAAGTATGCTCTTGATCTTCTGGCATGGTTCCCCATGGCTGATTGTAAGCCTGCACCAACTCCCTTTCTTTCAGGAGTCACGCTTGGCCTAAGTGTTCCATTCCACTTGTTGATGCGACATTGTATTGTCAGCTTATTGGGAGTCTCATCTACTTGACTCACACACACTCTGATATTTCCTTTGTGGTTGGCATGGTTTCAAGCTTTATGCAAAACAACATGAACTTCATTGGAAAGTTGTCAAACGCATCTTGCACTACATATAGGGTACACATCACTATGGGATGCACTATGCAACAAGTGACTTGCCTTGGTTGCTTACACAGACTTAGATTGGACAGGTGATCTTGATGATCATAAGTTCACTTCAAGTTACAACTTTCATCTTGGTTTGGGCCCCATTTGTTGGCAAAGCAAGAAGCAACATGCTATTGCTCTTTCTTCAACTAAGGCTGAGTATTGAGGAGTTGTTAATGCAGCTACTAAGGTTATTTGGCTTTAGAATATTCTCACATAGTGTGGCTACAGTCCTTCATTGCGACAATCAGAGTGTCATTCAGATCTCGAAGAACCCAGTGCACCATCTATAAACCAAACTCATCAAAATCCACATGCACTACATCAGGGAGTTGATTCAAGAGCAGGTCATCAATTTGCAAAATTGTCCTACAATAGAGCAGGTTGCTAACATCTTCACCAAATCCTTTACTAAGAGTAAGTTTCATCAGTTGTGAGCTCTCTTGGGGGTACAAGATATTTCATCAAGGGGGGTCAATTAACTTCTCTTTCCTCTCTTTTTTGGGGGGGGGTGTGGGGACTTTTTCTTCTCTTGAGGTTTTGTCCTTCATTGAGAGTTCTTTTGTATTTTCATCTCTCTTTTGGGGGGGAGTTTTTCCCTACTAGGTTTTCTCCCTTTCTCCATTTGTGAGAGATTGTGTTACATTGCATTTGTTCATGGGTACTTAACATGGCCTAGTAGCCAAGACCCATCTTGCATTGTTAACTCGAGTCTACATTCCCCTAAGTTGCACTTAAAGGCGGGTGTTGGTGTAAATTATGTCTCATAATTACACTTCACTTAAGTTGACTTAAGATAATGCATTCATTATAGTTTGCATATGAGACACTTAGGGAAGTGTGCATCTAAGGAAGTCGGTTGTAGAAGAAACTCCACCATTTGTGGTGATATCTTGTTGTCACATTCCACCTTCAGTGGGTGATCCACCTTTAGTGGAATATTCTATTATTTCTCCTACCTACCCCTACCTACCCCCGTTTCTCATTAGGCCACATGTCATGATTGTGTGCTCTCATTTCCATATGGCTTTGCCTTTATAAAAAAGTTCATCTTCATTGTATGGTTTATTCAGTTGATCATTTTTTGCATCTTGATGAGAATACAGTTTGTTCTTATCAATCTTTGTCTCTCTTGTATTGTGCTATTCATTGGGCTCTAGATCTTGGTTACTATTGGCAAATTCTTACATTCTAACATAACCTTTTCTATCAATGTGTATGAGACCTTATCACAAGCAAAGTCATTAACCCCCTTCTTGCATTAACAAAATTTTAAGTCCAATAATATATGCTAAGTGGTGGTTTCAATTGCTCAAGGCATTTAGGCTAAACCATTATAGAGCTATGGCACATTTAATTTGAATTGATCCCTCTGACAATGCTTTTTTGTACCGTTGCTTAGTGTTACTGTTAATATGCCTCCATTTGTCTTGCTCCGACAAATTGGAACATTTCATCCATTATGTTATTAACTGGCTAATACACATTAATTTTCACAATTTCAAGGATTAAGTAGGAATCATCTCTTTAAAAGTGTAAAGGGCAACTACTCACTGAATTTTTATAAGACCTTGAGAATTTCATTGGAGCATAAATCAAAAACATTATTCGTATCTTCTCTCCAAGGGATGGAAATAACTGAAAGTGAAATCAAGAAATTCAATTTATAAGCAAACTTGTTAGCACAAAATCAGGTTCAGATCCATACGTCAAAAATATATTCCTAGAAGAATTGGCAAAACTTTAAACTATTTTCTTAATCTGTAATGTTAAAGAACAAACCAACCTAAAAAGGATCAAAGTCAAACAAACCTCATACTATATAAACAAAAAATTAAAAGAAACTTCAAAAAAAAATCCAGAGTGGGTAGGCAAAATTACTACCAGTTATATCAGAATGGTAAGGACTCCAAACCTACATCTGTCCGTGCTCGTTTTAAAAAACCTTCTGAATTGATACTTTCAACTTCATCCTCTTGGCCTTCAAACAATGTAGACATATTTTCATCTCTAAATGCAACATTCTCTGGTAACATAAAACTCAAACATAGCATTGCCTGCAAAATTTAGATACAACAGAAGATAAAGTATCTGAAAACCTTTCGAAGGATGATTATATAAAAGTTCAAAAAAACTGTAGCATTATAGATTATCAATTTACAAACTAGGATATCTGTCCAATCCATATAAGGTTGCAAGATTTAAAAAGAAAGTTCTGCTAGCAAAAATGAGAATTAACTAATATGAGCTACAGAGCAAAACAAGTAGATGAACACTACCGAAAATGCCTAGGCAAAAAATAATTTTTAAGCTACGTAATATCAATGCAATAGAAGATGATCATTTTCTTATTACTTGTCCCCTACATAATGATATTAAAGGCATTTAGGCTGATATTTGCAACTACAACTTAGCTTTCAGAACACTGAATAAAAACAACAAAACCAAGGCATAGAGATTTTATTGTGAATCTGCATGTCTGTTGAAACAATTTCCCGAGCAATTATACATGGAATTTTGACAATCTTTCTTTTCTATGGTGTCTAGTTGAAACAACTTCTGCCGTTGTGCCTCACACAGATCATTTAAAAGCATTAGAAAAGGGAGGGTACCCCTTTGTTCAGAACTTACGCACGAACATCCATCCATGCAGCATGATTTCCATGTACATAAAGAAAACTTTATAAAAGTTTGCAAACAGAAGTTTTGTAGGCAGGGATGAAGACTTCAAGGAATTCTATAGATATTTTATTTGCATATGGCTATGGAAAGTCTACTGACTGACAACCCAAAATGTCATAACCTTGTGCCCAACAAATAATTAATCTGAGAAACAACCAAAATGTTGAATTGCATTCAACAGATTTGATATAAAGATTCAAATGAGGATTTCAATTAACAAATTTTAGCATTTTCTACCCCTACCATTTAGCATGAACATGTTTATAGACTAAGGAGTATAGAACTAAACTAACAAAAACATTCCTAGATATTTTGTCAAACTGATCATTTATGTATTTTTTCCCTATTACATTCACTCCCAATCATTCACAATATTGTTTTCTAGTCTCTTTCCAAGCTACTTTACTAACTGAATACCCTACATAAGCACAGGCACAACTTACACCAATACCCTGCTCATTTAACTTCTTTTCACCCATAAACTACTAACTGCACCATTGTGCCTCACATAAACCATCTAAAAGTATAAGACAAGGGAGGGAGTCACTTTGTTCAGAACATCACACAAACAGATCCATGCAGTACCAATTCCACACTCATAGAAAGTGTACCCATAATTTGCAAAACAAAGTTTATAGATGAAGGCAAAAGTTTCAATGCATTCAGTAGAGTTCCGTAGATATTTATGCATATTCTCTTGGCTTGCAGCCCATAATTCAGAATCCCAGATAGAACTTGGGCGGATCTAGTAGTGCCAAAACAGAAACTGCACTTATCTTGACTGAAATTTTCTTTATTTTTCTTTTGCTTTTTTATTATTTCCAGTGTTTTGCAAGAATTTCAACATCCTACAAACCTACCATGGTTTAGTCATTTGCAGGCAGGTACGGGGCAGTCCAAGGAAGCCTTGTTGTGAGGTACGGCCAGAAAATGGTGCATATCTATATACCTGACCGGTATGAGCTTCAACCCATTTCTATATCCTTAACTTACACTTAATTACATAGGGGACGAGGATGAGCTTCAGTTCAGAACCAACCGCCTATCCCAATTCATTCAACCGGGAATATACCAAAACACTTCCATATTCCTTTCCATCTTTGCTCCTAATCTTATCCAAACAATTATATATACAGGGAACTAGGACGAACTTTGGTTAAGAAATAAGAACCAACCACCTATCCTAATTCAGCCAAGCAGGAATATGCTAAAACAATTCCATTCCTTTCCACGTTTGCTCCTACTCTTACACAAACAAAGTGATCTATTACCCTCTACCAATTGATCATATTCTAGTTAAATCATTTTTTCCTTGAAGTTATTTAGAATTAATAATATATTAATATTAACTTCATTTATAATTTTATGAAATATTTAATATAATATTAAAATTTATATTATATATTAATATTTAATGTTTAATATAAACTTTATTTATAATTTTATTATATAATCTATTAACTTATTTTGTTATCAAGGGCAAAAGTGGGTTTTTGAAAGGCCCAAACCCTTTTACAGCAGGCTATAAAACAACAACAGAGAGAGCCCCAACAGGGCTAGAGGAACACCCTTTAGACTACTAACCTTTGTCACACACCACAACTCTAGTGTTGGGTCTAGGAAAGGCCACCTCAGCTTTCCCAAAGAGGGAAAAGACAAAAAATCAACCCTTGATGGAGAGGGAGCTTCATTTTATCAAGCACAATGTCAACAGCAGATTATTCTAATGACAACAGATAAAAATGAAATCTCACAACCCCTTATGCTAAAAATGATTGTGAATAGGAAACGACAGGAGTAAACACACATAAAACACCATCCTGAAGTAATGTACTTGATCAGAGAGGAAATAGCATTGTCCTAGAGGAAAGGTAGGGCCTCACACAAATATCTCACCTAGTATTTAACCAATTTTTATTTTCCTTTAAGGCAGGCATCCATGTTTTTCTTCCTTTTTGATCTTTCAAGCACTACATGGAAAGACCTATAGCAACAACAAAGTCTTCCTTGGTAACATCAAAACTTAAGCCTCTAACATTAACCTCTTTTTCCTTTCCAGGATGTAGCAAATTCCCATGAAAGAACAGGGTCAAAACAATTTACCTTCTCAAAGAACACAATCAGCCCACCTTTACAAATGCCTTCTTCCTTGCCTCCTCATAAGAGTAAGGTTTAATTCTTAATCTTTCACCACCGAAACTAGGAAGATGGAAGGCTCTACAATACACTTGAAAATGAAAAAAACCAGGTTTTATGCCCTATGTGTAATAATTAGCACAACTAATTGGTAGCACATACTACAAATAGTAATTATACAACTGAATGGCAGCATAACAAAATAAATTTCAAATTTCAAATAGAAACCATGAGAAAACTCAAGACAAAGGATCATCCCCAATTTCCTTATAACAACATATGATCTGGTCCACATTAAGGAACTAATGACGAAATACACCCAAAAATGTGACCAATCCATAAACAACGTAAAGTCATAAGGGAGACTCATTCTAATTCCTTAAACAATCTCTAAGGAAAAATCACCCACACACCTCCAATGTTTTAGGCCAGCTAGACCAACACCCACATTAGCTAACTTATCAGCCAAGGAATTGCCCTCACCATAAATATCTTCAATCTTAACCACAACAAAAGACTTTAAGAGTTCCCTTGAATCTTTTGTTATGTTGCTGAAGATGAGAAAATGTGATGGATAAATGCATAAAAGAATGAGAATTAAAGCACAAGATCCATTATACCTTCTCTCCTTGCTTGAGCCAAAGTAGAGGCACCCTTCTCCACTTAATTAGCTCTTTGATGTTGTTAATGGGAAGAGTGTGGTTGCTCAAACCAGTAGCATGATGTTAGGATTATGATGGATTGATATAAGAAAATAGCAGCATAAGGGTAGGATGATAGAAGATTATAAAAAATGAGACCAAAGGCCTCAAGTTATAGATTTTTAAAGAGGAGAATCAATGGCTATGATTCAATGATTAATGGATGGCTAAGATTGATTGAGAGAGATGGCATGGATTGAGGGCTTAGCCTTGTGACAAGTGTCACAAGGAAAAGGGGTGCAATGGGGAAGCTCATGAAAGAGACATGTCTATGACATGTGTAAAGGTTGACTTGGAAAGGACATGTCTATGACATGCGTAAGAGGTAGGGCGGCTATGATGTGACCTTTCATGCTCACACATGTGTGAGCAAAAGGAGGGTAGGGACACTTGTCATATGATGGCAAGTTTAGATCTTGATCCATGTAGATGGATCCAAGGGCTAGGATTGAGTGGACAAAGATTGAGGATGATATAGAATTAAATAATAGGGGAAATGGTAATGTAGGTTAATTAGCCTAAATCAAGTAATTAAGTAGGTATTAATTAATTGATTTAGTAGGAGGGTTTGTAGGATAAGGTTAGGCATAATAAAATAAATGTCAATTTATTTAATTAAGGGTGAGGAGTAAAGATTAATGATTGATTAAATAAATAATAAATATTTTTTAATTGGCTGGAATGGGATAAGGTCAAGTGTGGTCAGGTATGGAGAAATTTATGTGTCTATAGTTGCTAATTTTCCAAGAGGATAACAAAAATAGCCTTTTAAAAGTGCATTATATTAAGAAAATATCCAACAATAAGATGTGAAACCTTGAGCTCCTTAGCAAGCAAAAAACCCCAAGAAGCCACCTTAACTTCAACAACTTGATTGGATTGAATCCCCACCACCCCAACATACACTACCACATAATTCCCTTACTATCTCTAATGATTCCTTGCTCCCACCCGCCAACAAGACACGACTTTCCTTTTGTGGCACCATCAAAGTTCAATTTCACCTAATTAGTTATGGGACATGTCCAATTGATCACTTTTCTCTATAGCAACTTGGCATTGATAGGGGTCTAGCCTGTGATACCGGTTCTTGCCAAAACTGGCTGGGTTCAGGGCCTGGTCCTGGTCCGTGCCCGGTCCTGGTCACAGCCTGGTTTGCCCTGGGTCCCACCCGAGTTCTGCCCAAGCGGCTGGGTTCCCTATGGGTCTTGCGTGACAAGACCCACAGGGAACCCAGCCGAGGTGGGACCCAGGGCGAACCCAGGAGGACCCGGGTGAACCCAAACCCATGGGTTCCCAAAAACGGGGCCCACGGGTTAGAAAGCAATTAAAAATAATTAAAAAACAATTTTTTTAATCTTATTTTTACATCTAAACCCTAATCCGCCCCTCTATGATGCATTTCATGCATCAAAACATGCATTCAACCTATTCTACTTGCATTTTTGAAGATTTTTTCTCTACAATCAGGCTTCTTAGTTTTTGTATTTTTCTTCGAAGGTGACGACTACGAAGGTGTGAGACACGCATCAAAGGCATAGGAATCACTGGAGAAGAAAGATTTAGCCATTAAAGGTAAGTGAATCTGAATTTTTTTCAAGTTTTCAAGAATTTTTCCAAGTTTTTTTCAAATTTTTAAATTTTTTTTTAAAGTTTTTTAAAGTTTTTTTAATTTTTTTTAAAGAAGTCTTGTATATTTTTTTACACTTTGTATGCATAGTATGGGGTTATAATACCGAAATTTTAATAATTTTTTTCAATAATGTTGTGCGTTCTCTTTTCATTTTAGGTGCATTATTCATATAATCATACATAATGGCTGGAACTGGAAGTGCAAGTGCAAGCTCTAGTTCAGTTGCAAATGTCCGAACTGAAAATACCCCCTTTAAAATTGATCAAGATTCACCACTTTGGCATTATACAACAATGATCAAGCCAATGTCTGGTGGTGGGGGTTTTGTTTGGCAATGCAACCATTGTGGCACTGAGTATACCAGCTCATACTTTCGAGTGAAAGGCCACCTTTGTTTCATCCCTGGCCGTGGAATAAAATTTTGTAAGGGATCAAATGGCAAGGGGCTGTCAAAAGCTCTAGTTTTGGGATATATTAGAGAACAAGAGGAAGCTGATAGGAGAAGTAGCAAAGCAAAGACTGATCATCCTCTTGTCCATCCAAGCTCAATGTCTAAGAGGCCTTCTAGTAGCATTGGCTCCACAAGACCAGCTGGTTCACATCCTTTCATGCAAAACCCACCAGTTGATGCAGTAGAGAATCAGAATGTTGTGGCTTCACGGAAAAGAGGCCCATTGGATTTTGCCTTCAAAAATGAACTGAGAGAGATTGCAGATTCCAAAATTGGACGTTGCCTTTATGGCAATGGGCTTCCTTTCAACCTTGTTAGATCACCTTACTTTCGGGACATGGTGCATACTCTTTGCAATACACCTTCTGATTATGTTTGTCCAGGGTATGAAAAGGTGAGAACCACCTTATTGGCAAAGGAGAAAGCATCCGTAGAGTCACAGTTGAAGGTCATCAAAGATACATGGCAGGAAACAGGTGTGACCATTGTTTCTGATGGATGGAAAGATTGTAAAAATAGGCCATTGATCAATGTTATAGCAGTGTGTCCTAAAGGGGCAATGTTTTTGAAAGCAGTGGATTGTGAGGGACAAGTGAAAGATGCAAGTTTCATTGCCAATATCTTGATAGAATGCATTGACATGGTGGGGCCTCAAAATGTTGTCCAAGTTGTAACTGACAATGCTAAAAATTGTAGGGCAGCAGGGACTATAGTGGAGGCTACATATGGTCACATCTTTTGGACACCATGCGCAGTACACTCACTCAATTTAATCATGCAAAAGCTTGGCACACAAATTGATTGGGTGAAAAAACTGTATGCGGAGGGCGAGGAGATTCAAATGTTTGTGACTAATCATCATATGTCACAAGCCATTTTCATGACCTTCTCCAAGTTGGAGTTGTTGAAGGTAATTTATAATTACTAATTTTAAATTTTATTTTTTAATTTTTTAGTTTTAAATTTGTATTTTTTATAGACTTGCATTTGATATATGTTGTGTATTTTGTTATCTCATGTTAGGTTGCTGAAACACGATTTGCATCTCACACGCTCGTCTTAAGACGACTTCTGAAGGTGCGAGACGCCTTGAGTTCTATGGTCATCAACAGCTTGTGGAGTGTATGGAAGCAATCCCACACAGAAAGAGCTCTAAAAGTAAGAGCATTGATCCTTAGTGAGAAATGGTGGGATGATGTGGAATATGTTTTGAATTTCACTGAGCCCATCATGAGCATGATCAGGTATGCTGATACTGATCGCCCATGTTTGGGCGAGATTTATGATGGCATGGATTGCATGGTGGAAAAAATAAAAAAAGTAATAAATAGAAAAGAAAATGACCCAACGGAAACATTTTTCAAAGTTGTGCAGAAAATTGTTGTTGACCGTTGGAACAAGATGACCACCCCCTTACATCTCTTAGCATTTGCTTTGACGCCAAAATTTTATAGTGCAGAGATGCTTGCAACACCAAGGAGGGTGCCACCATATAGAGATGCAGAGGTTGCTTCTGGCTATAGGGCTGCCTTTAAAAAGATATATCAAGATGAGGAGACAAGAAATATTGTCATGAGGGAGTTTGGCCAATTTGTATCTGCAAAAAATCATGATGTTGTAGCTCTTAATGCTAGATATGGGATGGATGCTGATGAGTGGTGGTATGTACATGGTCAAGGCTCCGTTTACTTGCAGCCTCTTGCAATTAAACTTAACTCCCAAGAATGTATCTTTTTATTTTTTATTTTTATAGTTTTCCAATTCCATTTGATGCTATCATATTTTTATTTTATAATTTTAATTTATAAATTTCTAATTATGTTTTAACTTTTAACAGGTTGCAAGTTCTTCTTCAGCTGAGCGGAATTGGAGTACATACTCCTTCATCCACTCAGTCAAACGTAATCGTTTGGGTGCAAAGAAAGCTGAGGATTTGGTCTACGTACACTCCAACCTTCGTTTGTTGTCACATAAGGACCCTGAATATAGCGAGGGTGTAACAAGGAATTGGGATCTAGCCCCTGAGTGTGCTGAATTAGATGCTACAGTTGCACAACTTTGCCAAGTCTCTATAGACGAGGCGGTTATGGAATTTGAGAGAGACATAGCTAGTGGGAGTGGCATTCCATTTGATATTGGTTCAATTGATGCTGAATTTGAACCACTTGATGACCGTGGGCTTGGGTTGGATGCTTCAGATGAAGATGAATATGGAATTTAAATCCCATAGATGGCTTGTAGTTTGAATGTTTAACTTTATACTTTATTGTGTCATGACATTTTCACATTTTGAAACTTGAAACTTGAATATTATCTTTTTTGCAAATTATGAATATGATATTACATTTATGATTTATGATATATCAATATCAGAATATTTATTGGCATTGGCAATTATGGATTTATGATTTATGATTTATCTGTTATCATTTATGTATCATTCTATGGGAAAGTTACATTGTATGTTTCATATTTGTATGTTTGAACTGTGAACATATATAATTTTGATGTTTGAAGTTTGAACATATATATATATATATATATATATATATATATATATATTAAAAAAAGATTTAAAAATATATATATATATATGTACGGACGAACCCGTACCCGTACCAAAAAAAAAAAAATTTTTGCCGAATCCGCGAATCCGTACCCGTACCCAAAAAAAAAAAAATTTTGCCGAATCCGCGAATCCATACCCGAATCTGAACCTGAATCCGAACCGGAACCGGTAACTTAGTGTCTAACTTCTAAGGTTTAAGAATAGTCTCCCCATTAGTAAATATCTTGAAATTGCTACCCAATGTAGGGTGCCAAGGCTCCTTTCTCTTAATTGATATATTATCTAAAACAGCATGAAGAGTTCTCCAACCCACCTCCTCCGAACTACTTTTTTCTATTTTTGAAGATTTTGGTATTTAACCATAAACCCCAACAAAAATGAGTAGAGACTAAATCAACTTGATAAAGGGATAGAAAAAAGGAGAGGACCAGCCCCTAGCAAGATCAACAAAGGAACCAATGGATGTCCAATAGAGTTCAAATCTCCCTCGCAAAATTTTGAAAGCTCACCAAGCAAAGGGCAGTCAAAAGGTGTAACATCAATTCAGCATCATTCTCATAAAGAACACATTTTTTAGGAATCAAGAAACCTCTCTTGATCAAATTGTCAACTGTCAAAATCTTATTTTGACATAGCCCACCAAAAAGGTCCATCTTTGAGCTCAAGAACTATATCCAAACTTTGAGCCACTCAAACCCATTAGGGGGGGAATCTAAGAAAGATAGATAATTAGTTGAGATAGTATATGACCCCAAGGTAGAATGGAGTCCTGCTAATTCATAATGATGGTCAAAATAACATAAATGAAAACCCTTTAGTCTTTCCATAATATTAACTTCAATTTAAAAATATCAAGAATGTGTATTGGCTAACAAAATTGATCATCAAAGCATACTTGAAGATAAGATGTTGTAGCTTAGCTAAGATACTTAGATATGCTCTCGAATGGATTGGAACTATTGAATTGTGATGATAGAATGAATTAGATCTTGTGAATGATAAATGATTGGTTTACTTTGTAGAAAAAGTCAAAATTAGAATTTCAAATAAAAATCTACATTTTCTAATGTTCCATGAGGATGCATCCCCAGCTTTTACACTAACATCCTTATCCACATAGGCATTTTTTAGATGATAGGATGGCAAGGGATGTCCCTTGACTGTCCCCGTTCTTCTCAAAATTATAGAATCCCCCCAAGACATCATAGAAGCACTAGAATGTTTGTAGAATGTTTGGTTGTCCCTCAATTGCATGAGGGACATCCAAGCATCTAGGCAAGAAAAAAACTGCCTATTTAAGAAACAAATTAAATTAAATTACTTGAAATTTCTAAAAGAAATAATTTTAAAAGGGGCATAGTGACAAAAGTTCTCCATGTGTACATTAAAATAGAAACAAAACTAATTAAACAAAGAGGTAAGATCGCGAAAATTAGTGATGAAAACAGTATGAGATTTTGGGAGGACACATCGAACTTTTTGTCCACATTTACCACTCTCCAACTCTAAAATATGAAAAAAAACATGAAAGAGAACAAACATGAATAAATTTCTTACCACATAATTTGCCTATGGAGAGAACAAGTGTCATGCCCCCGCCATAGTACTTCTCACAACCTACCTTAAAGGAAAACAAATAAATAATAAATAAATTCAGATATATATACGTTCAGTAAATTGTCTTATTATTTAAGACTTCAAAATTTTCTGTAGTGCTGAATGCTGAAGTCAGCGTTTAAACCAAGGATTTAATCATTCCATGTGGTTGTTATGCCCAGCCAGGGAAGAATAACACAATCGAATAAAAAACAAGTCTTTTCCATTGCTACATAAGACAACATCATATGCAACGCTTCATATACAATGATTAAGGCATGGGTTATTAAGGTGATAAGCAACAGTTCAATAAATGAAAAGGCGAAGGACCTGTAGGAAGAGACACCACTTCTGGGAAGGTTATGACCAATCAGAAGGCACAACCTTTCACTCCCTCTTAAGGGATATATATAAGTCAGAACAACATATCAACGAAATCATTGAATCATATCAGAGGAACAATACAGGTAATCTACACTCATCAAGAGGAAGATCGAACAATACTGCCTTTGACAACAGATTGGTATGACAAATCTCACTTATTGCTAAGTGACTATTTGCAATTATATGATATGAAACATTAAGAATAAAGAACAAATATCTATAATATGAGACATTATATTTATAAATGCATATTAGGGAATATTGTCAATAATTTGCATTGGTAATATTAAGGAAACTAGATTAACATTTAATTTCTTATACATTCGTAATACTTGAAAGACCAATAAATTAAATGGTCTAGCCCTTGATCTTTCGCTAATGCCTTCACGAAAATAGGTTGGTTTGTGTAGGGAGAGGCAAATAAATTCCTCGCAAGACGGGTTAGTCCCAAGATGGGGTATGGACAGGTGTTCTTGAAACCTTGAGGAAGAAGTCCCAAGATGGGGTAGGGACCTGTGTTCCTGAAACCTTGAGGGAGAAGTCCCAAGATAGGGTATGGACCTGTGTTCCTCAAACCTTGGGGGAGCCTGCTTGTAGATTGGTTTCCAAGCACCCTAGCACAATAATTCCCCATCCTACGTTAGGGTTAGGGAAGTAATAAGGATAAACCCTAAATATAATTGGTTATCGATTGCAATATGGAGAATTAGTTGTTCTCTAATCTCAATCACTTAATTTAAAGTATAATAATATTTAATGATATACATTAATTATTGGTAAACTAGCCACCTCCTAGTAGGGGACATTACAACAAGGTATATGAAGATACTTAAATGATTGCCTAGGTTGGAGTTGGGAATCAACAACAAATATGACAATGAATATCTACATTGGCCAACTAACCTATCTTTTTCTCCCACAAAGCAGATAGACACATTTAGCCTCCTACTACTAGGAATCAATTTTTTTTATCACTTTAAATTTCAAATTGCTGCTTTATTACTATCAACCTATAACTGATTAATTCAACCATCTATATAGCCTAAAAGAAGCAATAAAAAATTTAGATGGCATGTATAGCTATACTTGTAGAAATTAGACATTTTTTACACCTACAATTTGGCATTTAACAAGATCAATATGCTTTGCATTATAGAACTGAACTTACAAATCTTTGTTGAGGTTCCTTTCCTCTTCATTTACTCCCAATCCTTCAACATTGTACTTTGTAATCTTCTTAGGGCATAAAGCTGTTGAAGATATAGCTATGGTCAGATTCTCTAACCTAGCCTAGACAATACAAATGTCTAATTGGCCTATCAGCCTTAGACATTTGTATGATTTCAATTACCTGTTCTTATTATTAAGTTCAGTCTTAACTTTCAGATTACGCATAAATATTATAATTGTAAATTGAAATTGCTATCGACCTACATTTGTCATCAAGTTAATTGTTAATTAACTTGTTATCATCATCGACTTCATTTGTTATCTGACTATTAGTGTCTAATAGTGTTTAGTTAGTGTCAGTTATGGTTAACCGATTATTCTTACATCGATTCATTAATGAATCGGTATCTATCGTTCTTGCCACCTTTCTGTGTAATTAGACACGTCTATTTGGATCACCATGGGTATCGTATTTAGTATGATCCGGTTCTTCTTAAGAGCCGTGATGAGGACAAGACTCTGCAGGTCGATAGAATAATAGCACCGATATAGATGACAAGGAGCAAGTCGATATAAAGTATAGAGACAAGAGTTGGCGAATACAGCAGCAATATTATAATTGTCTGCAGTCCGTAAGGGAGTCGACTAAGGAACAGTCGACACTGATCCCTATTGTCGGTGAGGACATAGTTAGAGTCGAATGTCTGTCTGGGCTGTCAACAAAAGATAGCAGTAAATAAAGGAAGTTGAATATAAAGATGATAGAATAATATATACAGAATACACACACACAAGTTTGGGTACCATACTTGCTTAGGCAGATAAATGATAACACACAGCAATTCGGAAATAAACACATAGCAGATCGATACCTGGAATCCGACTAACATGGTATCAGAGCCAGGTTGTACGCTCCTGTGTTTGTGCACTGATGGAGATTAAATCCGAGCCTGTATGAATTCAAAATGAATGTTACTATCCATGAGTGGTGACACAGCCAGCCGGTTGTGTAATGGTAGTATTATATCAGTTTATATTGGTGACTGACTAATTCATCACATATTGAGACAAGCCTGAAGTTAATTAACAGTGTTCCGGTGACAGTCACATTATTGGGTTCACGTATTGATGCCATAGTTATTCTATGGACTTCATATTGTTTCCACGCTACACACAAGTAGCATCGAAAGGGAAGGGCGTGATTGCAAGGTAGAGATGATTTTGCACATCATGTTGTGATCGTGAGGATTTTCGAAGCAGGTTACGAACATCCTTCAAAGCATGAAAGTTAGAGAATTGTCTCAGAAGCTGTAGTAGCAGATGTCCCGTCATGTGCGGATAAAATGAAAGAGATAACTATGAAAGGGGGATCAATTGACTCGTCTCACAAAAGTACAATGCAAGCGTGAAAGGATGATAGGGTCGCTGTTCAAAGGATTTACCACTTAAGCAATAAATTAAATAAAATTGCAACATGGCATACAGAATGTGAGATTTTGACACTGGCACATTAATTCAATGCTCTGGTAGATATGTGTGTGAAGCATGGGCGGGCAATATCCATCAAACGGCGAAGCCTCTGGCTCATCGCCTCATTGCTAGTCTCCATTCTATATGTTTGCCGAATTGCATCATATTTTTGTGAAAGTTGATTATTGTCGCTGCTGAAGTTTGTGTGGTTAATGCCACCTCTTTCCAAAGCCACGGGACTATTTCGATATTGAGCCTTCAGATTATCGATTCTATGGCGAAGCCTGTCATATGAGAACAGGAACTGATTCTGGTGGTGAATGTTTCTAGCCAGTAGCATTCGTAACCTCATAAGTCATTTCTACTATCGCGTTGGTTAGAGGACTGAACTGCAACCGTCATACGACACACCTGAAATTCCATTTCGTATCGAAGCAGTGGTCAGGAGGTATTAATGGCGATATACCACAGGGAATGCAGGGGTTCTGCGTGTTGTGGGTTGGAGGCTGGGAGTCGACCTCCTCTGCGTCTGAGATGAGCGCCACAAGGCTTGTGCAGAGGTCTTGTGCCATGCTGCTTGTGGGGGTGGCCACGGGGTTGAGCCCCTCTGTAGTTCGCCGCGCCTTGGGTGCTGTGAATGAGCAAGGTGCTGAGACCCAGGACTTCCGTTCTCAGTTATAACTGGTTACCAAACCAAAGAACTGTTAGCAGATTGTATAGCAAAGATATGTGCAGAGAACAACAATACAAGGGAGGCTTCTAAGATTGCAGACTTGACGTCACAGTGAATAAACATCTTGTGCAGATATTCAGTGGCATCTAACATTCAAACTTGTCTAAACTTCAGAGGCCTATATCTCAAGTTTGTTGAAGTTAATTTATTCAGTTGTTCCCTGAGACAACAGGATCTGATATAATGTCCGAGTATGCAGGAAAATCAACCGAACCTGTATCCGTCAGAGTTGTGGTGTAAAGAGATAAGTATTTCATGCTTGAATAATGTTCATGAATTTTATGTAGTTATTAATTCATGTTATAACATTGAGATAGTGAATCTTGTATACTTCTAGCATTAATATTTCCTTGGGATAGTTTGAACTATTTGTAATCTCTCTCTGAAATGCTCTAGGACAGACCAAGAAGCATAAGTGATTGGAACCATGTGAGCAGGGTATGCTTCCGTAACAGAGGGAGCAACTGAGAAGATAAGCTTCAATTGATATTCGAGGATCTATATTGATTCAGAGGGAGTGGACTATGTCAAGATGGTTTATCTAGTGATTAATCAGAGAATTATGCTTCATGAGATGGAGTCCCATGTATATGGATTAGAAGGTCTTTATGATGATTACTAGGTCATGATATTTATGGATAGATGAATACTTGGTGAGCTTGGAATACATCAAGAGTGATGCTGACTCCAACCTTGTATTTCATGAAAGGTCAAGGCATGTGGAAATCAAGTGGAAACGTATGTTATTCAGTTAAGATACATTGGCACTAATGAGCAGATGACGGACATTCTCGCCAAGCCTTTCTTCGGAAAAAAGTTTGTGCACTTTCGAGGTAAGCTTGATATGGTAAAGAATGAAGCCCTAGCTGAGAGTGAGTCTCAGCATCATTAATTTGGTTATATGTTATACTAATGTATTCTTCTATTTGAGAAAATATGTTTAATGTGTAAACTCTTGCTAATGCATTTCTCCTTGAGGGATACTTGAAGTGAAAGCTCTCATCTCCACCCTCTAATATGATTCATGGTGGATGCCATGTGTGTGATGCCATGACAACTTCACGTGAGACAATCCGTGATGAATTTCTTGTACTTGTGTGTTTACCCTCTGGATGAGCCATGGTGAATATCATTGTGAGGTGACGATCTCACAATGATGAACACTTGTACATCTCACCATTATTGTAGGGTGATGACAATCTTACAATATTGGTTGGGTAAACCATAATGGTGGATATCATGAGACGTGATATCTATGGATATGCCATAATGGTTGATATCTTGAGAAGTACTTGCTTAGGCAGATAAATGATAACACACAGCAATTCGGAAATAAACACATAGCAGATCGATACCTGGGATCCGATCAACAAAGGCAAGGTATACCTACTTAGATACCATTAAAATTCATGCTAAATTGACAATCAAATGTGCACATCATTTAATGGGGTTCCAAGTAACCTAGATAATTTTCACGCTCAAATAAATTGATCACCTTGTAATAGTATATTTGGGATATTTGCTTATCCTTTGAATACACCAAAACTTTATAACTCTGGTGGCTTTCGCCAACGTAGGATAATTGCTTATCCTTTTAATACACCAAAACTTTTTAACTCCGGTGGCTTTCACCAACATAACTGACTTAAGGAGATATGCTATATCGACTCAAGCCACCCAAAGTATACCACACTAAAAAAAATAACTCATTGGAATACTTAGGAAGTGGTCTCATGTAGGAAGCTTCAGAATCTATAATTATGGAGTGACAGAGCCCATGAGATAAGGATAAAACTGTTGAAGGATAAACTGGAATCTTGTTTTCAAAAATAGGAGCCCCCCTACTTTTTTGCTCTAAGAATTTATGCAGTTGCCTGTGGGGTAGGACTGGAAATTTCCTCTACAGTTCAGGGGTTTTTTGTTCCATTTGATGTCATTATAAGGCATCTCAAATACTTTGGATTCATCCTTTTTTTTTAGCATTAGCTGGTGTTATAATATGAATGAGAACATCTTCCTAAAAATCCTCAACTGAAATTTTTAACATTAGCTTCTGGTATAAAATCCATGGGACCTGCCTCATTTTAAAATACTACTAGTTTTTCTCAGCAGCACCCCTGAGAAAGTTTAGGTAGCCCCCCGTCCATTGGACCATAGCCTTAGTTAAAGGTTAATCACAGTAATAAATTAACAACTTGAAGTTGGCCACTACTTCAATCCATTTTGAAGGGAGTCAGCCAGAACATAATTGAAAGTAGTTGAAGCCCTACTAAATATCCAGTCTTTTGTGACAGGCTGCCTTTACAACTACAGTTTGCAGTCTTGATGTGTGCATAGAAATCAAAGTGATCCAGAAAAGAATACGTAACATACTAATCACATTCTTTTATATTGTTTGCAATGAGGCTTATGTGCCTCCAGCGATGTGAACCTTAATATGAACACTTAAGGCATACATTTACTGATGCATTTTTTTAACAAACAAAGCATCAATAATCACTTTAATATAGATTTGTGCCACCAAACCTCATTTGGGAAAGCTAATAAAGTTCATTCCAATTACAAATGAAAATGATATATATTTGACCTCTAAAATGCTTAAACATGAAATCAAAGATGGACTAAAATACTTTAATTTCAAAAGTATTCTCAAATAATTTTTCCTTCCTGCTAATATATGTTTTTCATTCTTATGGAGAAAAGAATTATTGCATCTTTTAACTTTACTATTGTTGCTTACCTTATTTGGAGCCACATCCCGAACTTTATGGACAACAGGATCCTCTATTTTGCTCATCAGGGCCACTTCTGCACGCTAAGTGCATATATCAAACAACAAGTCAGAGAAGAGTATTATTAGAGCCATGCAAGCAATATTATCATCTGGTCAAAATTGAGAAGTCAAAAATGAAAAAAAATATGGCCAAAATCTATCATGTCATGAATGCTTATAAGAAATAAGAGGTTGATAAAGGATTTTGCTATTCAAAAATCAAACTTCTTAAAGGTACAAATTTACAACATTGCCGTTAGAGGATGTTTTTAGGGGTGTTGATCAATGGCCTTTTTAAGGGATTGTATTGAGAATTGCATTCAGATAATTGTGGTAGGCTAAAACTAAAACGCTTAAACCTTGAACTTCTTTTGGAAATATGTGGACATTAACATGATTAATTTCTTTGACTTCTTCCACACACCTGTCATGGGAATCAACAAATTTATTCCATCTTTCATTTCCATCATAACCAAGTAAGCACACAATAATATCCATTCCCATTTCACCAATTTATCAGTTGCTAAAACAAACAAATTGATGGAAGATAGCAAATAGAATGGGTCAAGCATATCTACCCAAAATTTCATTTACCTAGAATGTATTTGATCTACCCGAATCTGCATCCCATAAGCATTTCAAGCATTTTAAGAATTGACCAATTCAAATATTAGGTAGATATAGCAAAGTGATACTGACCAAAGATGGGACAATATTCTTAAACCACTTCATCATCCCCTCCCAAATCCTCTTAAGACTTGTGTCCCTTTGTGTGTTGATAGGATTGAAGGTAGGAATGAGATTTAGAGAGAAAAAAATCATTAGAGGATGTGTGCTAGCCATAGAAACAAGACTTGGACTCGGCGCAAACTCAGCAAGGGTAACTCGACTCGGGACTTGGGACTCAGCAAAAAAACCCGGCACAGGTTGGACAATTGAAAAACCCAAGAAATTTAGAGATTTTTCAAGATTTAAAACTTGTTTCATGCACCCTTTATTAAATAAACCATAAAGACACAATAACATCATCAAGTAGAAGCTAATTTGATCACATACACAAGTATACATCAATCACATAATTATAAACGCAAATTATAGTTGAAGGAATTAGCACACTTAGATATTTAAATATTGTCAAAGGTATACAAAACTCATGGAATATGAAATCCATGACATCAAATTTTCCAAACAAATATCTAAACAATAACTAGAAGTCTATGGCTCAAAGGAGCCCACATCCCTCCTACAAAAGCATCTAAGATAGGTCCCACTAACTAGTGGGAGTTTGGGAGTGGAGATGTTGATGGGTTTGAGGGGTAGCAATGATAAGCTACACAAGGTGTTAGATGTGAGAAAAATGATCTTTGTATTGGGCAAAATGATGCTTTTAGGGACATTCTAGGGTTTTTGGATGCAATTTTTTTTGAAAAAATGTCGGTTTTTGTTTATTTTTGAGATTTAAAAAAAAAAAAATTGACTCTAGCCGAGTCCAAGCATCGAGACTTGCTGAATCCAAGCCAAGTACGTGAGTCCCGAGTCTCGGCAAGTCTCGTTCTAGACTCAAACCAGCCCGAGCTTAGGCCCCTGGAACTCGCCCAATGTCACTCGGCTTAGGACTCGCTGATTCTAGGCAAATCCTGGAACTATGGTGCTAGCATAATGAATTGTTTATTATTATAATAGAGAGTTACACGATGGTTAAAAAATGTAGTTTATAATGGGATATTAACCAACATGTTTATATAAACTTGAATTCTTAATAAGAAACAACTCGAATTTTTCTTCAAATTTGACAAAGAAATCAGGACCAAAAGGTTTGGTCATGTTGGGAATTGTCATGTTAGTGTTCACATTAGTAAGTATAATAATGTGTCCGAAGTGAAAATAAAAGTGAGTTGTAGTAACAACTCACGAAACTAATCTAGGTGAGAAAATAATTATTTAAGGAGTGTTTGTTTGTACATTTGTTGAGTTGTTAAAACAACTCATATATTTCGGGAGTTGTTATAGGAATTTTTTATAATAGAGGATATACACATCCTATATATATGTAGTGTCTATTGAATGAAAGATGAGAAGCGTTATTATTTTGTGCATAAAACTATTTGGCTTCTCTGAGTATCTACATATTTTCCTATAGGTCATTAGATTAGCAAATCACTCTTGAGATGTCCAGTAATGAAAAGAAATGTCTTCAAGATCAACCAACTTCTCAATGTAGTGATGATGAATACAAATGTTGTAAGTGTTTTAAATTGTCACTTTCATCACAAGTGAAAATGGAATAGTGTGTGAGGAAATCCTCTCTTTGAATCAGCAAGCAAACCTCTCTAATTGAATCTATTCCTAAAATCTAAAACAAATAAACTAGATTGCAAATTATGCACACTACACAAATAATCTTATAGGGTTTCGCATGTAAACAAAATGAAAGAAAGAAACAATCTAGACTTATCTTTTCATCTCAAAGGTAGGAGGACGAGACTAGAAGTACTTATTTCACCACAAAGTTTTCTATTTATAAAACCAAACTATCACATGAATATGAACACCGATTGTTGATGTGTTTTTATGCACTTCATACACAAAATAAAATACTAAGTATTTTACCCTCTCTTGAACAAAATCTTCTCGGATGCTAAATTATATGATCAACCAAGATGACTCCAAGGTTTCTATTGTTAGGTCTTGACGTGTGGGTAACTCAGTGATTGTGATGTGATCTGCTAGAATCACAAGGGGGTTTACGTTTTGCTTGAACTCTTGCTTGAATGTGGCCGGAACATGGAAATTTACCGATTGACTTAAAAAGGGAAAAAAGGAGATGAAGGGTTTACAGAGGTCTAATCTACTTCTAAGATCAATGACAATAATGGGTCATGCTTGGATGGACACATTCCTTCAACCAAGCTTTCCTTCACCATGCTACCAACAGCTACACAAAACCAATAGTTTTCATATCATGAATCATTCACTCAAATATCCAATACATTGGTGCAGCTTGAATAAACTCATCCACAATTGAACTTACCACGTTTTAATGTTCAAGCTAGCTATGCACTGTAATTGAAAATCATCCATTTGCAAATGGTATGAACTAAGGAATTATCAACATCCACACATTACTCCATCACAATCAAAGAACTTCATCTAAGATGAGTATATAACAAGAAATCATGCAATATCTAGAAGAAACAACACATTCCACCATATCTTCAATGAAAAGGATGTTTATTTACAAGCTTGGCAACAACACATTCCACCACATGGTCAATGAATAGAAGTGCCTTGGCCTAGACTTCCACAATAAACTCAGCTGGGAAACTTATAGAGCAAAAAGGATCCAAGGGGGATGGAAAGCCTTATACTCACTTCAAAATAGATGTAGAGGAGCTGAACTATGGAATTGGAAAACTAAGAAAACTCTTTTTTGGGCTTCTTGTGGTTCCGGTGGTATTATACGGATATGAAGTATGGGGTGTTAATTTTGTAACGTCGGTCGTACTATTTCATGCTTCCGATATGTATATATATTAATTTGATTACATATACTAATATGTTAACGTTAACTAATGATAAATAAAACCAAAGTTAACTTATCCCATTTGACCAATGGTTACACCGTTCATGGTATCGGGTGGTAAAGCGATTCTCAAACAAGTCGCACTCCTTCCGATCGGGTAAGTAAACGGTAACTAGTTTATATACTATGGTGAGAGGTACGTAGGGAAGAGATGTGTCTTCCCATGTGGGAAGACATATCTCTTCACTACGTAACCCCTCATCCACTTATATAGCATGCTTACATTCAGGAGGATGCATACACCGAAATTGATAAGTGTGGTCCATCTTTAAAACACGCTATAGCAGATAAAATGCAACTTTCAGATCATATCTCCATCTCTTCTATTTTGATCACAGTTGTTTGAAAGAACTTAACATGGTATCAGAGCGAAGTTAAGGATGTAACGATCTCATAAACTTTCACCAGAACCTTACTAAGATCACATTCCCATAATCCTAATGGCAACCGGAGTTAGGTTTGAAGATAGATTAGATGGAGCATCAAATTTTGTATCTTGGAAATTCAGGATCATCCTTGCTTTGAAAGAAAATAAGATTGACTCCCATGTCAAAAGTGAAATTCCTGAACCCTCTGATGATACAGAGAAAATTCAATGGAGCAAGGACAGTGAGAAGGCCCTTAAGATAATTGTGAATTCAATAAGAGACCACATTGTACCAATCATTTCTAAATATGAGACGGCCTTTCAAATGTTCAAAGCACTAGCTGACATTTATGAAATCAACAACACTAGCAGGGCTCTCACCCTAAAGAATCAACTACACCATATAAAGATGAATAAAGGAGAAACAGTTACATCCTATTTCTTGAGGATCACTAAGCTTAGGGATCAACTATCCACTATTGGACATCTAGTAGACAACAAAAAACTTGCTATGATGGCCCTAAATGGACTTCCTACCTCATGGCAATCGTTCATTCAAGGAATCAGTGCTCGTTCTAAATTTCCTAAGTTTGATAGATTCAAAACCAATTGCATTCAAGAGGAATCTCGGCTTGTCACAAGAGGAATAAAACAAAACAATGGTAATTAAGACATTCAAGTTCTAAACTCTAATTCCCACAACAAAGGAAAGAACTTTAAGAGAAAGAGGGACAATAGCTCAAATGGGAAGAGGTCTTCAAAGAAGAAGAGAGACATTTTTGAAGTACAATGTTTCAGCTGTGACCAATGTGGGCACTATGCAATGAAGTGTCCAAACAGGATCAAACAATAAGCTTCAATTGCAGAAATTAAGAAAGGGAGTAATTCCTAGAAGCTAGTCTTCTACTCAGCCCTCTCTAGTCAAGTCACCTCCAACTTCAACACATGGCTGATTGATAGCGAAGCATCTCGACACATCACTGGATTTCGTGAGCACCTACATACACTTGTGGAAAGTTCAAATGAAGAAGTGACAATTGGTGATGACTCAAATTATCCAATTATGGGAATAGGAACCTACAATATCAACCTAAAGTCAGGCATATCCCTACAACTAACTGGAGTTCTATTTGTACCTGGTATAAAGAGAAACCTTGTCTCAGTTTCTGCACTTGAAGATAAGGGTTACAAATTAATCTTTATGGAAGGAAAGGTACTTGCTTGGCCAAAGAACTCCACCATCAAGAAAGCCCACACCATTGGAGTAAGACAAGGGAGCCTCTACAGACTTTGCACCACTCCACCTCTAGCCTTGATTCATGAGACTCCAGATTCGAATGAACTTTGGCACAGAAGATTGGGGCACCTTCATTTCCATGCCCTACCTAAGATAGAGAAGATGGTGATCGGCTTACCCAAGCTAAGTCAAAAATCTGAAGGAGCCTGCAAAGGGTGTGCCTTGGGAAAGAATACTAAAGGGTCTTTTAATTCTAGCAACAGTAAATCCAAAAATGTATTAGAATTAGTTCATTCTAATTTATGTGGACCCATGTTTGTACCCTCATTAGGGGGATTTTTATATTATGTAATATTTGTAGGTGATTATTCTAGGAAGACCTGGATATATTTTCTGAGGTACAAAGAGTCTGAAGAAATCCTTTCTAAATTTAAAGAATTCAAAGCTCTTGCAGAAAATATGACAAGTAAGAAAATCATAACCTTAAGAACAGACAATGGGGCGAATACGCTTCTGATATGTTTAAAGATTATTGTATAAATGTTGGGATTAAGAGGGAGTTAACTGTACCTTATAACCCACAACAAAATGGGGTAGCTGAAAGAAAGAATAGGACTATAGTAGAAGCTGCTAGGGCTATGTTGTTTGACCAAAATATAGAAACCTCATTTTGGGCCGAAGCATCTAGGACGGATGTGTACATTCAAAATAGATGTCCTCATTCTCTTCTTGACAATAAAACACCTGAAGAAGCCTTTACTGGCAACAAATCTGACATAAGTCATTTCCGGATCTTTGGTTGTCCAGTCTATATTCATGTCCCCAAAGAAAAGAGGTCAAAGTTAGAACCTTCTGGAAAGAAAGGAGTATTTGTTGGGTACAGTGAAACCTCTAAAGCCTACAAAATATACATACCTGGTCAAAGACAAATTGAACTAAGCAGAGATGTCGTCTTTGAGGAAGACATAGCATTCAGGAGGTCCAAAAGCTCTAATGAATTGGAACACCAAGATCCTCCTACAAGCTTGGATGAGGATTCCACCCCTGAGATTCAGAGGGAGACCCCTGAAGAAGCTGAGCATGAAGTTCAAGGCTTACCTTTAGAAGAAAATTATCCTGAAACTAGGAAGAGACCACTTTGGGCTAAAAAGATGCTTCAAGAAGCTGAAAATTATGCTGCTCCAAAGGGGACCTTTAGAGAAAGTAAGAGACCTAACCTATTTCCCAGTTATACTGCCTTGATGAGTGAGATCATTGATGCAGAACCTTCTTGTGTTGGAGATGTGCTCAAGCATCAAGTTTGGAAAGATGTTATGTTAGAAGAGTATCAGTCAATTCTGAAAAATGATGTCTGGGATATTGTGCCTAGGCCTAAAGGCAAATCTGTGGTATCTTCTAAATGGCTCTTCAAAATCAAACATGCAGCAGATGGCAGCATTGAGAAGCACAAAGCAAGGTTTGTTGCCAAAGGTTTCTCACAGAAAGAAGGTATTGACTATGAAGAAACATTTGCTCCTGTTGCCAGATACACTTCTGTCCGAGCAGTTTTGGCTATTGCAGCATTAAAGGATGGAAAGTCCATCAAATGGATGTCAAGACTGCTTTTCTGAATGGTAAGATTGAAGAAGTTAATTTGGAGCAACCTGAAGGTTTTGTGATTCATAAGGCTGAATCACATGTCTGCATATTAAAGAAAGCTCTTTATGGACTGAAACAGGCCCCCAGAGCATGGTATGAAAGAATTGATCACTATCTCTTGGAATTAGGGTTTTTCAAGAATGAACCAGATCCAAATCTCTACTACAAGATAATCAATGGTGAATTATTAATTCTTATTCTTTATGTTGATAATCTACTATCACAGGAGAGGATAATTGTATTTCTCGATGTAAGAAAGAATTAGCCTCTAAGTTTGATATGAAAGATTTAGGAATTCTTCACTACTTCCTTGGATTGGAAGTTTGCCACCAGGCAGATGGTCTAATCCTTAATCAAGGAAAATACACCATTGATATACTCAAGAGATTTAGAATGTTGGATTGTAGATCCATGACCACACCTATGGAGACAAATCTCAACAAGCTAAAGGAAACAGTTGTTAGGGTTTCAAGCAAATCCGAAGCAAATATGAACTAACAATTATATGCAGATTTAAATACAAAAGATAAAGAAATAAAACAAGACACAGATAACACAGAGATTTAACGTGGTTCACCCAAAATGGGTTACGTCCACCATACACAGTCGTCCAATCTTTCTTATTATCCAGCAAAAACAGTATATCCACCTTACAATGTCTTAAGCATCCCAGCCGCTTATAACATGCGTTTTAAGGGCAACAAAACAAAGTCGGCCTTTTTAGGGTTTTATTACAATGTCGGTTTTCATCAACAAAAAAATGGCAAAAAAATTTTGGTAAACACGTGTTGAGTGTACAGTACTTGCTGATCAGTCGCCACATATCAACAACAGCTGCAAAATCAAAGCTTGCAGATCCTACACTCTACAGACAGATTATTGGATCTCTGATGTATTTGGTAAACACAGGACCTGATATATGTTATGTTGTAAATGCACTACGTCAGTTCATGTGTGAACCTAGGGAAATACATCTTGTTGCTACAAAGCATATTCTGAGATATCTTCGAGGAACTATTGGTTTTGGTTTGAAATATAAACATGTAGAACTTGACTTGCATGGATTCACTAATTCTGATTGGTCTGGAAGCATAGTTGACAGGAAAAGCACATCAGGATGTTGCTTCAGTTTAGGATCAGGAATGATCTCATGGATATGTAGAAAACAGTCTTCAGTTGCTCAGAGTTCTACAGAAGCTGAATACATTGCAGCCTCCATGGGAGCAAGAGAAGTTGTATGGCTCCAGAAATTGCTTGGATTGTTTGGTCAGTCCTTAAATCCTACTGTCATCTACTGTGACAATCAGAGTTGCATCAAGCTTTCAATGAATCCAGTATTTCATGACAGGTCTAAACACATTGAGATTCCTTATCACTATGTTCAAGATATGGTGGAAAGGAATGTGATCCGACTGAATTATATTAGTACAGGTGATCAGATTGCAGACATTCTTACCAAGCCTCTCTCCAGGATCAAGATTGAACACTTTAGAGATAAACTTGGTATGCTTGAAAATGTTATTTGATTTTGACAGAGTCTCATTTATTCTGATATACTAATATATTTAAAGATGTTTGGTGTGTAAACTCTTTTATTTGTCATGTGTGTAACTCCATGACTGCATGGGCCTTCTGTGAACATTATTGAAGGGTGACGACTTTTCAATAATGAACACTTGTTTCAAATTGATATTGTAAGGTGACGATTTTACAATTATCAATTTAACTATCTTGATAGATATCATGTGACTTGATATCTGTGGACATGTCATGATAGTATATATATCTCTGAGACATTATAGTAGATATCTGTTGGTTGATATCATTAAATAAACCATAATTATGATAGAGATCTTCATGGTGAATATTATGAACATAATATTCGTGGACATGCCATGAATTCATTATCAGTATGGTAGGCATCATGTGACTTGCTGCCAGTGCACATACTTTACTTGATAACTATGAGTTATGGTGAGTATCATGAGACTTGATATTCATTGTTGAACCATATCTCTGAATATCACTATGGTGTGATATCTCCTGTTTCACAATCAATGGACGAATTGTGATGTTTTCTTTAACATGAAATGTGTCCTCCCTAGTTAAGAGGGAGTGTTAATTTTGTAACGTCAGTCGTACTATTTCATGCTTCCGATATATATTTGATTACATATACTAATATGTTAACGTTAACTAATGATAAATAAAACCAAAGTTAACTTATCATATTTGACCAACAGTTACACCATTCATGGTATCGGGTGGTAAAGCGATTCTCAAACAAGTCGCACTCCTTCTGATCGAGTAAGTAAATGGTAACTAGTTTATATACTGTGGTGAGAGGTATGTAGGGAAGAGATGTGTCTTCCCACGTGGGAAGACACATCTCTTCACTACGTTGCCCCTCATCCACTTATATAGCATGCTTACATTCAGGAGGATGCATACACCAAAATTGATAAGTGTGGTGCATCTTTAAAACACGTTATAGCAGATAAAATAGAAATTTTAGATCATATCTCCATCTCTTCTATTTTGATCATAGTTGTTTGAAAGAACTTAACATGGGGCAGCAGCAGTTCAACAAGAAAATGGAGACAAATAGAGAGATTACAAAAACATTTAATTACGGCTAGCCTCAAGATTAAATCATCTATCCCATACAAGATTGTCCTAGCAGAGGCGGGGGCTTTCGCTATTGAGGCATTGTAATGTCCCCTATTGGGCTATTCCTATATTTTTGCCCAAACACCTTGTAAATGCACAGGTCGGCTGTTTATATCAATTTGATCTGCTGCCTATACTCAGATATGTACATGTGTGTATGAGAATCCTTTCTATTCCATCAAGTCCGATTCTCTAGTTATTGATTTAATGTTTCCTCTTCTTTTCTTTAATATGCCTGCTTGATTATTGTTTGCAGATTTGTATTTGTGTTCTGATCTTTTGATACATGTTAATATCATTCTTCTAGATTTTCTTATAATTCTAATTTAGGTTAGCTCCTAAATCTGCTTTTAATGCTTCAGATTTTTTGTTCTATTCCATGGCTCCTTCTTTCTCAAATGAAAACTTCTCCCCTTTATATCCTCCAATGTGAGGGAGAGTCACACCTCTTCATAATGGTCACAACCTTTCACAATTACCACCCTTCGAAAGAGTCACAACCCTTAATCATTGCAGCCCCTTTGAAAGACTCACTTCCTTATCTTCTTCCCATAAATGCTTCCTTAATTCCTTAGCTCCCTTCTTTCTTCCTTCATCTCCTTTTTTTTTCCCAAATGAAGTTCTCTTCTCTCCCTTCTATCTCATGTTTGAGTGAGTCACAACTTTTCATTTCATGCCTTTTGACCATTCATTAAACTTAACTAAAATTTAATTATATTAAATTTTATTTTTTATTCTTTTATATTTTAATTTATTATTATTACTTATTTATAAATACTATTTCAACAAGGGGACGTTACAGGCATCAACTATGTTCCAGCTACAAAATTACTTAAGGAGGTTAGAAAACATGGAGATACATGGCTGCCAAATTTGGCAATGGGAGAGAAGCTAGATAGAAGGAAGAGCACATGGATGAAACAAAACATTAAACGGACAAATAAATGGGATATTAACCTAAAATATTGCCCAAATAACAATGGAGCAATAAATAAATACTTGCAAGAAAAATTCAAAGAAAACATGTGAGCAGGTCAAATAGAGAGGAAAAAGGAATACTATATCAAACATTTCAATCCCACACATGGCCATACACAAAAGAACTACATAGGAATGGATATAAAGTGGAAGGCAAAAATGGTAATTGCTCAGATAAGGACTAGCTCACATCAACTTAGATGTGAAACAAGGAGATGGATGATACCCAAAGAGGAATGGGAAGATAGAAGATGTAGATATTGCACTCAAAGGGTGGTGGAGACAAAATGACATTACATCATGGAGTGTCCAGCCTATAATGACATTCGGATCAATTATGTTGAGACACTAAATGTAAACACCTTGTGTAACCTATTTGATGACGAAAAGATAACAAGAGTTGCAGATTTCCTAATCAAGATACACAGTAGAAGATCCAAGATGCAGAAAGAGAAGGAGGTTTAAAAGTCACAATAATTCGTTTGGGTTTGTTTGGGCTTTGCAAGCTTCTTTTGCTAGCTATTTGTGGGTCCCATAGGCTGTTTGGCCTTGTGGATGTTATTAAAACAATTCATTGATTTCATAATGTCCAAGATGTCACAATTCAAGTTTGGGGAAGATCCAAGCAAAATTGAGTTATGTAATTGCAAAACTTTTGCTTGTTCTAGTAGATATTGTGCAGCTTTCCTAGTGTCTAAGATGTCACATTACAAATTTCAGGAAGATCCGAGAAAAATTGAGGAAGTTATGCAATTTTGGAACTTTCGATTGCATTAGGATATATCCACTATACCCTAGAATTTCCGAAATATCGACTATACCTCGAAATTTCCACAAAATCCACTACATCCCATTATTTTCAAAATATCCACTATATCCCAAATTTTTCACAATATACACTATAACCTAGGATTTCTGCAAAATCCATTATATCCTAGAATCCCAATCTACTATGGATTTCCACATAACTTCAAAAACATGTTTGCACCATTTTTGCACCATCAAAGGTTATACAAGTTGCATGAGAAGATGTAGTCACAAATATCTCCAAATTTACTACAGAAACGAACCATGGCATATTGTTGCTAATAGAGACTCCAAGTTCTCATGGGAAGTTGCACTCAAAGAATTGTTCATTAGATCCAAGGCACACTTCTTCTCACAACCCTGCAAGGTTATCTTTTTCTTTTAAAAAGGAAATTTATCATTAGTTTGGGGGTTCCAAAAGTTTTAAAGATTCAAATGAGCACTATAATTTCTTTCAATGAAAATAGCAAAAATATTGTTGTCACAAAATGGATTTTAAAGTAGGATCACATCTTAGCCCACTGCAAGTTGAATTATTACATGGTGATGATTCCTGAATGACCATTAAAGTATACTGATCAATTATGAAATGAAGATGTATGTCTTAGTGATTTTGTGATCCTGAATAGGCACCAAGAGGTTCTTGTTTCTCCCATAACCTCAAAATTGATCTTAAAACGATAAATCTTAAACCAACTTTATACTTGTTATATGTAATTATTTGTATCCTCACGTCTAAATCAAATTTATTACAAGGAGCTTGTGTGTTTTATGATATAATTCACAAATTATCAAAAATTGATCTACTAGGCATTGGTTCATAGATCTACTGCATATTTGCAGTCAATGTCATAAAGGGAACCCCCCTAGGTCCTGAACAACCTAAAGTTCAGAAAAAACAAATTGAAAGTGTTTCTTGTTCGTTGGCCTAACTTCCAACAGCTTTGAGCATAAGATCAGGTTAGTTTTTAGTAGTTACTAGAATACAAGTTGGGAAACCAACACATAGAGCCCTAGCCCACTTGTGGGCTACATGCTAATTTAACAATTTATGCATCATTGTGTACTCCAATCTTGAGAGACAATAAAAATAAGATTATGATTATTTTATATGACATACTCAATATGTATATGTTTATCACTTACATCAGATCATCATTTCATGATAAAAAAAAAATCATAATGACTTGAAAATTTGCAAGCATGTGGCCCTCAAAGTAACCTTTCCAAAAAGAGATAGACAGGAATGTGTACATGAATTTAGTGCAGGAACTTTTTTTAACATAAACTTATGACGAGAATGTTTACAGGAATTTAGTACCAATGTGTTTATATAAACAAACATTATATAAACTTACATTTATATTTAATATTCCCTAACAGTTTTAAACACTAGTTGCTTTTGCTTTCTCCAATTTGAACCTTATAGTTTTAGAAACTTGCTGCTACAAGAAATCATGTCCTTCAAAGCTGAAACTAAATTAAACATAAAAATCAATTTCTGACAAACTTCAAACCTTGGTAATCTGTCCATATTTTATTTCAGACGTACAAAGTAATTGCACTTCAATGTTTTACAACCAAAGCTGACTATAAGACTAACAACAAGAAATTACAGGATGGAAAAATTATTCTTCTTAGAATAAGCAATCAAGGATCACACACAAATAATGAATGAGAGAGAGAGAGAGAGAGAGAGGGAGATACCTGAATGATTGTTGCTTCTGTCTCATTCGAACGCATGAAACAATAACAATGAATCAAGGGCATAGTCCCTTTCCAATACTTCCTTGAAATAAGCCCCTTAAAAACATCTGAGACGAAATTCCAAACAACACTGCAGTCAATTTTTTATTTTCCTTTTTCTTTCTAATTTAAAGATGAACTGAAAAAAATTTAAATTAAAAGGCATGTTGAATCTCCAAGTAATAATAAATAAGCAAATATACCCTTGGCATATGATGCAGCTCACTGCACAGCAGTAATGCCTTTTCTAGTGGAGCTCACATCCATTAAGTCACAAATGAGTACCCAAATCCCAGGTGCATTACACAACAGGCTACCCCGGGGGAACTGAACTCAAATATTTTTGTTTACAAACATAATCAGTTGCCATTAAAACGCAACACCTTAAGAAAAGTGTAATGATCTGATCAGATCATAAGAATCTTGGCTTGTTTGAAAGCAAAAATAATTGGAAGTATATCTTTCTTTCTTTTTTTTCTTTTGCAGGAAGTATATCTTTCTTGCTGTACATAGTTTTTTTCAAATAAAATGAACATTATACCCTTTATGTAATAATAGCAAGTGTCAAAAGTGTTTTAAGTAGTATAGCACTTATTCAATGGATCACTCTGCACTCATCTCGAAGTCGATTTATTTGTATAACAGCATCTAGATCAAATAAGGAAGAAGAGTTGCCACTTTGTGATCCAAATATTTCTACAAAGAAGTGGAATCAAGTGGTAAGAGAGATGGTGAATGAAAATGAAGACAACCATGTCATAGTTGCATTAGAAACCAGCATGAAAAGAGTGATGAAAACTCACAATATCATTACTGCACAACAAGAGCTCACAACTAGGATCAAAGGATCCATGGATATGGCAGTCCATGCTCTATCCAAAGAATTTGAGATATATTTACTCGCTATCCTACTTGCGAGATTACTACTGAGTAAACAGAAATGTAGATATATAAAACATAAGAATACAACTCGCTTGCAACATATTTGGAAGATCTATCTTTATTACTAGTAATAGATGTGCAATCATACATAACATCGGAGAGAGATATCCTGACTATGAACAACTACATATAAACAATGTACTGAGTTGGTTAAGGCTTCCAAGCTTGGTAACTGCCAACGCACATGTAATCGGAAACTAATCATCTCAAATACAAATATAACAATTATTTACTTAGCCAACTAACACGATGTACTTTTGCTGACTACAGCATAGAAGAAGGGAGCAGTTAAGGTATGAAAGAAGGATTTGTGGAGAAAGAGGAGCAGCATCCAATATCTGAGGTAAAATCTGAGCATTTTCTTTCAAGGTTGAAACAAAAGTGGAAGTAAAGATTTTGAAGGACAAATAGAAGCCAGTTGTAACTAGCTAAGATGAATTCAAAAACACTGAAAAAGATCTCCTCTTGGAGGTAGATTTCTTTGAATGAAGGTCTCTTCCTCCCGCCTTTCATTATGCATCCCTCAAAAAGATGCCTTTACATTTGTTGCAAGATATCTCTTTTACAACTATCTCTTCCTTGCTTAAAAGAGTTACGCCTCTTTAGCTTGGACTGATGTACATTGTTGCTTAAAGGATATCTCCCTGGTGGTAAAGGTGTTTATCCTTGTTCTTTTCCTTAAGACATCAACATAGGACTATGGTGACATCTTAAGGGTGGGGCTGAAAGATCCCCTCCAAGGTCTGATCTGATTTTTCTGATTTGTTAAGGCTTGCTGATTGAAGTTTTTGTGTTTGTTTGCAAAGGTTTTAGTTTGAGTTTCAATGCCAATGATGGTATGGGGTATACCATAGAACATATGCAAGAAAATAATGTTTTTTTAAACCCAAATGAAAATATTATGAAAGACTGATATTAAAAGAGTTCTGATTTTTTAGATCAGCAACGCATTTATTCAGAATACGAGAATTGAGACACCATGAACAAGAATTTGCATACTCGGAAGTTCAGCGTTCAACCAGATGAGGAATTTTATTAGGGAACTGAAGGGAACACCTGAATAGGGGTGTCCAACTTGCTAAGGGGCGCCAGTTGGTTTTATTTGCAATAACAATAATTACTGAAAACGAATAATGAAAGTAGCAATGGAAATACTGAACCCTACGCCTGGCCTCCAAGCAAGAGTTTCAACTCAAACTGACAATCCTTAACATGCATAGAAGCTGATTCATAAATTTATTCTAGATGAGTGCAAATCTGCTGCTGATAATTACTGATAAGAAAATATGCACAAACCCCAATGTCAATCCCAGTTGGTACGGCTGCAGGAGAAATGGTACGGCTGGAAATAAAGTGCTCCAACCCTTCAAATCTGCTCATAAATCAACCTGTATCCGCTGCAACCAATTCCTTATTGAAAATCTTGCAGGAAAATTCACCAAACAATGTCCAGTTGACCTCCAAGTGGCATCCTGTTTTATTAAATAAATCTGATTTTAATGCACCAAACCCTAGGTGCTTTATTGCTGTAAGAAAACTGAAAAATCTGCCTGAAGAAATCGTCCAATGTAGCACAAATGGAAATCCTATATAAATTCCCCTCAATAGTGAATTGGGTTTTTGTCCAATTCATAATCCTCCAAGGGTTTTCCTGCTCAGGAAATACCTAGCATGAGCTGCTCTGTGAAAGAATTCTGAAATTGATCCATCCGTTATGAGCAAATATGAGAAATAGAACCCTTTTATAAAAAACCCTTCATCTTGGAACCCAACACCTCATTATGCTTCTTTTAAATTTGCTTTCAATTCCAAAAGTGGTGTCCAATGTGGAGGAGTAAAATAATTGCACTTTATTTAAAACACTTCCCATGTACTTTACTTGTGCAATTAACTTTATAATTTAACATTATAAAGTTACTTTATGATTTTATAATTTAGTCTTATAAGTTACTTTATAATTTAACTTTATAAAGTCACTTTAATGGAATTTTCTATATTCAGCAAAAAGTAACTTTATAATAAAATAACATTATTTGCTCCTAATAATGCCAATCAAATGCCAATCTCTAGAGTAGAAAATCCTATCATGCCAAGAAAATCATCTCCTAACCATTGGATTTGCCTACGAAGATGGATAATAGGCAAATCTCATCATCTAAGTGATCGCCTAGGAAAGAGGGGACATTACAAGGGCATGCATATGACCTCCTTGTTGCTTATTTGCAATTCAATATTGCAGGATTTCCTCATGAACAGCAAGCTTTGTTTGGTTATCCTTATTCCATGTTGCAAGATTTCCTCACGAAAAAATGGGTTTGTTTGGTTATCCTTTTTCAAATTGCAGTTCATTTTTTGTGGATTTCCTTACAAACAATGCTTTGTTTGGTAATCCTTGTTGTAGTGTCCCAGTAACACCTTCTTTGCAATTGTTTGCCTTGTACTAAAAAGGCTTGCTTGCCAAAATCCTTCCTTTTTCAGGATGAGTTGACTAGCATAGCACAACTTGCTAGACCTTTTGACTCTCCTTATTCAATTTGCACCAATCAATTGCCTTTTAGTAAGAAAGCTTTGCTTGGCAGTTTCCCTTTATTAGGATGAGTTGACTAGTATAACACAACTTGCTAGACCTTTCAATTCTCCTCGCACCATATATCAGGATGAGTTGACTAGCATAACACAACTTCCTAGACCTTTCAACTCTCCTTTCCCTTCCACACAAATCACACAACATAACACAACTTGTTGTCCCATAGAATTTGTGCCTTCATGGATCACTTAGCATAGCACAGCTTGCTAGGTCATGGTTTCTTGTCTCATCACTGGATGTATGCTCTTGCCCTTTCCATGAGACCACTTGTGCTCTTGCAATAAAATTTCAAGAATGCTATTAGCGGTTGAAACATTTTGATTGAGGTCTCTTCAACTAGTTGACTTGGAGCCTTTGTTTTTAGTACAAACTCCTTTTGTTTGTCTTTTTGCCTTTTGTTTTTTTTTGTCTTGTTTTGTGTGTTCTTGTATGTGATTGTGTGAAATAAGATCCTAAGCTCAAGGACTTGTTCCCTTGACTTTAGTGATGTCTTATCTCTTTGTAATCTTGCTCCTAGTTGCTCATGTCTCTTTCCCTCTTTCTTCTCCTTTACCATGAGTATGAGCATAAGTTCATTTTTTTTTTCATTTTCCTCCTAGCTCTTATCCAAGCCTGTTTCTGGCCTTTATGCTGCAAAACTGATGTCATATGTTCACATGGTGATCTGAACTTTTGTCCTTGGGCTAAGTGGACATAATTCATGCTTCATTTCGACCCTAGGCAACCAAACTAGAACTTCCAATTCCACCATTCTATATGAACCTAAAATGGAAAACACTATTGAAATAAATGAAAAAAAAAATCGACAATATAGCCACTTATTATACATAAAATGTTCAAATAAATATTCAAAACTTACTTGAATAAAATTTAAAAACTTAGAAAATCTTGAAAAAAATTAAGATTTACTTGCCTTTGGTGGCCAGATCTTCCTTGTCCAACCATTCCTAATATTTTCGTGTGCATTATACTCGTCCATAGCCTTCGCCTTCAGAAAAAATGAAGCAAGACACACCCCAAATTGGAAAATACATTGGTGCTCGAAGGGTAAATGTGGAAGGGGACTCTACATTGGTGGTCAATGCCTTGAGAACGAGACACACCCCAAATTGAAAACTACAAGCACTTTTGGATTGGGCTTTGGAAGTACTTTCCTCTTTCAAATCTATCACAATAAATCATATTTATAGAAAATTGAATTTGGAGGTTGATCACTTAGCTAATCAAGGTGCGAAAGCTATGGATTATTTGAGATGACTGACAGCCCACTTGAGATTAATGTTTAAGTTTAATTTCACCTCATTTCACATGAGGTCACTTCTGACAAGACAACTTGCATCCTACAATAACAAACAAAACAAGCTCAACTAATGTTTGTACGGCTGGAGTCTCTTCAAGATCATTTTCTTGGTAATTAAAAATTCCCTTCTTTGATGACCACCATGGGGTGGTGGCGTGGTAGCATATTTGGGATGAAATGCCATGGGCTTTAATGCGAATTTAAAGTGCTTGGCTGGTTAGTCGATGGTTTGGCGCCGGTTTTCCTATATATAGCCTCGGCTCCTTGAGGACATCATAGCGGATTTGCATTTTCACGCATTTAGTTTCCAGATGGACTCCCCAATCTCTCTAAGGTGTGAGAAAAGACAAATGTCTTTTTGGTGCAGGAGCACCTCGTCCCTTCAAGGGCCCATATGTGGGGCATGATTTAGTTTGTTTTTGTTTTGTTCAAATAAGGTCTATTTAGACCCAACATGATGTAATAAGGCCAATAGTGCCAATAAAATGTAAAGGTTGAGTCAATTGAGTCATATGTCCTAAAAATTGTCAAATTGCTCACATAGGGCCTAGTGGTCAAAACAAGTCAAAATCACAATATCAAGGTTGTCGGGAGTATTTTGTGTCATTTTTAATGTTAGAACATGTTATTTAGCCTATTTGGGGTATTGGATGATCAAGATGTACAATAAACCAAAAAGCAAGAAATATTGTCAATGCAACTTTTCAAAGTTGCTTAACAACATTTGCAAAAAGGTTGGTTTTTGGCGGTTATAGGTGGTTGGTTCGTTGGGAATCCTTATAATGCTATAAATATGGTGAAAAAACTCCTCAAAAGAATGTAATTCTCGGAATTGAAGTTTTTGGCAATAATAGTAAGTGGTTTCCTTGCACATTCTATGTTTTTCCTCAACTTTCCTCACATTCAATCTGCAATTTGTTAGTTTTCACCATTGCTATGCATTGAAGGTTCATTAACATGGTTTGAGGGTTTAAACAAAGTAAGTTACCTTTCATTTCCTTCAGGTTTCATGTCATTTGGTGTTGTTTTGGCAAAGATACAATAAGTTCTCTCAAAATTGTCAAAACCCAGAACTAGGGCAAACGGAGACAAAGAAAATGCTATATCTTTTTGTTCCTGGTTGATCAAGGCACACAAATTGGTGGAAATATGTATTATTATGTAAATTATCATTCCATTATTGTTGCAGGGTTCCATGATAGGTTTTGCACGTGGTTTGAGGCATGAAGGTGACTGAAAACTTGCCTCGGGAAGGTTTGACTGTCACAAGAAAATACAGTCCTGATACGGGGTTAATATCTCAAAACTTAACCGTTGGATCTTTCTTATTTTTTGATATGTTCTTCATACCCAAGTTTTCTAGAGTCCCACCAGAGCGATCTGCAACATATGTCCAATTGAAAAAGTTATTCATCTCGGAGTGAGCGTGTGTCAAAGAGGCCAGTAAGTTCTTGTTTAACAATAACCTTTTGTACATGTTCAGGGTTGGATCAAAGTACATGGTGTTTGATAATTAAGGGTTGGTAGGAGTGTTGAGAGGGTGTGTGGAAGTGTCAAGGATCTGTAGAAAGTGATGGTAACCTTCAAACAAACTTAAACTCCCTTTGGCTTATGACTGTCCTCAATGCCAAGAAACCTATCCTAGTTGGTCTAGAAGGTATGATTGAGTTCATAGGCAAGAGCAATATGTGTGGAGTTTTATTAAATATTATGGAAAACCTTCATAAGGAGAAGTGTTTAATCATTGTGAAACCTCAACAATGTGCAGTAGATTCCTAAAAGGTGTAGAGCTTGTGTGTGTGGGTGTGGAAGCTCTGCATCACTTTTCTAGGGCTAATTACAAATTTGAGACTGCAATCTATTTGCCAACAGCCTAGGCTTTTGGCCATGGAGGCTATCAAGATGGTTCTGGATAGGGAATTCCTCTCTTCTACCAATAGATACTATGTAAATACCGATATCTCTTCACGGTTTTTGGATTCTCTCCTAGACCTGGGAGGCACGAGGGTGGACATTCTCCTGCTGTTGTGTGCAGTCTTCAAGGATGAGATCTTGGTTGACAATATAGAGACAGTGGTCTTCCCAGAGTTGGGTGTTGGAATCCCTGGCCTGAGGACCTTCCCAAGCTTCTGCAACCCGATGCGGACGTGGTGAAGCAGCCCTTTATTTTGAACATGGATGCTACTGGTTTGGCACGACATTGACACTGGGCCATAATTGGTCGAGATTTTCTTCACAGAAGGGTGGCATTAATATTGAGAGGAACTTGGACTAGCTGAACCAATTTGCGGATGTGGTGTGCTCTAATGCCTTCTATGAGGAGTAGAGGCAAGGTGATATGTCTTATTTGCCTTTTGCTTTGATCTTTCATGAATCAAGGAAGCGGTCATTGGTGACAATTATATTGTCGTTTTTTCTATCAATCTTTGTTTCACAGTTAGCATTGGCTATGTTGTGCTCTATGTATGGCTTGGAATGTTTTATCTATCATAATGTAGCCAAATAGCAGATATGACCCTTTTGTCTTCACGGCCATCTTGGCTGGCTGGACCCTATGTAAACATTGTACGTAAATCTTTTTGAAATTAATATAATCTTCGCAGTCTAGTACTGTGTATTACAAATCAAAAAAAAAACAATGGCAACTTGGAGGAAAAAAATGGTGTTCTTGGTGTTTTGTGTTTGTGAAATAAGTTGCAAACACCAAATAGAGGTAGTTTAGGGTGAAATCCTTCATTGGGGGACGTGAAAGAATTATTGAATGTTTTCTTGGTTCAAAAAGGTACTCCTAGGTTCGCCTGGGTCTGGCGCCCAAGTGGTACCTTGGGCGAACTCGGGGCCACACCTGCACCACACTCGGGTCTGCACTAAACCTGCACCCTCACCCAGCTTATATACAGTATGTACGAAGTACCCAGTAACATAGGAATATACCAACACATTAAGATGTAAAATAAAAAACATGACAGAACCTGCTTGCCATTTGGAATTCAGAATTATATCATACATATTCATAACCTATGTACGCATGACTGTGTATAGGAGCATCTTGAGTATCACCTAAGGGTTTCTAAATCAAATATATGATGTAATCGATGGTAGAGTATTTTAATATCTGTGAAAAAAAAAAAAAATTCCCAAGCATAGAAATCAAATAAATGAGATTAAATATGAAAAAACAAAATTAATGAAAAAAAATATGCATGTATAATCTAATTAGATCAAAAGAAAGTACAAAATCTGGTATTAGTTTCATGATGGTAATTAATTCTTACCAAGAAATTCCAGTGCAGAAGCAGGTAAGTTCATGATTACATGATCAAAATGCTCCCAAGGCTTGCCTTCTGAGATATCAACGCCAGTGGCTGCCATCTGCTCCTTCTCCTTTCTTTTGTTTCTTTTTGTAGATTCATTTTTCACAATGTCTGTATTAACTTGAGCATTTGCAACATTCTTTTAGTACGATCAACAAACTGTAATAGTACATTACAGATTACTTCATCCGATGCTTTAACAAACTGTAATAGTACCTAGTCTATAAAATTCCAAACTGTCTGAGTTAGTATCATGAAAATATTACTCTATACAAGTTTGGTGCTCCAAAATTATGATCGCACCTGAACATTTTTTTTGTTCACAGCTCAATGGAATTTTATGACTCAACTCTTCAATTCCCTGACCTGTATAAGAGAACACACAATTTTTCAACATGTGGTTATAAAGATCAGAGTTCAACCAGTCAATTTTAATTTCAAGAAACATACTGATGTTCTGGCTCTTGAATGAAGCAATAAAATTCTCACTAAAGAGGTCTATCTTTTTGCATCCTCCAAGTTATCAATCATATACCTCCAGTAGTTCCTTTTGAAAATCCACTAGGCTCTACACTCATGTCTCCAACTAAAGCTCCAATGTTCTGAGGACCATTCTCAGCATGGAGGCCATCATTCCTACTCTTCAACTCTGCTGCCACAACAATCCAACCCTTTTAGATTGCCTTTTTCGACTCTAAATAGTACTACCATATCAGATACAACAGTGTTCCATGAAAATTAAAGAAATATCACCTGCTGAAATTTCTTGTCTGCTATTGGTATTATCACGTAATTCTACGAAAGCACTGTCTTCCAACCACTGTACATTTACAGTTTTGCAATCTTTAATATGCCCTTCTGCATCAGGCTCACTATCTGTCTTCACTGTCAAATGGCGTATAAAATCCCTCGCATCCTTATTGAATACAGAAATTCTTTCCTTCACCTTGTTTTGTTCTGCATTGATGCGCAAATAGTTTGTGCTGTTTGGATTCAAATCATTTGCATATACAATGCAACCTCTCAGTGCTGCAGGAATAGCAAAGGGCCCGATACCAGCAAACATGTCACAGATGATCTGTCCAGGCTGGAATTGTGTTACCAGCCGTTTGTGTTCATGTTCTAATCTTGAGTTCCAGTATACCAGGCCATAATCCATCTGAAACGTGGCTCCATACTGCTTAACCTCTGTGATCAAATTTCCTTCACCTGCCAAAATTTCAAATGTAGGCACGCGAAACTCATTACAAATGGTCCCAACCTTGTTTACAACAGTTTTGATCCTTGGCTGGTTTTTCTACAGTCAGAGAAAGATTAAGATCATTACTATATCGTAAATCAAATCTGAAGTGATACAATAAGTCATTCAATTCACTAATACATAAGGAAACTATTTAAACAAATTTCCAAAAAGGACATTATCCCCTCACCAAATATTCTTGAAATCAACTGTAGAGAAACTAAAAAAGGAAGCTTTATTGAGAGTATGAAATGATCAAATTTTTTGTATAAGCCTCCGCTGCTGTTCCAGATGTCCAGGATAAGTTTTAGTAAGATCCTCTGGAGATTAGTATACAGTTTTTCAGTATAGATGTATTAGATCTTTGAAAACTAGCATATGATACCACTTTGGATACTTTTTATTAATTAAGCAAAGGGGAATGACACACTTAAGCTCCAGAAATAAAGTTTATCTTTGAACAATGAACATTATGATTTCCAGTAGCATCTCTTAGCAGGTAAAGAATATTAAGAAATATTCCATAGGTCAAACATTATTTGTCAAGACGGGTCACATTCCATAGCAGTAACAGGAATCTTCTTGGTAAGACTAAATGAGGCTAAATCACTAAATACATCAATCATCAAAGATTGAATGAGGAAAAGAGCTGAGCAACTAAAGACTATTTGAAATAGTATTTCATGTATGCATTTACAATGTTCGAAGAAGGACCAAACTCCAAGCATTACTATTTAACCCACCTTAAAGCTCCTTCATACTATCCTTGATAGGATGTGCCATTTTGGCAATCATTTATTTTTATGGCCACAAGCTGCAAGTTGGAAAACATGCCAACCCTGCAAAGTCTCATTGTTGTGTGCTTTGCATTCTAGAAAAAACAAAAGTAGACTAAATATTTAGAGCACATAAGCAACACGTACATCAAAAATTACTTTTGCAATAGCATCTTTATATGGAAGCAGGTTCTCACATATATTCAAATGAGCAATATGTCCTGCACAGAGCATAAAAATGTCTGCTTCAGTATATGGCCTTGTTCTGTCAACTTAAAGAGAAAGCATATTTATTCATGAAAATAAGGATGCTCTGTATATTAGTATTTATCATTGAGAAATGGCATTCAAATATGACTTCAATAGTAAGGTAAGAAATGAAATTAGTGCAAATGCAATATAAAACTGTAAACAGATACACAACTTTTTGGCCATTCTGGATTAAAAAAACCATTACTAAGAGAAAAACTAGATTCGGTACCTATAGTTTCAAATGATGAAGGAATTTCCGTTCCAGGGGGTAAGATTTCCTTAAGAATATGATCTGCATGTAATAAAAGTGTATAGATGTCAATTATTTTAAATATATGTATCTTAAAAGATGTAAATCCTGTAAAGCACCAAAAGAGAAATTCCACACCATGAAAACATTATTATCGTGCATTCCAAAAACAAAGACCTTGTATTAGGGATTACAATGTTGCTCTATTTTACTCTTGATGTTTTGTGGCCATTTTATTATACAGAAACCACCATCCACAAATTCTAAAATTTTATAATTACAAATATTTGTAACCTCCGTTTTACCACTCAATTGTTTTCATTAGTCATTTTGCTCTAGCAAGTTAAAACAGATATCACAGTTGCTGTGTCCCATGATGCCAGGGTTCTGTTAAAGCTGTTCACAGCTGGAACCAAATGAATATTTGTAAGTTAAAAGTTGTCACTGGAAATTAGGCAGAGTATCAGAGATGATTGTCGCTGGACAATCATTTCAGTGAAAAGAAGAGGAAACTATTAGCAAAAGATATGTCATTCAAGTGACGTAACCATTTTAATTAGACAATCCTCATGGCCCATAAACAGTAAACTCATATACTCCACAAGCCAGTAGGGTGCCATTATGACTGTTGGTGTAATTAATTATTCATGTTGGATATAATTATACTTCACTTCTGTTTACTTAGGTACATGCACCACATTGTAGTTTGCATATGAGACACTTAGGGAGATGTGCATACATTGGGAGTGTATATAGGAGAATTTCCACCTTTTATGGTGTGATATTGTTATTACTTTATCATATCCACTTATTGTGGAGTGATAATTCCACCTTCGGTGGGTGATCCACCTCGTGTGGAATATTTTACTAGTTCTCCTACCTACCCTTGCATCTCATTGAGCCACATGTCATCTTTGTGTGCTCTCTTGTCTCTTAGCCTTGCCTTTCTAAGCAAGCTCATCTACATTGTATGTAATTCTTGATGACCCAGTTGATCAGTATTTTCATCTTGATTTGAATACAGTTTATTCTTCTCAAATATTTTTTCTCTCTATTGTGCTATTCAATGTGCTCTTGATCTTGGCTATTTTCAACAAATTCTCACATGGTATCAGAGCCATTGGGGCTTCACTGAATAGTCTATTTGGAGAGTTTTTGGAGCATTCTATTTTCGGATCTAGGGAGCTGCTCTTTTTGAGGGCGTCTTGAGGCTATTTGGACCTCACGGTTGCATTTGGGTGGCTATTTCCGTGAATTTTGAGTATAAATTCAGCTATTTTCGGTGAAAGTTGTTTTCGGGGCAAAACTTCTTTTAGCAGGCAAGGGTACGACCTACCTGCCAAACGGTACGATTTTATTAAAAATAAATAAATTTTTTTTTTCTTTGCAAAAAATTAATTTCATTTTCTATTTTTCGAAAAAACTAGGAGTTTTTTGAGTGTATAAAGTTTTTAAAAATATATATATATTACGAGGGGGGTTTAACCCCCCACCGAACCGTACTTTGTCGCATCTCACTAGTTGCAGGCCAACTATACTCTATCGGCTACCTATACTGACACCGGCCCCCTGCTTTCGACTAACACCGCCATTATATCCCCGACGTTGCCCCACTTCCGATAGCCCCTGGAGACTTCAACTCCTGCACTCTCCGGTAGGCCCACCTCCCAATGGCTATTTTCCTTCCCAGCAACCTCCCGCGTCCTCCCGGCTATCGATGCCACGTCTCCGTCAGCCAGTCACCTTGGCCACCACCTATGGCCCCCGCGCTCCGTGCTCTATCGCCGCTGAATTCTAGCTGCCGGTCTCTGCAACTCTACCGAATCCCTGCTCCGCTGATGCCTCGAGCTCCTTCACTACTTCGGGCTCCGTCACCGGCCACGCCCAATCTGCTCATCCACGTGGCGCTCCAGTACTCACCCACACAGTCACCTACCTGATATGCAGGCCACTGCACAAACTGAGACGTGCCCTAGCAGGATCAGTCCTCTTCATGCTCATTCAGTGCCTAGTTGCCACGTCATCGACACACGCGGCCTACCGTACCTACACTGTCATCAGTGCCCTGTCAACCGACCACAATGACACGTGGCCCACGGTTATTTGTCCACACGTATGCCACATCACTACACAGGTTGCACAATCATCACTGCCCAGTTAGCTTCTATACGACACATGTCAGCATTTCCATATTGTACGGACAGTCTACGCAAGCATGGTGGTGAAGTTTTTATGACGGCCAGACAAGTGTCAAATTTAAGCCTGTCATTTGCTGACGTCAACACTATGTCAACAATATTTTGAAAATTTTTTACCCCTCATTGGGCTTTTCAGTTTTGCAGTTCAACTTTGGAAGGCCATAACTTGCTCATTTCAGCTCCTTTTTGGGTGCATTTTTTTTTAATTTGGGCTAAGTTTTCGTGCTTTTCGCAGTGGTGGAGGAATTTTTTGATTTTGATGAACAGATTTTTCACAATTTACAGTTTTTGATGACTGTAACTGTCCAATCCTCAATTTTGCAACTTCAGAGGCTTCGTTTGCAGCCATCCGACCTCCTTTTCAGGTGTCGTTTTTTTTTAAAGTGCATGATTTTTCATCTACTTTCATAATCTGCCATCAATTTGCAGTGATTTTGAGTAGAAATTGTACTTTCAATGTTTGGTCATTTTTGGCCTAATTGTTACTTGTATTTTGCTTAGATCTCAATTTAGAACACTTGTAGTATTTTTGGAGGTCTCTTATAGCCTATTTGAGGCAATTGTAAAGATGAAATCAGAAGTCCACCATATGACCATTGTACACGCACTAAGTATAAAGTGTCAAATCATCATTTTTGGGGGGAGGTTTCTTCATTGAGTAATTTGGGGGGGTGTCTTGTGTGATTGTGCCTCTCTCTATCTTGTGTTTTTTTTTATTTTGGTGCTATGGGTTCTCCTAAATTTCCACTTTTAACTCCACATAACTATGCTTCATGGAAAATTAAGGCATGGAGTAAACTAAAGGAAAAAGGACTCATTCATTATGTAAATGGAACGATAACAACACCACCTGATCCTAAGGCTGATACTAATGCTCAAGTTGAATGGCAAGAACCAAAAGCAACCTAAGCCTAAGCCGCAACAAGATGGAGCACAATCATCCTCTCCACAACAAGGTGATTCTACATCCTCACCTAAGAGGAAATAATATAAGGACAATCTTTTTGTGCATTTTGCAAGAAGTCGGGACATGATGAACAACGTTGTTACAAGAAGGATATTGATGAATTGAAACGTCTTCGTGAGAAAAACAAAATCAGTTTACCTTCTAGAATGTCTACTTCGGCTTCTTCTTCCAAAGAAAAGGATAAAGGGAAGGATCACACTTTTGAGTCAAAAGGAAAGGGACAAGCTCTTTGTGCTACTACAAATCATGATTCAAGGAGATGGCTTCTAGATTCAAGGGCTTCTCATCATATGGCATCTTCGCAGTCTATGCTCTCTTCATTTGAGCCTTGCACCATGCCGCAGATTTTAATGGGCAATCATACACATATGGATGTGATTGGTAAAGGATCTATTGCCATTGGGGATAACTCCTTCAATGATGTGTTGTGTGTACCCCACTTGACAAACAATCTTCTTTCCATCTATTAGATCACACATAGGGCAACGAGGAAAACTGTGGAGTTCACACCTGATTCAGTTATCATTAGAGACTTGGAGACTAGAGCTATCATTGCGACTGGGGTGGTTGGTCATGCATCTCGGTTTTACTCCTTTTCACATATTGGTCCTATTGATGAGGTTGATTCTTCACATGGCGATCACACTTATGTTGATGATTCAGATTTTGAGAACTTTGGGTACTTGAACTTGGGGATTCTCACATGTGACCCCGTTCTTGAGCCTTGCATTTCATCTCCTCCTATTGATATCACACCACCTATTACACCTGATGATGCAGATAGTGCGACAGTTTTGCCTTCTTGTGATTCAGTGCAGCAGGATATTTATTGTCTTCCAACTTCAATTCTGTCATAACCCCTCTTTGGACATTGGATTAAATAAATACGATAATTAAAACATTTATTAATTAACATTTAATGATATTGGAAAATCGTCTCATTTATGAGACTTCACGATTTTCCTCTAATATATGATTATTAATGTTTATTATTTGTTATGATTATTATTATTATTGTTTTATTTTAATGTAACATTCATATTTCAATTATTAATATTATATTAATTATTAAAGAAGTTTTACCATAAAATACTATTAAAACATAAAATAGATATATTGAATATATTACACTTACCCTTAAACAGAAATCATTTTTATGCTAACCAAGGAGACTCATAATAAGAAGATCCGACGATAACTAATTATTATCGGTTAACAGTAACAACTAGATATCAATGAAGGAAGACAATCAACGATTCCATTCTTCAACGTTAATATCATGGGCAGCGATTTGAATGACTATGAAACAATTATAAGATAAAGGCGGAATCATTACGATAAAAACAGTCAACGATCAGACTATGCAGTGATTATATTAATAACTATAAAGATGAGCCGAGACCATCGTGACTAATAATATTGAAGTCGTCAGCGATTAAGGAAGGCAAATTCGTTTAAAAACTGATCTATTGTGTTGTAAAGAGAAGTTACAATTTGAATAGATAATCATAGACAAGATTAACTAATAACCATTAACTATGGAGAGGTGCGATGTATTAGAGAGAGGTAACTAATGGAGAGATATGTCTTTCAAATCATATGGATGCAACTATTCGTTAGTAAGATATAAAATGAGAGTTGACCTCATTCTAGGAGGGGGGGAAAGACGTCTACCATAATCTGCCTACAGTGAATCATGGATATCCAAGCAATAAACATGGAAGAACTCTTTATCCGATTCTTGACAAGGGTGAAATCACTACAAAGAGATGAATAGAATCTCAGCGTCTACATAAGATATGGTACCAAAGACTTATACAGAACATATGGTACCAAAGACTTATACAGAACCAAGTCTTATCGCTGTCTACATAGCCCAAATCTGATTAATCGCTGGGACAGGTATGGAGCGATAATAAAGGAATAACAATTAACTTCACAGAGGTCAAGAAGCAGCGAAATCCAGTGTTCAATGTAGCAATATCAATTCATAAGAAAAAATGACTTATCAGCATCAATAACGATAACCAATTAATGGGAAATGAAATTGTTATCAATTAAAGTGGCAGCGATGGTGATGGCTAAATTTATCAAGGTCAATTACCTTTATTAAGCAGCGATTAATAAGGTATGATTTGTTAATGTGAAAACAAATAAGAACAAGCAGCAGTGATGACAAAGAAAGGCGACATTTAAGTTAGTATAATGAATAAAAGCAAAAGAACCAAAGCAGATATAAGAGGAATCCGTTAAGGGAGCAATCAGCATTGACCAGACACGGGGAACGAAAGGACATATTACTGTTATAGACCACTTGTTAATACACAGCGACAACCTAAAATACACTTCGGGGCAGCAGTGTTCTTGAGGCATGATATATGTGCTATGTATACATACAGAAAACACTCATTATTGACTCGGGACATTACAAAGGAGCATAGCAGACTGCCATTAAGGTATTTCCAGTTGCATAGAAGACAAAGGTATAAACCAGAGAAGGCAACCAGGCTTAGTGTAATTTTAGTGTCCTATATGGAACAACAGTCTATCATATTGTGTGAGGAATCATATCCAAATCAGGAGCGACACTTTCAGATCTACAGACATCATTGATTCTATCAGACATAGTATATCTCCCATTGTCAAATCAGAGAAAGTCATCGAGATAAGTTCTATCCTCTGAACTATTCTTGGAATTTTAAGTTAAATATTATAATAAAATGCATTCAGTTTTGATAAACTTATATTTATACATATATTACAACTCTCACTTTGAGTTAGAATTGTTGACTCTGGACTAAATTAAGGTAAGTCCCAAACGGGGACATTACAAATTCATTGGGATGACTGCTTGACAAACATTGCAGGGTTGTTTGTGGAGTCCTACATTGCGAATTTGGGAGACATCATTGATGATATTCATCTTCTCTTTGATGAAGATGATCCTTCTTCGATTGTTGTGAGGGAACACTCTGACCCTCTTGTGCATTCTCTACATGATCATTCTTTCGAGGTTGACATGATTGTGGATACTTTTGTACAGCAGTTGGAGGAGGTCTCCTTATCCTTAGCGGAGACATGTGAGTCTTTGGATATTGTTCTACATTCATCTCCACTAGATCTTGAAGCGCCTTTTTCAACAGTGTAGATCAGTACACCACCTTTGGAGGGGGTAACTTTCAGAATCGACATGGGGACACTTGAACAGTTTTCAGAGACTCCATCATGAGTTTTTTTCCTACCTCTTCCCTTCATGATTGGGGAGACTTCATGGATACACCTTTGGTTTTGTTTCTTCCCAAGGGGAGGAACGTTGTTCAACGATCATGGAGTAGTTTCTTCATTCAGCTTCGAGCTTCTACCATTGGTGGAGATTCTACATTGAGGGGGGGGCTACTTGGTCTCTCTTCTTCTCTCATATGGGGGAGACTTTTTCCTCACATGGGGTTTTGTCCTTCTCATACTTCTTTGAGATAGTTCGTTGTATATAGTTTTCATCTCTCTTTTGGGGGGTGGGGGAGTTTCCCATTGGGTTTGTCTCTCTTTCCCTGCTTTATGGGAGATTGCATTTGCATTTGTACATGGGTACCTAACATGGCCTTGTAGTCAGGACCCATCTTGCATTGCTTTGTTGCATTGTAGACTTAAGTGCATTCCCCTAAGTTGCACTTAAGGCGGGTTGCTGGTGCATTCATCTTTGTGTGCTCTCTTGTCTCTTAGCCTTGCCTTTATAAGCAGACTCATCTACATTGTATGTAATTCTTGATGATCCAATTGATCAGTATTTTCATCTTGATTTGAATATAGTTTATTCTTATCAAATATTTTGTCTCTCTATTGTGCTATTCAATGTGCTCTTGATCTTGGCTATTTTCAACAAATTCTCACAATGACCTATTGATTACTTTTTGGTAACGCAAAACTTTTTCTATCCACATGCTGTCCAAACACTGCAACTGCTTCAAGTACACCCAAAAATAGACAATAAGACATGTTGTAGATGTTATTGTCTCCAATCATACTATTCATGTTAGTAAGGAAAGCAATTATAAGAACACCAGATAGTCAACCTCAGGATGAGAAAATTAGAAGTTTGCACATGCAAGCAGAGGGGCTTAAGGGCCTTTATCTTTATGAATTAATCCCTTCTACAACATCCTTTTTACTCCTTGAATATATGAATGTGCAAACTCCAATACATACTACCAAGGTCAGTTTGTTCAGGTATGTGCAAAGTTAAGCTTGAATGTATGTTCAGGTAGCCTATTACAAGATTGACATGGATAGACACCAAACTTTGGTCAATAATAAGTAATAACAATATCAAATTTAAGATACCAAACCTCTTCCTTTATTTTTTACTTAATTTATGTCAAAAGCCACAATCACTTCCCAAAACTGTAATCCAGCAAAAATTGTTTGGAAAATTCAGTAAGTTCATTCATCTATGCAAAAAAAAAGAGAAAACAAGCTAAACATATTCAAAGAGCAGTAGCAAACATCAACACATGAACTGAACTACTATGTATAACCAGGTTCACCATAAAAAACCAAGAAATAAATCAACATTAAAATCGTTGTTAAAAATAAAATGGCGGAGAATAAATTCCAGCCGGCAAATTCCTTATTAGGAATAAAATAAAACCTCCACGATCAAGAGCCTCTGAAAAAAAAAATCTTCACTTCTAAATCCTTGCTACTTCTATTCAATTTCAACTTTCTCCAAATTCGCACGTGAGAAATGAATTATATTTAATTGTTTATATAGAATTCCTTCACCAAGCTGCTAAGTTGATCAAAGACCAAAATTGGCAGTTGTTTTAATGATGTGCCATACTTTTCTTTTCAACCTGCCATGCAAACGGGTCCCACCATTATTCCTTGAGTTTTAAAATGGAATTTTCCATTAATTCCTCGAGTCATGTGCCATAACTTAGAATATTCTTTCTTTTGTGTTGCCAACTCGCCATTCTTTCCATTTTGAATTTTGAAAGGATATTTGAAAGATTTTCTTAGGATTTTGATTATTTATCCACTTGGCGAGAAACCCTTGGAAAGAGAAAATTTATAGAGATAAAATTTAATCCAAGAACAATTTTCTTGAAATTTTGAATTTGCCTTGTTCCAGGGAAGCTTTTTCTATTTTGAGTTCCAAGGCCCAGGAGAGAGAAAATTCTCACTTAGCCAAATTTTTAAAAAAATTGAAATTCGGACGAACTTTTATGCCTGAAATGGGATTTTTCAAAATTTCCTGGGAGGAATTTTCTCTTCCAGTTCATCCTTGATCCCTTGCCTTGGACTTTCTACCTTCAATTCATCCTTGAGCGTGGAATTCATGTCATGGAGGAATTTTCCTATTCTTTGCTTTTCCTTCACCCCCTCCACCTAGCACTCATGACTTGGACTTGGGCCTGAATTTGATACCTTGGAGGAATTACATACCATGGAAAAAATTCCATTACACCTCTATTTGGCACCCTAAGCTGGCCTTGGGCAGAATTTCTTGCTTGAGGAAATTTTTTCTTTGTCAACTTTTCCTTGCCTCCTTGGTTTTGGTGCCCATCACCTAACTTGGGTGGAATTTTCATAGCATGGAGGAAATTGTGCCTAGGAGGAAATTCCATCACCTTCTTTGTTTGACACCCTGAACTGGCTTTGGGCGTTGGAATGGCATGGTGTAGGAAAAAATGGTGTGGAGGAAAATTCCTCCACACCCCAACTTGAGTGCTCTATCTAGCATTTGGGCACTAAAACACCAAGGGCATGGAATTTTCCTCCATGACCCCAATCTACCACCCTACCTAGCTCTTGGGCGGAATTTTGAGGTGGTCAAGGAATTTGTGCTCTGGAGGAAAATTCCTCCACAACATTTTGGCATGGATGAAAATTCCTCCACAACATCATTTTGGTGCCATGGAAAAAATTCCATTACCCCTCTGTTTGGCACCCTAAGCTGGCCTTGGGCAGAATTTCTTGCTTGAGGAATTTTTTTCTTTGTAAACTTTTCCTTGCCTCCTTGGTTTTGGTGCCCATCACCTAACTTGAGCGAAATTTTCATAGCATGGAGGAAATTGTGCCTAGGAGGAAATTCCATCACCTTCTTTGTTTGACGCCTTGAACTCGCTTTAGGCGTTGGAATGGCATGGTGCAAGAAAAATTGGTGTGGAGGAAAATTCCTCCACACCCCAACTTGAGTGCTCTATCTAGCATTTGGGCACTAAAACACCAAGGGCGTGGAATTTTGGTCATGGAGGATTCCATCACCTTCTTTGTTTGACGCCTTGAACTCGCTTTAGGCGTTGGAATGGCATGGTGCAAGAAAAATTGGTGTGGAGGAAAATTCCTCCACACCCCAACTTGAGTGCTCTATCTAGCATTTGGGCACTAAAACACCAAGGGCGTGGAATTTTGGTCATGGAGGAATTTTCCTCCATGACCCCAATCTAGCGCCCTACCTAGCTCTTGGGTGGAATTTTGAGGTGGTCAAGGAATTTGTGTTCTGGAGGAAACTTCCTCCACAACATCATTTTGGCATCCCACCTCTTACATGTTGCCTTGCCAAGACAAAGGATTTTCCTAACTTTCTCTCCTGGCTTATAGTTCATTTCCGGATCAGGAAGTCATTTTGGATTGAAGTGATTTTCTTGCCAGACTAAGAGGATTTTCAATGCTTTCCACTTATGGAATGGGAGCCCACACTAGGCCATTTTTCAATTAGACAGCCTACTTTTTGACTTTTCAGACTTAGAAATGTTCAAGAATGCTCAATCTATAGTGACAGGAGCCCTGCCTATTGATGAACCTACCAGGAATAGACTTACTATAAATAGAAAGTACTTCAAAATCTTAGTAATAGGGCATAACAGGACGAGACGACACACTAAAAATAGAAACTTACTAAAAAATAGAAACTGCTGTAAAGAGTAAGTTTGTTTTTTGGCAAATTAGAACAAATCCGAGAGGAGGTGAAATCCCTAAAACGTAAAACTTTCTAAACATAGAAAGTTGCTACGAATTCGCTCAAATTTCACTGGTAGGTTCCTTGAAGGGTCCTGATTCCAATGCAATGCTCAGTTTTTCCAAAACCCTAAAGGAAAAGCCTCAAATCCAAGTCTGAAGGGCAAAAGCCAAATATGGACGAAACAGATTTGAGACTTAGCTAAATTCACTCAAACGACTTACAGACTTGATCAAATTGACCCCCAAACATCTGCCAACTGAGGAGACCTAAGAGCCTATTGTGAAAAGACCCAACAAACCAAAGCCAAAAGACCAAGAGGACCTAAAAAGTAGGGGGTCCCCATTCAAGATGGGTGATGAGTGATTAGGTCACAACACTACTTTTCTAACTAGTTCAAAGAAAGTAGAGCTTAATGAAAAGCATAGAATGACTAGTAATATTGATGCTAAAATCATGGTGGCAAAGTCTTACATCGTGCAAAATAACAAGGCAAATGATGCCATTGGCAAATTTTTCTTTGCCAATGTGGCTTGCTCTTCTTATCATAAGGAGGTTGTGGTATAGAGCAAGACTGTCATATTTGCCACCAATTGATAACAACAATCTTGGACAAGAACTATTCCAAGAATGATATTCTAATAGACAAAATAAAGCCTACCTGGGTAAGTGGTGGATGAAGCACGGTCACAGATGGGTGGACAAGCATTAAGCATCCTCCACTCATCAACATCAAAGTCACATGTACAAAGATACCTTTCTTAGGGTTGTTGATTGTTAAAAGCACAACAAGGATACTGATTTTTGGCTCCAAATTCTTGAAGATGCAATTCAGGAGGTTGGACCAAAGAACATGTACAAGTAGTTACAAATGCAATCCATGTGTGTAGGGCTACATGGAAGTTGATTGGTGCAACCTAAAAATATATTTGGTGAGCTCCTTGTGTGCATGTCATGAATAATGCACTCATGGACATGGGCAAAATCAATTCAATCAAAGATGTCATTAATAATGCTAGATGTGCAAATGTTTAGCTGCAAACACCACACTTCACATACACTTTTCGGGCCTTCTCTAAGAAAAAACTTTTAAAACCTTTAGAGACTAGATGTGCATCATACTTCATTCTCTTGGAGAGGATGCTTGAGTTGCGAGAGGCATTGCAACAAATGTTCGTGATAATGAAGTAGAATCGAGTAGAGGAAAGGGCTGAACAAGGGGGTGAAGAGTGACACCTTTTGGGCTGATGCAAAATACATTATTTGCATCACTACTCTAATCTTCAGTCATTAAATATAGGGATTCTAATACACCATACGGTCCAAACCTTGGGAGGTGTATGAGTGTATTAAGAGTATGCTTAGCCAAATGAAGGTTGTTGTACAAGAGAAAGACCCAACAATGCAGTTCTAAAATAAACATATTCAGCCAATCATCCATCAAAGATGGATGATGTTCAACACTCCCTTGCACATAGTTGTCTATGTATTGAATCCAAAGTGGTACATGAAAAGCTAAGTTACTAGTTAAAGTATGGGTGCAAGTATAGGTGGGGGTATCAAATCCTAGTACTGCGGATAACAAAAAAAATTCTTTGGGCACAACAGGTATATAAATATACATATAGATAGATAGAAAGATAGATAGATACATGTACATATATGTACATATATGCATGTACGTATATGTATGTACATATATGCATGTATGTATATGTACATATATACATATATAAGAACAAGAATACAAATATATACATTTATATATGTACATGTATACATTTATATACATATATATATCTACACACACACACACACACACGTTCAAGAATTATAAATTATAAGAACAATGATACTCATAAGTGCCATTAAATAAAATACAACATAATTTTGATATGGTGACTTATAATAGATCAACTTAGGATCACTTCCCAAGTACAGTAATAGATTCTGGTTAAAAAATATAATAGAGAAATAAAAACTCAAAGAAGCCTACATACCTTACTTGTTTCTTGGTCAATATTGATCATGACTAAGTGAAAAGTAGAATATTGCACTCAATCCAGCATAATCAGCAATCAAAATAGTCAATGTAAGTGGTACAGAAGTTAATGCTATCTATGTAGCAGAGATTGTTGGCATTGTGTTGTCATTGATGTCAACCGGTATAGCATGACCGGTATGGGAGATTGAAGTGTATTGGTGACATTGATGTCAACTAGTATTGCAGGTCACCGATACACAAGTCAGTGTTGGCATGTGTTGAAGACATGCACTGGAGAGGTAAGTAATGTGTTGGCATTGAGTGGCTGCCAACTGGTAAGCATGAGCCCGGTAAGAGAGCAACATGTTGGGATGTTAATTGTGATGAAGAGGCAGAATGTTACAAGAATCACATCAACACCGGAGGTGAAGCATGTGCAGGCCACCGGTAAGAGTTGGATGTTATACAACAGGACTCCCACCGGATGAAGAGAAGATTGACAGAGAATGTGTTGCTTCGGTAAGCAAGGATGGCATATGGGAAAGCTACCAGGTCATATGTCAAGTTGAAGATGCATCTACTCCTCAGGGATGTCACATTAATACTAGCAGGTGACATAGATCCTTTCCCACCGGTAAGTGGTAATACCTTGCTTATCCCATAGTATACATGGCATACATCATGACTCCCCGGGATAAGACAGCCAGAGTAAGCCAAGGCAGGTGATTGGATGCATAGATCAGATGACCAAAGTGGAAGATGAGGAAGCCTCCAGAGTTTGAGATCAGAGATGAGCACTAGATCTGCAGAGAAGGCATGATATGCTACCGAAACAGAGAAGGAAGAGTTAAGATGATGAGTTTGCCACCTTGACAAACCGGTTGAGAGGAGAACCAATCAGATGAAGAAGGATGGAAGTGTATCTAAAGTTACAAACATGGAGTTACCGAGATGCAGATGGTGAGTGGTGTTGCCATAGGCGCATAACAGTTGGAGATTGATGGCATGGTGTCATCAAGGGTATCACCGGTGTGCAGGCAAGAGTGTTGTCCACCGGTAAACATATTTATCGGTACATTAGACAATCTACACTAGAGACATTTGATATGTTGGGTCAACCAGTGAGAGACCAAATAGACAAAGGTGAAAGGTTCTCATCTGATGAAGAGGAGTGCAGACATGGAGGTTAACCTGCAAGGTTAGTTACACCGACAAGATTAAAGAACCAGTAGGCAAGTTGGAACGGTAGTATGATGCATGCACCAATTGTGTGTTGTTGGTTGGTGACCTTGTCTGGACCGACACAGAGGTCTAAACTGAGATGGATACCGACAAAGCTGCCACGTGGAGTTGAAGTGGCAAACATGCACAGGTCGGTGAAGTGTGTCGGTGAGGTAGTTGGCGGTAGGTCGACATTAATGTCGACTACGTATTTCATGGATCAACTGCAAAGGTGTGCGGCTCTAGGCAAATCGAAGGACGCCCCTTGATGAACTGATCGATGTAGGAGATCTAATCAGTATGTCAACCTGGAGAAGATAACTGCGAGATCATTCAATGTGATTGACAGAAGAAGGTCGACAAACAGGGCCGTGGTTGCTAAAAATAGAAGGCGTGTACTGCAAGGCACGACAATGGCCGTGATATGTAGGTAACCATATCTGAGACATGTTCTGATAAGATTTGATTGGATCTGGTACGCCAAATTGGTCGGTGAGAAAACCCTAAGGCACCAAGTTCAAACTCAAGTTTTGGCGGGAAAGCTCTATTATAAATATGCACGTCGAAGGAAGAGATGGATGATGTTGGAGATAGAGAAGGAGGGCATGAGCATGTAGATCAGTCAGAGTAAAAAATAGTAGAAGACTATAGTGATTGTATGTAGGAGAGACACAACTGGCAACAGGGTTTAGCAAAGGCTTAACCGGTAAGGTTAAAGCAACCGGCAAGCAGCAAAAGAGGATAAGTGCAGAAGTGAATCGGTGGTGTTCAAACCAGCCAGAGGATAGCATAGAGTGAGGCGGTCATGAGTGTGTTGCAGAGAAGATCCTGCGAGCACATAACAGAGTAGGGTGGAACCAGTAAGCTGAGTAACCGGTAGTCAAGTGCAGAGTCTGTCAGATGAACAACCGGCAGAGCTTGAGTCAGCAAGTGAGCAGCAGCAGGAGAAGGTGAGCAGAGAGAGGAGGTGAGAAGAAGGAAGGAGAGGACAGAAAACCAGCAGAGAACAGAATAGAGACAAAGTGACAGAAGGAAGAGGAGTCAACCAGTAAGGCAGAGGAGAAGTGAATTCGGCAGGGTGAAGAGTATGCAGTGGTTACAAGACTCACTTGTAACCGGAATATTACTTTCGTATTTGATAATGTTCATTGTAGATCATTGAGTTGGTGCTCGGTGTTGGTGCTCGGTGCAGAGGTTGTAGCTCCTTTGGGTTGGTGCCCATAAACAGCAGGGGTTGTAGCTCCTTTAGGTTGGTACCCATAAACAGCAGGGGTTGGTGCTCCTTGGGTTGGTGCCCTAAAAGTTGTAATCATTGTTTTTATTGTGAGGTTGGATTGCAGCAGTAGACTCCAGCAGCATTTCTCACCGAGGTTTTTCCCATCTTGGATTTTCCTCGTATACCGGTGTTATGTGATGTGCCTTTGTGTGTGTTTTTATTTGATCACCTCCTTATCTTACCGATAGGTTTACTTGGTCTTCAGGTTGTTAACCAGTAATCACTCTTGGGACTAAAAGGGTTAAGAAATTGGAAACCACTGATTCACCCCCCCTCATCTTGTGTCCAACAAAGATCTTTGGTCAACACAATCAATATAGTAGTGCTCTTTTGTCAACATTGTCACATAACCACATTTAAGAAGACTAAATCAAACAAGGGTCAATGCAGGTGTAGAGGGTCAATGTTGAAAATCTGGTGTGCTGATTCACAAATGATGTCAGATTTCTTGTCTGGCCCAAACGTTGTTTCTTCCCCCTACCACGATAGTGCTAGTCAGATGAGAAAGTAAAAGATGGAATGATGTATTTGTGAGGATTAATTAATGCTATCTACGCATGTTCCATTGAAGACAATAGCCCTAAATTTTCTTAAACAGCAGTTACAAGTTCCCAATCTGCCAAGACAATATCAGTTTTATAATGGAATTCATTAGAAAAAAATATCATTTTAGTAATTGATGATGCCATACTCCTTTCATGGACCAATTTTGTAATTGTTGTTTTCTTCTTAGACTGCAGGGTTCCTATTGGGTACATCTCAGGTATGCCCAGGGTACTACCCAAGCGCCCAAGTAGTACCTTGGGCATACCTAGGGAAACCTGCATCATATCAAGACCAGTATCGAACCCACACACGTATTTGGGTCAAATGTGAAGGACCCCATAACACAGATGAAAAGGCCTAGCAAATTTACCCCTATACTTACCCCTATACAAGATGTCGAAGGGAAGGCTAGGTTCATGAAGATAACGTCATTCCAATTGAGTGGTCAAAATTTGCCACTCTTAGGGAATATGTAGAATAGGTCAAGCTAGATAGAGTGGCTATGACACAAGGGGGCCCAATTTTGTCATGGGCTATGTAAGGGCCTACTTCTTTGGCAATCACATTGGCCATTTGTCTACTATCTTAGGTTTCTAGTTCTTTTCTTGTTGAGAGGAACTAGTCAATTTATGGCTTCATCAACTCTACAAAGAGAAACATGCTTACCTCTGGAGGGCAGTGAAGCTTCTAGCTATCCATAGCACCTTGAGTCTCAATGACCTCAACATGCTTAGGACCACAAATCCCTAAGGTCTAATAATCTCCCAAGTGCAAGGTGTATCAAACATGAGAAGATTAGCACAAACCTATATTCAAGTTGGGCAACTTAGGACCAATTATTGAGGTGCATGAGACCTTCACTTCTAGTTGTGCAATGCCAAGAAGGGTTTCCCTCGAGTGTTGTATCACCATTTAAGCACAACACTTACCCTAATACAAAACATAACCACTGCATAGTACACCCCTATTTTGGCTATCACTTCTAAACTATCTATAGCACCTTGAGTTTCATTGACTGCAACACGCTTACATTTAAGTAGGGCCCAACAACCTTATGGAATGTAAAGCCAAAGGAGCCAACACAAGTTGATAATGACATCACACAAACAAGGTTAGTTGGTATTATTTTGGAGGAGCTTGGCCTCAAGAAGTCCAATAGTTCAATGATGACGAGTTTAGCATAAACTTTGGGGATTATTAGAAGCATTGAGCCACTAGCCAGTTGTATTTGTATTGTAAAAGTAATCATGATTTTGAATATAATATAGATATATTGACATTTGGAATTTTCATTGTTCAATGCAATTTGTTCAATATTTCAACGTTTCATTTGTTATTCCTTGTACTTTTTTGCATTGTCATCCCCCCACCATCCCCAAATCTAGGCCCTTGGTTCCCCTATCCCCTTGTATTATAACTCCATCGAACTATGCTAACAACCGAATTCAAAAGGGGCCATCAATGATGTGCTGAGAAAACCAGAAATAAAAACAAAAGCCAGCGTGAAAATAACAAAGGAATGCAATATGACCCTAGTGAACAACCAATCAACCAATAGTGGGCTCACTTTCCTTCTGACTAATTGACAAGTTAGGAAAATGCATAACTTCTATGTCAATAGTGTGGACCAAGAAACCGTGGTAAAAAGAATTTCCTAAAGCAAGCGTTCATGTCAACAAAATTTAAGCCAAGGATACTATGGCATAGATAGTTCACAAACAAAGAAGACTCAATATATCAAACATTAAAGCATGATCAAGGCTAGAGTAAATGAAAAAAAAAGCAATAAAAAGGGAGGAGGAATCAATTAAGCCTCAAGAGATACCAAAATATCACCTCATACAAACTTCATAAAATCGTTACTTACAATATGAACTTGCAAAATTTGCAAACATTAATTGAATTGAAGTTAAATAATCTTTTCAAAAACACTCTTGAAATGAAGGAGGTTATTAGCACCATGACTACATCTACAGAACCAACACTACAAATGGGTAGACCAAGTGATCAATCCCATGGAGCTCATGCAAAGAAAGACTGACAAACCAGCCCTCATTCAAATGTGCATTGTGAGGAAGACACTGACATAAGTGATTATCTGACATTTTTAAAACAATATCAATTCGAAGGCTCATCCTATGTCTTCAATTTTCATAAAAGTGTAAAGTGTTCTGCTTGCTTTAGCAATATTGGCAAAGCCAAATCTCAAGGGAAATACTGAGCCTATAGGTCATGTTACTGTTTGTACAGAAATCTTAATGATGGTATCTGCAACCAAAAAGGTTTAAACATACATCAAAACATCACAACTAACTGCTAATCAAATTACCAGCTGTCCAGTATGTGTATCCAAGTACTAGTGAATATGGAACCACTCTAATATCACACACTTTCTTCAAAGATTCAAGTTTATCAGCTGCCACTTCAGATAACCCTGTTTCATAAACATAAAAAATATTAGCAGTACTAACAGTAATCTACTAACATTGTGCATTAGAAATAGCACAGTTAGTTTACAAGACAACAACTATTAAACCTTGGCATTCCAAACAAATGCCACACTAACCCCATATGTAATTAGTATATTCTAGCCTGGTAAACTCTATTGAAACTGGTAGTACAATGGAAAGATTACTTTTCCAAACACTGCAAATTCAGAACCACTTACAGCAGAGGATAGGGGTACCAAATAAATCTTGAAAATGAGAAATGTCATCTGAATGAACAATCCCAAGAAACAAGAGACAATAAATGTAACTGGGACAGTAAATAAAATTGTTAAATTTTGACATCCATTTAGGTCCAAAGTGCATACTTATATAAAAAGGGTCACATCATGATCTGAATTAAGCTGGTAATTCAAGGAACAATATACTGGTTGAGGAAACTTAATGTATTATAGGCAGCAATTGAACAAAATTCAAACAAAACAAGATTGACAGTTAATGAATAGCTGTACAAAATTAATCTTTATTTCAACTGAGAGCTTATACAAAATGGGCAAACTCTATAAAAGCGATATGTGCCTTCTACCCTAGCTGAATGCTTTGATTCAGCTATTATGTAGCTTTATAAAACAAGAAATACAAAACTTACTATATATAGTTGTAGATGCAAAATCGAATACGAGATCTTATGGTACAAGATCCAGATGATTCAACATCTTATCAATGGAATACCTGCAATAAACACACATGCATGCAACAGAAATTCACTCCATTGTTCTCCTACCAATCAAGATCTTGTGTTTGAAATATAGGTGCTCTCAAAAGCACATGCACAAGAAGCTATGATGGACGGATATGAAGATTATCAAATACAACAAAATGAAATAGATATGAGAAACCAATAAGATGACGAACACAATAAGCAAAATATGAAAACTTGAATGCAAGAGCGAACTTCAAGTATGCAAATGATAGAGAGATTTGTCAGATTGCTAGATAGCCTCAAATGAGAGAGGGGGCTGGGTTTTTATAGTTGTCCTCAAGGGTGAATCCAATATAAGGATGAATGTGGGATAAAGGGTTGATGTAGAAATGAAGGGTGTTTTATCCCTAATGCATAAGATAAGTGAAATGTATAGAATGAGATAGGATAAATAGGGGATGCATTTGATATATTAAAAGGATTTAGGAATTTGTGAGTTTAATGAATAAGACTAATGGAAAATGAATATATTATGGATGAATATAATAATATGGAGAAATATAATAATTTGGATCCACTTAATGATTGGAAAAAACTGAAGTTAATCGAAGAGGATAATATTAATGGAAATTTTTATGCGTCTACAATAGTAAATTGGGGCTCTTGGTGAGAAGTAAGGAACCAAAGAATTGCCACATTTGGTAGTGATCCATGTCCTTGAAAGTTGAAATGAACCATCAGATAAGGACACACTAATGAAAAAAATAAAAATGTTTGTTATTAAACTTTAATATGCCTACTTGTTGGGATCATCACTCATAGCGGGCCTGAAATTCAAAGTTTGCATATGCATTTGAAAACTTATAACTAATTAATCTCAGTTGGACTGTAACATAAGCATGGCTCAACTGATGCATCACCCAATTCCACTTCAAAAGACCTCCAAAAATGAGAAATAAAAAAAAAAAGGGGTAGAAAATACCGAAAAATGAATTGTTGTGATTTTTTTCAGTTATGTCCAAAACTGCCATTTAGATGACTTCAAATAATCTCTAGATCACATCAGTAAATTCATCATATTATTGATAATGTTACTACATTGTGCTACAAGTTTCAACTACATTTTAAGTGAATTCGATTTAATATCTACAAAGCTCTAAAATTTATGGTTCACGAGGCACAACCCTTGCTGAAGGTTTTACAAATGAGGAAAGAAGCTCAGTAGGCTTGAAACTTAGGGCAAAACTTCATGGTTAAGCTTGCTTGAGTCAGAGTAGTACTTGGATAAGTGACCTCCGAAGAAGTCCCGATACCTCACCCTTGGGAGTATCACCTAGACACAAATCATGTTAATTGGACCGTTCGTGCTCATGGGAGATGAGTTCTTGTGAACCACCCATGAAATATGGGTTTATGAAGATTGACTCAAATGCTATGCAGTTGAATCCTAATAAACATCACTTAAATTCAATGTCTTTCATGTTATTTGTATCCATTTTTTCTTTAATATATTAAACATGGTGAATCTTTAGGGTTAAAGGTGGCTATGGACCAAGTAGGCTATATGAGGGAACAAGCAATTTGACATAGAATGTCAGCAAGGGAAATTGTGTAGAAGAGAGTATGTGTTGGGAATCAAAGTCAAAATACATAGGCCTAAACAAAGATGTATACTTTTCCTATACATTGAAAACTCAATAGTGAAATTTTTTAATTTCAAAACTTTTTTCGCAAAGGCATCTAACTGATATCTTAATAGCATTATCGAAATTGGAGAATAACAATATGAAAAAGTCATGCATACACTGGGACGTATCCCCCAGGGTTTTTCCGCCTTTCCTGTACCCATCACATTTTGGGGACACAACAAAAATGGTTCCAGACTGTCCATGATATCCCTTTTATGTCTAGACACAGCACTCAATCATCCAGAGATCTCCAGGGACAGTTAGCGATACCAATGACCTCCCTCACTCATCCTGGAGATGGCTAGCCGTCTTTGGATGGTTTCATAGTTTCTTTTTTTAAACAAAAAAATTATTATACATTTCATTTTCATGATTGTAATGTGCATACACCTGTTAATAACTATATTTCATGACTATAGCCTGCACCTCGTGATTCAATCTGCTACAAGAAAAAGTATTGCTACAATCATGGAATAAATTTTGTGATACATTAAAAAGGGTGTGGCTAGATACAGGTAAACCACAATACTCTTTTTCACAACTAGATGACACAACTCTATATCTAATCTGCTCACAACATTTAAATGGAAATTAATATGGAATCTCTTGCATACGAAGCTGTGACATTTTTTTATGTCAAATATTCTAAAATGGATTTGTGATCAATTTAGAGATGCTATACAGTGTACCGTAGTTCGGCCACTTTATTAAAGAATAGAACAATGAAATGTTCAATGCCTATGGTAAAGCTATGTTTGTACACCACCAACTGGCTTAAACTGTTATTCCTGCCATTGGAATAACACTACTAATAATGGCTGTGAATATGATGTCATCCTGGCTGAAAGTTGAAACCGAAAAAATTCTTGAGTATGGCAGACAAAGGTCCTTAGATCTTGTTATAATGTTTCCCTCTGTAATGTACCAGATTTTTTAGTTCATTCTTATACAGCTGCAATGTATGTGCAGTTCAACCGGAAAGGACCCCTAATATGCACTTCAAAGAATAATAAACATAGACACATAATTAACTTTCACATTTAAATGTAAATTAAAAAAACAAATAAAACAAAATAAATATATGAATTTTAAGTATTGCTATTAGCAATTTAATAAAATATTTAATTATAAAAAAACATATTAATGATAATAAACTTGAAAAATAATAAATTGTAAATTAATAAAAACAAATCCCTCCTATCATTGAAAGATATACAGCATAAATTATCAACAAGAAAAACACTCACATATAAAAGTGCCTTTATATCATAGTTACACGTGCCTAATTTTCACGGCATTTAGGCTTCAAATATATACAAAATATCAAATTAGATTTATGGGGGTTTTGTGTTTTAGCATACATGATTCCTTCACATGGTGATCTGGAAAAAACAAAAACTTCGTAGAAAAATAAAAAGGTCTCAAGGTCAAAATCATGGGCAAAGTTGGGCACAGTAGAAAAACAAAATAAAGTTCAAAATCGCAGGCAGAGAAGAGCATGACTAACAAAATTAAGTTCCAAAAATCTACAAAAATGTCACGAACAAGAAGCACAAAAAACCTAAAATTAAAAAAACCCGCAAAAGTGCTATGAATAGGTGTAGGAAAAACACAAACTACGAAAAAACAACGAAAACAAATAGCTTTGGTTGCACTTCTACTCATGCTACAACTATTCACTTCACATTCGTTTCGCATGGCAAGGGCTTTTTTAATGTTTTAGGGTTTCTTTCCTAGATTTTTTCTAAATATATCACATTTTTTTAAGATGCCAAATCTAAGTGCATCCAATGCAAGTCTACTCTTGCCCTAACCTTAGGTACAAACAGGTATGATATCCAAGTTGTATCCATGGCATGCCATACCCAAATTCATACCAAGTACATTGATACACATATAAAGGAAGGGGCTAGCGTATCTTGCAACTTCGATTAAAAACCTTTCAAACGAAATGTAAAAGTGATTCAAAGAGAGAAAGGAATGGTTACCAACTTAATAAAATGTCAAAACAAGAAATGTGGCGTAAATTGTGGAATATATTGCTTTCCAAATTTTCTGCATTTTGTCATTTTGTAGTATATGCACTTTTGGCCTTTTGTTGTATATGAACATTGATTATAAAAACAAAGAAAAAAATTAACTTGTATGTCAACTAATGAATTCTCAAATTAGCTCTAGTGTTACGTAATATGGTTAAGGAATGAATATGGTGAATGACTTATAATATGAATAATTGAAATTTACTATATTTTACAAAAAATGTTATCCCACCAAAAAAGGCCTCCCATCTCTTCTCATTCATGAAACATGTTTTCCAAGTAATTGAATAACAATTATGTTTTTGTTTTGTTGGGTCAATCCCAATCTTGACCAATGCAACTATGCTTCCAGTAGCATTGAGGACCTATCTAAGATATAAGCACACAAGAGCCCCATTGAGCTTCGACTAATGATGTTGGATTAATTGAACCAATATTCTTCCTACTATAGTCCATGGCTCCATCTTATGCTTTTTGTTTTTGATAGCATGGCTATTGTAACCCATGAGTTCTATATGCTATAACACTTGTGAATAGCTATATACTTAAAACTCTTGTTTCCTTTAGCCATAATACACTTTTTGTACTAAATTGTTCAATGTATACTTGTGTATATGATCAAAGGAACTTGTATTTGATTTGATTTTTATTTTTAAAGTTGATTTAGACAAGCCTGTTGGGTATGGCTGCTAAGTTCAAGCCCAAGTCCAAAATCAGCCTGCTTAATCTGAGTCTAGTAACTATGGTTGAGAACACCTCTAAATAAGGTGCTTCTCTTTCAAACATCATCAATAATTAATTCTTTTTTTTAGTCATCAATGGAAAATTAATTGAATGGGTGAAAGTTGAAGTGGACCAATCTGCGATCCTTTCATAGTGATTTCCCTTTAAAGACTTCGCATTAAACAACAAATATAAATAACCCAAGAAATTTACAGTTCATGAGAAAACTAAAACAATCAGCTAGTTTAGGTTTTTGCCACTCAGCATTCACAGTTCATGAGAAAACTAAAACAATCAACTAGATTAGGTTTTTGCCACTCGGTGATGAATGTACATTGTAAACCCTGAAAATATGACCTAAACGCAACACATGGTGCCAAGACATCTACAATTTCCTTCCCATTATCTTGTTGGTATATTGTTTTTATCATTTTGTCGGGTTATTATGTATTTTCCGACACCTAGGTTTAACTTGCTTAGGCTTGTCTTGGAACGCATCATGGGGCTTAATTTGTCAACATATTCAATAGGAGGTTCTCTTTCATCTTTTGGAGATTCTAGACCTATTGGATGTATTTGCCACCTCCTACTCCTCACATTTCCTTTAAAAGTACTACATCACTTGCATTTGTTGCATAGTGGGAAGTGTAAGTATTCCATGAGTTTATACATCTTGTGTTACATTTATTACTTGCATAAAGTTTGTTTCTTGAATTAATGGAAATAGCTATATTCTCCTATTTTCGTTTTGAATCATTGGATAGAATAGTTGTTTTGTGACTAAAGCTAGTAGCCTAGTACATTAGTCTTGGTTTATTTGTTTTTCCACAAATCTAACATTTCTACCTCATCCAGTGTATTCATAAAATCCTTTCAGTATTTTGATATAAGAAAATAACCTTTACATCATGTGGATCAATTAGATAAATAGAATGCTAGAGAAGGATGGTCAACACGATGAAACTAAGACATTGTAATAACCACGCTAATTTTATTAAAAAAATTAATTGAAATAAATTGCAATGCAAGTTCGTTATCACTTTTTGATCACCCAATTCCCCAGATGGGTAAGGTGAGAGCATATGGTGCATAGGACCACAACATCTATCTACAATGCAGCAACTTGAAAGAAACACACTAGACGGCAATGTCAGCCAAAACTTCACTTCTTTAGTGGAGTGTGCTATGCAAGAAATAATAGTACAACACTTCTACACTTATCTTAGGGGAAAAAAACTTACAGGCTGAAGAGGGTTTCACAAGGAAAATAGCCTAAAATCCAAAAAAACAATTGTTCACAAGTGAAATGTTTGGGGCCCCAGTATGGGATCTATTGACTAGGATCAATTAAAAGGATAAACATTATCAAGCTTCAACATATGCTCCATCAAAAATAGATTGTTTCTCAATAAGTTGTCTAGATTCAATTAGTTGCCTGCCTTTTCACCTAGACACTAAGTTGTTGGGTTCTTCACTAGGACCCCAATTCTTCACAAGTGAAATGTTTGGGGCCCCAGTATGGGATCTATTGACTAGGATCAATTAAAAGGATAAACATTATCAAGCTTCAACATATGCTCCATAAAAAATAGATTGTTTCTCAATAAGTTGTCCAGATTCAATTAGTTGCCTGCCTTTTCACCTAGATACTAAGTTGTTGGGTTCTTCACTAGGACCCCAATTCTTCACAAGTGAAATGTTTGGGGCCCCAGTATGGGATCTATTGGCTAGGATCAATTAAAAGGATAAACATTATCAAGCTTCAACATATGCTCCATAAAAAATAGATTGTTTCTCAATAAGTTGTCCAGATTCAATTAGTTGCCTGCCTTTTCACCTAGATACTAAGTTGTTGGGTTCTTCACTAGGACCCCCCTGTAATGTCCCCAGTTTGAAATAGAATTTAATAATAAATAATAATAATAAAATTAAAATATAATATAAAGAATATAATTAAATATAATTCATTAAAATTTAATTAAGTTAATGAATGGTTAAAAGACATGGAAGGAAAAGTTTCGACTCCCTCAACAATAAGATATAAAAGGGAGAAGAGAACCTCATTTGGGAGGGGGATAACTTGGAAATCAGAAGTGCAGATCTGATTTAAATAAGAAGTGCAGGTCTGATTGTGAAAGGTTGTGTCCCTTTCAAAGGGCAGAAATAATGAAGAGTTGCACACTTTCAAAGGGTGTTAATGGTGAAAGGGTGTGTCTCTTGCCAAAGGGCATACATGATGAAGAGGTATGACCTCTCCCTCACATTGAGAGATATAAAGAAAAAGGAATCAAAGCATCCAGTAACATCACCATGGATCAGATCAGATCAGAACTGTTATTAAGTTACAGGCAGTAACATCCTTGTTCTTGGTGGTATGCATGGGATGTGTTTAATAAGTATGCTTGATATATGAAGCCCAATAATGTTCTTATGCGGAATTGATAGTAATATTAATATGGAGTGCAATATGTATGACAGTCATACGTAATTTCACATATATATTCATAATACATAAGAAATATTTATACTTATAGTCTAAATCATGTTATTACTGTCCGTATTTAAAAAGATGGGAATGAGATGTTCCAAAGAGGGGCAGTCCAAATCCAAGCAATAGGTTAAGTCCCAAGATAGGGTGGGGATCAGCGACCCATATGCCTTGAGGGTATAGACCCAAGATAGGTAAGGGTTTGGATCTGTAAACTTTGAGGGAACCTATGTAGTTGGTCTCTAAGCGCTTTGGTAACATACGTAAACCCTTCTCCATTAAAACTGAAGTAGTAGCAAGGTCTGATATCTATATTAAGAACTATGAATAATGAAATTAATCATCTAATGAGGAAAATAGATAAGCACTTGATAATAACTAATTGAAGAATATCAATCAATTATAATATATTGAAATAGATCAGGTAGGGGACATTACACCCCCGGGTCCCGGTCTAATTCCCCTCGGGTCCGGGTCCATTTCTCCCTCGGTCCGGACGGGGTCCAACACAAACCTTGTAGGTTCGTCCTTGCCAAACCCAAAAGAACTTGGGAGGAATTTCAACAAATTTTGCAAAACCCATCAGGAATTTGGTGGAAAAGACATTTTTGTTGACTTTTTTTTATTGTTTTTTAATGCCAAAATGGCAAATTTGACCCCCAAACCCTAATTTGATGTCTTAAAAACACTAAAAAAGGTAAAGCCTACTTCATTTTTGCACAATAGAATGAAAAACATAACTTCTTTTCTCCATTGCTAAACTTCATTTTTTCCTTGCCATTGCTCAAGGAGAGTTGAAGATTGATTGTTGCTTGTTCCTAGCTAGTTCTTGTGCTACTCCTATGTGGTTGCAAGTGTAGATTTGTTCTCGAAGACATTGAAGAGGAAGATTTCAACAAAAGAGGTAGGTTTTGTTGTTCTTTTAAAAAAAAAATCCTTGCATTTTTTTTACAAATTGAAATGAGCTCTCTAGTTTTGTTTTGTTTTTTCATTTTGGTTTGTAGAATGGCAAGTGCTTCTAGTGCTAGGAATGAACCCTGTTTTAAAATGGACCCAAACTCTCCCCTTTGGAAATATGTGGAAATGGTAGAACCACTTCCAAGTGGAGTTTTTCTTTGGATTTGTTCTCATTGCAAAGAACTATACAAGAGCTCATACAGTCAAGTAAGAGCACATTTGTGCTTTACTCTCAAAAGGCATCAAATTTTGTGCAAGAAAGCCAAAAGGTAAAGGGCTTCTTGCATAGGCACAAGTATTGGCATACAAAGAAGAGCAAAGAAAAGCAGACGAAGAAATTGGGAAAGAACATTCTCATCCTCTGGTAAATAGTAAGAGTAAGAGTAAGAGTAAGAAAGGATCAATGGCCTCTCCATCACATCTCCATCTTGACAATACAAAAGGCCATCCATTCTTGTCTATAACTCAACAACAACCTATTATGTCGAAGTACCACCAACTATGAGCAGGAACCTTATTTTTGTCCTAAGGTTCCTGCTCATAGTTGGTGGTACTTCCATGGAGAAGCATACAAGCACCTACAACCTCTTGCCATCAAAGTTTTATAGCAAGTTCTTAGTTATTAAAAAAAATCTTCTATCTTGCATATATTTTAAATTTTAATTTATAACTCTTAACTCTCTAATTTCAAAATCTTGATAGGTTGCTAGTTCATCTTCATCCGAGAGGAATTGGAGCAAATACTCCTTCATCCACTCAATAAAGGGCAATAGACTACACTTCAAAAAGGCAAAGTACTTGGTCTTTGTACATTCAAACTTGCGGCTCATTACACACAAAGAAAATGCGTACAAAAAAGGGGAGACAAAGCAGTGGGATATTGATCCAGAGAATGCTGAATTAGACGATTCAATTGCCCACCTTGATGCACTTGCAATTGATGACATTGATGACCATGAGCTACCTAGTGATCATGAGATTGACTATGCTAGTACCGTTGTCAACGCTAGTGCTAGTGCCAATGTTGGTGCCACTCCCAATGGCACTGTTTGTCGTTCTTCTTGTTGAAATTATAGCTAGCTTGGATTATGTTTCAAATTTAAATGTTGCATAAATGCAATTCAAATTTGGTGTATAACTTGTGCAATTAAATTACTATTGGGCTAGGCCCAAAATCACACCATGTAACTTGTAATTTAGTTAAATGTAAGGGAGACTCATAATGTAACTTGTAATTAAGTCCAGCCCCAAATGAAACGTGTGATATGCAATTATTTATATAACTTGTAATAAAATTATTGGGTTGGGCCCAATTGGAAAATGTAACTTGATTTGGGCGCCAAACTTGTCAAAAGGAAAATAATATGAAGAAGTCGGCCTAATGAGGCTAGGCCGACCTATGTAAGAGGATTGAGTCTTGTGAATATCAAGACTCAATCATGGCAATCAGATATACACATTCAATCAATCATTCCTAGCAATCAAAAATTCTGCCCTAGCGAATATCCTCTCTGCTCTTCTTCAGCAAATTGGTCTTCACAAAATCAACGAATTGCTTCATAACAGCTGAGCGAATTTGTATGCCAGACCAAGCTGTAGATCTCCTTCACATATGTGCTAAATATTGTACATGTCAAGCTCCATTCCAATTCGGATCTATGCATATTCAAGTAGCAGACTTATTGGCAGATTTGTTGTGGGTGATATCAAGTTGTGACAATCATCTACCTTACAGCCGAAACCATGCCTGTGCATCTTCAGATTAGGGTCTGCACATAAAGGAATTCATATTGACAAAGCACTGCCCTAGATTGGGAGTCTTATCAGATAAGTGATCTGATCCTTATTGTAATTGTAATTTGCTCATACTAAAGGGCTTTGATCTGGATCTTTGATGCTGGGTTTTTCCTCCAAGAGGGAGGTTTTCCCAAGGTATAATGTGTTTTGTGTCTCTTGTGTGCTTACATTTAAGTTAATTTCTGAGTTTACTTAAATCTGATCACTAAAACTAACACTTCTAATCTACCATGGCATATGGAGGATGATGATATTTTTAATGATCCATATGATATTTGATCAGTGATGGCTGATTGTTGTAGCTTAACATTATTATTTTTGAGCTAAAACATTAATATGGTGGTGTATTTACTGTTTTGCTATGTTATTTGAGCTAAAGCTTTAATCTGTGATGGTGTATTTTGCTATTTTATTTTATTTGATTATTAGCTGTAATGTCCCCACCTTGAGCTTACCTGGGTTTGGCCTCAAATTAGTAATTCTACAATATAGTTTATCATTTTTTTTCTAATTATGAGAGTGACTTAATCTAGTCATTAAATAAACCTACAAATTCACAAATAAATACATGGATTAATAGCACATATATTACAAAGAATGATAAACATGTATTTCTACCTGTAACCAATCATAGTTTAGTTTGGTAGGAAAGCCTCGAGAGGGCCCCGTAAACTGCTCAACCCAATTAAGCTCAAGACCACGCAGCATCCCACTATGACAACTCACCTCTTGGCCCGCAAGAGGCAAGAAAGTCCCACTATGACAATTCCATCCCTTGGGGTGGCCTACTTAGCTTGGGAGAACCGGTAAACTGCAATTCCCTAACGTACTTCCTCCATTCATTCCTTTGATTGATTACAAGATAAGATATACATACATATATAAATAATCTAAAAAAATATAATCAAGTAACTTATTCATTATATCCATAATAATATATATTTATGATTTGTCTTTTTATATATAAATATATTCTTATTGATATCATTTCAAATATATATGTATGTATATCTTGCTAACATCATTATTATATATAAATCTATTACTTTTATTCTGATTAATATATATATATATATATATGAATGAATTAGATTATATTATCAATTATTAACCTATTTGTTAATTATCTATTGTATAAATCAATAATACCACTGCTGCCAAACAATATTAATTGTTATTATAATTGTGGTGAAAAGGGAGACAGATCTGACGCTGGTCTGCCCCAGTAATGAAATTAAGTATGACTGTCATACGTACAGCAGATATTAATATTATTATTAAATTCTGCATAATAGCATTATCAGGCTTCATATATTAACATATGTATTAAGCACATCCCAATGTATACCATCAAGAACAAAGATGTTACGGCTTGTAATTTAATAACAGTTCTGATTTGATCTGATCGATGGTGACCAATGAATCTTCCTTACCAATAATCTCAGCTTTTTTGACCGAACTGCCTTCTCCTTTTTCCATTCGATGCATTTCCTTTGTCATTGTTTTCCCGTTAAATAGAACCCAATGGCTGTCTTAAAAGCCACGTCCCATGCTTATGGTGGAGTCTCTTCCCAAAGTTCGTGCCTCAGCCAGCGATTCATATTTTAATTTAGTTAGTAGTTATTATTTATTACAATTGGCAGTTTTTATTATTAGTAATAATTCTGATTTGATTTATTGTTAATTATAAAATGTTTATCTATTATTTATTAATACATATAAGTAATATATATGTAATATAATTAAAAATAAATAGATAATGATAGGCTCTGAAATATGTTTATATATTGATTAGTTGTTTTAAAGATTCATATTTGTTTTTAATTTGAATAAATCAATACATCAATATATTCAAATACAATTTATTGTTTCCAATATAGGGGATATGACATTAGCATGGTGGTGTATTTTGAACTTAACTACAGCTGCGTATATGTATATATTTTTGTTTTTATATGTTTTTGTACAAACAAACTCAAAACCCCAAAAAAAATTTGGCCAAACCCATGAACCCGAACCTGAGCCCAAACTGGAACCAGCAACTTAGCGTAGATAGTATATTCAGACCTACTTTCTATATTCTAAAACTCAGATAAATGAACAATTCAGCATTGGATGGTGAGAGATACCTATTAAATTAATATTAATATCTATTCTATAATGGTCATCTTAGTTTAATATCTATTCTATAATGGTAATCTTAGTTGTCGACTTATTTACCTATTTAGCTTTTTAGTTGACTTATTTAGCTTTTTTAGTGTTAAGTGAAACTACTGCTTCTTTATTAAAGACGCATAGTTAGCTTTTTATTATTCAGTTTTCTAAAGCTTTATTTAGCTTTTAAAGTTTTTTAGCTTATTAGTTTTCACTTAAACGACTTGTTCTTAATTTAGAACGTCAGCTTGTAATCTCTATATATATACGATTGTATACCGTTGAATAGTGAATCCAATTATTTTGAGCAATCAATTTTTCATGGTATTAGAGCATGGATAAACTTTTGAAAAATTTATAATTCTTAAATTATTTCTTATTGAAATTTTTTAGTGCAATTTTTCTGAAGTTTTTTCTTTTTTTCTGGCCGAATTGGATCCAATTGTTTTCATGGCCAAGGGTTACTGGTCATGTTTTTGCACGTTCTAGGGTTTGTTCGCAATTCTGAGTGCACTTCTCACGAAATCCAACTAGGGTTTCGTGTTTCAGTTCAAGTGTTTTCTGGGTCGTGCGTCAAGGTCTGTGTATTTCGCGACTTCTACCCGTGGCGTTTGTAGTGTCTTTTCATTTTTTTTGTGACAGTGGATGTGTTCTTCCATGACGTCCAGGGTTTCTTATCGACGGCATTTTTTTTCTCTAAAATTGCGAAAGAGAAAATGCGATTCTTTCATGCCCATGGTTTATTTTTTCGACGACAGGCTCTGGTTTTCTGCCCTAAGCATGCAATGTTTCCTTGCCAGCAACGAGGGTTTTCCATGCGATTTTTTTTTAGTACTGTGATTTCTGAAAATCGCATTATTTCTCCATCGCGATTTGGCCCGACATTGGTGTTTTAGCAGCAAGGGTTTTCGTTTTCGTGGATTTCTTCTGGGTTTTTGCATTTCCGTGATCTTCCTCAGTTTTGGTGTCTTTTTCTGAGAATGATTTTCAGACACAACGGCAGTAAGGGTTTCGGTATTTTTGAGGTTTTTAGCCCTACCGCGACCTAGGGTTTCAGCTTCTTTTTTTACGGTTTTTTCTTTTCAAAAATCGTCTGAATTTTTCTGCAGATTTTTTTTTTTCAGAAAAATTCACAAGATATTATCTGCAGTTCTTAATCTTGAGATCCGTGTCAGCTTTTCGCCTTGGGTTCCATGCCTAGATTTTTGCCTTGGTTGTGCCAATTTTTTTCTGTGACCTAGGGTTTGCAGGAAAATTTTTGGGTTTTTTAGCCATTTGTGCATTGGGATTCGTTCCTCAAATTCTATTCCAGGGTTTTCAAATTCTTTGTTCGGCTGCTTCTATTCTGATTTTTAATTAGATTCTTTTGTCTTTTGCTTTCACTTGGTTGACCACTTTCAACCTCGGTTTCCGTGACGACATCTTTGACCAACATCATGTTCGAACACAGTCAGAAGTTCAACGGCCTCAACTACAACACCTGGAAACAGCACATGTTAACGATATTTGAATATCGTTGCCTTGATCAAATTGTTCTTGGCAAGGTTCCTTGTCCTACAGTAGCAAATCCAAAACAGGATAAATTTGATGAACGCACTCAAGAGGTTGTCATGCTTATCAAGTTGTCCATCACAAACAACCAACTCCCTCAGGTGCCTTCAAGTAAAACAGCTTAAGAGATCTCGGATCTCTTGAAGGGTCTTCATGAGACATTCGACAAGAGCTGAGCTTTCTTTCTAAAGAATATGTTGTTTTCTATCATGATGGATGAAAAGTCATCCATCCAGGCACATCTTATGAAGATCAAGGACATCCATGACCAGTTGAAAGCTATAGGCCGGAAAATTGAGGAAGATTATTTGGTAGTGATCACGCTGAAAAGCCTTCCCAGATCCTACAAGCATTTCATTGATACACTCAATATTACTTCTACTAGTGTTGATTTGAAGTTTCCTGATCTCTGCACCAAACTTCTCTAGCAAGATCGATGGAAGCAGTAGTTTGGAAGTAGTGCTAGTTTGTCCCCCTGAACAGGCCTTCACAGTTGAAGTTTTAGATAAGAACAAGGGTAAAGCTCAATCCTTCCAGTAGAAGGGACAAGGTCCACACCAGCAATCTTCAAAGAAGAAAAGTGTATAATGTAATTATTGTCATCAATTTGGCCATCTACGTTGGGAGGGTCTCGGGAACAAGAGCAGACTCATGTTACAGAGAGTTTTGAAGAGGAGTCAGCCTTCTATGCTTTGTGATAAGCAAATTTCCTGTTTGGTGGGTTTTCACGATTTTTAAACCTGAAAAACTGTTTGTTGGTTTTCCCACTTTTTTCCTCAAAAATTGTTCGCAGGGTTTATAATTATTTCCTTAAAAATGATCATCTGTAATCCAAAAAGTTTGTGTGAGATTTCTAGGTTTTCACGATTTTTTCCTCAAAAATTATTTGCTGGTTTTTTCGATTTTTCCCTCCAAAATCATCTGTAATACGGGAAGTTCGCATGAGATTTTGTGATTCCAGAAGTTCTCAGGGTTTGACGATTTTTCTCCTCAAAAATCGTGCTTTGTTGCAGCCAGTTTTGGGTCACACTGCTAAGGCGAACATCTGCAACCGTGGTATCTTCCAGTCTGTTTTGGAGTTGTTGGAGTAAATGGTGCTCAGTACTCTTTGGCAAAAGGGTTTGCTGATTTATCCTCAAAATCATGGTTTCAGGCTTCAATAATTAGCATGTGCCAGATCTCTAATTCAGGTGTGAGGGCTACATTAGCTTGGATGGCTTTTGGTACTATGATAACCCCTACGGTATCACAAGATGTAAAATCACTTGCGTGGATAAGGATATTGTAAATGAATAAATTAAAATAATAATCTAAAATAAAGGAAATATATTTAATTTGTCTTAGTAAAGGAAATGTTATTTAAATAATTAATATATATTTAAATGGAAAGATATTTAAAAATATTTTGATATGTAATATTGAATATATTTAAAAGAAATGTTATGTAATATTTATTATATTTAAAAGGAAATAATATATAGTATTTTATATATTTAAATGAAAGGTAATTAATATTTAATATATTAAAAAGAAATAATATATTGTATTTTATTTAAAATGAAATGTAATTAATGTTTAATATTTAATATCTTAAAAAAAAGGGAAACAAGATATAATTACAAAACATAAAGGTAATCCAAAAGAGGGCTGGGTTACCTCCGCACGAAGTGGTGCGTAGGTAACCGCAGCCTAGGCTGCGATTACCTCTGCACCCCTTCATGCGGAAGGGGCCCGTGGGGGGGCACAACCCCTCACGGGTTATAAAGGAGGCAGCGGTCAAGGCTAAAGGAAGGGGAGGAGGAGCGGACTGCAGGGAGAGGGTAAAGGTGAGCAGACTGCGAGGTAAAGAACAGAATTCCTCCCTATATTAAATATGTATATGGAAGATCATTATTATTAATATTAATAGGTGGTGTTAATAATAAAGGTTCATTAATATTAATTAATATTAGTTAATGAGTAATGGGTAATGGGTAAGGTTCATTGATAGGTGATGTTAATGGTAGTCTAGTGAATATTTATACACATCTTAATGTATAATATTCACTAGTCGTTAAAAATAGGAAAAAGATATAATCTTGTTAAATGTTGTCTACATAAGTTTGCATATTAAGAAGGATTATGAATACAAGGTACCTTAAGAAATGTAATGCATATGTAAAAGATGGAAAATCATATTGATATATATGTTAATTAAAGAATACATTGAGAATTCATGTTAACACAAGGGATAGTTTATAAACTGAAAATGTAATGCAAATGTATGGCTTGGTTGACTAAAACTCAACCAAGAAGAGAAGGATCTGGTCAATTCCCTTGAGGACTTGGATGATGGAGGCATCACTCAAGACAAGGAAAGGCAAGGGTCTTCCTTGGCTGGCTTGGTTGTAAGAGGTTATACCCAAGACAGGACTCAAAGGTCGGACCGATCCCCTCTGAGGACTTGGGTGATGAAGGCATCACCCAAGGCAAGGAATAGACAAGGGTCTTCCTTGGATGGCTTGGATGTAAGAGGTTACACCCAAGACAGGATTCGAATTCATCTTCGATTTCCTGGAGGGCTTGGAACCAAGGGGTTCCAAGAAGGTGAGCCTCACGGCCACCTAAGGACATACTTACATATGGCATTGTATCCTTTTTTAGATGAAAATTATAATTATGTTAATTGAGCATTGAAGTTAGATTGCAATTTAAATTACTTATGTTATGTTCTAACAATCTGTTCTGCAGGTTAATGATCTCTAAATAGTAGGGACATTACAGTGGTATCAGAGCATAATCATGCCATCCTGTGGGAAAGGCTCTTAGTTTATGATCACATATCAGAGGAAGAAAGGAGCAAAAGCAATGGCTGATCGATTAGCCAAACAGTTCCAAACTTTCATGGAGCAAACCAATGAGAAATTCGAAAGAATGAGCCAGTTAATCCTCCAAAGTACCAACAGCAACAATAGAGATATGTCAAACCCTAGAAGAGAGACACACTCTAATCACGCTGACAACGAACGATCGCCTCAAAGTTCTAGGCAAACAATTCCCGAATTTCTTCCTAGGGAAGAACATGTGAGGGAGGAGGAGGAACCGGCCATACTTGGGGTGGAAGAAATCGCCCAAATTTATGCTAGATTGGAACCAGAAGTTCAGAGTGTGGTGTCCTTCAGGGACTTCTGTGAGTCCAAGACTAATGAGAGTAGGAGGAGGAAACCTATGGGTAACGACCTCAAAGCTAAAGTCAACAAAATGTCCATACCATGTTTTGATGGGGCAAGGAAGGATGTTGCCCAAGCTTGGGTACAAAAATTAGACACCTACCTTTCATACAGTCCAATGACCAAAGGAGATGCTATAAAATTTGCCATACTACATTTAACCGGCAATGCCCATAATTGGTGGCATAACGGTCGCATTACCCTAGGACACAAAAACGTCTCCACCTACAATGAGTTTACCCAAAGGCTCATCAGCCGATTCGACCAGAAAGACTCAGAATGGTACTTCCAAGAGCTAACACACCTTAAGAAAGTAGGAACCATTGAAGATTATATAGATCAATTCCAAAACTTGTCAGAAATGGTCCCCGACCTATCCCAGAAAAGGCTTACCTACATGTTCTTAAAAGGTCTGAAGGACCCCATTAAGAATTTTGTTAAACCCCTAGAACCACAAAACTTAGGAGAAGCCATCAAGAAAACTAGGATGGTCGAATTTAATGCTCCCAAGAACCCCACAACCAAAACGCCGCATAGGAATGAAGGACCCCAGAGGGACCACCAAGAGAAGCCCTGCCGCTTTTGCAAGAAACCTTGGAGTTTGAATCACCAATGTAAGGAGAGAGGGGAACTCATGGAGAAAGGGTTATGTTTCAAATGCAAGGCCCCATGGGGGAAAGGCTATGAATGTAAAAGAGGACAGTTAAATAACACAGAAGAAATCCGGGATGAGGAAAGACCCTACAAAAGGGCCAGATTTGAAGGCTAACATTAAAAGGAATTCCTGATGGCTCTCCAAAGACAGTATCGTGTAATAAAATGGAAGAAATTCTTAGGCATAATCAAGGAGAGTGGATCGCCCAATGAATGGTCTTGCATAAATCTCCGACCGAAGGTCAAATCATTCATAGTGATATACAACCCACCCTTAGGAGACACAAAAAAATAAAAAAATAAAAATAAAAATAATAATAATAATAATAATAATCTTCAAAAACATTCCCCTGGGTTTACCCACAAATAGGGGATTTGAACATTCCATTGAATTAGAAGAAGGAGCAAAATCTATCATCACCACTCCTTACCGCCACCCCCACAAATTAAAAAAAGGGAAGATCTAAAGATGCTTGAGGACAAGCAAAATTGAGACGGAGGGACTATGGTAACCCCTACAGTATCACAAGATGTAAAATCACTTGCATGGATAAGGATATTGTAAATGAATAAATTAAAATAATAATCTAAAATAAAGGAAATATATTTAATTTGTCTTAGTAAAGGAAATGTTATTTAAATAATTAATATATATTTAAATAGAAAGATATTTAAATATATTTTGATATGTAATATTGAATATATTTAAAAGAAATGTTATGTAATATTTATTATATTTAAAAGGAAATAATATATAGTATTTTATATATAAATGAAAGGTAATTAATATTTAATATATTAAAAAGAAATAATATATTGTATTTTATTTAAAATGAAATGTAATTAATGTTTAATATTTAATATCTTAAAAAAAAGGGAAACAAGATATAAATACAAAACATAAAGGTAATCCCAAAGAGGGCTGGATTACCTCCGCACCCCTTCATGCGGAAGGGGCCCGTGGGGGGGCACAACCCCTCACGGGTTATAAAGGAGGCAGCGGTCAAGGCTAAAGGAAGGGGAGGAGGAGCGGACTGCAGGGAGAGGGTAAAGGTGAGCAGACTGCGAGGTAAGGAACAGAATTCCTCCCTATATTAAATAAGAGGTATAGTATATGGAAGATCATTATTATTAATATTAATAGGTGGTGTTAATAATAAAGGTTCATTAATATTAATTAATATTAGTTAATGGGTAATGGGTAATGGGTAAGGTTCATTGATAGGTGATGTTAATGGTACTCTAGTGAATATTTATACACATCTTAATGTATAATATTCACTAGTCGTTAAAAATAGGAAAAAGATATAATCTTGTTAAATGTTGTATACATAAGTTTGCATATTAAGAAAGATTATGAATACAAGGTATCTTAAGAAATGTAATGCATATGTAAAAGATGGAAAATCATATTGATATATATGTTAATTAAAAGATACATTGAGAATTCATGTTAACACAAGGGATAGTTTATAAACTGAAAATGTTATGCAAATGTATGGCTTGGTTGACTAAAACTCAACCAAGAAGAGAAGGATCTGGTCAATTCCCTTGAGGACTTAGATGATGGAGGCATCACTCAAGACAAGGAAAGGCAAGGGTCTTCCTTGGCTGGCTTGGGTGTAAGAGGTTATACCCAAGACAGGACTCAAAGGTCGGGCCAATCCCCTCTGAGGACTTGGGTGATGAAGGCATCACCCAAGGCAAGGAATAGACAAGGGTCTTCCTTGGATGGCTTGGATGTAAGAGGTTACACCCAAGACAGGATTCGAATTCATCTTCGATTTCCTAGAGGGCTTGGAACCAAGGGGTTCCAAGAAGGTGAGCCTCACGGCCACCTAAGGACATACTTACGTATGGCATTGTATCCTTTTTTAGATGAAAATTATGATTATGTTAATTGAGCATTGAAGTTAGATTGCAATTTAAATTACTTATATATATATTTATATGTTTGTTATGTTCTAACAATCTGTTCTGCAGGTTAATGATCTCTAAATAGTAGGGACATTACAGGTACTCTTGGTCATTTACATTTTGTAGATCCTGGGAGGGTCTTCGTAGCAGCAAAGTGTTCTTTGCATTTGTGATCAAACACCTGCAGTGTCTTTTGTGGGGTATTGAGTGCGATGACCATTAGGGAGGGTATTAAATTAATATTAATATCTATTCTATAATGGTCATCTTAGTCATCGACTTATTTAGCTTTTTTAGTGTCTTAAGTTAAAGTATTGCTTCTTTATTAAAGACGTATAGTTAGCTTTTTATTATTTAGTTTTTTAAAGCTTTATTTAGTTTTTTAAGCTTTTTAGCTTATTAGCTTTCACTCAAATGACTTGTTCTTAATTTAGAACGTTGTCTTGTAACCTCTATATATATGGTTGTATATCGTTGAATAGTGAATCCAATTATTTTGAGCAGTCAATTTTTCAAAACCTACATTTAGTCTTTTGTTCTTCATAAACAGCTGCATCTTGTGACGGAGCTCAATTGAAAGGATAAACATTATCAAGCTTTAACATATACTCCATCAAAAATAGATTGTTTCTCAATAAGTTGTCCAGATTCAGTTAGTTGCCTGCCTTTTCACCTAGATAGGATATTCAGAGCTACTTTCTATATTCTAAAACTCAGATAAATGGACAATTCAGCATTGGATGCTGAGAGATACCTACATTTAGTCTTTTGTTCTTCATAAACAGCTGCATCTTTAGTTCTGACGAGACTGTTATGTCCCTCTATTAAAATACACCTTAGATGTTCATCCTTGATTTATTCCCTCAGAAAACATGATCAATAGAACCATCAAAACAGATATAAAACAAAAATCTATTCAAATCACTAAGATTTTCCCCCAGCAGTTTATCAACTTGTAATGTCCCTTTTTTGAAATGGAATTTAATAATAATAAATTAAAATATAAAAAATATATATGATATAATTAAAATTTAATTAAGTTTAATGAAAGGTCAAAGGGCATGAAATAAAGAGTTATGACTATCGAAGGATTAAGATATAAAGGAGAGATCATTCTATGAGAAGAGGACAGGGAAGGAGACAATCAATCAATTGAAAATAAATTATTATTCTCAAAAGACAACAAATTGTGACTCTTTCAAAGGGCAGAAATCATGAAAGGTTATGACTCCCTCAAGGATAATATATAAAAGGGAGATCATTTTCTTGGGAGGAGATCATCAAGCAAGGAATAAATAAATTATAAATTGGGAATGAAGGAAATCAATTTGAAAATAAATTATTATTTTCAAAGACAGCAACGAAGGGTGTTGACTCATTTCTTGTTAAGCGCAGTGACTCATTACTTGTGAAAGGTGATGACTGCTTCAAGAAATGGATATAAAGGGCAAATCATTTCACTGAGAAAATGGAATAAATCAACAATTTATAAAGTAAACAAGCATTCAATCAATCAATTTATAAAGGAAACAAGCATTCAATCAATCGATTAGGAATAGAACATCATGTGACATTGCAAGTAAATTAAATAATGTTTTCAAGAGTAGTGATGGTGTAAGAAAGGGTGTGGCTCTTCCATAAGTGTGTGTGTATATATATATATCAAGCAAACATCAATACATCATCACTCATCAATCCATCCATCAAGAAAATGAATCAATTCAACAATTCATTCAAGCAAAACAAACCAGCAAGCAGCAAAAAATCAATCCATTCATCAATCAATTCAATCATTCAAACATCAATCATTCAAACATCAATCATTCAAATATCAATTATTCAAACATCCATCATCAAATATCACTCATCTACAATCAATTAAAACAATTCAGATTATCAATTCAGAGCAGAAATACAGAAATATATCCAGCAACACATATAACTTCAGAAATTCATTCAAAGATCATTCATAATAACATTCAAATATTATTCAAGGGAATGAATGTCAATCCATCAAGAAATATCAATCAGCATTAATCAAGAAAATTCATCAAACAATCAATTTGAATTTGAGGAAGAGCCTTGTAGGAGTTCTCTAGGGCTAGGAGTTGGAAGGAGGGAAACCCTTTCATGCTTTGGGGCTAGGAATTGGAAGGTACAGGGACACTTTCATGCTCCAGGCAAGTTAAATCCCAAAAAATTAACAATTTGATTGATTTTGAGGATTGTGCTATGATTGGTAGATCTGATTATTATCTTGAATTTCTGATGTGATGTGATACTATAGAAATAACATCATTCAGAACATTCAATTTGTATTTGCATGTCAGTTATTTTTATTGGATAATTGAAAAAACAAATGCTACTTTAGGTGTGTATACTCTTTTACCTGGATCTTTGACGCTTTCCGATAAAATTAGAAGTCGAATCTTCTCGTTTGAAGGATCTTGTGCAACAGGTTTAACACGCGGTCTGTCTAACAAATACCTGTGTAAATGCCAAGCATTAGAATATCATAGATGTTATGAACCTAATCATACTGGATGTTAATTATTTGTATAGAATCGTGCTTGAAACATAACCCTTTGGTATTTGCATATCTAACACCCTATCATATAATACTCATCTCATCTGTACATATATGTTTATTTTTATAAATATATGTTTACTTTTATAGAGCCACATAATCAAAAAAATGTCAAGCAAACCAACAAATTGTATAATGTGAGCATAGGATAATAAATGTATTATAAGATGTTACTTTCTTCTTTCAAACAGTATTATATGTTATGCATAATCAGGAATAATATGCTCACGGCTTGATGTTTGCCTCAATCTTAGTATAAGTTTGGTTATTTTTATATAAGTTTTCAGAAGTCCGATTCCAGTGTCAAGCTTTTCATCTAGCAGGCAAATTGCTAACTAAATGAACCCATTTTCTAGAGACTACCAAAATTTTAGGTACCCTTTCGAACATGCATAGTCACCATGTTTAAGAATACTACAGAAGCTTCTGAACACTTTAATGCATATACATTACTAATGCCACATTAATAATCCTCCCAAGGAACCAATGATTTGGTTCAACCTCTAGTTACAATCATCAATTTCCAATCATCTACAGACAATCATTAAACACAGCAACAATGGGCACTCACAATGTCACATCATATGATTCATATCACACTAACAAACATGACAATCTATACGCAGATCAAGGATGGTTTGGCATTGCATAGTAGGGATGCTGCTTTCTTGTTTCTTTTTAGCAGAAAAAATAATGCCACCAAATATTACCTCCCAGTTTCCTGTTTGTCCAGGTCCATCTCCAAAAAATATTTGTAGGCAGCAAAGTGGCAATTCATCTTTTTTCCATGCTATGTGATAAAAATTATGATACATTTTAAAGCCAAAGTGTCATATGATGAGTTTAAAGACTTAGTTGATAAACTTGAAATGTAAAAATCAAAATTGGAATGGTCTCTCAGGGATTTCAAAACAGAGTTGTTCCTAATGAGAGCTTTAAAACTTAATCTTTATCAATATATCTAAACCTCAATGGAATCATTGTTTTTACATATAACAAGACTGTGGGATGATTAGGTGCAATGTCCTATGTTGCCAATTTTACCTATATGCCTAGATCCAATTAACAGATTGATTCATCTATGAGGCGCCATCCAAGGTCTTGTCAATGGGATAGTATTTGGCCTAGACATAGTTGCAAGACTCGCTCAAAGTTGCCCAAACTTCATGAGTCTCAATGCAAGCAAGACTAGACGAGTCCCATAGACCCAAACTAGACAAAGACTAAACTCCCTTTGCAACTAGTCACCCCAGCCATAGAAAACCCTAAAAACTCATCACTCAATTGGAAACGTCCTATATTGCTGATTTGCCATATAGGCCTAGATCCAAGTAACAAAATGATCCATCTGTGTGGCCATCCAAGATCTTGTCAAATGGGAAAGTATTTGACCTAGACATAGTTGCAAGACTCACTCAAAGCTTCCCAATCTTCATGAGTCCCAAGTCTACCAAGACTAGGCAAGTCCCATAGACCCACACTAGACAAAGACTTGACTCCATTTGCAACTAGTCACCCAAACCATAAAAACTGATCACTCCTCATAATTGGAAAGGTGACCAAATGTGCAAACCAAAATGCCAAAAAGAGTGCAAAAAACATGACCATAGAAAACAAGTGCCAAGTCTAAATAATGAATGAGTCTACCTTTACCTACTCCTAAACATGAGCATTGTCACAAATTTTATGAGGGAATGATGACAAGTTTAATGTCACAACCCCAGCTATAACACACTATCCTAATTAAATAAATCAGAAATTGTTTTACTCCGAAAGATTTCACAATTTTCATTGCAATCGATTTATATCCTTTGGTCGAGTAAAGAGCAAACCCAATATCATAACAATTGGTTAAGGAATCAATCCTCTTCCTTCATTATGTGTGATCTCCTCTTAAGACATGTAAGAATTGTTTAGAAATTAGAATAATTAATAAACTGAAGAAGTGATTAGTCATGCGATGGATTAAGGGACACATCTCGCAAAGACCACCACCATGAGAAGAGTCATAATCTTTCACAACCAATGGAGGAATATAAAGCAACAACACCTTGCGATCTAGGAAGGGCACCGAAGGATTAGAAATCAGAATCCCTGCAAGTTCAAATCTCTTAATTGGCAGATCGAATTTCTTAGCTGGCAGAATATCATAACCATTATTAAAAATATCAGTTTGGTATGATGATCTTGATTATAAATTAAATGCTTATTTACAATTATGATTATGTCTGAATCTTACTAGAGTTAAGGCGGATATAGGGCCTATAGTATAGACATTATAATTATTCTTCTCTTATAAATTATAGCAGAAATAACAAGATTTACAGTGGTAATTCAAGTTTATATAGGAATTGGCTAATCTAATTAATTACATAATTATTCATAATCCATTTGAAGTTAGTACACTCCTAGCCCATTCCTTAATCACTCGCTATTGCCCCTTAAGAGGATAGGTTAGTTTTGTTAGGGAGAGGCGGAGTAATTCCTCACAAGGCAGGTGAATCCCAAGATGGGATATGGACAGGGTCCTGAAGTCTTGAGGGAGCCTACTTGTAGATTAGTTTCCAAGCACCCTATGACAAGTAATTCCCCATCCTCCTTACAGATGATGATTAGAAGAGAAGTAAGGAATTGGAGCTTAAGTATGTTAACTGTCAAATGTATTATGAATCATTAATTGATTCTTAATTTAATCTGATTTAAATGCATAGTGATATATATTAATCATTGGGAATTGGCAGCCTTCTAGTTGGAGACATTACATTTAACCTTGCATATGTAGCATTTTATGCTCATGACCGAATCAAGTCAGCCTTATTTGAACCCCTAACAGCAGGTTGACTCAGATTTAGGCAAAAAAAAAAATTCTTGAAATTCCTAATGAGTGTAACACATACCAAACTTCTGCTATAGCCATTATATAGAATATGTTACTTCACACAAATGTCAGTTGATAGAACCAGCCATTTATAAACAAACTATCCTCAATCAGGTACTTTTACTTGAGAGTAGAAAACCCCCACATTCAGACTTGAAAAGCATGCATCAAAAACCAGCATCCAAATGAACAACAAGATGTCAAATTTATCTTGAAAACTGTGGTATGTCATTTGACATTCTTGAATGCCAGTGCAATGATAATCTTAAATCCAGATAAAAGATGAGATTGGGAGATTTGAAGATATTTTACATTTCTAAGGGTTAATCTAAAGTGATAAAGATTCTCTCTCTCTCTCTCTCTCTCTCTACATGTGCTCTCTATGTGAGTGTGTGTGTGCATGTGCATGTGTGTGCATGTGCATGTGTGTGCATGTGCGTGAGTGTATGCAGGCGTGTCTGTGTACATGTAGGAATATAAATTTGTATATTCATATACACATGTAATTCAATAATGTCAAATTTGTCTATAAAACTATAATAAGCTGTGTTACACCGAGTTTCCGGGACAGGGACGACAGGGGATGGCGGGGCAAGTTTCTGAGACGGCAAAATTTTTTGCCAATTTTGGGGACGTTGGGGGAACAGCAAAGGGGACAGCTATATAAAATATAGAGAATTTTTAAAATATATAGAGAAATTTAAAATATAGGGAAAATTTAAAATATATAGAGAAATTTAAAATATAGGGAAAATTTAAAATTTAAAATGTTCATATGAAAAATGGATAAAGCATGTATATATACATTATATTCATATGAAAACATGGATAAAGCATGTATCTATGTTACCCCGAGTTTCCGGTACGGGGATGACAGGGGACAGGGGTGCGCATTTCTGAGACGGTGATTTTTTTTTGTCAAATTTGGGGACAGCTAAGCGATGGCAAAGGGGGTGGCTATATAAAAATAGGGAAAATTAAAATATATAGGGAAATTTAAAATATTCATATGAAAACATGGATAAAACATACACATATACATTATAGAACCTTAACATATAAGAACCAGCAGAGTTCTTATGGCAAATTTGTGTTAAATTGAGAGTCAAAGTCAAATTGCTTATAGAATTCATGGTCAAAATTCACTGTCTATATGCAGAATTAATGGGGACGTCCCCTAGGAGTCCCCTGTCCCCGGGATGTCCCCAGGACGGGGATGCCTGAAAAAAATACCAGGGACACGTCCCCAGGTAACGTAGGCATGTATATGTACACTATAGAACCTTAACATGCCACATTTGTGTTCAGAATTCATTGTCAATACTTGATATGCATTCGTAATTCAGAACTCATTGTCAATACTCAATATGCATTCAGAATTCAGAATTCATTGTCAATACTCAAAATGCATTCATAATTGAAAATTCAATGTCAATATGCCAGCACTTGTTTGCATATAGTTCATTGTTTCTTTCTGGTTGGAGGATATTTCTTTAGTCTTCCATTACTATAATGACCTACAACTGCTTCTTTATGCACTACAAAGTTTTGGATTTTTGTGAAATTCATTACCAATCTGTTATTCATATTTCTGAGTACTTTTGGCTATGATTCAGACCTGTTTACCTTTCATATCAGTGAGAAGTCTAAGTTCTTTTGGAAATGATTAAGACATGTTTACCCGTTATATGAGTAAAAATTCAGTTTTACAGACATAGAGTAAAATTAAAAAAAAAAAATTTGAGCATTTGAGTCTCTTTTTATTTTTTTAAATGTGCTGGGAAAAGGGGGACGGCTGGCCGTCCCCGGGACGGTTAGGGGACATCCCAGACGTCCCCAACCATATTGGGGACGGGGGGACGTCCCCTTTGAGAATCACTACCATCTCCAAGTTTCCGAGACGTTTCCCACAAATTTTGCAATTTTGGGGACGGCAGAGGTATGTCCCCTAGCCGTCCCCTAAGTCCCTGAAACGTCCCCAATAGGAGGATGGGGGATTTTAGCCCGGGGACAAATCCCCAAGCAATGTAGACAAAAATCATTTGGCAATCCTGAATGCCAGCGGAGAGATAATTCTAAATACACATAACAGATTACCAGCAGACATTCAAAGATATTTAACATTCCTCAGTGTTAATCTAGAGTCTAAAGTGATATAGAAATTGGCTTATATATTTATATGTACATGTATATATGGCAATAAAACACTGAATGCATTCATATATTAAAAACTTATTAGTCCATCCATAGTATTAAAACTTGCCAAACACTCTCAAACCAAAAAGAAAACAAGAAAATGACCATTAATTTATCTACCAAAAATTTGCAAAGTTTTTGCTGAGTTTTAGCAATTTTTACCAAGTTATTAGCATTTCTTGAAGAGTTCTGTCAGCTTAACAAATTTAAGTATATTTTTAGCTTGCCAATTTGCCAAGTCCAAGTCAAAATTGGGTCTGCCTAGTTTAATATGTTGCAAGTTTTTGAAATATGAGTCAATCTGTTATATTTGCAGTACTGGTTTAGAAAATCAAATTAAAATGTTCCATCCTCGAAACATAAAAAGATGAGCATTTCCTGTTGTTGTCATCACGATGTCATATGTCTTTCCATGATCACAGAATTACTTGTTAAATTGATATTGACTTTACTGGCTATCCTTGAACATTTGCCAATGTATCATACGGTAAACTAGGACCAATCAATCTCTAATACAAATTAAGCAACCTTAACTCTTTATAATCAATCTATTTATATGAATCTTATATACTAAATTAATTATGTCTACAATATGCACTAGAAAAATTGTTTTGATCATGACTTAAGCCTATGCAATTTCTCATTAATAAGCCTATGGAATTATTGATTACAGAATTCACCAATTACAAATTTTAACATCTCATAAGTAAACTGACAAAGTAGAAAGAGCATAGTAATGAGGCAACCACAAGCTTGGAAAGAGATTAAAATTCATACCCATGCAAAATTCGAGATGCAATACTACATAGTTCTTGAGGAATCTGTAGAGCCAAAAGTTGTAACTGCAGATCAAATTTGGACTTGTCTAACAAAAGACTTTTACCATAGCTGAGATCCTCCTTGTCTCGTTTTCCATCTACCACTGTAGTCATCTCAACAAAACCGAACAGTCAATAGAGATGAATGCAAGCAGGAAATAACAGAAAATCCTTCTAAACAATCCATTTCTGTTGTATTATTAGAATAAATATATAAGACATGGTTCCTACTAGAAACGGTAATATTTGAGGAAAATCCAATTCATTGAGAGCCTTTGACCATGTCTACAAATAAAGATGCACCTTCTAAAATGAAGAGCTCATACTTTGTCCTAGACCCAGAAAAATTCTGTGAGAGAAATCATGTCTTCAAGTCTTATGCCCCAAAAGTGAAGGAAAATTGTAAACAGAAGAAAAATCCATAAGTGCATATCCATATACAGATCATATGGCATCTAGACTAATTCCAGATATCAAATCCCTCTTCTGGAAGGATTCATGGAATGGATTCCCTATACTGGGCAATACACAGAGAAGCCATAACTTATCTATCTACAGTATGGAATAAAAAAGTCAAGGATTACACTTCTATCACTCAAAAGAATGAGCTCAAAATAGTTAATTGGAGGAAGGTTGTATTGAATTTGTCTCAATCTAAACAAATTGCACATTCTTGCTCAACTAAGCAAAATTGGTGTTCATACTCCTATATTTATACCAGGAGTTGAGCTGCTTGTTTTTCCTAAAAGATGCATCTATTCAAGAGACTGCTACCATCCCAATTAAGGATCTCACAGGAAGCTGTTAAAACATGTCATGAATCCCAAAGGGGCATGCTGGACACATACCAACAATCTCCCCCTCAGTGTTACTCAAGGAGATTCAAACCTATGACCCTACTTTGATACTAGTTATAGAAAGTCGAGCTGGCCATTTTTCCCAAAAGATGCATTTGTTCAAGAAACCCCTACCATCCCTATTAAGGATCTCACAAAAGGCTGTAAAACCATGTCACAAGTCCCAAGGGAATATGCTGGACACATACCAACAATTCATTCAACTAAGCACAATCAATAGGCTCCAAAAAAGGAAAAGTAGTTGATCTATGTACATTCCAACTTGTGCAGCCTCCCACATAAACAAGTCAAGTACAAGGAGGGGCCAATGAGTAATTGGGATGCAGTCCCTAAGTGTGCCAAGTACAAGTACCACTGAAGCACCCACTCCAACCAAGTGAGGCACCAACCTCAAAACTTATTCACGTGCTTGATGTGCTTGACGTGCTTGAGCTGCTTGAGGTGCTTGACTTGCTTCAGCTGCTTCCTTGGCTCTCAAAACTTATTCACGTGCTTGATGTGCTTGACGTGCTTGAGCTGCTTGAGGTACTTGACTTGCTTCAGCTGCTTCCTTGGCTGTTAGCTTGAGTTATGTGTGTGTCCGCTTCAGCAGTGTGAGTGCCTACATGTCATTGTGTCAACTGCTTACTTCAGATTCTTGCCATGTCATGAGTTGGATATTCTTTGGGGCCCACTTTATATTTTAGACAGCCCACGTATATTGGTTTGGGAGGTTTGTCAAATTAAATATTTTTCTTTCTTCTCCAACAGTTTGTGGACTGCGTGGTATCTTTTTTTGGCATGGCTGGAAGAAAACGTGTTTTAGTGGTTCATATTTATTGTTGTCGTTTTCAGGCTGCGACAATTGCCGAAACATTTTTCTTTTGAGGATATGGCTCGATTCTTTTGAAATTTATTATTGTCTGCATGTTTTTGTGGAGAGAGTGGTGGAATTTCATTTTTTTTGGAAGGTCATTCATTTTGGAGCTAGCATTGCATATAAGGAAATGATACAACTTAAAAGCTTTTTTTTGGCAGATAAAAATCGGATTAATGTTTTTTTTTGGAATTAATTTGCCTGTTGTATATCATGGTTTCTTTTGGCATTTATAAGTTGTTGTTAATACCGAAGGTGGCATTTTTTTGTGTCACAGGCTGCGCTGAGGTGGGAGAATTTTTTTTTGAGTCGAATTTTCTAATATTCGAATAGGTTCTGAAGAGGCCATGGTGTGTATCTCGTGTTAGATATACAAAATACACAATGCGTTTTGGGATGTTAAAAAAAGACGAACTATGTAAAAAGGAGCTGGGCGTTTTTTTTTTAAGAGGATTAATGACTGGGTGTTTTGTAAAAACCTTTGCTACGAGGGATAGATGGTGAACAGAAATTTGTTGGTGGCCTCTGTGTATTGACCGTTGTTGAAGATGTTGTGTCTTATGGAAGGATGAAACGATGTTATTCAAGGGAAAAGTTTTGTTGTGTTATTGCTCGAATATAATAGCTATTGTTGTTGTAAGTTGAGTGTGATCTGCTAGAGTAAATATTGCAATCTGGGTTATGAATACAGAGTTAGCTGAGCAGGTTTGCAGATGATGTTTAAGAATTCTGTGTACAACTAAATATAAATATCAGCAATCTGACTACCATGAAATGCAAAGAGGTTGAACATCTTTCTGTGAGCAGAACGGTGGTATTATTTCTTTTTGAAGCTGCATGTGTGGTGAATGATCACAGTATATTTTTTAATAAGTTTTGAGGTTGGTGCCTCACTTGGCTAGAGTGGGTGCTTCAGTTGTTGGGAGTTTGTGATGAACCCTTGCTGGTTCAATTCTTCAACCTGCTGTAATTTATTATATTTTTTTTGTGTTTTGATTATTAGAGATGGTCTTTCAGAAATAGACAGAAGTTGCAGAAGGGTTTCTTTAATTCTCAACACATATTGAAAGAATACATGAAATTAATCAGCTGAAACAATAAACTGGAGAATTTAGAAGCATACCCATAGGTCCTTAGCCAATTTATTGAATTAAAAAGATTCAATCAGCAACTTACAAAGTTCTGATTTTTTATTCTGGAAACAATTCAGATCTGCTCTTATTTAATACTAAGACGCCCAAACAGTGGGAAGATGGCGCCAATAAATGAGCAAGCTGTGTGTTTGGGAAAAGAAGCCTCCAAACCACAGAAAAATTAATAGCAAAACAGCAAATACGAAACCTACAACAAATCTGCCCTGTCAGAAGCCAAATCTGCTCCAATTTGAATCAATTTGACTTCTAAATGAAGCCAACCACAGCTGCAACAATTCAACTGATCTTTCACAGTCTCACCATTACCATGCACTGAAGAATAAACGTTCTCCAATGAAGAATCCAGTCTGAAACCCTCAAGCTCCAAAACCCAGAGAGGAATGAGATATCAATTAATCAACAATTAATGAATTTGATCTCTCAAGGGGGCGGCTTTATGCAAAAACCCACGATTTTTATTTAGGGTTGCTTTTAGGGTTATATAAAATCTCATAAGTGTTAAAACACTTTTAATTTGGGCGCCCAACTATAGAGAAACATAAAATATCACTTAAATAAATTTAAGTGAAATATTTTATTAAAAAGTCTATGTGACTTTATAATAAACGTCATTAATTAAATATAGCATGTAATTCACTGAAAAATTAACATCTCTCTCAATATGACTCCAAAAAGATGAATCGGCAGAAGCTGGAGATAAAGGTCCCAAAACCCATGTGATCAGGGCCTATCTAAAAATAGCCAACTTCCCATCTATAAACAGTCAAAATGCTATAAATAGCAAATCCCTCAAATGGAGTCAAAAACTGCTCAAACAAAGCCTGAACTGAACCCAACACTGAACTGAAGAACACCATCCTCCATCCACTCTCTCCATGACCCTTTGTCCATACCCTGTTAGCCTACGAGGGTCCAAGAAATAAGCTAACTCATCAACTCTCAAGCCCTGACTAGGATGGGGACATCACAGAGTTGGTGCTCTCATTTGTATCTGGGTTAGTGCCCATTTCTTATTAATTAAAGCTACTTGATGTCATGGTTTTTTTACCCAAAAGGGTTTTCCACAAGATATTTGGTGTATGAATTTTCATGATTGTTCTTTTCATGTTTTATGTAGTTTCAAGTTTTAAAAAGTAGAACAAATTTGCAATACTAATTCAACCCCCGCCCCCCCACCTCTCAGTATTGCCTATGTGCTCTTCAAAGACTGCAAACAAGCACATTGTTAACTCCTCAACTTGGACAAAGACACTTGCCAATCATGGTACCATAAAATTCCAAGGACTGCTTCATATACCCTTTCTAAGAAAACCCTCTAATGATATAACTATTGGTATACAAATCAGAGCTACATCCATGCATGTTATGTCCCTTTCCTAGCTAACCCTAACGCTCACCATTAGCATATAAAAGTGCTTTTAAACACTATATAAATATGCATATATATTTTTTGCCAATAGGCCATTTTAAGTTAAACTTTGACGAAGCCTCCAGAGGAAACTGTTATCACAAAAGCTTGCACCCTTGCTGAGCTATCAACTCAGCAACCTCGTGAAACATGGAAACAACCCCGAAGTGTGCGACCTTGTGCAAGGGGGTTGAATCTCCGGAGAAGGTCGGCTTCCTTCTCAATCCAAGTGCAAGTGTTGAACCAACTCAACACTTCAAATCTTACTTCTAAACCTATCCTAACAGCTTGCAGAGGAAAAGGGAAGAGAGAAATGCTAAAGATGAAAGGAGGTGATGCACCAAGATAAGAGATGTTTCTCTCCCCACCTGAAATGGCACATAGAACCAACTGAAATCCCCAAGAGATGCACAAACTTCAGTTGCATGAATGACCTTAACGCACGTATGGAGGTTAGGACTTGCTAAATGTCAAGAGGGGAGAAGGTTTCCCACAAGTCACACACAGAAACATGTTAACACAACATATATGTGAAAGAAGGCCACTAACATACACTTACAGTGAAGGTAAGAACACATACACAACATGCATAAGTTGAAGTAAGACAAGAATGATGATTTCAATTCATTATAAGGCCAATGGCCAAACTTACAGTTGCAGAAATGCAAGATAAATACAAGTCTTTAAGAGAAGTGAAAGAGCATAGAATAGCTCAAGCCAGCAGGGAGAGAACCCTTTACAACGAGTCATAACAGCCTTATATAGAAAACCGGTCACATAGGAGAGACCATTGGTCAAGGGAGAAGCCTTGACCCTTGCGTGTGCAGGGAAATGTCAGTCAGGGAATGCAAGGAAGTGCATGCACCTGACATTGTGTACATGCAAGCAACCTGGCAATACCCTGAAAATGCAATCCCAAGAAGAAGGGTACTTCTAGAAGGTGGATTGACTGACATTCCAAAGTCAGAGCATGCAGGCATGACATAAGTAACCACAAATAAGCATGGCCATGTACCTCTCTTGATGGAAATCCTACAAAAATCATTAAATGCGCCCCTGTAGCTCCACAAAAGGTGTACAAGTTGCAAGAGTTGTTGGAGCATTAAGAGCTTTGAGTGTTGATCACGCCATCTGGAAGTGTTGCAAGTTGGAAGGAAGATGGAAGACTTCGCAAACACGGGCTCCAGAAGTTGGGAAGACGTAGGCTTGGGATTTCGGGATTTCGAGATTCCGGAGTTTCGAGGGCAAGGACTTAGGAACTTGGGAACCTAGGGGTTTCGGAGTTCCGGGGATGAGGACTTAGGAACTTGGGAACCTGGGGGTTCCGAAGTTCTGGGGTTGAGGACTTAGCAACTTGGGAACTTCGGAGTTCTAGGGTTGCAGGGTTGAGGAAGAGAAGACTTACGAACTTGGGAACCTGGGGGTTCCGGGGTTGAGGACTTAGCAACTTGGAAACTTTGGGGTTCCGGAGTTCCCGGGTTGAGGAAGAGAAGACTTAGGAACTTGGGAACCTAGGGGTTCTGGGGTTGAGGACTTAGGAACTTGGGAACCTGGGAGTTCCGAAGTTGAGGACTTAGCAGCTTGGGTACTTTGGGGTTCCGAAGTTTCGGGGTTGAGGAAGAGAAGACTTAGGAACTTGGGAACCTGAGGGTTCCGGGGTAGAGGAAGAGAAGACTTAGTAACTTGGGAATTTCCGAAGTTCCGGGGTTGAAGACTTAGCAACTTGGGAACTTCGGGGTTGAGGAAGAGAAGACTTAGGAACTTGGGAACCAGGGGTTCCAGGGGTTCCGGGGTTGAGGAAAAGAAGACTTAGGAACTTGGAAACCTGGGGGTTCCGGAGTTATGGCAAGAAAACACTTCATACTTCATGATTCCATTGTTTTCTCTTTGATCAACTGAGACAGCATTGGTCCATAAAACATATCTCTGATCGGTTCTCACTGATGGACCAAGGGTGTCATAAAATGACAATAGAAACCCAGGTCCATCCGATGCAAGATTCATTATTAGAAATGATAAAGGAGAATTAGTATGGGCAGGCTCAGTAAAACTTTCGAATGGCACTAACCATGATGCCGAATTTGCAGCTTTGCTTGGCAGACTTAAACTATGTTCAAACAAGAATCTCAAAGCAGTAGATATTGAAGGCGACTCCCTAAATGTCATCCAGGCAGTCATCTCAAACTCGGCACCCAGTTGTAAATCACAAATGTGGTTAAAAGGGAGCTCCTAAATAATATGGACTTTTTTGTTAATCCTATGGGGATCCAATTAATACTAAGAGGGTGAATCAAATATTAATACCAACTTCAAACTTTAAACCCAAATCAAACTTACAACAAATCTAACTTCATTTACCACATATGCCAATTCATTAAATAGTACCGATAATCACTGATAAATCTCTGATAAACTGCTACAACCAGTGTATTCAGAAATAATGGATAAACTAAGATAATCAATAACATCACATGAAAATCATTCACACATGAACACTATATTTTTTACGTGGAAACCCAACTAGGGAAAAACCACGCTGGGAGTTAGTACCCACAAAGATTTGTACTCTTTTGAAGTACGCCCTGTTAGGAGTGTTGGATTTTGCCAAGATCAAGGGGTCAATGAAATGTACAAAATAGAGACACAATATAGGACAAGAATAAACTGTATTCTCATCAATAGAAAATGATTCAATAGTTGTTCAATAGTTGTTACATACAATGTAGAAGAGCCTGCTTATATAGGCAAGGCTAGGGATATGTATGAGCACACAAACATGACATGTGGCTCAATAAGAAACAAGGGTAGGTAGGAAATAGGTGTGGGTAGGTAGGAGAAATAATATAATATTCCACATGAGGTGGATCACCCACCGAAGGTGGAATTATCACTCCACTATAAGTGGATATGATAGTGTAATAACAAGATCAACACCATAAAAGGTGGAATTTCTCCTACACACACTATCCCAATGTGGCACAAACACCCAAGTGTCTCATATCCAAACTACTATGAAATGCATTATCCTAAGTAAACTTAAGTAAGTGTAATAATATCCATGATGAATAATTATTTACACCAACACCCCCCCTTAAGTGCAACTTAGGGGAATGCACTTAAGTCTACAATGCAACTAAGCAATGCAAGATGGGTCCCGGCTATGAGGCCATGTTAGGTACCCATGTACAAATGCAAATGCATGCAAACCAATGCAATGAAATCTCTCACAAAGTGGGGAAAGAGAGAAAAACCCAATGGGAAAAAACCCTCCCCCATAGAAAGAACTCTCATAGAAGAATGTGAGGAACAAAACCCCATGTGAGGAAAAAGTCCCCCCCATATGAGAGAAGAAGAGAAGTCAAACTGTGATCCTCCCTCAATGAAGAATCTGCACCAATGATAGAAGCTCGATGTATGAAGAAACTGCTCCACGAACGTCGAACAACATTCCTCCCCTTAGGAAGAAACAAAACCAAAGGTGTATCCATGAAGTCTCCCCAATCATGAAGGGAAGATGTATGAAGAAAACTCATGATGAAAGGAATCTCTGAAAACTGCTCAAGTGTCCCCATGTCGATGCTGAAAGATACCCCCTCCAAAGGTGGTAAACTGTGCCACACTGCTGAAAAAGGCACTCCAAGATCTAGTGGAGATGGATGTAGAACATGTTCCAAAGATTCATATGTCTCCTCAAAACATAAAGAGACCTCCTCCAACTGCTGTACATAAGTATCCACAATCATGTCAACCTCGAAAGAATGATCATGTAGAGAATGAACAAGAGGGTCAGAGTGTACCCTCGCAACAATCGAAGACGGATCATCTTCATCAAAGAGAAGATGTATGTCATCGATGATGTCTCCCAAATCTGCAATGTAGGATTCCACAAATAAACCTGCAATGTCTATCAAGTAATCATCCCATTAATCTGAAGCTGGAAGACAATGAATATCCTGCTGCACTGAATCACATGAAGGCAAAACTGTCGCACTATCTGCATCATCAGGTACAATAGGTGATGTGATATCAATATGCAGAGATGAAATACAAGACTCAAGAATGGGGTCACATGTGAGAATCCCCATGTTCAAGTGTCCAAAGTTCTCCTCAAAATCTGAACCATCACAAGAAGTGTGATCATCAAATGTAGAATCATCAAATGTGAAATCATCATCATCAACAAAATCTGAAAAGGAGTATAACCGAGATGCATGATCAACCACCCCAGTCGCAATGATAGCTCTAGTCTCCATGTCTCTAATAAAAACTGAGTTAGGTGTGAACTCCACAACTCTCTTAGTTGCGCCATGTGTGATTTGATAGATAGAAAGGAGATTGTTTGTCAAGTGGGGTACACACAACACATCATTGAAGGAGTTATCCCCAATGTCAATAGATCCTTTCCCAATCACATCCATGTATGTATGATTGCCCATCAAAATCTGAGGCATGGTGCAAGGCTCAAATGTAGAGAACATAGACTGCGAAGATGCCATATGATGAGAAGCCCCTGAATCTAGAAGCCATCTCTCTAAATCATGACTGATAGTAGCACATAGAGCTTTTCCTTTTCTTGTTCCAAAAGAGTGAGTCTTTCCACTTGTAGAAGCCATGAATGCTTGCCCTTTTCCTTTTGAATGTGAGGAAGTTGAAGTTGATGAATCATCCTTCTTGTAGACTTTAGGCAAGTCAATGTTATGCTTTTTGATGATATGTGTGAGCTCATCAATCTTCTTAGAATAGCAACGATGCTCCTCATGACCAATCTTTTTACAATAAGCACAAGTAGGTCTCTCTCTCTTTGGTGAATTATCTCTCTTGGAAGAGGATGAATCTCCTTGTTGTGGAGAAGATGGTGCTTTGTCCTTAGGCTTTGATTGCCATTTCTTCTTGTTTGAGTTGTCTTTGCCTTGATTTCCTTTGTTCCCTTGATTTGCCACTAATGCTTGAGACTTAGAAGCCCTAAGAATGCCCATGCTTATCAACTTAGTTTGTTCCATCATCAACATTTCATTGAAAGCATCAAATGTAGGCATTGTGTAGCTTGAACCCATTGTCATCCTATGGGTTTGGAAACTAGAAACAAATGCTACATATTCTTGTGGAAGCTTGCCTATCAAGTTGAATATCAATTGAGTATCCTTCTTATCAATGCCACAATCTTTGAGTTGTGCCCTCAACTCATTTGCCTTAGTGACATAATCTTGTATAGTATCAAAGTTCTTGGGATCTAACATGGTGAGATCACTATCAATTTGATATCCCCTAATCTCATCAACTTGACCATACAAGTCTTGAAACTTTTGCCAAGCATCCTTGATTAGAGTACATTTCTCAATATGAAAAATGAGATCCTTTGATACATACTTTCTTAAGGTACCAATTGCCATGATATTTTTAGTGAGCCAATCTAAGTGACCAACTGGATCAGCCTTAGGATCAGCTGGAGCAACAATAGTTCCATCAATGTAATGAGTGAGTCCTTTTTCCATAAGTTTACTCCATGCATCAGTTTTCCAAGTAGCATAGTTATGTGGAGTTAAGAGAGGAAACTTAGAAGAACCCATAGCAGCAAAAAGAAAGGAACACAAGAGCACAAAAGCACAAGAGACACCCCCCCAAATTCACTCAATCAAAGTACCCCCCCTAAAGTGATGATTTTGGCACTTTATACTTAGTGCGATTACAATGATCCACTTGCAAAACAAGGCAAAGTGGACTTATGATGCAAATTTTACAACTTCTCAAAGGAGATACAAGAGACTTCTATCAATAGTGCAATGAATCTAACTGAGATTCAAACAAATATACAAGTACCAAGAGAGCCAAAAATGGCCAAGATCTGAAAGTACAATTTCTACTTACAATGGCATCAATCTGATAGCATCATGTGAAAGTAGAGGAAAAAATACACACTTTCAAAAAAAACGGCACCTAAAAAGGAGGTCGTATGACCCCAAACGAAGCCTCTGAAGTTGCAAAAACTGGGATTACTCAGGTATAGTCACCAAAAACTGCATTTTCTGAAAAATCCGTGCATCAAAATCAAAAAATTTCTTCACCACTGTGGAGAGCACGAAATTCTAGCCCATTTCAAAAAAAATTGCACCCAAAAAGGAGCAAAAATGAGCATGTTATGGGCATTTGAAGTTGAACTGCAAAATCAAAAATGCAAATGGGAGGGGGTCCAAAAAATTTTAAACCCTGCTGATGTGGCGCTGACGTCAGCAATTTACGGGGTTAAATTTGACGGTCGTCTGACCGTCGCAAAAACTTCGCCCCTGCTGACTGGGCATCCGTACTGTACGGACGGGATGACTGTGCAGGATGACTGTGCGTACGGAAAGCTGACTAGGCGAGCTGATTTGGCAGATGATGTGGCGATCCGTACGAATGATGCGTGGCAGGTTTGTACCTGCGGGCCAGTGGCCGCCTACCACGTGGCGGGCGCAGGTCCTCCGGTATGGTGACTGGTGTCCGCATGGAAGGATCGCCGGAACCGAGGGCCGGCGGCGGAGGAGAGTCGTCCTGCGCCGGGAGGACAGGAGCTGGGAGGTGGCGTAGTCTGGGGAAGAGGCGCTCGAGCTGCGGCAACGGTAGCAGGCGGGCGGAGCCGAGAGCGGAAGGCACGAAGAAGTCTGCAGACGGCGGGTACAACGCGCAGGCGACGGCGGTCCGACAGGTACGGGCTACGACAGACCTGTGACCTGCCAAAAAAGTACGGCTGCGGGGTACAGGGGTCTGCGGACCCCCAAAACAAATTGATTTTTTTTGTTTTTTTTTTTGCTTTCGGAATTTTTAAAATTTTTTTAATTTTTGACAAAAATATTTCAGAAAAATAATTTTTTTTTTCTGAAAAAATAATAATAAATTTCGAAAATCCGTACGATATAGCAAAATTGGGGAAAAAAATTTTCTCACCAAAATAGACCGACTTTATAACCAAAATTCATGGAAACGGCCTTTTGGACGCAATGGCGAGGTCGGATCTGGTCTAGGATGCCTCCAAAAGATGCTGCTCCTCAGATCTGCCTCTTGATGTCGCAATAATGCCTCTTCAAGACGAATCAATGAAGCCCCAATGGCTCTAATACCATGTTGGATTTTGCCAAGATCAAGGGGTCAATGAAATGTACAAAATAGAGACACAATATAGGACAAGAATAAACTGTATTCTTATCAATAGAAAATGATTCAATAGTTGTTCAATAGTTGTTACATACAATGTAGAAGAGCCTGCTTATATAGGCAAGGCTAGGGATATGTATGAGCACACAAACATGACATGTGGCTCAATAAGAAACAAGGGTAGGTAGGAAATAGGTGTGGGTAGGTAGGAGAAATAATATAATATTCCACATGAGATGGATCACCCACCGAAGGTGGAATTATCACTCCACTATAAGTGGATATGATAGTGTAATAACAAGATCAACACCATAAAAGGTGGAATTTCTCCTACACACACTATCCCAATGTGGCACAAACACCCAAGTGTCTCATATCCAAACCACTATGAAATGCATTATCCTAAGTAAACTTAAGTAAGTGTAATAATATCCATGATGAATAATTATTTACACCAACAAGGAGCTTACAATACGTCCTGTTAGGAGCAGACCCTGTTAGGAGTCACCCGGTTAAGGGATTTGGATGTGCAGCCCGGTTAGGAGCTTAATGACCTGTTAGGATCAACCTCGTGAGAGGATTTATAACTCTTTTTGAGAGCTACCCTGTTTGGAGAATTTACAAGATTAAGGCATGTTAGGACCTACCCGGTTAAGGGATTTAATCTGTTGTAATTGTTAGAGAACAACAGTGAAAAAGTGATCTGTTACTTGCACTTCTCAGCTTGCTAAATCAGATCCAATTATACTTCACTATCTGCAACTCTCAAGCACATCTCACTCTTCTCCGGTACGGCTTCACACTCTTCTCTAAGATCACTGACACAATAAACATCAACTAAGCCAACATAAATAATGCTTTCCACTAGGTCGGACACTAAACCCTAAATTACATCATAGATCATCACAGATCTTTACAACTCATTACAGATCATCATATGGATCATTACAATCAATATCGAATCAATATCAGTCGTTGATTGATCATAAGTCATCACGACAAATCGATCTAGTACAAAGTCAAACCCTTAGCTCACTCCACTAAGCACTTTGCACATTCCCAAAAAATTTGTTCTCCAAACATGCCAAAACATCTTTCAAACATTTCATGTGGTTTGTGCCACGTTATCATCAACACGTGAACTTGATGTCTATCACCACCATACCAAAAACCATTACCGGTTTGGTGATTTCATCACCAGTTCTAAAACCCTACTAAAACCCTAGCAAAACTTCATTAGGAATTAGAAACATGCCTTCTGATAGTCATCACAAGATGCAGTTCCGGTCAGATACTCATTACCATGATAAAAGCTTACATTCCAAACCGCAAATCACCAATCATCCGCTTCAAGTAAAACATCTCTACATATACCGGTTAAAGTCCTATTTCACAGTCTTCTCTATATTGCCGGTAAACCCTATCTCCGGTAGACTAAATCACTTAGATGACAAACCAAACATCAAATAACATCAGTTAACATCATTTAACATCAGTTGCCATCAATGATAACACAAATAACTGATCAAGTCATCTAATCACAAAATCTCAATCTCTTCATCACAAATAATCTTCTATCCTCTATCGATGCAGTCATCAGTCTTTAACTACATCACCTCATCTACATCAGTTATGCCAGACATGCCAACATTTTCAATCCAACACATTTACCGAGAAGCAAATGAGGAGGCAATCTTTATCTCAAATCATGCGATAGATCAAACAGTCCCAAAGATAATCTCCAATTCCAAGGCAAGTTGGACGGGAGTGTCCATTCCAAAAATATCTTCACATGTTGCCGTCGAAACACAAAGCTGTCAAGGAAATGACTCTACATGCTAATACAGCCGGATAAGGATCTAGGTATATGTGGCTTGTAGAAGGGTCGGAACTCTTAGACAATCAAATTGGCAATATTCTCTTAGATTATTTTTGACCACGTGACCCCCAAAGCATAAAGATATAAGGATGATAAACTCACTTCTCAAAATATGCAAAGCAATGGGTTCCCATTATATTTTGGTTCACAATTGCGACTACAAATGCAACTATGGCTCTGTGAAAGAATAGCTGAAAGAGATCTTTGTCTTGGAGGGCAATATCGAAGAAGATGTTATAAAGAAGATCAACTTCTATTGGGCGAACACTCTCATAACGCTGCCCTGTTGGAACGTTGTATATATAACATTGCACGGACAACGGGCAACCATGGTGATCCAAAGCAGGTGATTAGGAGATTGGTGGTGTCAGGACTCAGGGACAGAGCACTTGCAGCATTGGAGAATCTGAATCCGACAGCCCAGACTGGTTTGGCTGCGGATGCATTCACTGTGGAGGAAGTGCTAGAGAATGGATGCAAATATGACACTATCAAGGTGATGCGTGATGGTATTGGTAAAAACAATATGGAAACTTATGATAGTGTAATGTCTGTAAATGAGAGCCTGCTAGGAGATTGGTGGTGTCGGGGCTCGGGGACAGAGCACTTGCAGCATTGAAGAATCTGAATCCGACAGCCCAGACTGGCTTGGCTGCAGATGCATTCACTGTGGAGGAAGTGCTAGAGAATGGATGCAAATATGACACTATCAAGGTGATGCGTGATGGTATTGGTAAAAACAATATGGAAACTTATGATAGTGTAATGTCTGTAAACGAGAGCCTGATCTCGTCTGCACAAATCGAGAGATCTCAGGAGGTCATAGAGGCTATAAGGACCTTATTGTTCTCTCTTTGTGTTTGATATGTAATCATTTCTTCTCTGCAATATAATGGTAGCTACCCCTTGGTAGCAGTTTGTTGTAAAAAAAAAAAAATATGCATCATATTAATAATAATTAAAATATAAATTATATGTTATAAAATCAAATTTTCAAATTCAAATCCAGGTGCTAAGGATTGGACCCATGCACCCTACAAGGGAAATCATATTTATGAGCATTTGGGGTAGGAATTTAAACATCTTGACATGAATTTCTGACAAGTGCAATTCAATTTTAAGGACTGGTACCTGCAAGGGCAAAACCCTAGCGGTAAACCAAGGTTAGGGCAAAAACCCTAGCCTACAAATCATCAATTCCACCGGTTATGTTAATTCCCTGATCAAATCTATTTTCCTCTACACGTATTCGAGGAGTTTACCACTAGTTTTCAACACATTCTGGGTACGTGAACAGATAAATCCATTCCTCAAACTGCAGGCCATCCAATCACCAACCTGGAAGTAATCAGCAGCAGCAAATCACAGAAGTACAGGTGTATTTCAAGATTTTCAGGCCACCATTAAGGCAGGAGCTAGTCAATTAGGGCATCCAGCAGATCAAGGAGCAGGTCTTCCACTCAACATTCAGCAATTTGTCCTTCTCCAGGCAGCCACACTCTTAGATCTGCTTTCATCACACCTTCCAGAAAGCAACCTTTTCTACCCAGCGCAGCAACATTCCACATCATTCAGATGTGGACTAAGGAAGAGGAAAGACCTGACACTCAGACCTTACATTGAAAGGACGCAGATCACACTCAAGTTACCACATTATCAAGATAAACACTCAGATTGTACACAGGGCTATCCAATCTATAAGCGATTGTTGCCATTCTACCAGACTTGAGTCATATTTACAATCCATAGATGAGCATACAGACATTTACACCAGTTAAATGAAATCAATGCTGCCAAATCATTCAAATCTCAGACGTCATTATGTATCAGAGATTTCTATTACAAAATTAAGGTTACAGTTGTGTTGATATTGCAATTTCTATCCCTTACTGTTTGGATCAGAGTTGTAGTTCATTAACGATAATTTTCTGTTTAATCTTTATTCAAGTGTCCTCCTATTCTGTGGAGAAATTTGGGTTAAAAAAATTGCTGCAATCAGGGAACTGTACTCTCATCACAGCCTGGGGCCATTATAATACAGCCACATTTCATGATAGATTCACACAGCCTTGTAAATTTCCATGGCCACAGAGTGGGCTTTGATGAGCAAATTCAAAATTTAAGATCAAGATCAGCCTCCGCAGCACTCGTCTGCTGAGACAGAGACTTCACAGTCCTCAAATGCACACAAAAGATGGTAACGTTTTCAAAACCTTTCACAATGGCATGGAACAGAATGTCTCTTAGGTTCTCAGAGGGTTTGGAGCATGGCACCTATTACATCTTTATGTAAACGGCAATGGCAGGCCCCAACATCCTGTACTGACAATAAGTATTGATCATGGTATTTAAGTGCACTTGGCTACCGATGGAGGCCTCTCCCATGAGCTGCTCCACCTTCTTGCGCTGTTGTTCGGAAGACTTTGTCTCAATCATGATTTGGTATGTTTGGTAGTATGTGTCTGCCGGCTCTCTGCTGGATAGTCCAGTGAGATATGTTACAGGCAAGCTCAGAGTCTTCCAATTGTTTGAGGACATAAGTTCCTTCCTGGGGTCTGATATTGGTTAGTTAGGTGGTTGTGTGTAGGTTCTCTCCTGGCAGTACAGCAAAATATGTCATGGGAAGGGTCAGGGTATTTCTATGTTAAAGGAGACAGGCTCCTTCCTAGGATTTGAATTTTAGTATGTTTGGCGGTGGTGGTTGTAGGTTCTCTAATTTGCAGTCCAGTGAATTATGTAATAGGCAAGGGCAGAGTCTTTCTTTGTTTTAGGAATATGGACCCCTTCCTAGCGTTTAAAACTGGGCTGTAGGGATTTGATCCAGCTCTTAAATTGTGTTCCAATGGGTGTGAACTGCCTAGGGGTTATGGGTACTGGGTCATTCTGATTGTTATTGGATCACTCACCCAGTTGGCATTTGCGGTTGCAGAAGATGTTAATGATGCTATTGTACTATTGGTGGTTTGAGTTCCACTGAATTTTCTCCATTTGAATGATATGAACAGCTTTGAAGGGAGTATAATAATGGCCTTTTTAATTCAAGCTTAGTAGATCTCTCTAAAAAGAATGGTTGAGTAATAAAGATTCAGAATCTTACTGGAATTTGAAGAGCTTATGCTGTCGTTGCTGCTTGTAACCTGATTTATATAACCTTTTACCTCCATCTTGATTGTGTTTACTTTCTTTTCCTGCTGCTTCCCTCTGATTCTGGTAAATAATCGCAACCTGTGTTTGATAATTTTAACTGTCTTCGTGCTTAAAAGCCATTTCCCACTAGGCGAGAGCAAATTACACATAGGCTAACATTCTAGTCCTGTAGCAGCTATAGTTTGAAATAGATTGGTGGATTTACGAAAACAGCATCTGGTTTGAAGGCTTTGATTCCATGATGACAAATTTCATGGCTTAGAGCTCGACTGAGTACATCCTCATTCTCCCGCTCACATGCTCATTTCAGCTCTATTGAACATTTATTTATGAATCCTCGCCCGCGTCTTCTTTTGCCCAAAGCACCGTCACAAATTCTGCTTGTCCCATTGAGTCGAGGGCGAGAAGTTGCTCTGCCTCCTGCTTTTGGGGTTTTTTTTTTTTTAAGTCCCGCGGTTCGAATGTATGAATTATTTTTGTTCGACTGTTTTGGTTTTACGGGTAACGGAATTTTTTGGCGGCACCAGACAAATAATCCGGCAGATTGTAATTTAAACTTTAACGGCTAACCCAATATCGGTGTGCATATATTAGCATTTACGTCGTTAGAAGGTGTGTTGACACGGAGACAACATATTCTTTTTGGGAAACAAAATTGCATTTAATTTTATTGACTAGGATAACAATTTTTAAGTGAGTATTTATTCAATGAAGTATAATTTGGATATAAGATTCAAGAGACACAAAGCATCAAGTTTCTACCAACAAGTGTAAAGACCATGAGATATTTAAATTTAGTTCATCGGTAGTGAGGTTAGATTTGTTTTTTAAATTGTTTTTAAGATTGAGGAAACAATGTGCACGTGAACAATATAAGTAAGTTAAATATATATTTGTTAATATGCTTCATTAAAAGTAAATTTTGATAAAATAAATTATAGTAAACATGTAAACCAGAACATATTTGGTTAAATATATGTTGAACAAAAAATGGATATAGAGGAAACATATAAAGTAGAACAATTTTGCGATTATAGTATTGTAGGTTCATTATAAGTTTGCTTCAAAATTGTCATTGTTCAAAATATAATCATCTAAGTGCTTTTATCATTGTCAATTGTGAATAGAAAATAGTCAAACGCCAAACAAATAGCAAATGAGTATCACAGTACCCATGGCCAATATTATAAAATGGGAAGTCTTTTTCACAAGGACGAGAAGTGCGATAAGTATAATCATTTGAAGTATGACTATCGGCAATCCCATTTGGATCATTTGCTCATACTCACTGGGCATGTCAACACTTTTTTTGCAATGTAATTTGGTCATCTTGATGTGTTGATCTGGTCCAAAACATATGTTGCAAAATGTCATCAATTTAAGAATGCAATTGAAAATACTTCACTTAATAGGAACTTAGTAATTGTCAGGCATTGTATTGTCTGACTTATTGGCCACTAAAATCCATTGCATTGATAATGTTTATGAGTTTATAGAATAGGAGAAAAAGAAGTTGTACAAGCTCCAGATTGAATCATTGAAAACTATAAATGAAAAAATGAGTCAAACTAGAGGTATCGAAAAGATTCATGAAACACAAGTAAATATTCAGAAATATTTTGGTTTTGTCAATGTAACTCCGTAAGCATCATGCAAATAATAGAGCTGTTAGAGAGCATCTTATACATGTTCACAAATTTTTATAGATTACCAGTGCTCTTCACATATCTCTTTAGCTTAACGACCTAATGGATCAACAGAGTGGTGTAAGCTTGGACTTCATTGCAAGTTCTATACTTTGCTCTATTTTCTGAAGTCTAGCCTTCAATTTTTGCACTTCAGCTACAATCTAGGAACAAATTTGACAATGTGGTTGTTCTGTGATAGACCCACTAGCTGCTTTCCCAATGGAAAAATTAGAGACAGTAGTGAGTAGAGGCATTTTTTGTGGAATCTTAAGTGTCCACATGCGCACTGTAAGCCATGTGCTTCATCTTTGAATCAAAATCGACTGTCTTGAACATGTTAAAGAACATGTTATCTTTAGAGCACACAAGAGGATGTTGAACAGCCATGTCAATAGGTTTTCCATTGTCTACAATACATTACCAAAGAAACTTATTAGTAGATTGATCATTTTTCTAACAATGCCAATGAAATCCAAATTTTCCATGATATAAGCTATTGATTTGTAGTCCTATTATAGTTAGTTGGTATAGATAAGATATGAAAACATGAGATAATTTTTAAGTTCGTACCAGTGATTTTGTTCATTGAAAGGCAATCAGATTGTGTATCTACCAACTTTTCTATAATTGCACTTGGAAGTTTAGATACACCAAGTAAATGCATTTAACATGCACTGAGAGCTAATATGAGTTGAATTGTTCTTTTTACTTTCTTCATTAGGATAACTGAAATCTAAAAGTGGGAAGTATTCTTTGTCACAACCCTCCTTTATCACTTTTTATACAAACTCTATTATATTTTTGGATAAACTATTTAAATGATTGAATGAATATCATAAAAGGATAAAATAATAAAACTCACACACACACATGGAAAATATACTTTTTTCTTAATTATTTATTTAATTTTCCTCACCCAATTATGGCACATGTTGTAGGAAGAATAAGAAGCTTCTAGAGGATTCTCCACCACCTTGCATGTAACTCCTCCCACTAAGTCTAATCGATTTGCATGAAGTCCAAAATTGGGAAAGAATCTCATTTTTTAATTAAAATTATAGATAGTGGAATAGAGGGATGGTTTCTTATAAAATGTTATGCAAGTTTTCAAAAATGGGGGATTGGTTATTCCATAAAGAAATTCTTCTCTCAAGTAAATTTTTTTTGTAGTCATATTTCATTCTTTTGAAAATAGCTAAGATTTCTTTGGAGGATTTCTTTTCAAGTTTGAAGATCAAGGGAGGTTGATTGAAGGATTCATAGGGGATTCTTCGTCAATTGCAACTATCTAGGTTTTTCTTCTTATTTAGTTTTATTTTGAATCATGCATTTTTACATTTGCTGTGAATTAAATTAGATCAATCTTGGTTTAATGCATTGCTGAAATTAGTTTTGAAATCTTGTTTTTCAATTCCTTACTGATATTTGGATTTTTGTTGTGGATTAGTTTGAAAAATTAAAATCTTGTTTTTCAATTCCTTGCTGTAATTTGGATTTTTGTTGTGAATTAGTTTTGAAGAATTAAAATCTTGTTTCTTATCTACTTGTTGTATATTGGATTAATCTTATTTTATATACACACTGTGAATTAAATTCAAGGAATAAAATCTTGCTCTTTTTTTTTCTTGCTATGAATGAATCAAATCTTCCTCTAGGAATAAGTTAACTTCTTTGCAAATCTCAGTATACTTGTTATTCTGTGAGGAAGCGAAATATAAGTTTGTCTCTGTAAATTTTAGATTGAAAAATGGATTATAAATACACCTTATGAGCTTGCATTTTCCAGTATATTCATCTATCTTTCAATCATCTGTACATGGCTAGAAACGATTTACTTTCCCTGGATTGTTTATCTCTGTGAATAACTCTCTATGAGGAAGCGAAATATAAGTTTGTCTCTGTAAATTTTAGATTGAAAAAAAAAATAGATTATAAATACACCTGTATGAGCTTGCTTTCCCCAGTGTAAATCATCTATCTTTCAATCATCTGTACAATGCTGGAAACGATTTATTTTCCCTGGATTGTTTTATCTCTGTGAATAACTCTCTGGGTTATTCACTCCTGTGAATGAACCCTTATTGTTTACTTTAATATTTTATCCTTATTGTTTAAAAATCTACTCTCTGTGTCTAATTAAATTAAACTGGAAACCAATCTAAAATAGTTATTTGATTACCTATATTATTCATGTTTTATTTTCATAAGTCAATACTCCCTTGTTATATAAATTATATAAATACACACACACACACACACACACACACACACACACACACACACACACACACACACACACACACACACACACACACACACACACACACACACACACACACACACACACACACACACACACACACATATATATATATAATTCGTTTCGAATAAAAGAAAAAAAAAAAAAGAGAAATTCATATTAATGCCGATGATTAAATGGCGGTCAAAGTTAATAATTCCGCATGGCGTACGGGACGGTTATTGTAACCGCCAGGGAGGGACAGTGGTACCCTCCACTGCCCTACGGTCACTGTTGCGGCAGTGATCCGCAGGGGAGTGGGGGGGCCCGCAGAGTCCCCTCAACCCCTACGGGCCTGCACATGCAAGACCGCAGGGGGTGATGGGACCCGCGGTCCCCACCCCCTATTTAGCCCATTTACTATTAACAACAATGCATTTTTTTTTATATTATTACAATTGGAAATTGCGATGGAATTTTTTAATAATTGTTTTAATTAAAATTTAAGTTAATTTTATTTTTATATAATTTTTTTTTAAGTTAGTTTTTTTTTTTCTATATATAATCATTTTTAATTAAATTTAAGTTAATCTCTATAATTGTTTAGTTAAATTTTAAAGTTAATAAGTTAGCAAGAGATTGAAATCAAAAAATTATTGTCTCAATCCCCTTAGGGATTTATTGGATTATTTGATCAATGATTTTGATTCACTTAAAAACAAAGAAGTCTTATTATTTCAATTTGATCCAAAATTTCCAAAAAAGTATAAGCTAATCACTCATGTGGAATTAGTAACTCTATTAGTTTCACGATAGGAGTAAACACTTCTTCATGTTGTATGCAAATGACGCTACTTTTGCATTGCATTTATATTAATTCGCATTCATTATCTTCATGCAATTGCACGTAAGTTCACAATTATCATTATCATGCCAATACATGTATTAATTTGTTTAGTTGTAGAATAATGATATTTCTCTTTTTCAAATAGTATTTAAGTGTCACCAAAGTTCGCAAAGTTTAAGTTATGTACATCCATTTCATAATTATATTTCAAGCATGATGTTTTCATAAGCTCTTAGTTTAGAAACTAAACAAAGGAAGTTGGGAAACCAAAACTAGCAGCGTTCGGTATATACGGTGCCTCTAGGTCACGCTTACGGGTAATGCCGTCGTGTTGAACTACTGCACTTAACACCTAATAAAGCTGCATCAACGACGTCTGTGGCATCGTCCCTATAAATCGTCGGGGAGTAATAAGGGACACTTGGAAGTTAAAATCCGAGGGGCGAGAAATCCTCCTTGGATCGATAATTTAATAAGATAATCCTTAAATGATTTTACATCCGTTAAGTTAAACCATAGTAAACCCCCTTTAGAGTTGGTTAAGTAAAAATGCTTTATGGAATTAATTTTTGAAGAGATAATGTTGTTGATTGGCAATTGGTCAAGGGTGACGCTTATGATAAGAATTAGGATCTAGTTATTTTAGGCCACAAGCAATAGGCCATCTTGAGCCCTTGCGTAAGTGCTACCATCGTGGGTAGCAACCGCAAAGAAACTGTCTGGGACATTGACCCTAGAAAGGGTTGCGTACCCACAAATCAGTTTACATCAAACCATAGAATAGAAAATAGAACCACATACTTTACGCCTTGATCCCGTGCCGAAGCGGGTATGTAGGCAGTCTTGGGACGGAGTTGTCCCTCGTACTCAGGCGTTCATGGGTGGGGTCTAGGCTTGGTTGAGTAAGAATCCTATTTGAAAGATAAGATAATTAAATTGGAAAAAGAAATTCAATGCATACTCGGAAGGAATCCCGTATGGATTCGCTTGACTTCCCGAGGCTTTAAGCCAAATTCCGAGGCGGAATTCAAGCTTGTATTATTTAATTACTCCGAAGGACGGCAACCTCGGTGCACTTCTGTTAGAAGAGTGTAGTACTTAGTGAGTGGCTCAGGACCCGAATGGTCCCGATGAGTCTAAGTCTCTAGCCAGAGCATCTCCTATCCCGTTTGGATAGATGCCTACCCCGTATGGGTAGATGCCTATCCCGTATTGGATAGATGGGATCTTATGTCCCGTATGGACAATTGCCTAACCCGTATGGTTAGATGCTCATCCCAGATGGATGAATGCCTAATCCTAATGGATGGATGCCCAGAGTATGCAATTGAATAAAACATAATGATTAAATTAAACACACAAAAAAAAAGAATACTCAATTTTGTTGAATCAATTATGGTGGGTTACTACATTCTTGGACTTTTTGATCCAATAAACCTGTACCTGGATAAGTATCCTCTATAAAAACTTATTTCACTTTGGGTATAAATGCCTTCGATGCAAGTGGATCAGAAATAGCAGTTGACACCATGTAAACAAGGTCGTATTACAATTGAGCAAGCCAATCACTCACATTGTGATTAGGCAAAGTGCTTTTTTAAGGATCCAAAATATGAATAATGTCATCAACTTTGGTGGACATAGAAAAACTAGAACGATTAATATTAGATGAGGGATGGCAACTTGAAATGGAACTTGTATTAATGGAATTGTTCAAACTAGTATTCTCATAAGAGTCTTGAGAATAAAGATACTTGGAAGCAAATGAAGATGTTAAATTACTCTCCATATTTGAATTTTCCAAATACTGTTTTTGATAGGTACTTGTACTTTGATATCCACTTTTGTTTTTGCTTTTGCTTTTGCCTGCTGCCTCCAAAATAACTCCCTGTAAATATGTGCCAGTACCTTTGTCGACATGGTCACTGTCCTCTAATACATTTCCTGAATTTTTCCTATCATAATTAGAGAATGGATCTTGCATTATGTTCGTAGCTTGAATCAGCAATGTGTCTAGTTTGGAACTCAATTCTTGTTTTGAAGATGACAAAATATTTTGTTTAAATAGATTGCATGACAATGAATATCTATAATCAAAATTTGTTCTTTTTTTCATTGATGTAGCAGCTATGTCATAAGCATTAGCTGCTTCTTCAACAATATCAAATGTGCCAAGCCACCGACGTCGCTTAGATTTAGGGTCTCTAATTTCTACAGCATATCGACCCCATGGATGTCTCCTGGCACCTATGTATCTATTTTTCTTTCCACAATAGTTGAATTTCTTCAATTTCAATTTTAGAAGCTAATTTTGTTGTTTTTCTTCTCCAAACTCTTGAGAACCTGACTGCACTAGCAATTTGTCCATTTTCTTTTGGATTCCCTAGTTTAAGTACAATTTTAGTTCGTATGCTAGGTTAACTTCTGAAATAGAAGTGTAGCTAGAATTTGATTTTATCGTGTACATTCTGAAATGTAGCTAAAAAAATGTATTCTAATGTTATGTATTTCAAAAAGTTAATATTAACCATGTCTAGGAAAATGAGTGCAAAAAATTAAATATGCTACATACTTGAATTATACGGCTTAGTGTAGTTGTTGTCAGATACAAGTCAACTCACAACACCTGTTTGAGTAAAATCAATGCAAGTTGAGTATTTTAGACATGTATACCATTAAATAACATGTTAAACAATCATATGTATGCACAAAGCCACTTATTTGTACTCATGTAACAAAGAAATTGTCATGCACAAAATTTAAACATCAAGCATTTTGTAAACTACACTAACAATGTGTGAAGATTGTTTGGTAATGTGAATAATTATATTGATATGTCTATGGAACTACATTATCTCTACAATGCTAAGTTCATTTTACACTACATTTTCGCTATTCAATATATGTTTATAATAATCATGTCTTTTTCTTTTTTCCGTTTCCACAAATGTTTGTCATATTGAACATGGTTGTAATTGACTGACACCGCTTAACTTATGTTACAAGTGTTGAGACATGGACCAGCTAGGACTCGAACCTAGGACCTTCCATATGCCGCTGGAGTGCTCTACCACTAAGCTACTGGCCCCTCTTGGACCAGTCCATCGTCGGTCCGGGTGTGGCTTATTTCCAACACCAACAACAAGATATGAGAAACAAAGAACAAAACTTGCAATCTCTAGAGTAGAATATGGAAAACTTGTGGATCAATCTCAAACTTTGTGGATTAAATTTTGATTAACATGAACATATTATGTGTGTGGAATTGATTTGCACCACAATAATGATTTGATAAAAAAAATGCCTAAAATTATCAGTCTTGTTACAATGATTATCTCAAAATTTAAAAAGACATAACACTTGTAAATAAATCTTAATTCTTGAAAGTTCAATTTTAAATTTTCTGACCATTATATATTGTGCAAGATAAAATATGTCCATGAATATTCTCACAGCTTCTTGATATCTAAATTTGCTAATGTAGTGTATAAGGACACCATTGATGAGATTGTCAATTTAATAAGTGGACACTTTCCCCTATTTCAAATGATATTATCAATTTAATAAGCAGACATTTTTTTGCAATTTCAATCCCCTTGGTGAACCATATTAGCAATGATCTGAAATATCAAATACATGTAGATGGATTCTATGCAAATGCAATTTGTTTGTCCGTGTAGAAATCAAAATTAATTTTTTTTAAGAATTGGTGGAGTGCTTAGTTAGTCATGGGAAAGGTGCTGGCTTGACTCTTTGTGACAAGCGTGTTAATTAGCGGAAAACCCATGTGTGCCCTCTATTCATTCACATTTTGTATACATGCATCGGAACAGTTTCAGAGGGAACAACTGGCAAAAGCTTCCTCTGAATGAGATTTTACCCTTGGAGAAAGACTTCTAGAAAAATATCCAGTAGGTTATTTGAGAAGCGTCGAAATTGGGTTGAAGCCTCTCTATCAACTGGAATTGCTTTAGAAATTGCTGAAATTGTTTATCAGCATTAAAAACCTTTTTCAAGTTTGCATAGTTGTCACTTGATTGCAATAAGGGTGTTATTATGTTTGTTGTTGTATGGACTTTCTCAAATTTTTGGTCACAAACATCTCTGGTATTTTTTGGCACTTCCATGCTTTTTAGGTATTGCACCGGCCAGAGACATGATGGTTTTCCCAGGAATTATGAGCGCAGCCGATCAAAGAACATGAAGGCAACAAGTATGAGAAAATTTAAACGCTTAGATTCTACCCTTAAGCTGTTTCATTTTTTTGCTTAAATTTTGTTTTAATTTGAGCAAATTTTGTTTTAATTTGAAAGAAATCTAGTTGAAGACAAAATTTAGGAACTGACTTTGGTTATTTATTAGGTGCATTATCAGTTTTCAAGGGGTGAGCAGCATAAATTCTACAAACCTACCGCCATACATACTATTTAGCTTTTGAAAGATAACTTTTTCTTGTTTTAGACTGGGTAGAGCAGCGGACCTCGTCTTCTCTAATTTGTTTCCTTTTTAACAGTATTCAAATCTGGTGAATTTATTTGGATACAATTTTGTTAATCTGAGTTCTAGTAAAAATCTTGCCATTTGATACATAGTTAATTGGCCTTTGAACAAATTTTTTAATTTTCTAACATATCCTTAATTTTTGGAATTACCCAAATTTCAAAGAAACGGACAGAAACCAAAAAAACTTTATCAGATAAGGAACTCTCTGCCAAAACTGTAAACCACCAAAGGGAATCATTCAAACTCCTCTGCTTGTGTTCAAGGGTGATACATTGGCTGCGTTAGAATCACTCTACAAGCTTATCAGTTGAGACATGGCCAACGTCATAAAGTGTTGACAAATTGTATTCAATCCACTGTGTTCAAGCTAGGGTTTTCTAGCATAACGTAAGCTTCATCCATGATCCCTTGAAAGCTGCTAAAGAGACAAGAGGGCAATGAAGAATGGCAGTGCATAGGTGATACCTAAAGACCAAACTACTGTTTTAATTGCTCAGGTTCACAATCTGAAGACGTTGCTACTACAGAGTTAAGGCGAAGCTATCGAGCCAGGCAACAGTACTCAAATGTTGAGCCAAGGGAACATAGCAGTTGATATGGACAGAGCGATTGAGAGAAGACACTCCCTATGGGGAAGATGCTAGCTCTAAAATGAGAGTTTCCTGCTACAGAGTAGAGGGGATACGGAAAACAACAAGCACATCCCCCGCTCCCCCATCATGCGATTTGAGGGTACCCTCAACAGCTAACAAAGGCCAACCAAAAGAGGAAGGAAAAAAATTCCAAGAAACAGATTCAAGACCAATGTGATAGCACAAATTCAGTCAAAAACAATTGCCAACTCTGCAATAGTGTGCCAATAGCCAAATAAAAAAATCGTTTTACCTGTATGCATACAAATAAAAAATTGGCAAAGCTGGAAACCAGCTAGCAAACAATGAACACTGCTATATTTCAAGTAGAACTGATCACATACGGGAAAGCATAATAAATGTTTGGAACCTATCCTATTTGATACTACTTTGAAAGCATACTTCTTTTCTGTGCAAAATCCACTTAAAACAGTATGTAGGCTCTTCAACAACTCTACAAAAGATAACAACATTGTTCGGTAAAGCCAAGAAAAATGACTGGAACACAAAAACTAAGGCCAATAGGTCAATAAGTACCATTTACAAAAAGCCTGCAATAGAAATGATATGTCTCTATCACAAAACCTGCAATCAGAAAGCCTGCGAATAGATGGAAACACTCCTGTAGAAACACGATAACTGAGAACCGGTTATCAGAGCAATGCCAACGACTTCTTTAAAAATCTTGCCCATTCAATAATGGAAACGCATCAGCGATTGTAAAAAGTGAAATGTACGAATGCTACAAGACTGTGTCGGAAGATAATGTATCGTATGTAGCACATTCTGGATATTGCATAAGGCAACAAATGTGTATTGTGCTCATTCAATAGTAGAATGCAATTAATATATAGAAATTTGTCAAAAAAATCAATTAAATATACATTGAATGTGGATATGGCAGAAGGTAAAATATGTGTATTGTACTTCTGCGAACAGTGGAATGCATTCAATATATACACAATTGTCAAAAAAACATTAAATATGCATTGAATGTAATTCTATTTGTCAACGAAATACATCCCATCATATAATATTTAATTAGTTTTTAGTGGATTTCATTCAATGAAATAAGATTTGAAAAGATTTTTATAGAATTCAACAACCTTTTTACATTATGGAGGAGACAAAAAAAATTATTGTCAATACAATATTGCCTAATAACTAAATAAAATAAGAGCTGTGATACAGCTAGAGTCCCTGTCTTTTGCCAAAAAAAATGAGATTTGTTCTATGTTTGTGTTGAAAAATGTCAAGTTGAGCATTGAACATCTAAGATATTGTATGTATAAACTATTAAGGTTATTTGGAATAAAGAATCAAATATAGAAAAAGGAATTTGAATCTCACATGTGCATTAACATTAAAATGTTATATTAGCACAACATCCAAGTGAACTAAAACTTAAAAAAAAAGATTATATATATTTTCTACATAGATACTATATTGACTAAACTAATAATAAAATTAGAATGCAAAAATTACACACAAGTAAAAATTAAAATTCAAACTTGTATAATATTGGCTGTTGGTTTAATTTTATGTATTATTATATTCAATAGTATTAAAGGGTAGAATGTAATGATAGGAAGAGGTGACATACGAAATAATACAAATACAAAACAAATAAAATAGATATTTTTTATTAATTATCAAATTAAAAATATAATATTAATATAATCAAAATTATACATCATTAAAAGTTGAATTCAAACTATAATTTGTTTTGCTCAAATTTACTAAACGAATATTACAAATAGAATGCATCATTTACACATAAATAACAAATCAAAATTAAACTATACAAATTTACTAAACAAATAATAAAAATAAAATGAATATCATAAAACTAATAATAAAACTTATGACTGCTTTTTACTTTCAAAATGTCTTCTATGATAGTATAGACTGATTTAGTAGTTAATGTGCTCTCTTTTTTTTTGATAAACTAAATATAAATAATAAATATAATCAAGCAAATATTTATGCGTCTCTTAATGTATGAAAGACAGAGACATAGAAATGTTTGCAGATTTTTAATTTACGCTTTTCTTCATTTAATGTGCTCATTTATTAGCAAGAATTGCTAGCATTAATGGGCTCGACAACCGTGCAAGAAGAAAAAATAATGAGTGTAGGACAATATTTAGAAAAGTTTAGAGCTAATTGTTCATTGGTTGGAAGATTTTTTTTTTCAAAATTTTAATTGAAAAGAACCCTAGCAAAATTAAGAGTGACCAATCAGAAAAAAGGAAATTTTAGAAAACAAAAACAAAAGTGTTTCTAGGAACATATAGCTATCACAAGTTGTTGTGCTGATTCATCTGGCTAGCTATATTTCAATAATCTGATAAATCAATACCACATGATTTCATTTCAAAAGCAATAGATATATCACAATAACTAGACTATATACAGACATGAACATCAATAATGCTTACTGCTTAGATTCCATTTGTTCCGCTAAATGTTAAGGATTTTTTTACTATAACTTCCAAAACACAGTTGCTAAGATTAAAAACATGAGCAATAGGTTATACACATGAACATTGCATTTATCTTTAAAATCAAAATCAATAATGTAGTTTTTAAACAGTACCATAATATTTGAATAATCTCATAAATCAATATCACACACATGGTTTCATTTCAAAAACAATAGAAAAATCACAACAACTTTTTTTCTATTAAAAATTTAGTTAGATTTAATCACCGCTGAGAAATTACTATTGCAATCAATCAAAATACAATTTGAAACTGGTTAATCTAGCAGAGAATTACCATTAATTCTCTGCATGTTTTTTATATCGGTGAGCAATCGATATTAATAGGAATGAAAATATTTGACATAAAGACTTATTAATGATTTGTTTGGTCTACAAGTTGTTTGCTTTAGTGATCTACTAGATGATGATAACGATGCACTTAGATAAACAGCTTCTTAGACTGTATCATGCATTGGAATATTCATCATAAAACAAAAGATTAATTCAGCTCAATAGAGATCTTTGTAATTAGCATTGTGCTAGTTGAAATGAAGTCAATGCAAATAAATAGGTATTAGGAAATGAGAATTGTAAATTCAATTAAATGCCAATTCCTTGAAGTTGTCAAAAGCATTCAGCTGGACAAAGATGCCAGTGCTCATGCTGTGAAATTACCAACTAGAGTAATATCAATGCATGTTTAACTCTAATATTCTACATCCTATCATTGTAACTTTTGAAATTCAAGAAAGCAATGAAACAACTTGAAATAGCAACTTTTGTTTTTGAAAACTGGGTATTTTGTTTGTCTTTGTGCTAATCGCATAGTGGAAAGCGTTTGAAACTAAATTCATATGAGGAAATGGAAAAGCTCTACAAACACTTTACTATGAAATCCAATATATTAATACAGGCATAAATTAAAACAAGTAGATCAGTCACCATACCTATAGCCAAAGATATCGAATCAAAACTCTTGCTCAAGCCACAGTCTTGTATATTGTTGTGCACTTGCCATGTACCTAAACACATTTTAGCAGAGACAAGGGATAGAATGGTAAATTTGAGCTAAAAGATCAAACGCAGGGCTAAACTTGAGAACAAAGATCTAAGCGATTATGATTTGCGTATCTTCGTAATTAGGAATGATCTTGAGATGAATGCTGAATGCGGTAACACTTTACATAGAATCGTTAATATCTATGGTGATATTGATATTATTAAAATTCGAGAAATTTAATGAACTATGAAAATGCCGAATGCAATTAATTATATTCCAGTGAAACTTATGGAGATAATAATGTTACAACGGATTTGCTCAGAAGGATTGACACTCTAAGAATTTATAAAGAGATGTCAAAATGCAGGGGAAATATATCCAAATTGTAATATGATTCAAATACCTCCAAACTGTATAATTACAGTCAAATGGAGCAAAAAATATGATTCAAACGTTGAATGTTGTTAACCTTTTCCTTGAAATCGGCACAATGCAGGGGTAAAATTAAGCAAAAAGCTCAGTGCAAGCAAATCTTGTACAATGCAGCATTAGCCATGTACGAAATCCACCGCATTCCAGATCTAGCAAAAAAAAACTATTTTACAAGGTGGCCGAAAAAATTGCAACTGCCATGAAATGCAATGGTTGTAACATACACACAATTTTGGTTTGAGTTTTTTTGTTGCGGGTGCACAAACAGCATCGAAGGTGAAACCCCTACTAGAGACGGGGAAATAAGAATGGAATATTGATGTTATGGAGATTCCTATCTACATTTGCAAAAATGAGTCCCGAGCTTTAACCCATTAAATGCACACCAATGGAAGGGCCAACTTGGATAAGAGTATACAATTTCCCCTACAATTATTGGATAAGTGAATGACTGACTTGGTGGGAGGATGGTTTGCCCCTCGAAATTGTTTGTTGGGATCAAAGAGTACCTCGGGGGTAAACAAGATGCAGCCTGTAGTGGTGTGCTGACTTAAATAGGTCCTCTAAATTGTGGCTTTCAAAATTCGTGAAGAACCCTAATGCAAGCGGACAGCGAAATTGTTTGATCAAATGTTGATTTGCTGGATAAATAATTTCCTATGCATTACAGAAACCCCCAAATTCCTTCCATGGTTGCAGCAAATTTTGTGAGCAATGGAATATTATGCATTCACAAAAAGGTATTGGAAAGAGATTTGTAACCATTTCCTTTGTACATTATAAATTATTCATATAACTCTTTTATACACACGCCATATCCAGAGTTTTAGAAATGCTACTACTTCTAGAAAAATAACAAATTAAAAAAATTATCAATAATCTATACTACACTTTTCTTAACCCACTACAATTCCTGAAAAATGATATCGATTCTCCGATAAGATATGGTACGAAAACATAGTATTCCCAGCTACATTTGGTGAAACAATGTTTCCAAAATATGGGTATTGCTTACCTTCAAACCAAAGTACAAAGACAATTACAGTCTAGACAAAACGCTGGAGGCTATTAGTGGAGTCTGAAAATTTGGTGGTTTTTATATATCAACAAATAATATAGTTGGAGGATAAATAAAGCTTGCTTGACATTGCAATTTTATTCTACTACTTTGTGTGTGACAGAGGGTAACTACCCAAATTTTCCCGTCAAGTTGACAATAGGAAGAGGTTGTTGTGTATCCTACAATGGCAGATGTAAGAGAAGGGCAGCCCTAAAATGTGGAATGATAAATTTCCTTGCCTTAACCTAGACATATATGTTCAGTGTAATAACTCTGCAAAGGAAGTTGCAGTTGATAATGCAGATGGATGGGGTTTAATGATTTTTAGATTCTGAACTCAGTTGTTACCCCATGCTTAAGGGCAGGGCACCCCGACACAAGACAGAAATGAAATGGCTTGACCTGGCACACAACATTTTGGTAACCTTCCTGGCCTGGTCCTCGCTTAAACTTCTGGCATAAAGACTAGGGCAACTCGTGTGATAGACAACATAGTATACTCCTGCTCTGGGTTAACTGGAGAGAGTTGCAAACTACCTTTCGGAAGTGCATTGTGGCCAGTTGCGAAGAACAAGGAAAACGAAAATAACAAAATCGAGATTATGCACTCAATGTTAAAAAGAAATTCGTTTAAAAACTTGACACTATTTTGTCCAATGCCAAAAAAAAAAATACTCACCTTGGAAAAATAGGAGAGTTGTAGCAAAGCAATGTTAGATTGCTTGAAGGCAACACGCACTTCACTGTAAACAGAACACAAACCACTTCACTGTATTGAGAACACAAAAAAACAAATTCTCTTGCACACGACAACTGCAACAAAATGCAAAAACTCAGAATTAAAAGACACGTACATCAGTAAATAATAATAATAATAATAACAATTGCAGCAAATTAATTAAGACATGTACTTGTATTGCCCTCAACATAATATTTTCTCTACAAAAAATTTGGTAAAACCCCTGGAAAAAGTCATTGACCAATCAGAAGTTTTCAAAAAATAATCTAAAATGCATTTTAAAAATCTTTTCAATAAAATATGAGTTCATATGCTAAGTTGTTGTTTAATATTTTGATAATAAATTAATTAATTGCAATTGTTAGTAGCAACCTTATAAGGCATGGACTAATAAATGCAAAAATACATTTTTTGCAATGACTGTTTGCAAAAAAGACCAATAGGAAAAGAGGAAAAAAGTATTTAAAGAATTAAAAAAAATGTGTCTTAAATTTGACTATATAAGTGCTTGAAAAATATAAAAAATACAGCCACATGATTGGCTTTCTTTGAAAAAGAAATGCATTGAATGAATGCATTAGTTATCCTGCCTATCGGCCGGAACTAATAATGTATATAATCTATTGTTTTATGATCTGTTTATTTTTTTATAATTGTTTAGATAAGAATCAGTTCACGTTAACTTAGATGTGAAATCGAAAGACGGATGATATCTAAAGAAGAGTGGGCAGATAGAAGATGTAAATATTGTACTCAAGGAATGGTGGAGACAAAATAGCATTACAAGGATATTCAAATCAACTATATTGAGATGTTAAATGTAAACACCTTGAGTAATCTATTTGAAGAAGAAAAAATAACAAGAGATTCATATTTCTTGATAAAGTTGCATGGTAAAAGATCGAGGGTGCAAAAGGAAATGGAGGTTTAGTAGACACAGTGTTTTGGGCTTTGCATGCTTTTTCTTTGTTGGCTACCCATGGGTCCCATAGATTGTTTGGCTCCATGGATAGTATTAAAAGCATTCATTCATTCGTTCAAAGTAAAAGATGAAACAAAATTGAAGAGAAGCAAAAGCAATGAAAATTAAATTTCTGAGTTTTGTTGTCCTAGGTGAATTGTTGATTCACTGCATCAAGTGGTCTATTCACGAGGCCATCATTGAATTTAATATGCACCCTCTTAATTTGGCAATGGTACTTAAAAGCGTATCTCAAACAACAGAGTTGCAATGTAAATCATAAATTGCATTCTCGACCTATAATTGTAGAGAATGAATGAATAAAAGTTTAAATGAGATGGAATGAAAGATAGAAATGGTTGAGATTGCGTTTCAAAAAGTGGAGATTCTAAATATATATATTTTTTAAATATCCTTTGATAACTATTTTTAATAGTAAACATCATTTTTAAAGAGTGATGTGTACTATAAACGACATAACTTTTTTCTATGAAGAATAAAATTCTAATATTTAGAATTTAGATTTGTAACTACAATATCTAATGTATGCATATGGTCTCATAATGTTTTATTGAATTTATTTTAAATTAAGTTTTGAAGTCAAACCAATTACAATTTAGACATAGGTGTACCATTAGGGGCATAAGATTTTTTTGTATATATCGGAATTCAGTTTTATTTTTTTATTTTTTTTGTTGGATCAAGAACATCAATATAAATTGCATAGATATTTTTTGGAATTTTCTTTTGGTATTCTACTATTTTTTCACGTGTAGAACAGAGTGCTTGATTTTCAGTGAAAAACCTATGTTTAATTAAACTATAAAAAAATGTATAATAAAACTAAAATATATTAAAATTGTAGTTGATGGAAAGCTCGTTTCAAGGACTATAATCTTGGAGTTAGGTTTGTTAAGTTCATGTTACCTATTTTTGCTTCAAGCTCAATATGCCTCTGAAGGAGAAACAAGTGCTAAGTATGAAAAGAATACATGTTTTTCTCTAACTTGTTTGTTTCATGTGCAGATATAGGAAAGGTAAAATATAGCATGTGGGTTAAATGTGGCTCCCACGAGGGTTGAGCCCAACATGCTGATGGAGATGAATGTTACAAAGATAGATAGATCACATAAATAATTTATGATCCATTGCAAAATTCATTTTTGAATTTGGAGAAGCTCTGAAACCTTCACGTAAAAGCAAACTGCAGGGGTCGTGTGACAGAGGAAATGACTCAGAGGGTTTTGAAGCAGTCAGCTATCGGGTACCGGCAAAAGATTTTTCATGTTACTCTGATGATCCGATATGCCATTGGGTATTGGGAGGAGATTGTTCTTGCAATGTCGATGACCCGATAAGAATGTGCAAGTAGAGGTGAGAGTTATCGGGTATCGGCCGAAGGTTATTTTTGCTATCCTGATGACTCGATGCGAGTCATCGGCCATCGAAAGGAAAGCTTTTATGTTATCCCGCGAACCCAATGGAACATTAACAAGAAGACATATATGGCAATGGTCATCAGGTTAACTTGTTTGGAGCTAACCCGATGACCCGATGGAAAGGCCCAAGAAGGACCATTTATCCCACATTGGTCGCGCAAAGGAAATTTATCACATTTATATGCAAGGCCGCATATATCCTTAGTGTCAAAGCTTAAGGGCTTTTGACAAGGAGCAGTTCAGTGTCGGTGGGTCCCCCGCATGCGTGTGCATCTCAAAGTGGCCAAATTTTGCAGTAAAAGGGCAAATTAACAGGTGAGCAGGTTGCAAAGGATATGATGGCCATCGCTATACCGCTATGCGAAAGTGCTCGATTGTTAATCTCTGCGACTTACCGACTGGTGAGGTGGCGTCCAGGTGGAAGTTGAAGTGGCGCCCAGGTGGATCATGTAGCAAAATAGATGCTGACACGTGGTGACACCGTGGCAGAAGAGAGAGTTGCTAAGAGAGGCTAAGGGTCATGCAGGTTCGAGATAGATCAACGGTGGTCAAGATGATCTGACGGTTGTCGCTATGTCGCAATGCAAAGATGATCGTCGAGTTATCTTCGCGACTTGGCGACAAAGCATGTACGAAAAAAGGGCAAGGTAAAGATTGAGCAGAATGCTGAGATCCAAAGGCAAATCAAGAAAAGATCGGACGGTGGAGTGTCATTTCGGGGCTATCCATGACTGTCGTTGTACCATGGTTGTGAAGTGCCCAGAATGAATACCCTCGCGAAAGGTGGCAGGTCAGGTGGTGCTGAGGTGACACGTGGTGACACACAACAGAACAGGTGGCACGTCATCAAATTGAATTTCGAACAAACATTGGCTGCGATGGATCTCTAAACAGTTTCACTGAAAGCTCGGTTCCATCAACATAAGGTATCAATGAAACTAGGGTTTCAATGAGACATATAAGCAATTCGCCGAGGGAGGAAGTTTTTATTAAAGAAATAATATTGAACGAATCAAGGCGGGCCCAAGTCCAATGGCAGGTCCAAGTGGCGTGACAGGTGGATCTAATGAGCGAACTAGTGGTTGACACGTGGTGACACCATGGCATAAGAGAGAGTTGCTCGGGGCATGTTAACGGGCATGCAGGTTTGGGAAGATCAACGGTGATTAGGAAGATCTAATGGCGGTCGCTATGCCGCAGTGTAGAGGTGCTCAACCTGTATTCCCCACGACTTGGCGACTGAGGATGTGGAACACGCCATCGGCCATCAGAATAAGAGTTTCAATGCAATGTCGATGACCCGATGGAAACCATTGAGGGAGCACACCAATTTGGAAAAAGACATCAGCCATCGGAATAGGTGTTTCAGTGCCATTCTAGTGACCCGATAGAAAAGAAGGCGAAATGCAAAATTATCATCAGGCATCGGAGTAAGTATTTTGATGTTACTCTAATGACCTGATAGGAAATCATGTTGTTTTGGAGCGCACCATCGGTTGTTAGTGCAACATGTTTAGAAGCTACGTCTGATAAACCGATAAGAAGGTGCTCCAGTTGTAAACTCTTTGTCGACAAATGACTTAAAAGCGGGCCAAGTCTGGTAGCGTCCAAGTGGAATTGGCGACGAAGAAAGGAGAAGTCATCAGGTAGTAGGTTGTAGTTTTGGAAGAGTTTTCTCTCTCAGTTAAGCCCCTAGTTTTGAGGAGAAGCCTATAATTAATGACAGTTGTGTACAGTGAAAATGGATAACAATAATAACAATATTGAAAGGCTAAATGAATTCAACCACAAAACCCTAGCCTAACAATCAACAAAAATCCACCATAACATATGAAGATTACCTAAGACAATGCAAATCACATGAAATCACAAAGATTATACCATCACATGTCCAATAGGGTTTTGATCTCCATTCTTCCTATCTCCATTGATCTTGCTTGATATATTTGCTCTCAGATTTTATATGCACAAGAGCTCAACAAAGAATGGAATGTGGTTGCAAGTAGGATCGTAGTGTAGTCAAGTCCTCCAAATTGTCGATTAGGGTTTGATAATGAAGAAGGCATCTCCTTAAATAGAAGACACAATATGAAATGGAGGGATAAGATTGAGAGGTGTAAAAGGAGTTCGGCTATGATTAGAGGGTAGGTAGAAGAAATAATAAAATAATGAGAGGGGTAGGTAGTGTATGAATTAAGAGATGAATGACATGTGTCATGGGTAGAAAAGGTTAATGAATTAATTAAATAAATAAAGATTTATTTAATTCATAGTAGAAGTGGGATAATTAAATAAATAAGATATTTATTTAATTTAGGAAAAGGATAATTTAAATAAATAAATGTATTTATTTAAATGAGAAATAAGGCTAGAAGAGGATAAATGAATTAATTAAATAAATAAAGATTTATTTAATTAATAGAAGAATTAAGCTTAGATAATTAAATAAATAAAATATTTATTTAATTAGACTGGACAATTTTAGGTGTCTACAACAGTCAATCCATTTTGGAGCCAAAAAATTCAAAATTTGAATTTTTGAAGCTTTTGTATAAGTTTTTGTTTTTCACTTTGGAAGGGGGGTTCAGGAATTTTGGAGAGTTCGAGAGGTCGGGAGCTTTTGTACTTGTGTAGCATCATATATTGAGGCTCCTATAACTCATTTCTTTTGAGTTTTTCCAGAATTGTAATGCAGAAAATTCCTTGTTTTCAATAAAGAAGTTGAGTTCCTCCTTAAATTCTTGGGTCTAAGTGTTATGATTATAGATATTTTGATTAAAATTATGTGATTCTTTTGTAGAATCCTTCATTTAATCTGAGTTTCTTCATATGCTTAGGGATAAGGTACATGTTATAGTGCAGGTCTCCGATTGTGTATGTGATTTTGTTGCATCAAAATTTGTGAGAACATTATTGTTCTCCTTTTTTTTTAACATCAGTAAACTAGCCTTTCAAGAGAATAGTTTATGCAAACATGTATGTTTGAGTTGTGAGTTTGAGCAATTTCATTTGTTGGCTATCTTGTGGATTTGTAAGCAGTTTGCAGGTCTTTTATCATTGGTGGATCACCTAGCAGTAGTTAATTTTTAGTTTTATGCATATCCTTCTTCCCTTTTCTCAGAATTCCAATTTAGTTATTTAGGTGATCAAATAGGAACCCGACCTATAATCTGGAGGTCTACTCTTATAATAGGATACCCACAGCTTGAGAGTAGTCCAATGTGTCACTGGATTGCAGGAATTTCAAGCTTGCATCGGGTGCAAATCCACGTGACAACAATTCATTCCATTTTGATCCCCAACTCAAGCCTTGAAACCAAAAAGTCTACTGGAAATTTGAAGATGGAGGGGAGCAAGGGCAAAATAAGGGGGTTTAAATGAACACCCCTTCATTCAAACCCCCTTTAGCCCCTTCAAACGAAGGGGGATTCGAGTGATAGGATGTTTATTTGAACCTCTTAAGAACAATATTAAAATAATGGTTCGGACGACTTCGAACGAAGACCGACAATTGAAATAATTTTTAATGACCGACCTTCGTTCAAAGGCCTGACTGACCAAGTGATTTTTTATTTTTTTATTTAATATGCATATAAATAAGATCTTATTTTTTCCATTTTTAATATCATTGTTGTGAGATTAATTTGCATTTTTATCTCAAGGCAGATTTTGGAGAAGAAAAATTTTAGTAGAGGATTTGTCAAGCCATCCTTTACTTGAAGAAAAAAATAGGAAACAAAAGAATAGGACTGAGTAAGACTTCACAAAATTTTTCAACAAAATTGGAGCAACAATTGTGCAAAGCAAATTTGGCAAGATGTCAAAGAAAGAAACAAGGTATGCATTTTTTTTTCCTATTTTTAATATTATATCCAAAAATGATAATAATAATAATAATAAAATAAGTTTTTAGCATGTAGTAGAATGTCATTTATAGTTTTGAATATTAGTTTAAGTATATATTTCTCTCTCTCTAGATAGGCCATCTCTCTATCCTTCTCTCTAAGGTCATCTCTCCCTCTCTCTTTCTCTTTCTCTCCCTTGACTCAAGTCTTTTTTAAGCTCGAGTTCTTTCTCTTTCTACCATTATCTAGATCTTGAGTTGAATCTTCTTAAATCTTTTTCTCTCTCTGACTTAAGTCTTTTTAAAGCTCTCTCTTTAGATGTCTCTTTAACCTTCTCTAGATAGGTCCTCTCAAGCTCTATCCAAGTCTATAGCATGTCCTCTCTCTCCCCCCCTTAAGTATTTTAAAGCTTAAGTTTTTCTCTCCCCACCATTCTCTGAATAGGTCCTCTCCTTCTCTATATATTGAGTTAAATATCTTTCTATCTCTAATGACTTAAGTCTTTTTAAAGCTCTCTCTCTCTCTCTCTCTCTCTCTCTCTCTCTCTCTCTCTCTCTCTCTCTCTCTCTCTCTCTCTCTCTCTCTCTCTCTCTCTCTCTTCCTTTCTATCTCCTTACTTAAGTCTTCTCTCTCTCTATCAAGTTCTCTCTCCCTAGACAGGTCATTCGTAGATATAGGTCCTCTCTCTATCTTTCTCTCTAGATCTTGAATTAAGTCTTTTTAAAGCACGTTCTTTCTATCTGTTGACTTAAGTCCTCTCTTTACCCTTCTCTAGATAGGTCCTTTCTCTCTAGATCCAAGTCTATAGGTCCTCTCTCTCTAGATCTAAGCCTATAGGTCCTCTCTTTCTAGATCTAAGTATAAAGGTCCTCTCTCTCTCTATGTAGTCTTTTTAAATCTCTTCCTTTCTATCTCCTTACTTAAGTCTTCTCTCTCTCTCTCTCACTCTCTCTCTCAAGTCTTTTTAAAGCTCTTCCTTTCTATCTCCTTACTTGAATCTTGTCTCTGTCTATCAAGTTCTCTCTCCCTAGATAGGTCCTCTCTCTATCTTTCTCTCTAGATCTTGAACTAAGCCTTTTTAAAGCATTCTTTCTATCTACTGACTTAAGTCATCTCTCTCTATCCTTCTCTAGATAGGTCCTTTCTCTCTAGATCCAAGTCTATAGGTCCTCTCTCTCTCTCTCTCTCTCTCTCTCCCTTGACTTAATTATTTTTAAAGCTCCTTCTTTCTATCTCTATCATTCTCTCTAATGTCCTCTCTCTCTCCCTTGACTTAATTTTTTTTAAAGCTCCTTATTTATCTCTCCACACTTCTCTAGATAGGTCCTCCCTCTCTATCTCTCTCTCTCTCTCTCTCTCTCTCTCTCTCTCTCTCTCTCTCTCTCTCTCTCTCTCTCTCTCTCTCTCTCTCTCTCTCTCTCTCTCTCGTTTAGTCTTTATAAATCTCTGTCTCTTGACTTAAGTCTTTTCTCTCTATCATGTTCTCTCTATCTCTAGATAGGCCCTCTTTAGATATAGGTCCTCTATCTATATCTCTCTTGACTTAAGTATTTTTAAAGCTATTTATTTCTCTCTCTATCAAGACCTTAGATCTCTTATAAGGTCCTCTCTCTCTCTCTCTCTCTCTCTCTCTCTCTCTCTCTCTCTCTCTCTCTCTCTCTCTCTCTCTCTCTCTCTCTCTCTCTCTCTCTCTCTCTCTCTCTCTCTCTCTCTCTCTCTCTCTCTCTCTCTCTCTCTCTCTCTCTCTCTCTCTCTCTCTCTCTCTCTCTCTCCATGGGCCATCCTAATTCTAGATTCCATTAAGTCATTCGAATTCTAAATCCCCTTAAGCCATTATAATGAGATGTCCCCTTAGGCCATCCTAATTAGATTCCCTTAAACCATTCCAATTTAATGTCCCCTTAAGCCATCTTGATTAGATGTCCCCTTAAGACATCCTAATTCTAGATCCCCCTTAAGACATCCTAATTCTAGATCCCCCTTAATCCATTGGATATAGAATTAGGATGGCTTGAGAGGATCTAGAATTATGATGGCTTAAGTAGATCTAGAATTAGGATGGCTTAAGAGGACATCTCATTTGAATGGCTTAAAGGGACATTTCATTAGGATGGATTAAGGAGATTTAGAATTGGGATGGCTCAAGGGGATCTTTAATTGGGATGGCTCAAGGGGATCTTATTAGGATGGCTTAAATGGATCTAATTAGGATGGCTCGAGGGGACATCTCACTAGGATGGCTCAAGGTGATCTAAAATTATGATGGCTTGAGGGATGTAGAATTAGGATGGCTTAAGGAGACCTAAAATTAGGATGGCTTAAGGGGATCTCCAATTGGGATGGCTCAAGGGGATCTAATTAGGATGGCTTAAGGGGATCTAATTGGCATGGCTTAAGGAGACATCTCATTAGGATGGCTAAAGGGGATCTATAATCATGATGGCTTAAAGGGATCTATAATTAAGATGGATTAAGGGGATCTAATTAGGATGACCTGAGGGAATCTAATCAGGATGGCCTAAGGGAATCTAATCAGGATGGCTTAAGGGGACAACTCATTAGGATGACTTAAGGGGATCTATAATTAGTGTGGCTTAATGGGATCTAGAATTAGGATGGCTTAAGGGGATCTCTAGTCAGGGTGGCTTAAGGTCTCTCTCTCTATCCTCTCTCTAGCTCTTTCTTGATATCTTTATCCTTCTCTAGATGGGTCCTCTCTATATGTATCTCTAAATTCTTCTCTCTTTCTCTCTCTACATCCTTCTCTAAATAGGTCATATCTCTATCCTTCTCTAGATAGTTCATGTCCCTCTTGAGTTAAGTCCTTTTAAATCTCTTTCTCTCTCTTGACTTGAGTAAAACTTTTTTAGAGCTCTTTCTTTCTCTCTCTATCAAGGTTAGATCTCTAGGGTCCTCTCTCTCTCTAAATGATCTTTTAAATCCCTTTCTCTCTCTCTCTCTTGACTTTTTGTGTATAAGGGGCTCAACAAGGAGAAAGTTATCAAGCAATAGTTGAGCCAAATTTAGATATTGGAGAAAACAGGCTGAAGAACACATAGTTGAAAATAGGGAGGAGGTCGAAGTTAAAACAATGCATGTTGGAGAGGGGTCAAGATTGCTTCCTTATATACCAATGGATGAGCATATGAATCTACCTAAAGAGGTGAATAGAATGGTTTCTTATAGAAACCGAGATCATTTACTTGAAATGGATACAAGAAATTGAAAAGGCATTATAGAGTTAACTTTAAGAAGGTTTTTAAAGTGACAAATCTATTAACCAACACGAGTTGATGAGGTTCAGAGGCAAAATGGCTAAGTCTAGCATCAATCAAAGAAGGAAGTGGTTCTTCGAACCCCAAGAACTCTCAACATATTCCCAATTTCTGGAAAAACCTTGAAGGTGGAAAATTCAAAGGCCATCGATGACAAAGGAGTGAAAACGGAAAGAGTGATGAATAAAAAAGAAAGTGTTAGAAGTTTCAAGTATTCCAAGAACTCCTAAAATTGTTAGTTGGTTTCTTGATGATAACCTAGTCCCATCTGTCTATGCTAGAAATTGTATCTATTTGTAAACCCTAAATAACCCAACCACTAGTCTTGTTCTACAAAATCCCATCCAACAATACCAATGAAGTACTCTATCATGCATGCAAATAAATAAGTAAAACCAAATATTATATCTTCACACACACAATTGACTTGCCTCCATTGTACTCCTATCCAACAAGATCTCTTGGAAACTGTGTATTTGCTCTCAACTATGTTACACTAGTACAAGAGGTTATGAAAGAATGGAATGTGGTTGCTTTTAATGATGTAAGGTTGTGACACGATATGAATGATGTAAGCTCTGTAATGATTTTGGCATTAAGATGGAACTCTAATGATTGTGGATGATCAAAATGGAAGGAAGAATCTTCTTTTGTAGAAATCACCAAGAGAATAAAGGGTTTAGTTGAAGAGGTTAAAAGATGAACAGTGAATATCGCATAGTTAAAAGAGACTCAATAGCATTGAAAGGTAGGTAGTGATGAAGGGAGGAGATTGAGTGATGAGTAAGAGTGAATAAAATTAAGAGGTTATTTCAAAAGGGAGGGATATGATTAAGCGATGGGTTGACTTTAAGATTCAATGAATATGGACATTAAGAAAAGGACAAAGCGAATGAAGACAACCGAGACATTTGCCACATGCCTACAAATTTAGATTGTGATCCATGTGAACAAGTTGGAAGACTAGGATTAAAAAGAAGATGACAATGAATGAATTAATTAAATAAAAGTATTTATTTAATTAATAGAGAAAAATAGTGGGATTGCAATAATCAAATATATATAAAATATTTGTTTAACTTGGAAAGAAAAGGCTAATGACTTAATTAAAAAATCAAAAATATTTATTTAATTAATAGTAGAAAAAGCTATCAAAATAAATAAATTTAGTTAATAGAGGAAATTAATGATAAAATAATAAAATAAACAATAAATATTTATTGAATTGCGTTAGGACATTTTTAGGTGTCTACATTTTGCCCCTTTTCGAGACAATGTAGTTTATCACATTGTTTCAAAGAATAAAATTTAACTAATACATACCCCATTATGCCTTGGTAGGGAAGGTGGTATGCCCCCTCAAGAGACTGTGTGGAAAAAAAAAATTGGGAGATACATACCCCATTATGCCTTAGTAGGGAAGGTGGTATGCCCCCTCAAGAGACTGGGTGGAAATTTTTTTTTGGGAAATCTCCTGATAGGAAAAAAAGGACGGGTTAGTTAGGAATTGGCAAAAAATAAGGTTGGTTTGGACGAAAATGGGACCAAAATAGGGCAATTAGGGTCACAAGGAATCATGATAGGTTAGCAAGGCCAGTTAGCGTTATAACACCCATATATAGGGGATTTGGGGTGAATTTTCCTCTTTTGCATCCTTAATTTGTAGAGATTAACCCAAAGCATAATAGAGTAGCAACGACGATGGTGGGATTCTGGTACCATATTATCGATTTTGAGTGCATGCGATGATTCAAGCAGCTAGAGGACTATGGTGAGCCGATATGTATCTAGTCCTTTCATCCTTAAGTTTTCATCAATGCATCATCAATAGGATAAAAAGTTAGGCAAAGTAGAAGCGCAAAAACATTGTTTTTGTGTTTTTGAAGTAGGAAGCTCTATTTTTTATGTGCAACTACGTTTTTGAAGCATTTTGAGTTACACTTTTGATGATTTTGTATTTTTGATATGTTAGATTGTGTTTTTGTTGGGTTGTAGTGTTTCTATACTTATGTTAGGTTTTGTTATGCATACATGAATATTTTGCTATGCAAATGATAAATTTGTGCTTTTGATAGATAAAATTGTGCGTATGATAAAAAGTCGCATTTGTTATGGCTAAAGTTGTGCATTTTATAGAAGTGCGTAATTGACAAGGATGATTGCACAGTTGATAGAAACGAGTAGTTGACCAAGTTTGACTAGGTGATTAGGTTTGACAAAATGCTTGATTAGTTGACATGGTGATTATGTAGCTTGTAGTTTGATCTGCCTATATTGATGTCATGTGACAAACATCCTCCCACATAGTGCATGCAACTAGATTCATCTAAGGCAGATCATGATGTGCTCAATGTTGTAAAATTATGGCATGCGATATTTATGCCTAATATCAGGGCTAATTTGGGGATGCTAACAAAATTGGCCAACGGGTGGTATAATGAGCATAACTCATTCCACTTGCTCATTGATGAGATGGAGGTAACACTAGAGGATTTGTGGCGCATTTTATAGATTCTCCGTGTAGGAGAGATCATGGTTTGTGATTATGATAGTGATGATGATGCTTTGTGATAGGAATTCAACGATAAGGATATGACATTCGTCGAGGAGAGGTTAGTTGGGCGAAGATGGTAGCATCATGTGCACCACTACAATTAGTTTTTTGCCGAGGTATGTGGGGGTCTCATTTGTCCACATAGGCGGTTTCACAAGTTTTTAACCAGTTGTGGGAAAACTCTCCATGTGGTTGGCACATGGTTCAGATGGGGTCCTTGTTTATTCACCCACCTTTATCATGTTTTACATCACATGGTATACCTAAGTGGCACAAGCATATCTTTAGGTTGATCTTGCTAAATATTTGGGCATGGGATCATGTTGCAATCTTGGGGAAAGTGTTTATGGGATTCTAAGGTGCGAGACAATAGTAAGTATGTTCGCATGTTCAGTCCAATTACAACCCAACCCGAGATGGGCAAGATAGAGTACTAGCATTGTGTTATTGATAAGATAGACATGGTCATGAAGGCCATACTTAGAGTGTGGGAATAGGGAGGATGACGATATAGAGAGTCTAGACTCAGTGGTTGGTAAGCCAAATCCCATATATTATTAAGAGGCATCTATTGGGTAGGGTACTCAAATAGCTCGGACAGATACTAGGATAAGTCGGGGTTTAAGAAAGTTTTCTCTCACCACACAAGAGACACAAATTTGAGGTTCTACCTTATCTTATGAGGTGGCCCTAGGAGAGACTTAGGGCACTACTGTTGGTTCCATGGGATATGAGGAGAGACATTGTAGATGCAGGCACGACTCTTGATTTTGTAACTTGGTTTGCAATGCACCTATTTTTTGTGCTTGAAAGGTCTTTGAGAGTTACATCCCAAGTTAGAGTGTGATGATGACAAGCCTTGGCCAAGAAGGTAGCACAAGACGAGGACTCAAATGGAGGGAGTTGTATGAGGAGATGGAGGGGGATGTGATGATGGATGATAGGGAGTTGACAGATGCTTGAGAGAGGTACTCATTCAATAGGTGGGATTACCACGTTAACTACCTAAGGGACAAACCTAGACGAGACCACAACCAAGGTTGTAGATACAGGATTAGGTTGGGTGACAACCACAGACATAAGAATAGGGACAAGAATAAGGGGACAGGGATGGGGTGGTTGTAGCTCTACAAGCCCAAGTGAGAGAAAAATATTCTCAAATAGGGGTATTATGTAGGGATATAACAACCAAGGATGTAGATATAACATCCCTATGGAGATAGGTAGACGATTTAATATTAGAGAGGGACATCACAATGGCTCACTATGGATAAGTAGAGGCCACTATCCAACAATCTTAGGCAACGACATGAGGTGATCTTGGTGGGGCATGAGAGAGAAAATTAGGGCAAGACATGAGGCACTATACTACCTACAACTATATGAGTTAGTAGTACCACCTAGTCAAAGGGCGGGCGATTTTGAGTAGAGTGATTATGGCAAAACTAGGAGATCTAGGTCAGAGAGCATAAGGGTCATGTGGTCGATGGGGGCAATCAACACCGCCATTAGGAGTAGGAGGAGTGGGATTATCTAGAGCTTAGAAGCTTGTGAGACTAGCTGATCCTCAGGGCAAGAGTACATTATATCTCCTTTGGATCCCTGTGTATCAGTTTTTATATAGACACTAAGCACATTGTGATTTTGGGGGCTCATTGTAGCCATTTTGTTTATATGACATCATTGTACTCTAGCAAAAAAAAGTGTTATATATACGAGATGACATGATTTTGGTGACGACTATATGCACGTGTTTATGTACTTGCATGATGGTTATGGATGCACTTAAGATATGTTTTTATTATGCCTATGATGTATGGTTTTGGATGTATGCATTTTTCTAATAGTGATGATGAACTTGTCGCCATTGGAAGAAGGAGGATGAATCCTACTTGTGGGATCAAGTCCCCATTGACAAAAGGGCCAAGGTCTTGTGATCAGTTGTAACTCTTGTGTGGGCGCATATATTAGGTCTCCAGGAATCCGATGTTGTTTGTATTTCTTGACAAATTACAAGCATCTTTCTCCATGATGTGCCAATAGTATCTAGTCCTCGTAATTTCTTGACCAATGTTGGAACATTAAAGTGAGCCCCATATATACCCTCATGGAATTCTCATAATATGGTTCGAACTTCCTCATGCTCTAGACATCTAAAGAGAGTACCATCTAGACCTCTTCAAATTAAGGTGTTAGAAACGATAATGTATTCGAAAGTTTGGGGAATGAATGTTTGGTGTTCGTTGTTATAAATGTTGGGTGGAATGATGTCATCATGAAGGCAATTATAAATTTCATTGTAGCAAAAGGAATCAAGACCAACAATTTGATAAATTAGATTAGGCAAAGGAGCCTCATAAGTGGGGATCAAGAGATGTTCTACCAAGAACGCACAATGTATAGCATTTTTTGGCATATCAATGAGGGGGTCAATGGTCAGCATAGCATTAGTAGATATGTTGTTGAGTCTTGGGATTTTCTCAAAAGTGATCAACATGAAAAAATTCTCAAAGTCATCAACCATGCACTTGTAGGACATCAATTTCTCATCTTTTGTTTGATAATCATCATTTACTTGTTGAATGGCCACCAAATAGGAATCACTGTAGATATGTATCTCTTGTGTTTTCTATTAACCATCCATTTTGAGTCTTGTGATTAGTGCTTCCTACTCTGTAGTATTGTTTGTACAAGGAAATGTCGATTGGTATTTTATAGAAATACAATCCCCTTGAGGTGCGACAAAAAAGATACCAACACCCGCTCTGCGTTGTGTAAATGACCCATAAAAGTATAGTTGCCATAGTTATATAATAGAGACAAAAAAGATTGACTCATCCAGGAAATCTAAAACCAATGGGTAATCATCAACTATAGGTGCATCTACGAGTTGATCTATCATGACTTTTCCTTTGATAAACTTCTTAACATACTCAATTTTGAACTTGCTAAGAATCACGACCCATTTTTCAAATCAGCATATAAGAGCTGCCTTGTTGAGCAAGTACTTTAAGGGATCAATTTTAGCCATGAGCTTTGTTTGATGACTAAGCATATAATTTCACAATTTTTGCAAGGCAAAGACCATGGCAAGACATGCACACTTGATAGGAGTATAGCTAAGCTCATACCTCACTAAACTACAATCGATGTAATAGATAGCCATTTCTTTACTATCATAAACATGTTGTACTAGAGTGCCCCTAGTGTTGTTGTTATTGCTAATATGTACAAGAGTAATGGTTTTCCCTAGAGCTTTTGGTCAACTGTTGTTGCAATATAGATAAGGATTTCGATCACCAAGGATAGTGATCTCCACTCCATTGTGTGGGAATTTTATGCACTAATAATAATCGGAGGGTAAGGCTTACTTGACATGAATCCATGGTTAGTATAGAGGAAGATTGTAGGTGAGATCAAGGTCTTGTACTTAGCAAACCACATCTTTGACTATTGGCTCCACTTTAACTAGCAATTCAACGAATCCCTTACCTGAATTCTCCTCATCATCATAGGATTTTATTATAATCCTTTTTCCTACCATCAACAACCCCTTTAAACAACCCTAATGTTGCAACCAATCTTAAAGTGCAAATGACCTACTCCTCCATCTATCAAGATTCATTTTACACGATGTTTATGGATGAAGGCTTCAATATGTAAGGGTGAATTATGAGGGTGGATGTGTCATCCTTTTCAATAAATATAAGACAGTGAGGTGAAGAAAGGTATCCCACCATGGCTTAGAATTGGTTTATGTGCATATCGGTAGGAAGGAAGGTCTCTTGTAAAGCATTGGCAAGGATGGCTTTATGTGAAGGAGATATGCTTAGGAGCTCAAGGGCTAATATGTGTGTGGTGTCTTCCAGAGCTGGTTGATGAGGTTGTATTTGTTGGACAAGGAAGCAGTCTTAAATGTGGTACCTTGGAGGGTCACTTTACCTTGACAAGTTGTTATGTTTCACTTAGGGGTTTTGTTTTTAACTACTACAGTGGAGACATGATTTTCCACTTTGGTAATGCGATCGATGGTGTGGTCAAAAGAGACGTTGGCATAATTAGAATTGTTAGCATTGGTATTCTTAGGGGCTTTTCCTTTATCATGATCAGGTAAAGGATTCTTAAATACCTCGTGTTCCTCATTAGATGAGTGACTTTCAATTGTACTTTTACCTTGGTCTATGACGTCTTGGATGATGTTTTTATGTCTATGGCAATCACTAGTCTTGTGTCCCTTATTTCGATGATACTCACAAAATTCTAAATTTTTCCACCACGTGAGATTAACTTTAGGTTCAAATTCTATAGCCTCAAGAAGTGTGATAAGTTTGTTGGCAATGAGTTTTTGCAATATTGATTCCATCACCTCTCCCAAAGGTGTATATTTTCTCTATGGCTAATTAGCAAGTTTTGACATTGTCTTTTGGGTATTGGCTTGTTTATTTGAAGTGTTAGGTCTTGGAAAACTTAGCATGGGTTGTGTGGTCTTAACTATTTTTGCATCTACAACCCCATCATTGATGGTATTCTTATTTTTGGACCAAAAGGGGGGTTTTCCATTTTTACTCGAGCTAGGAGTATCCTTGTTGTCCTCCTAAATCTTAAAAGTGCCTTTCCCAAGAAGAAGTCTCTCAGTAGTGACCCATTGGTCTAAGCCGTGTATCTCACCAATAGGCACCATAGCTTGAATAAAGCCTTAATAATCATCAATTGGATAATAAATTGATATTTTATCCACCAAGTTTAACATGTGATGTTCCCATAGCTCAACCATACCCTTACGTTGTTACATGTGATCAAATCATGAAGATTGTTTATTCCCAACAATTTGGTTCCAAATTGTGAAATACCTCCCTATTTTTCATGAGAGATCCTTTCTGACTTCCAAGTCTCTTCTTCCACTAACTATAACGAAGTCCTCTTCAACCTCTCCTCCTTATCGAGGCATATTACATGGTTATTAGTTGTTCTTGCATTAAAGTCCCCTCCCCACTTGTGACACAATAATTTGTTGTGTCCCTTTTTAATGCTTTAAGACACATAGTATATTCATACAAGGCAAAGTAACATGTTTCAAGACAAATAGTGGATTTCTTATATGTTATCCTTAACCATATCCATTGATTATTTGGGTAATTTTTTCTCACTTTTATGATTCCTTGTCGTGCTTCCCTTACCAAGAGTGTCACTTCCTCACGTCCCTTGTAATTTTTTAACTCAATCCAAACCAAGGCGTTTTTGTAAATTTTAAATTTGACACCTTTCAATCCTTATGGTCATCCTTTTCAATGAGAATAATGATGTCCTTTTCCTTTTTTATGATCCCTAAAACAAGACCGCTCCTCCAAACTTTGCTTCTATAATTGCAAGTTAACATTTTAAGATGATCTTGAAACCCCCCCCTTCTTATTTTTTATTATGAGCAATGCTATCATTAAATTGAACTTATCCCATACAACTACTTATTATTTCTTACATAACTTTCTACTGGAATTTGATCATCATCTATATACTAGCATAACTATCTTTATAAGTATATAGGTAAACTACACCAAAAGATACCATATTTGTTCATTATTTCGCTTATACAATTATTATATTATTACAATATAATTAATATTAAATTATTATTATATTATGATATTGCAATGAATAATAAATTATTATTAAGATATGATTATATTATTATGTTTTAATATATCATTGTTATTATATTTTCATTAAACTCTAAAAAAGTCTTTTAGTACCAAATTATTATTATTATATATCTATATTTTAATTTAATTATTGACCAAAGCAAAAAAATTTATCAGGGCTAAAATTAAATTATTATTTTTGGTTGGTTATAAGATATATTTATTACTAATATAAAAAAGTACTTACATCTTATTTCTAAAACTTCTAGAGAAAAACTCATTCTAGCATCCAAACAAAAAACAAACCCCTTTACATCCCATAGTTGAAGAAAAACCATGATTCCACCTACAGCCTACCCTTCCACCATTTGCACTTTATACATATGGCCAGTGAAACAAAAGCATACAAACCCTATACACATTTACCCTACTAGATACATACATTTGATACCTTCCTCCATCAAGTATACAAAAAATACACAAAAGTACCCCATCACAGACAACCTATCGCCATCAATATACAAATATATAATTCTGCATACCAAAATCCCTATTAAAAAATGGAAGACAAATCTTCCCCATCCCACAACAAAAATATTATCAACCTCTCATAGCCAAACCCCATTCCACAAAAAAACAAGAATATTTGAGTCTCATCCCGACCCATATCATCGGTTCAGACAAAAAGGGTACCTAAAAGGAGAAAACACTTCTGTACAGATGGTCACAACACCAAAAACCAGAGAGACAAGCAAAATTGTCAAAAGGCCTCCCCACAGATAGAGGAAGAAGCCTAACTCATTGCCTTCACAACCACCTCCAACAATTGCAGTCTTGGAAGCCTTTGCAACATTTACCAACTTGAAATGGCTCTTCAACACCACTGGTCGCTACCTTCATTCCCCACTCCCTTCATTCCTCTCCACCACTTTCCCATGAAGAAAGGATTCAAATCATTCCAACCAGCCATCGCTTCAGCCCTTCTTGCATCCCTATCAGATCCAACAGGCCAACGAATGAAGGAGAAAAGTTCCCATATTTTATCTGCCATTTCATCCACAACACCTTCTCGTAGGTCAAAACTCGCCCATGGCACTGCCCATTCCATCACTATCTGCAACCCCAAGAGCCATTCATCCTCAAAACATGAATGCATGACCCAATTCACAACCTCCTCCCTCTCACCCAAATCTAGACCCCAAGCTACCACCATTGTGACAATGTTTGCATTCACACAATACCTGTGAGCAGAAGATAGGAATTCCACACCCAATAGAGTTTCAATGGCATGCAAAAATTCCTCTTCACTAAATTTGGACAACCCCTTGGTTCTTTTCAATGAAATTTGAAAAGGCAACCAATTGTCTTGTCGTTTGGAGAGTGAATGTCACCTCCATATTTACTTCACACTTCCACTCGTCACCTTACTGCCTTCGACGAGGCTCCTCTGCCACCTTATAGCCCTCAACTATGAACCCTTGTCACATCCATCTCCAGACATTAAAATATCATGATTGCTATACTCTTTCTTTGGATAAAAAATCACATCGAAATTTGCAAGTAAATCTAAAAAATCCTCACACCGTACCTCCTCCTTGTCATTGAAGGATAATGCCCATTTGGAAAAAGTGGCGGCCACCTTACTTCCCTCGTGCCACACATGGGACACTTGAAAATTATTTACTGCCCTTAGAGCATGTTTAACGACCACTATATATTTGCTCAAATGCTAAGCTTGTATCTCTCTAAGTTTGATTGCATTAACTATAATCAAGGAATCACCTTCAAGTGTATGTTTGCTAGCCCCAACTTCACACCAAAATTAATTGCTAGTAACGTAGCTTGTGCCTCTGCAACATTATTTGTTCCATTAGGAAGTTGTTTGGCACCCATCATTATGATATTTCCCTTGCAATCTCTGACCACATACCCAACCTCAAATGGCCCAAGATTACCCTTGGAAGTGCCATCGAAATTAATTTTATACCATGCTTCACAAGGCATAGTCGAAGTATACCTTTGTGTCAACCTATCTTCCGGATGAACCCGACAAGGCCCATTAACGGGCCTATTAAAGCTTTTTTTTTTTGATCGATAACATTATGAAATATATTTCTTAGAATAGAAAAGTATTACATCCAAAGAGCAGATAGACAATCTGCGACACTAAGGGGTCGTGCCCCTACTACAAAAAGGAACCCAATGAAGCACCATCCCACCCTAACCAACAGCCACAAAAAGGGTCACATACATACACAAAATCCACACACTAGGTCCCGAACAACCCAAAGATCCTAGCTACGAAACCACCCCAATGCCTCTTCTCTTGAAAAATTGGGGATACCCCTGCTGGGTCCAGCCTCTAGCGTCACGCTCCCTCCACCTGGCACCGTTCCTGGCCTGTTTCCGCATAGAGACCCACACTCCACCACCTTCGTCGATTTCTTTGGAAGCTGTGACAAACCAAAGGCCTCCCATCCTCGCCCAGAGGGGCCTCAGACTGAATGGGAGTCATCTTTTCACGGATCACGCTCAGTCGGCCCCAATTGACGAACAAAATTCACAACCTCATCCCAGCCTTTCCTTGCGTCCTCCACCTGCAATGCAACTGGCCGAGAAGCCGACCAGATGACAAAAGGCTGCAGCTCCCCAACGTCCACTCCAATCCTCCTGCACGAGCCTTTCGCCGACTTCAAACCCTCACCAATGATAGCTCGAGCCACCACTTCCTGCAAACCTCCTGCCCATTTGGGTCTTAACACCAGGGAAGTAATTCGTTGCACTTCCTCCACCGACCTCCCCACCTGCAAGGCCAAGGCAGTAAATAGCGACGAAATGTCAAGGTTTGTTCTCGGCCGCCAATCCTGAGTCAGGAATTCCTCTCCAAAGAACAGCCTCACTGCCCTCCAAAAATCATCTCCATCCACTCTGAAAATGTTCGTTAACCTAATCCTCGAGATCAACCCACAAAATGTAGGCAATTGCCCATCTAATTCCAAAGAAAAATTTGCTTCCATCCTTTCTCACTGCTGCATAAAAAGAAACCCTGAGCACTCCGTCAACCACCAAGCAGCCACCACGAAATGCCAGGAAAAGAAACATAAGGGCCTTTAAAAGCCACCGCCATCACAAGTCATGAATACTCCACACACTTCGCAGAAAACTAAGCATCATCACCAGTCACTCACACCGCTCGCCTCCATCATCATCCATCACCGCAAGGCCACTTGCAGTAACATCGCGGAACACACAACACGAGGAACACTAATTCCCACAGGATCATGGCTACATATGGTCGCATCAAATCAAGCTCGGGTTCACTTTTCTAAAATAAGCCTTCTACCCAAAATCAGAATCAAGAGGACTACAATTTCTAAAGTCCTCGAACAAACTAAACATATTTTCCAAGGAGCCATTCGCTCCCACATTGGAAAGTTTGTCAACTTCCAAGTTTGCTTCCCGGAGGACATGAGTCACCTTAAAATCTTCAAAACCGTTCAGCAGAAGTTGCATTCTTCGCACCTGCTTGTCTAAAAACCACGCTTCCATTCGACCTCGAGCTATCCCATTCACCACAACCTGAGAGTCGCCTTCCAAATGAAGTTTCTTGACCCCCAATTTCCCAACCATTAGGATTGCTTCTAACGCTGCTTGACACTCAGCAACGTTGTTCGTTCCTTCCACCAATCTCTTAGCACCAATGGCCAATGTGTTGCCCCGATCATCGCGGGCAATCACCCCAACACCCGAAGCCCCTGGGTTGCCCCTCGATGCACCATCAAAATTAATCTTAATCCACCCCTTTTTAGGCGGAGTCCACTCAAGGATAGATAGGCCCTGACTCTGAAGATTAGCCCTCAGCAGCCCATTAGCAGGCCTTTAAAGCTAAAATTATTATTATTATTATACTATCATATCATTATATTTTTATTTTTATACAATTTTATGTAGGGACATTATCAATTCCCCGTAATATTATTTCTAATCTATTATTATACTATTGTTTTATTATATAGTTAGCATACCTATCTTTAGAGGAATATAGGTAAAGTACGCAAAAGATATCATATATCTTCATTATTCCACTTAAAAAATTATTATATTGTTCTATTTCTATTAAACTATTGACCAAAGCAAAAAAATTATTAAGACTATTATTATTTTTTGATCGGTAAAGTGATATTTTTATTAATATTTAATTAGAAATATTACATCGTTTTGAAAACATCCATCGCAGACTTTGTAAAGGAAAAAAACCCAAGACCGAATAGCAAATATCCAACCCTAGTCACCATAGCTACCAAAAAAAATCTAAAGCCTCTATTCAGTCAAGGCCAAAAAACCAACACCATGAAAAATCATACCTACCACCATCTTCCATATTACATACTCAAAATTGGGTCATCGACCCATATATGAGCAAGCACAAATATTAACATTCTGATATTCGAGTCAAGCCTGAGAGAAAACTATAAGCCCTAAACCACCATGACAATTTACAAGTCCTACCCCCTAACTTTAACACTGTTAATTGCAAGAATTTAAAATGTATTTTCCCTATACATAGGGTCACCATTCATTTCCCCACCAAAACAGAGAAAAACAAAATAGCAACAACAACAACAACAACAACAACAACAACAACAACAAAGGTTTTCATATTTCATTCACAGAGAGTCGATGAGATGAACCAACATCCTGCCACCACCCAAGTTGCAAGACCAATTACTGGCCTCGAGCATGCCTTCCCTGACATCGACCCCATCCACGTCCACCATTCGCGTTCTCGCCACGCACATTTACCATCAGAACCACCATTCCACCACCCACGACCATCCTCTGATGCAAAAATTTCTTTAGAGAGTCCCACGCCAACACCACCTTCGCCCACCTCTCACTTCTATTAAAACCAATCAGCCAATGCATAAAAGGGACCAGTTCATGGAGGTTTGCCATCCTTTGGTCTTTAAAGCACTCACTCACATTAAATCCCACTCCTGGAATAGCCCATTCCAGAATCGAATTCAACCCCACTAACCACTCATTATCTATAATTGTACACACAACCCATTCCACATTCTTTGTGAAGTCGCCCAATTCAAGCCCCCACGCCACAACCATAGTCACTATTGATTTTAGGCAATCAGATGTTAATCTAGTTACTTAAACTATAAACAGACTGAGAATAAGCAAAAATAATAATAAAAGCACACAACACAAGACACAAGTACCCTGGGAAATCCTCCCTCTTGGAGGAAAAACCCAACATCAAAGATTCATATCAGTTCCTTATTTATAAGCAGATTACATGAATTAGATTACTTATCTGATTGAGTGCCAATCTAGGGCATACTGAACCTAGTATATGCAGTTGTAGTATGTCTTCAGAGAGAGAAGAATATCGACACCACTTGAAGAGGGAGATCACTGAAGTATAGCGCACCACCTTGCCCAGCAAGTTGTCCAATGGATTCGCTCAAGGATGAAGATATGGATCGCTCTCTACCATGCCAGATTCATTGACTGTTCTTGCATAAGGCTGACGACACTTGATGAGGATATGGTCATGTAGAATGAATCTTGTTTATATACAAGATTCATGCTCAAGTTTTTCCAAGTCAACTTTTGCCAAATTCCCTTTATTTTACATATTTAATTTGCACTTTTGGCGCACAAATTTGGGGCCTACATAACTTGAAAGTTGAGGCACGTTTCCTTTTAGGGTCCAACCCTATTAGACATGAACCACATGTTACATTTGGGCCCAACCCTATTAGACATAAACCACACATTACATTTGGGCCCAACCCTATTAGACATAAATCACTTTAACCTTATTATAATAAGATAATATTTTAATTGCCACACAAGATCATTAAAATATGATTTGAACTAGCTAATCATTTCAACACTCCCTCTTAGCTAGAGAGGATTCTATCAAGTCTCAAAGTGACTACCACCGTGGCTACTCCCATGGATGAAACAAATAATATGTTCACCATAGCTACTCCCAGAGGGTGAATGAACTCATTATGGAATTTCTTCCATGATACCCACCATACCTGCTCGCAGAGGGTGGGACCACCATGCCTACTCGCAGAGGGTGGAATTTCTTCCATGATTCCCACCATACCTACTCGTAGAGGGTGGGACCACCATGCCTACTCGCAAAGGGTGGGATTTTTTCAATGATGTCCACCATACCTACTCGCAGAGGGTGGGTCCACCATGCCTACTCACAGAGGGTGGAATGAGGGCTTTCACCTCAAACTTCTCCTAGAGAAGAATGCATCACCACTATGCCTACTCACAGAGGGTGGATCCACCATACCTACTCACAGAGGGTGGAACGAAAACTATTACACAAAAGATGAGGCTTCCATTGAAGCTAAAAGAAACTGGCTCCCTCTGAGCTTGACAAGCTCCCTTTGAAGCTAATGATGTCAAGCTCCCTCTAACATTTCATCCTTTTAGAAAAGGAAGTCTTCATTTGAACTTTGCTCCTCCTGAGATGTCCCTATGCCAACTTTTGCAGAGGAAGCAAGAGGAGTGGACCTGAATTTGCAATCCTGAGCAAAATGACCATACTTGTCACACTTAAAGCACTGGATGTGAGATAAGTCCTTCTTCCTTTTCTTAGGGGCAACATCTGAATATATGTCTCTTTCCTACTTCCTTCCTTTGCGTTTAACCATATGCGAAGCAAGGACTTGATTGTTTACATCACAATGATCATGCTCAATTCCTCTTGCTATCAAACGTGACTCTTATTGTATGCAATCTTCTCTCAAACGATCGAACTTGGGAAGATCTGGTCTTGCACTAATTCCTTGAATGTAAGACTCCCAAGATGTCGGAAGACCATTGAGGGCAAGCATTATCAAGTCACTGTCATCAACAACCTTCCCAATGGATGAGAGCTGATCTCTCAGATCAGAAATCCTCATGAAGTATGCTATGACAGATTCACCTTTCATCATCTTGATGTGATGAAGCTGCTGCTTCAAGGCTAGGGCACGACTTGTGTTTTTGATTTCATACATCTCTTCCAATGTCTTGAACATTTCACTGGCAGTCTTAAGCTTGGAGATGATAGGTATAATATGATCCTTCACGGAGTCAACCAACATCCTTTGAGATTGAAAATATTTCTTCCTCCATGAAGTCTTTTCCTCTTCTGCCTCAAGTTCAATGGAAGATCTCTCCACAAAGTCTACAAGATTACTTCCATTTAATGCAAGCATGATTCAAAATCTCCATGACGTGAAGTTGGATGCACCATCCAATCTATCTTCAACCCTGAGACAAGTTCAACATTTCAAATGAAGTAATAAGAGCAAAAATGGAAGGAGGAGGAACAACTACAATCAATCTGATTACTCTTAATTCAAACTTGGTTTTGATACTGTAGTCACATAAATCTGTCCACTTAATTAAATGAATACTTAGTATTTATTTGATTATTTAACCATCAATTAATGAATTAATTAAATTAATATTTAATTAATTCATCTTAACCCTTTTCTCCTATTAATTAAATAAATTATTCAATTTATTTGATTTAATTCACTTAACCAAATTTAGACCATTAATTAAATAAATAAATCATATTTGTTTAATTAAATCTTCTCTCACATTTAAATAAATTAATATTTATTTAAATCCCCCAAAATCCCACCTCTCACATTTAAATAAATTAACATTTATTTAAATCACCTTTATCCTCTACCCACTTGTATTTTCCTACAAATGCAAGTTGCACAATTATTTTAAATAAATAATTTATTTAAATCACCTTTATCCTCCACCCACTTGTATTTTCCTACAAAAGCAAGTTGCACAATTATTTTAAATAAATAATTTATTTAAATCACCTTTATCCTCCACCCACTTGTATTTTCCTACAAAAGCAAGTTGCACAATTATTTTAAATAAATAATTTATTTAAATCACCTTTATCCTCCACCCACTTGTATTTTCCTACAAAAGCAAGTTGCACAACTATTTTAAATAAATTATTTATTTAAAATCCTATTTATCCTCACCCACTTGAAACCTTTAATGGTTTCCCTTAAAGTATTCAAACTTGATGGCTTTAAAGTCTTCAAACTTGATGGCTTCCTTCTATAGTCTTCTTAAGACTTTAATGGTTTTCCTTAAAGTCTTCAAGCCTTTAATGGTTTCCCTCAGAGTCTTCAAGCATTTTAATGCTTTATCTTCATTTTTCTCATTTAAATAAATTAATATTTATTTGAATATTTATCCAAATGCAAATTACACCATTTAATTGAAATAAATGATTTTATTTTAATTGAAAATACCAAAATTTCTCCCACTTGCATTTTCCTACAAAATCCACTTGCATGCCTAAACCCCTTCTAGAATTTTCTAATCACTTCTAAATAACCTAACCCCTTCTCTAAACTTTGTCACATTCCTAAGCAAAAGGGAAGTCACTTCTCAAACCCTCAAAGTCTTTGATAACCATTAAAGGCTTTCAACCTTCAACCACTAAATGGCTCAAAGTCTTTGATAACCATTGAAGGCTTTCAACCTTCAACCACTTAATCCCCAAAGTCTCCAATAACCATTAATGGTTACCTCAAACCCTCCCACATGGTTAAAACATTTGTTTTGACTCAACCTCTACCCAACCCAAAGGTCTCATCAGGCCATTGATGCTTTGACCATGATTATCTCTTAAACATTTGCACAAAGGTTTATCCTTGGATTAACTCTTAATCCAGTGGGTAATCTTAATTTGGACTTGACCCTTAGCCTCTAGATAACCATGAGGTCTTCTCAGGCCTTTAATGCCTCCAACCTCTTCTCTCAACCCAATCCTATGTTGACACTTGTCACCATTTTATTGGTGCCAATTGTGCACATGGATCCCCAACTTTCAAACTTGGTCCTTGATTAAACCATTCAATCTTAACCCTTCATTTCTCCATTTCTTCTATAAATAGAACCCTTCTCCTCAAGCAAAAGAAGGAAGCATTAGAGTATTGTTGTTATACTGGCATTAGCATAGAGTTTTTTCATAGCATCACTATCTACTCTTGCATAGTATTTGCTTATCATATTCAACCATCTTGAATCTCCATATGGCATCCATGGCTAGTGCTAAAAGCTGAGAGCTACACTCATTTGGGACTTGGAGAGGAGAGGAACAAAGGAGGAGCAACTATGAACATCTTGATTAGCTATTTTATTCTATGTTTATATGCTTTCTATTTCATGCTTAATATCTCTCTTGATATGCCTGTTTAGGATAATCTTTTGTTGCTAACACTAATGTTTGTTTCTTGTGCTCTTGTGTGTGTTGCCATCAAACAGATTTTCTAATCCTTTTTGCAGAGCATCAGATACCATGTTGATTTTGGGCAATTAGATGTTAATCTAGTTACTGAAATTATAAACAGACTGATAATAAGCATAAATAATAATAAAAGCACACAACACAAGACACAAGTACCCTGGGAAAACCTCCCCCTTGGAGGAAAAACCCAGCATCAAAGATTCAGATCAGTTCCTTATTTATAAGCAGATTACATGAATCATATTACTTATTTGATTGAGTGCCAATCTAGGGTAGACTAAACCTAATATATGCAGTTGTAGTATGTCTTCAGAGAGAGAAGAATATCGACACCACTTGAAGAGGGAGATCATTGAAGTATAGCACACCATCTTTCCCAACGAGTTGTCCAATGGATTCGCTCAAGGATGAAGATATGGATCACTCTCTACCGTGCCAGATTCGCTGACTATTCTTGCATAAGGTTGACGACACTTGATGAGGATATGGTTGTGTAGAATGAATCTTGTTTATATACAAGATTCATGCTCAAGTTTTTTAAAGTCGACTTTTGCCAAATTCTCTTTATTTTATATATTTAATTTGCACTTTTGGCACCCAAATTTGGGGCCTACATAACTTGCAAGTTGAGGCACGTTTCCTTTTAGGGCCCAACCCTATTAGACATGAACCACACGTTACATTTGGGCCCAACCCTATTAGACATAAACCACACGTTACATCTGGGCCCAACCTTATTAGACATAAGTCACTTTAACCTTATTACAATAAGATAATATTTTAATTGCCACATGACATTATTAAAATATGATCCGAACTGGCTAATCATTTCAATGGTCACCACATCCATATTCGATCAAAATCTATATTTTGCTTTCAGAAACACTTCCCCAAACAATGACTCTAAGATATGGATGAATTCATCATCCTTAACCTTGAACAACCTTTTCATTCTTAGCGACGAGATAAGGCTAGAAAAAGCAGCCTACGGTCTGTCAATGTACAGAGAGAAATTCGCCTCCATACCCACCTACCACCTTAGATTGTTTCCAAAAGAAGAAAGAAAAACAATGACACGGCACCCACAGGCCGTCGATTTATTAACCTTCCCACATGGCCTATCTCATCACATAATAACTCTCCTACCACTTTATCAATGCTTCATAATGAAAACGAGTGCCAATTTACAAATCCTCGAAAGCTGTGGTACGAAAATCTTCCACACATACTTCACCAATCTCGTTAAACCCAACCACCCATTTCGGTAGAGTGTCAGCCACGTCATTTGCTGACCTCCGAACATGACCCACCCTGAAACATTGTACTCTTGCCAACTCATCCCTTATTGCTGATACTAACTTACTCAAATGCCATGCTAGACACTCACCTGCAATATTCACATTAACCATTATCAATGAATCGCCTTCAATACGGATTTTGGAAAAACCCAGGGATTTCGCAAATCGAATTGCCATAGACGTTGCCATTCCCTCTGCAGTATTATTAGTTCCATCATCAATTCGTTGCGCCCCAATTGCCAAAATATCCCCCATCCAATCCCGAGCAACAAAACCAATACTTGATGGCCCCAGATTGCCCTTTGAGGCTCCATCAAAATTTGTTTTTACCCATCCCTCCTCTGGTTTACGCTATTCTTCCTTTAACCGATTGTCACTACTCGGATTCGCCCGACCTTGCCCATTCACGAGCCTTATTAAGACTATTATTATTATATTGTCAAATAGTTATATTTTTGTTTTATATTTGTTCTTATAATTATGTAGGACACTTTCAATCCCTCATAATTAATAATATTATTTAAACTAGAAGCATTTAATTTGACATGTTTGTGACACTTAAATGTATGAAAAGCAAAAAAATTTTTTATAAATAGTTTATTTTCTCCTCTAAGCTACCACTCACTTTGAGTTTAAATAATTAATCAATTCTCTTCATCTCTATCATGGAATCAGTTAATTTAGTAATTATCTCAATCTAATATTATAATAAATATATAATGATAAGATAATATAATAATTGTTTAATATTAATTACAATATAATAATACTAGTATACTTATATTAAAAAAATATATGTAAAATATGCCGAGAAATATTTTTAATAGAAGAGAATCATTTGTAAAATAAATGTGCTTCTAAAATACTAAACATGAAGAATACAAATCCATTAAAGTCTTGCATGCAAAAAGTTATGAATCTAGTTGGAGACAGGTGGCGAGGGTTCCGGTTTAGTTGAGTAATAAAATAACATCTCCACAAAAAGTGAAACATGACATATTTCATGCATTTACCTATCATTTGCATGTCAATTTTTTTCAAAAATCGATTTTTGTTTACGGACATTTTGATGTCGTTGTAGATGCCTCTCGGCATAACTCGACATAATATCTAGTATACTTATATTTAAAAAGTATATGTAAAATATGCCGAGAAATATCTTAAAATAGAAGAGAATCATCTGTAAAATAAATGTTCTTTTAAAATACTAAACACCAAGAATACAAATCCATTATGTCAAATTATTTAAAAAATGGGATTTTATTTACGGACATTGCGATAATTTTTTAGTGGAATAATGAACAAATATTATATCTTTTTCACTTTACCTATATTCCTTTTAAGATAGGTATGCTAGTAATATTAGATTGAGATACTTTTAAGATAGGTATGCTAGTAATATTAGATTGAGATAATTATGAAGTAAACTAATTGCATGATGGAGATATTACCTATATTCATATTAGATTGAGATAATTACCAAGTTAACATAATAGAAATAATTAGATTGAGATAATTACCAAGTTAACATGATAAAAATAAACTAATTGATTGATGACTTACACTCAAGTGATAGTTGAAAGTGAAAATAAAGATATAATTAACATTATAAGATTTAAAATTATTTCAATAGTTAAAAATTAATTAATACTAATAAAAAGTTTTTTTTTTAAATAATTAATTTCACTTGAAATTAAATACTTCTGATTTTTATTAGAGATGTTTTTACATTCATATGTGAATGTAATACGTTCTGTGTAAAAATAGTGTGCCCTTAAAGAAACTTTAAAACAATAAAAATCATTCATCACAATACCACTTTGATAATATAAAAAACTTCATAAGCTGTTTAGCCTAGAGACACCGCCGCTGCACTTTAAAGAAATTCCATAATCACGCTAAATCACATCTCATATTACATTTGATACAGAAACGAACTCAGAAAATACTGACTTGACTGCGTAAGGATTTAATACCTGCAGCAAAAGACACGAGACAAAAATGGGCGCAAGGGCTGCCGAAGAAGACAAAGCGAAGGATTTAGGAACTTTATACCACGAGCCCACTATCAAACCGGGGCTTGGTTCTTCTCGCTGCCCCCGTTGCTTCTCCCCCATATCCAACAATTCGGTACCCTCGTTAAACCCTAAACCCTACTACACCCATGGCCGTCCCAAATTAAATTTTATCGTTCTGTTTCAAGTCTATATTTTAATAATCCAGCAGGTATGTATTTTAATTCATGGCATTCTCTAACCGTACATCTGAGAATTATATGTATGATGCTCCAACTTTTTTCTATTATATGTGGCAATAGGAGCATGAAGTCATGCTCAAGAGGGCTTGAACCTGAGACGACAATTGCTCTACCTGATTAGCAGAGCATGGTCCACTGGACATTATTTTCTCCCATGTCTTAATGCTAAAGCTTTTATGATTCTTTTTTGTTTGTAGAATTTGAAGTTCTGTGAGTTGTTATCTCATCTGTGGTTTCAATTATGGTCTCAAAATCGAGATCAAACTCATGAAATTCCTTGAGCTGATCCTCTGATTTTTTGTTGATTGTAATGGTAGATGCTTCTTGTTGTGACTATCTAAATTTAATCACTCTAAATTTCATTTCTAATTAGGTTGCTTAAACACTGTGGTCATAAGAGTGGTTTCAGAGCTTTGGTGTCAAAACTTTTTTGTTATGTTGAATAATCCTTGTCATGGTTAAGAGCATCCTATATCCATGAGAGTGAATGTTGCCTATAAAGACTTACCTAACATAACTTCACAAAGTTGGTTCTTTAATATAACATGTAATTCTTTTTGCTATTGTGCACGTGTACTTTTGTTTTTGATGCATAGCAGTTTATTTTCATATCTATAGCAATGTCCAGGTTTGATCCACTTTAGTTTTAAGTGCTGGCTTAGCCTTGTTTTCCTTGGTGAATGTCACTTGAGGCTATGGATTGCTTTTAATGCAGCGTGAGGTAAACTTAGGCCGTACGGGGCAAGTTTGAGCAGCTGGGCCACATTATTAACATTTAAACTGTGGTCAAGCTCAAATGTATCCCATGTTCCTTACGTCACAACCTTGCCACTATGCACACTGGTATTCTGGTTACCTTAGAGCTAATGGGCAGATTTGAATATGGGTATTGCTGTTTCAAGTGTTCTTCAACCTTACAACGTAGCCTCTTGGACCTAAGTGCTCAACCATTTATGCCTTGCATAACTATTGAAGTTTACAATTGACTGGAACAATTCTTTGACAAATCCATTACCACTTTTCAAGTTTTTACTTAAGGTATATTCAGAATCCAGATTATCAATGTGATAAGTCCTAGATTTAACTCATTTCAAGGTGTCTATCAACAAGCTTTTTAGAAATATCTAATCCGTTTATAAATCATCTCAGTTATATACTGTATTTCACCGCTGCTCAAATGTGTTATCACTTGAATGGCTGATTGTTGAAGATGAGAGTTTTCTGACCTGATGGAATTCACAGAAGCTATACATTTTAATTGCTACAAACTTGCATGCCTTTGTAATCAACTACTGTTTGACACAATTGTATTTTTTTCCGGTTTTTGCTATCAAGTCTACAGGGTATTTCTGGACAATTATTGTTCTGGATGCCTTTTTCTCTTAACACACATGCTATCTTGGTGCTTCATAGCAGTCCAACTTTTCCCTTGTTAGTATAGCATTTTGTTGGATAAACTGCCAAAAAATTTCAGCGTCTAAAGCAATGAGCATCAGCACAACCAATATTTTCTTTTTTATGACACCTCATGTTCATGCTTGTTCATAAAATTGAAATGTCCACCATAAATTGATTTGCAGGTTATACAGCAAAACAAAGAAATTAAACTACAAGGTTAAAAACATAAGGTATATATTTTTGTCATTCGTTGTAAATATTGTTCTTTGGACAAGGTATGTTCAAATTTAGTCAAACTAATTGGAGGATAATTTAGGGTTGAAAATCATGCTTTAGTTGTCTCTGGTGGGTCATTCTCTTTGTTTAGCAAAGAGAGTTAAACATAGTTGCTGAATTTGTTTTCCCTGATCTAGATGCCAATGGAGAAGAGGACTGTGAAAGGGCTTGTCTAGACATTGGCCCAGACAAGAAGAAGAAATCATTGAAGACTATAGAAGAAATCTCTAATCTAAGGAAACGTCAGACAATCTGGCAAGAACTGCATTAAAACTCATGGACTTCCTTTGGATTAAAAGAAGATAAAGGAGATTAAGTTTTGATTCCCCAATGATTGCTGATTATCTTCTCTGTGCAAAGCAACTGAAAAATTTCAAAGAAAATTAGGAGGAATATAAGATCTTATTTGCACATTTGTGGGCTTTCATTGTAAAGCTGGAAAGAATCAAGAGTACTACCCATGATATGCTACAGAAATAGAAAGCATCAATGAAGTCCTGAAGAAGGAAACATAAGTAAAGATGAATGGAGACGTAAGCAGTGTAGAAACCACTGGGATGTCCTTTGTAGACACCTAAAATTGTCATGTATTATTTTAGCCTAATTCTTCTATTAATTAAATAAATCTTTATTTATTTAATTAATTCATTTATCCTCTTCTAGCCTTATTTCTCATTTAAATAAATACATTTATTTATTTAAATAATTCTTTTTCCAAATTAAATAAATACTTTTATTTATTTAATTATCCCACTTCTTCTATTAATTAAATAAATCTTTATTAATTCATTAGCTTTTTCTACCCATGATACATGTCATTCATCTCTTAATTCCTACACTACCTACCCTCTCATTATTTTCTTATTTTCTCTACCTACCCTCTAATCATAGCCGACCATTTATCTTTTACACCTCTCAATTTTATCCCTCCATTTCTTATAGCGTCTTCTATATAAGGAGATGCTTCCTTCATTATCAACCCTAATCATTCTAATCAGCTAATCAAGCCTTCTAGCATTCAAACTTTCATATGCGATCAAGCTTACTTGCAACCACATTTCCGTTCTTTGTTGAGCTCTTGTGCACACATAAAATCTGAGAGCAAATATATCAAGCAAGATCAATGGAGATAGGAAGAATGGAGATTCAAACCCTATTGGACATGTGATGGTATAATCTTTGTGATTTCATTTGATTTGCATTGTTTTAGGTTATCTTCATATGTTATGGTGGATCTTTGTTGTTGTTAGGCTAGGGTTTTGTGGTTGAATTCATTTAGTCTTTCAATATTGTTATTCCTCTTTTCACCATAAACACCTTAAAATCATCAAAGAGTGCTTAAAACAATGACAAAAAAAGGATATGAATAAAGATATAGTGGAGGATCACGTGCATTACATCAATTGGTTTTGTAATACATATATAGATGGAATAATGTTCATTGCATATTTTAAGGAATGCAAATAGGAAGAATAGTATGTGTAGACAAGATGGATACAATGGACCTCACCATGGTCAAGTAGACCCAGCATCGGCTTAAACTTCATATCAGGATCAGCTCATATCACTAAAACATTACTTTCAATTGTGTGAAATTGGTGAGAAAGGATATGTTCTTGCTATGATTGTGGATTTCAAGATTTGAACTTGAAGTAGAATTCAGTAAACAAACTCTATATACCTAGTAAACATGGGTTTTTTTTTGGCATCTATGATTCATTTGATCACACTTAGTATGGACTTTGGCCTTTCTGTAGCATTGTATGATAATTCATCCCTTTTAATGTGGGGATTTGTTCTATTAAGGGTGTTAGATACCATGATCGAATGCATTTATTTCATCAAAATCATCGAGGACTTTCAGCTAGTATTCCTTGTTGTGATATTACAACGTGGGCTGTCAAGGTTACATATATGAATAGACAAGCAGTTTCAAGGCAATTCTATACAGTGGGTGTGAGTTATTACACAAAATATTTTGTCATTTGTTTCAACATAAAACTTATGTCGCATTTATTGGACACTAGTGTTATTATCACTTAAAGTGGTTACATTTATGAATCATGCTTATATTTAAGGGACTAAAATTTACCTAGAATATTATTTATATAAATACTGTAGAAGAAATCTACTTATCGTATGGAAATGAGGGTAAACTAGGAACTTGTTATACTATGGCGAACATGCTCTATATTAGATGCTTTTAGTCCTTATCATCACTGCATTTAATAAGAGGATAAAACAGGAAAAAAATGCTGAACACATTTAAAAAATATATGTATATTTTGTCTAATTTGAGAAGATTTTGATACACGATATAGGAAAATGTGAATGCATTTTCGAAGATATGCATACAGGCTTAAATATTCCAGTTTCCTTTGATTTCCTAAATCTTTTTGATTGAAGTTTATACTCATTTGGCTTTAGTGAAAAATATAGTGCAGTTGCAATCTATATAATCATGATATAATTTAATTCTTTATAAAAAATATGAATTAGATTACTTCTTAGAAGTTATAAGTGAGTTTTTACTTAAAAATCTTCTGTATTTATAATGGTATAAGGCTATGAACAGTTTAGATTGTACTGTTTGGTTGGAAAATTCTGTTCATTTGTTCCTGTGCAATGAATGTTTCAGAAATAACTGACTTGCCACTGTAGCATCCACATAATTAATTTAATGCATCATTTTATGGAAACAATAAAAGTTGTTATGATAGGAGCGTCAAGGTCCATAAGTGATCGTGCATCACCGAAAATAATAATAAGTTTTTAAATTTTTTAAATAAAATTTCAGCTTTCTTTAGTTTTGGTTGCATTTGTCCATTAGGCTTTTCATCATACATGTATATTTGGAAGGCTGCTATAGGTTGCTATAGAATGGGTACAGGCCACTACAGATTGGGTACAGGTTACCTGTAGGTGTTCTCTTAGGCCACAGATTGGATGCAGGTTACCTGTAGATTTACTCTTAGGCTACAGACCTACCTATAACTATGGTATAGGTCACTTACAAGTTGCATACAGATGAGCTACAGGTTGAAACAATTGCGAAGTCTTGCACTTGCATGATGAATTCTTTTCGTTTTCCTTCTGGTCTTTGGGTGACAATCTTTTTTTAGGATCAGTATCGGAATACTATTTCATTGCTTTCAGCAATACGAGAAACATTGGAATGAATATGCTATAGCTGCATGTGAATTGTAGGGGTGAAAATCCAGTTTCTTGATTTGCTTCTTGACGGTTTAGATGCTAACAATGTCATGTAGGTAGTATCATTTCTTTTTTGCAGTTGTTCAATTTCCCAAAAATTGCCATGCTTTGTTTTTTTCTATTTTAGTGGCACTTGGTAATAAAACTGCCATCGTTGGGAAGTTTTTATTATCTCGACTGTGGCTTTTCACTTTTTGTTTTGTTTTGGGGACTGTTCTTATTCTCTTTGGTGGACATTTTCTTGGACAATAGTTTGTTGGCAGTTGTTGGATCAAAGTATTGGGCAGTTGGATAGTATTCCCAGTTCAACTGTTGCTTGTGCTATGGTGAAGCATCTTTACTAGTGTGTTGTAGAAGTTATGGTTCAAGAAATGAGTGTAACAACTGGGCAGGGAATTGAGAGGTAGATTGTTGGAGGAAAGAAAAGAGGCCGAGCTTAGGGGGGAACTGTAGGAAAAGGCAGAATAGAGGTGGGGAAAAAGGGAGAGGGCAAGATTTGATAAAAAATCATTTATTGAAGGAAAATAATAGTTCAATTTTGGTCCATCACTAATTGAGAAAGTAGAAGGCTCATGGGAGCATGTTTGTAAGCTCGTTCAAGGTAGATTTTTTAAATTGATTCAAGTAGAATTATGTTGTTTTCATTTTGGCACATGCAGTTACTGATAAATGTTAAGTTGCTAGGTTTAGGTTGTTTTTCATTGGACCCCCTTGCCTAGATTGCATCATGTTAACACCTTGTTTGTTGGTAGCTTTTTTGTGTATAATTCAGTGATCGAATCGATAAATTTCTTAATCATCCTTGTGTATTTCTTAAGGATTGATTTCATATTTATACACATTGATGTAAAAGAATATGGTTTATGAAAACCAAATAATACTAACTCAAAACTATTTTTTCAACTGGTTTACTTGAAATGGTAAAGTGACTCACATGCTATAACAATGGCTGCAGTTATTCTGGCTCCAAAAATGCCCTGCTGTACACCAATAACTTTCGTGTTATACTATAGTGGGGGACAGCAGCCACAATGCTTCTGCTGAGCCTCGCAGCCATTCTGTGCCTATTCTACAGTTTTTGTGTGCACTTAACATGAAAGTTATCAGACATATGATAGTGCGGTTTTGGAGCCAGATTTGGCGTGCCCCTATAACAACCTACCTAAGAAATAAATTAACCTAGGAAGTAATTATTTAATTACCACTCATATTATATTGACTATGCTTGTTTTAGTTTGTTTGACTAAAATCCTGCCACAAGCACCACCCCACTGCCCTCCCCTCCTATATTATTTGTCATGCACCTACCATTCTAACAGAAGTTGCAGCCTCTTAAATTATAACTGCCTTAATAAATACAGATCGCAGTCTTTAAAACCTGAGAAATAGTTAGGAGCCAACCAAGGGTGAAATACCAATTCAAGGGTCGACCAAGGCAAGAGATTACCCTAGGAGTTCAAAATAAGGGCCGACTAGGGTAAGAAAAGATCAGCAATTTATCCAAAGGGCCAACTAAAATGTAAAGAGTTTTTTATAAGCATTTAATTTAAAAGATGGGGACGACCAGCATACAAATGAATTATTAATTAAGGACAGAGAATTTTTATTTGCTTTGAGTGGATGATATTAATTATCATCCACCTTTAGGTGATGGTTAATTATTTTTAAAGCAAGCGACTCTTGAACCGGTGTGACTGGAAGGAAAGGGCAGCAGTTGTGAATAGGTGCATCTCTTCAAGACAAAAAGGTATGACCCTTTTTCACTATGAAGGGTATAAAAGGAAGGAAGCCTCAATTGTAGAGGCATCGAATGATCAAGTGGAAATAGAGAATAAGAAATCTGAACATCAAGGAAATTAATCGAGCAGAAATAAGAATAAATATCAATAAAGGAAATTAAATATTTAAATTTGTATTAGAAAAATAATTCAGAAACAAAATAACAGCATTCTATAATACAAAGGGAAGTTATGAATTATTTATTTAATTAACTTGCCAATCCATCAAGAATTGTAAGATTAGTAATTATTTATCTGATTGCCATCAAGCGATCATATCTGGAATCAATGTGAAACGTTTGGTAGGGAGATGCAGCAGTACCAGTACCCTCATCAAGTATTCACCCCAAGTTGTTTGCTTGTGGGTGAAGGGGCTGAATGACTTGAAGGTTCATTCTGTACCCCTGGGCTTGGTTGAGGAGGACAGTCTCTTGGCGCCCTGTCATGCTTTCCCATTGTATTCCTAAAATGGTTGGCTGATTGAAATAAGCTAAGAAATTGATCCATATGAATTTAGGATACTTTGTTTTCAATAAGGATTATTTATGATCATAATGCTTTTTGTTAATTAATTACATTTCTCTCTAAGTTTAACTGCAATTATGTAATTTATTTATAGAATACTATTTGTAAATACAGTGTATTGTTGGATGCATGAAACCTTAATATTCTAATGAATACTCTTTGACCCAATAAAAGAAATGAGAGAGATATCAATCCTAGCCAATCTGAAAGTGACAATAGAACTACATTAGAATCAATCCCAAGAACAACTCGGCCTCCCTTCTTAACTAGGGAAGTGCCGTCAAGGGAAGATGAGGAGATTAACATTCCCAATCCTAACTTGATTGAACTTGCCAAAGCATATGCAAAGCTTATCCCTGAAGTCAAGAGAAGCATTCCATTCACAATATATTGTGAGGTTGGGACAAGAAGTATTCATAGAAGGGAGAGGAATCAAACTAAACAAAATCTACAACACAAAGTAGGTAAATTTAGCATTCTTAACTTTGATGGGTTAGGAAAAATCACGACCCATTCACTTAACCCATGTTAGAAGAAGACACCATTAAATTTGCCATATTGCATCTAGAAGGGGTCGCCCATGATTAGTGGCACCATGGCTTAATCATCCAAAACCATTGGAGAATAAAGACCTATGACCCCTTCACAAAAGAACTCATTGAGAGGTTTGACCAAAAACATCCAGAAAAATACTTAAAAGAATTAACAAGAATAAGGCAAGAAGGAACCCTTGAAGATTATGTGACAGAATTCCAATGACTAGCAGTCATGGTTTTTAGAATATCTGAGGAAAGGTTCACCTAGCTATTTGTAGAGGAATTATCAAATACCATCCATGGCCTAGTAAGTGCCTTTTGTTAGGATAATTGGTGAACAACTGAGAGGGGGGGGTGCGGCGGGGGTGAATCAGTTGTTAACAGATTATGTGTATTAAAGCACTTAAAACCTTATATCGGAATAACTGATTAAGCATTAAAGCATAAATGAAAACCAGAGAATCAATACCATGCAACCATAACACATAACACCATGATTTGTACGTGGAAAACCCGGTAAAGGGAAAAACCACGATGGGAATCCTACCCACAGTTAGATGATACTTCTGCAGCAAGTACATGATTACAATAGGGGCCTCCTCATGCAGGAAGGCACACTGCCTAGAGCGCACTGCTCATCACAATGGAGTCTCACTAACTACAGAGATGTCAACCACCTCAAGCTATTTTGAGTCTGGACTACAATCCAGAGAGAACCGCCGGTGATAGCATCAAATATGCCAGATTACAGTTCCGGTTAAGTTCAATACTGGAGGTCTAAATCCTCTTACATATACCCAACTCGATCACCTATGATCGACCAAATCCTCTCCACAAATGATTATTACATTATTCGCTCCTTGCCTATTCCCATATATGATCTACAATGAGATCTTACATATATTTATACCAAGCCGGGACCTAACCAATTAGGTCGGCCAAACAAATGATAATACAATAGATCCATTACATAATCCTTAAATAAAATCATAACACATGTCGGCCTAAGGCCAAACAAATATCATCCAATCAGCAAAACATCCCGGAAGCGTATTTGATGATCCACCAACACGTTTCATGCAAACACCGAACCTAAATTAGATCCACACACGCCAAAGCAATGGCACCAATTAGTCGAGGCACGAACATAATCACCATCAGCATCCTGAATCCCTTCTAGAAGCTGCACCAACACCATTTATGCATTACATCAAAGATCTTCAATAAAGCTCTGCTGGTGAAACCCTTACCGGACCAATAAAGCAAGCTTACTAGAACATAAGATAGCATCTGATCACCAAATCAATACCAACTGACTGAAACATACTTCAAAAGCATATGAACCATCCATACAAACTTATTCCATCAACTAGATCATACCGGTGACAATCAACTGATTAACTTCCCAATCCAATCCTTCTACCGGAAGCCGATAAACAACCATAACAGCAAGTGTTGACATCAATGACAAAACATCAATGCAACACATAATCAATTCCATCATATGGCCAACACCTTTGACCCTACCACACTCGAAGAAGCAATCCTAAAAGCCACACGACTTGATGCCACCAAAACAAGGGAAATAGGCTACTCCAAAAAAGTAACACCAGAAGATAAACACTTTTATGGGAAGGACAGGCATAAAACACCATTTCTTTTTTAGGGATGCTTGACTATGACTCCGAAGGAAAAACCTATGCTATGATTGCAAGGGAAGATGGGAGCCCGAACATGTATGTAAGCAAAAGGAAAACCTAGAGAAAAAAGTTGTGTGTCAAGTGCAAAGAGCCATGGACGCTTGGACATAAATGTAGCAAGAGGGACCTTAAAAGAAAAAACTTGTGTTACAAATGCAAAGAGGATTTGGAACCAGGGCATATATGTGGGAAAATAAGCCAAGCCCATAATATTGGAGCAATATCCAATGAAGGAACAAGAAAGGAAGGAGAAGAAAACCCAAGTAAAAAAGTGAGGTACGATGAAGAGGATGAGGAATGTGGAATCTTGGCCTCCATCTTAAAAGCATCCAAGCATCATCCTTTCAGAATACGAGGTGTTATTAAGGGGAAAAAAGTGACAACCCTTGTAGATAGTGGAGCATCCCACAATTTTATTGATGAAAATTTGGTTGCAAGAATAAAGTTAGAAATCGAGGACTTTAAAGGCTTTAAGGTAGCTTTAACTAATGGATCTACCACTCTGTGTACAAATAAAATTTCCCAACTAAACATTACTTTGGGTAAGCATCTAGTCAAAGACAAATTTTACATTGTAAATATGGGGGATGTCGATGTGATTTTGTGTACCCAATGGTTACACTCCTTGGGTTGCTGCATCCTAGATTTCCTAAATTTGGATATATTTTTTGAACCTAATGGTGAAAAAGTCCTTTTACGAGGACTATTTGATGGGTCCCCAAACCCTTAAGCATGGACAAGTGGAATGGGCCACCCAATGTTTCCAATAGGAGCTTCCTTAGCTGACTTAACCAAGAAAGGGGCATTTTCCAAGAACGAAGAAGCACAAGCAACCTTTGAAAGACAAAAAGAAGTAATTAGTTCTTGCCTTGTTTTGGCAATCTTCTCTTCACCTTTTGAATTATATTGTGATGCTTTGGAGGAAGGCATTGAGGCAATGTTAATGCAAAACAAACACCCCATAGCCTTCGAAAGTAGAAAATTCAAAGAAATAGAAAGAACTTATTTTGTTTACGACAAAGAAATGCTAGCAATCATGCATGCCTTAGCAAAGTTTAGACAATACCTAATTTGTGGGAGATCTGTAGTGAAAATCAATCATGATAGTTTGAGATTTTTTCTAAACCAAAAGGACTTGAATGATAGGCAACAAAAATGGGTAAGCTTGTTGCAAGGATATGATTTTGACATCGAGTACATGAAAGGAAAATCGAAAAAAAATCTTGTAGCTGATGCCCTATCACGAAGACCCCACCTTGGCTCCATGACAACAATATCCACGGAATGGAAAACATCCATAATTATAGAATATGCTAAGGATGCACTCTCAAATGACATATTAGAAGGGAAGGTACAAGATGAAAGATACCGAGTCATTGATGACCTCATCCTTTACAAAGACAAAATATACATCACTCTGCGGTAAGATAAAAAAGGAAATTCTGAAAACCTACCTTGACAACTCCTTGTTAGGGCATCAAGGATACTACAAGACTTACAAACAAAAGGGAAAGATTTTCATGGAAAGGTCTCAAAGGAGATGTACTAAAACATACTAAAGCAAATTAATTAGTTCCTCCAGGCTGGGTATGGATTATTTTAAAAAAATTGATATAATGATATCAAGCTTCCACAATCCATAATGAATTAATGCAGATGCTTCTGGATTAGATTGTGTAAAGATTTTTTTGCATCAAAAATTACACAATCTAATCCAGAAGTGTCTGCATTAAAACTGATATAGTTTGAAAAGTATATATTAAATAAAAAAATTGTATAACTTCAAAGAAAAATACTTGAACTACATTTTTAATAGAAATAACTTAAAAGAGGAGCATTATGAAAAAAACTTTTTTGTTGGCTGCTTCCATTTTATTTTCAATGGGCTAGCTAGGTCTTGAACCTTGGACCTCCCATGTGCATCCTGGGTGCTCTACTATGAGCTATATTCTGTACTTTTGTCTTATTTTATGTGCCTGACTCCATCACTCATGTTTTTATTTTGTGTGCAGCTTCTAATGTGGAAATCGCATGTGTACCTGCACCCTCTAATGTGCAAGACTATTTCTCCTCTTTCATAAAAGCTGGTTGATTTTGCCAGAATCTTTTGATTTCTCTTGAAGCATGCTATGCTTTCTCATTTTTGACCTGCTGCTGCTATTTTGTTTTTGACAGAGTGATGTGCTTGGGCACTTCAACCTCATTTTTTTTCCTTTTATCCAGAGCTGCGTTTGTGATGGAGGCCAGTTTTCCTTCTCTTCTATTATTCACTTGCCTTGCCTTGAAATTTCTCGAAGCCTTCTTGTCTGCTCTCTAGTTGCAAAGGATTTTTTCTTGAGAGTGCCATGGAGCTTCTCTCAGTTGAAGTTTAAAGATTGCTATAGAGCTTTTCCTTTTTTTCAACTACTCTAAATCAACAGATCAGATAACAAAGAGAATGCAATGGTACTCATTTTTTTTAGATAACTTGAATACCAAATGATGAAATCAGGAGATTTCAGAAATCTTCTGTGCGTATTTCCAAAGGATTTTATGTATTTATACACCTAGTGGTGCAACAGAATTTGTGTGACAAAAACCAGATATGCTTAATTGAAAATTATTTCTTCAACAACTCTTTTCTATGTGGAGTGACTACTCTAATCTACGAGGTTGTAATTTACTTACTATTCAGGCTCTGTTAACTACATGTTTTTTAAATTTATTTCTTAACAAGGTGTTTTACCTTAAGTCATTATAGTCCACCAGTTATTGTAGCCTTTTACAGTGCTTGAGATTTATTTAAAAAATAAAAATGAAAAGATGCTTATTATGCAGGATATAAGTGGCTGGACCATGGCACCTGTTGTACGAGATACATTTACAATGGTACATTATTCTCCATTTTTCATCTACTTCGTTTCATTTTCTCATCATTGTTCTCTTTTTCACTTTCCATGAGGTTCCGTTATTTTCTTTTCGTTAACACTGTATTGAATAATATGGAGGAATTGTTGGCAATTGGAACTTTAAGTAAATATAAGATTCAAAAAGTTATAAAAAGTGTTATTTTGAAATGTCAACTGTAGATATTATGTCCAGTTTCTCTCTTCTTGTTTCTCATCATAATGGCCTGGTTTTGAGTCTTTTGATTTTATTTTTTGCTCGTCTCATCGATAATTGTTTCTTTGCCTGATGCTTAATGAAGAAGGATCTAATCTTTTGGTGTCCATGCAAATCTTTCATAGCCCAGATTAAAATTTTGTATTTAATTTAGATTTAAAGTCTTCATCTTTAATGGAACATCAATCAGATTACAATTCTTTTGACTGCAAACATAACTGTACATATCAATCTTTTGGTCTCTGAAGTAATATAAGATGCATGTTTTCAAAAGAAGAGGTGTATTTCTTTCTACTTTTGTCAACTCTCTACTGTTATTTTTTTAAATTCTTAAGTTTGGTAATCTTCATTGATGTAATAGATACAATTATCATGCAACCCTCCTGACGAATCATCTTATACCCATTAGCTTTTTGCGCTCCTACATTAGTTCTTTTTTCACATTAGTTCCACTCATTGAAAGTCTTTCATTTATTTTTTCGCTTTTCACCACATCCTTGTTCTTGCCTTCCCTCCAGCGTCTCTCATCCTGTGGGAAAATTTCCTCCAATTTCTTTCCTCTGATCTGATGCATTTCTGATGGCTTATATCTTGTTAACCTCTTCATATTGAAATTTTTTCAATTATCAAGCTTCTCTTCTCCAATAACCTATATTGTTTTCAATCTCTTTAGTTGTCTGATGTGTGCCATTATGTTCACTTTCTCTCCTCCAAGGACTCATCTCTGAAACTCACTCATGAAGCTTTATATAGTCTATTTTTTTCCTCGCATTACACATGGTTCTTTGGTCCTCTCAATCCATGCATTCAGGCTTTCTTCCTGTTCAACGCATTTTTGCTTGTTTCTTTTAATTTTTTGGCTTTGCTATCTTCTTTTTCTCAGCAATGTAGTTGGTCTACTCTTGTGGCACCTACTTTATCTTATTTCTCATCTCGTTTTTCTGTTTCCTCACCGGCATTGCATATGAGAAACGAATTGGAATCAAGGCAATGAATCTCTTTTGCACATTAGTTTAAATTTGTTTCTCTGCTTCATTCTCTGATAACATACTTAGAAACCTGTTGAGTGTTCCTATCTGTATGGTTTCTTTGAGCCACTAGTTGTTTATCCATTATGTGAATTTGCAGGGATAACTTAGCTAAACCTGGTTTACTTGGTGCAATCACATACATATTTAATCAAATAGTTTGATATCTTTTCTGCTATTGTTTGATCTTTACCTACAATATCATTGCTTTTTTTAGAAGTGCATATTATATTACTAAAGAGAATGCAAGAGTTACATCAGTCTAACCATAGTAGCAAAAATCTTTCTCAGGAGTAAAGTAGCTAACCAAAAGATAAGATTTTTTCAGTTAATCAGGGAAAAAATTGGCAAATTAAAAAATGCAGAAAATTAAAATTATGGAGAAAAAACTGCTGTTTTTTGATTTAATGCCAAATAAAGGAAAAGACAGCTTTTCCATCTGGTTCAGCCAAAGACAATTCTGTTTTCTTTTTAAAACCAGAGCAGGGGATTGGAACCTCTTGTGGGGTCTTGGGGTAGTGTCGTTGGTGCTATACAAGGCAGGGTCAAGGGGTGGACCCCTTGTCATCAGACCAAATTAAGGACTTCATAGCCACATAGACCCTCGTAGCACACATCATTTTTCATAATTTATCACTTTTTACCAAACTCCAAAACCCTTAAAGAAATTGAATGTTGAGGCCATAAAGCATTAATTAGGTAATGTGAGAATAAGGTTCTTAATGAAAAATGGTATTTTAGAGGTAAACTGAAAAAACTGGATGAAGAAATTGCAGTTTATTTGTGATTAGCTGGAATCAGGAATCGAGCCAACAATAACAGGAAAAACTGGCAGCCTTGGGAATTATGCCACTGATCAAATGAAAAAATTTGACCCAGAACGAAAAGCAAATTATGTAGACATACTACTTGTGGAGATATATTCATGATTAACTTGTGATTTGTTGGCAGCTTTTTTGCCATAAAAAATATGCACAGAGTCTAAATTATCTGTGATTGTAGTCGACCTGGATCACCAAATTTGTTTGATTGAAGATTTATTGGCAATTTGTTGCCTCAAAAAATGTGCCCAAATATAAGAAATTGGCAGTCTGAGCTGACTTGATTGCAGACCTGTCCAATTACTCATTAGTTATATTTTTTTTGCTATATCTGCTACCACAAGTCTAACAGCAGGGTAATTATAGCTGAGCATGTGCTTTAAGAGGCAATTAAATCATATTTTAACAGAAATTGTTGAATTTAGCTTTGGAATCATTCCTAAATGTTGCATAAATATCTTAAACTGCTTTAAGCTGAGAAGTTAGGGTGCTCACCAAAGTATCCATGCACCTTAACTCTCACGATTCAGAATTTTGATGGTAGTGAATAAGATTGTGTGCCATAAAACCTAGGAGCATCACTTGTCACCAAGTAGAGCACCTCTGCAAGAAAAGGGGCACTGAATGGATTAAATTCAGTTTGAAACCATGTACAAAAGTTCTTGGCAGGACATTTTTAAAATACAATCAATAATTCCCAGTTTTCCACAATTCACCTGTAAGAAGTTTTAGCCGCAGATTGTTGAAGCACGGTCTTCAACTATAAACCATGTTGGAGCAATATCCATCCCAACACTTCGTTCTTGGAAGGAAATTGACAGATATGCATAGGGGAATCATCAATGTCTCTTGCTGCCACAATAGGATAGACCATCTTAACAACTTTGATTATTTTAGCTGATTAGCAAGACTAGAGTTATTGGAACTGTTATCCAAACATCTGCTGGTCTCAAGAACTACACATTGTTAGAACTTAGATGATGTTAGCATTATACGTGTGCTTAAACTTGATCTGCTCCTTGCCTCTCACACCTCTCCGCCCTGAATTTTTTCATCATCTTTTGCAACCATTTATTTTTGACACAGTGACTGGCTTTACTGACCCTTTGAACTCCCTATATCAAGGAGGCCATGGCACCCTCTAATAGATGATAGTTACGGATGCTATTTCAGCTGATACAATGTTGATCTGCAAGGAGACTTTTTACTATTTTCTCCAACACTATGCACAAATCCATGCTTCCCTACTACTAAAGAAAATGGCTGATCTCTCAAGCTTGAAACCTCTCCCAAAGTCTCCTCCTGTATGGAAAACAGGTTCTGATGATCAAAAGGAGAATGCCCGATCTATAGTTGCAAGGGATATTTCCCAAGACCCAGGACCATTTATGAATCATTTGTTGGTATCCTTCACTGCTGAACCAACGGGATTTTCAGTTAGATGGTATAATGTGGATTGGTGCTACCATATAGGTTATTAACTTATTTCCTTCAGCAACAGTGTTTTTCCTTTCTCTAATGTAGATGACAAATTTGAATTCCAATATCATTTATATATTGTTCTCTTTAATCACTTGGAGTTCAGCATATGTTTTCTTTTGTGCAATTTTTGTTAAGAGAAAGTAAAAGCTATCAAGCATCATTTGTAGCTTTTTCTTAGTGTATTGTTTTCAATATTTATATGCTACACAGGTTGGAACAACTGCTGGAGGAACTCTGGGTGCATTTCATGGGTTTAACCGAGGTGAACACTTCTGACCTATTGCTTTGCAGAGTGAAAAATTATGCTTCATAGGTTACTACATTATGGATGATCAATAGTTTTAAATAGGTGTTCTGGTTCTCCATCATGAAAAAAAATGTCAATTTAATTTACCTCTTAAATTTTCTAGTACCATTCAAGATCCTGCTTTGACATGATCAGATTTATTTTGCCTTTGATTTTTTGATTGTCGCGTAATGTCTTAGTTCAACACACCAATTGTTTTTTCTGGATACAAATGCCATAATTTGCTAGCTATATGTCAATCAATTTGAAAGCTTAATCTTGCTTGCAAATTGTCTACCTCTGTGTGTTAGTTTTTGATTTGTAGTGCCATCAGGCACTAGTATTTTCCAAATTGCAAATTTTCTTGTTTTATGTTTGATGTTTCATTGTATTGAAGAATTTTAGAATTTTGAGAGACAATGTAGGTGGATGATAGTAAATCTGGATTAGATATAATTTTATAAATGATTTTTCTTTTTTAGTATAAATTTTAGTTACAACATGCTGTTCATAACAGATATGTTCCACATGGCTGTAGATTTTGTTTTCTCTTGCTTCATGCAGTCATTGGACAGAAATGATGAGTCAATGCTGACAAAACTTTAAATCCAAAGGTGGAATAAAGTCTGCAGAATCCAATAGATTTCTGACTGTTGTAGCATATTGATGTCAGCTCTGCTGAAGTTTCATTTCTTGCAAACTTGTGATCATATAGGAACTTATAGAACAGTATACAGTATATTTGTAAGGATTATTCTGATACACTTAACTATTTTGCAGTTATGCCTTTTGTCCAAAGCTGTGTGAGGGGTCCAATGTGGCTGCATTTCTTTATCGGAGTAAGTTCTAATCATATTGTCAATCTGAAAGGTCTGTTTCATTTTACGTTTTTACATGTAGATATGAGGTGTGTTCGTACGTATCAAGTTACTAATGAAGCATAGGGAATAAAAGGATATTTTATATATTTTGATTTATTAGAATTTGAGTCAATCTGAAAGGTCTGTTTCATTTTACGTTTTTACATGTAGATATGAGGTGTGTTCTTGCGTATCAAGTTACTAATGAAGCATAGCGAATAAAAGGATATTTTATATATTTTGATTTATTAGCATTTTTCATTTTCTCCATTTTTTCATTATTTTACTTCTTGCCTGTCATAGTGTTAGCCTTTTTTGTTGCGTGTTTTCTTGTTTTTCTTTCATGGATTGCATTTGTTAGTTATCTTCTTGTTTCTTTTTATTCTCTTTTATTAATATTTTTAACTTTTGTTGACCCCTCCCCCTTTCTTTATTATTTTTTACTTCTCCTTGGTCCTTGTGCTGTTGGCTTTCTCTATACCCAATTCTTCATTTATAGCTTATGACCTTCCTAAGTCTGCAATTTTCTATCTTTCATATCTTGGCATTTCTTAACATCCTGATGATGGATCACACAGTGTGACCTGAAACGTTGATGACAAAAAAAGCAACACAATCAAATCCAGAAGTTATCATATTCATTCTTCAGAATTTGAGTTGTTTATGTTAACTAGTTCATGATATTTTCTTATTGTATACTGGTACAACATTCTGATTCCTTTATTGTAACAAGTAATATTAGGAAACTTAACTAGTTCATGAATATTTTCTAATTGTATACTGATACAACATTCTGATTCCCTTATTAATAACAAGTATTATTAGAAAACTAACTGTCTAGTACATTTTATTTGTGTGTATAATTGAGCCATGGGTCTTGTTATCTCTCAATTTTTTCTGGTGGACAAATTTGTCAGGGACAGCATTTAGGAGTCTATAGTCCGTCTTCTATTTGCAGGAGATGCTTCTCTCTTCCACTTATGTTTGGAAGTATACATTGATACAACTTACAAGTTTATGTACATATTCATGAAGAGAGTAAATGGGTTTATGTGAAAGAATTTTATAAGAAAGGATACGAATATGTCAAATGTAAAAATTAAAAGAAATATAGGTAGAGTTCCTTTTAGAATGCCAGACAATGTGATTTATAATAGTAGGCTTCATTCAAAATAATAAAGAGAACTGCAATGAATTTGATCTCTGAAATCTATCAACACAATAGGCACACAAAGTCATCTACGAAGATAAGGCAAAGAATTTGAAAGATGGAATCACAAAGTATGGATGGTGTGGGGCATATAAGCTACCATAGTGTATGCCTTCTTCTTTATTGATGTGCTGTGTTATTCCTTCCGTAAAATACGAGTCTTTGGCACAAATTCTCTAACACTGTCACTTCAAAAGTCATTATGTCTGTCCTTCGAGTACAACTTATGCCCTCATATTACTATTTGGATCTTCCAACAAAATTTTCACTAACAAATCCTTACTGTATAGCTTAGACTAACTGTAAGTAATTTGAAACTCCTTAAATTTATGAACTTGGTATGAGGTAAGTGTTGATGTGAGTTTCATGCATGATCGAACACAGAATAAAGTATCGAATACTCTATCCTCTCTTGAACAAAGACTTCTCAAATGCTGAACTATGTGATCACTTCAGACAACTCCAAGGTTTACAATGTAAGGTCTTGATGTGTTGGATGGCTTCAATGGTTTGATGTGTTTTGCTCCTCCTCCAAGGGGACTTAACGTAATTGTTCTAGGAGATGAAACTTCTCAATCACAAGGAATGCTGTTTACAAATGATGTTGCAATGTAGCTCTTTCCTACTACTACCAATGATTTTTGATAAAAAAGTGAAAAAGAGGTAAGGTTTAGGATGCTAAACTAACACTAAGAATGCAAGAGTAATGGACAACTTCAAGTGAGCTCAACCAAGCTTTGCTTTGACATGCAATTGACATCTTCACAAGGCTAGTGTGATCTTCTAGGGAGAGTTAATGATTTTCAAATCACCACTACAAATTTAGATACCATCAAGATGAAGCATATCAATGAAGGAGTAACAATTGAAGTTAAGGTTGGCTGAAATAAGTTTAGTGGACTACACAAGATACTTCACCATCAATGAGTATTAGTAGTATGAAGTTATGAACAATGAGAGCTTCACTATCAATCATACACACGAGTCTTTCATTCATCTAAATACTTAAGCAAATTCTATTCTCTTTTTTTTTTGTCTTTTTAAATTTTAAGTTCTCTCATAAAAGGATGAAGAAACAAGCAAATGCTCTAAAATACAATAAGTCACCAACACTTCAATGATTTTATTATTTCTGGCAGCATCAAACCAATGATTCTTCAAAACTCTTTTAATTGAACCTTTACAAATGAAAGGAGTGGGGCTTATATAGCACTCCCAAATACGATGAATGGCCAAGATTAAATCAGAATCAAGGGCCAAGATCTTGCCACCTAAAATGTAGTAAGGGTTTGTTACATCAAAATCTAATCTTATTGCAAATTATTAAATATCAGCCAATGCGAATGTGACATCCATTTGGCACAAGCATCGAGGAAAAATCCTCCAATGAGAAAAAAACACCACATGGGATCATAACAAACTATCTTCTAGAAGTTTGTTTCCCTTATCCTTTTCTTTTGTTGCAAATTCAACGAATTTGGACACCATGAATTCAAGTTCAGTTATTGGAGCAGCAGACACGTTCTTCAACTGATCTTCCGTGAAGCTCACCTCGTCTATGGCAGAGGCAAAGGTTTTCTCCCATCGTGGTCCGAAGTCTTTAGTCTTGTTGGCAAGTACCATGAATGAGTGTATGTCTTCTAGCTGCTTGTCTGAAGGTGATTTGGCTGTTTTGAAGAATATAACTTTCACTCTCTCAATCAGCTGATTGACATCTATGTGAATTCCTTCATTCATCTCCTTTTCAAGCATGATTTTGGCTACTTCCACAATTTTATCATGTATCACATTTATTGCATCGTCTACTTGAGTGCATCCACTGCTGATATCGTCGAAGATGACCTTCCTCATTCGGAGCAAGTTATACCACTGCTGAAAATTAGGTGACTGTCCATCTTTCAACACTCGTCCATTCATCGAAGTCTACTTAGGTAAGTTCTTCATTGCTTGCAGTCTAGGCAAGGTGTGATCTCTGGTGAAAGTGAAAACATCATAGGCTGCCATGAGGATTTGAGTTCTTTCAAGAACACTTTGAGACTTTATCAAATATCCTTACTATTTCCTTTACAAATGCATTTGCCTTCTTGAAAGACTTATTTATCCAACTCTCCATCAAATGAGTTGAAGTTCTCATTTTCTCTAAATTATCAATTGAGTCTGGAGGAAGCAGAGGTGGTGGTGTGCTTGAAGGATCATGTTCCTTAGCGGTTCCTTGAACTGCTGCAGGTAGCTTCTCAACGCACTCACTTCTTTCTCTAGTTTCTTGTTCTTTTCTACTTCTAGCTTCAACATATCATGGACCGTCTTCATTGTATCGTTCAAGTCTTTCATCGCTTGTTTAGTGGTGGGAGGACCTAAGTCAATAGTCTCCAAATCATAGTCTTCCGTTGTAATCTCATTTTTCAGGCTTGTCTACTCTTGGAGTGGCAATTTGTATCACTCGAGATCCCGTACTATCTTTTGTTATTTTTGACATCTTAGTGGCCTTCTTTTCAGCTGTATCTTGAGCTTTGTTTAGGAAACTAAGTCATCCAAAGGCTCTTCCTCTACCACTATGACTTCCTTTGCTAATCTCTCCTTAAGCCATGTTGGGATAGCAGATTTTTCTTCTCCTACTTGCACCTCCTTGAGCTGTTGATCTTCTCTAGGTGGAGAGGTTACTTCATCTTCATTCCCGATGTCCACATATTCATCTTCACCTGCTTTACTATCAGCTTGCTCATGTGGCACTGAATTGTCATATACTTGTGGTTTCTTCCCTTTGTTTGTCTTCTCACTTCTACTATTCTGGATTGTAGACTCCATGGATTCATTCATTTCGTGACCTATGCTTACACTAGGTGGTTGACTCTCCTTATCAGTTGCCTGATTCATCTCTACATCATGTATGGAAGTACGAGTAGAAGGGCGGCCTGAAATTCATTAATGCTTTTTGTGTGATGATCCTTCTTTATGACTTTCTTTTCTCTTTGGGCCTCTGGAGTGAGCTGACTGGGTGGCACTTCTACTCACGCTCGTGCTTTCTATATCTTCATCGGATGATTCTATCTCTCCCATTAATTTAAAAGTCAGTTGTGCATTTTGGTTCTTCAATTTCTGAATTTGGATGTCTACCCATCATCATGTGTATGCTAAGACTGGCTTCATCAAGTCTTTCAAATCAGTGATCTCCACATCAATCCAATTGACCTCTACCTTTTTATCTTTCTCTTGCTCGTATACTAGCTAAAGGCGTTTTCCACTATCTTGTGCTTGATCTGGAATGTCAAAAACTTTGCACATCCTGACAATGTCAATTGGTAGCTTTGAGCACATCTTTCTTCTTATGTCTAAATCATCTTGGGCATTCATCCAATAGTCTTCCATTTGTAGCTTGTGCTTGTGTCTTCTTCTGTTAGCTTTTCTCATGTTGCCGTAAGGATCAAATCTTTCTCTAGAGAAGTATGGGATAAGGAAGTGGGATCTCAACTCTTCCTCCGATTTCTCCGCTACCTGTAAGGATGGACACACTTCTAATGATTGCCCAATTGGGATGGGAAAAGCAATCCCTATCTTATGTCTATTTTTTTGCACTTTATCATGTGGTCAACTATCTCACCAACTCAAGCAATATTATCTTGTTAGTAGGATAGCGTGGTAGCATGTAGGGCGGACAAGAGCATCCTTGGATATACCACGCACTAAATTTCTTTACTAATTCTTTTGCTTGTGGGGATAGTCTTTGATGTATGCCACCTTGCAACGTTCTTGTCAAGTGCATGGTGATTGCGTCATTCACCCTTCTGTAATGTGCTTTGCCAGGGTAGTGTAGCTGGGTGTATGATTCGCATGCTCTCATCTCTCCAGCTCCCATTCAAACTGGACCTCCATACATTAATCTTGCATATTCATGAGCTTTGGCTAGTGAATATATGAGATATGAACTCATATAGAATGTCTTTGTGCATTGAAGCCTCTTCAACTGTATGTCAAGGTTGTTGCTTATGATTCTTGTCCAATTGATCTTTTCTTTTCCTGTTGACACTATTTCCATGAAGTAGACCATCCAGTTCTCAAATTGATATACTTGAGGACTTCCTGTAACTCGGTTGAGTAGAGTGATCATATCACCAAACTCTTCCTTGAAATCAATTCTGTGCAACTTGCTAGGTACCTTTGATAAGTTGGGTTTGGTCTTCAATACCCAATACTTGTTTATTATGCCCAGGGATTTGTCGAGATCATCATCATAGATTGCTTGCGCTCCTCCTTTGCCCTTGTAGATCATCCCTTTGTGATCTTGGATTGTGGAAGGCTTCGCCAATAGCCGTCTCGGATAAGTAAGCAAGTACTCTACCATCAGGTGCCACTATTGTTCTGGTGTTGGCATCCTAATATTTGGCACATTCGACTATCAATTCAGTGCATTGGATGGTTGGGAGGAAACTTGTTGCATTTACTATCCCGCTCTTGATCATCTTTGAGAATCCGAATGGTTTGCTTGTGTACAAGGGACCTTGAAACTTCATGATGTCAATTTTTTCGAGATTGGTGTCTCCTACGGTACTCCAAAACGATGTGATCTTGGTTTCGGGCATTACTCCTTGAGTCCTCCTTGATGAGAGTTTGCCTTGAGAACATTCCTGCCTTTGGGGCTGCCATGTTCTACCTAAAAGAGGCGTCTAAGTTAGGGTTTTGATATAACTCTATTTTCTACAATATTTAAAATGCATCTAGGTTAGTAATTCCTCCTTAAAAGCTTGTAAGATCATTGAAATCTTGTTGAATTACTAAAACCCTAGGCATGAATACAAACCCTAGACCTATCTAAATCTGAAAATAGTCATCTAATTTAAATGAATTGTGCATTTAAAGCATGCTAGATATAAAAAATGTGATAAAAGAGCATCTTATGACTGAAACCTCTTAAAAATAATGAACCTGAAGCTGCACCAGCATTATATTAAGGTCTGATTTTAAATAAAATGATTCAATTGACCTGATTCAGATGTGCAAACAAGTTCTAAATAGTTTGGTGGCTTCAAATTGATCTTTAATTTGGCAAAATTGCCCTTGTGTCAATGCGCTTTCACTGTGATAATGATGTCAAATGCTGATGTTTGTCTTTGAATTTGTTGATCTTGGGTATTGATCGCTGTGCTTGAAGATGTAGGATTGCTGCTCTTATATGAATTCACTGCTTGGTAATGATGAATTCGCCTTGCTTAATCAAAATTGCTGCTACGGATAATGTAATATTGCCTGGCTTGGATAGGATTGCTTCTTATGAAGCATGAAATCATGGATTGATCAAATGGGATGATCAATTCTACCTTTATAGAGATGTAAGAAGGCATCTTTGATTGCACTAGGCCAACTTGATCTTTTATTTAATGTTTTGCAATTGAGAATTTCAAGACAAAGCCGACTTATATTACCTTTTCAAATTTGAATTAAAACATCTATTTCCTTCCTAGGTGGGGCCCTTCTTGATTACAAGCGCTTTAACTTACCTCATCGCTGACTTTGGATAAGCATAAAAAGTTTGGACTTTAACTTGAGCATTGATTGGGATGGATCAGACTTTTGCTAGGGCATTGATTGAGACATAAGAAAGATCGGACTTTTCCTACCCCACTGACTGGGAAAGTTCGAACTTCCTGGAGGTCATCAACTGAGAAAGTTCGGACTTCCTAGGAGGCATTGATTGTGCCTTCAAACTTGTTGATGATCTTTCTTGATCTTCCTTTCATACTTAACGCTTTGAATTGATCCTCCCTTCATCATTAGCTTGATTATTAACTTAAACATCTTCCATCCTCGGGCGAAGATCTTACCTAGCATTGACAGTCACCTTGTGCGGTTGTAGGCTTGATAGAGCACTAACTGAGAAAGAGCGGGCTTTTGATAGGGCACTGATTGTGCACAAAAGTTGTTAGCCTCGCTTACTCAATCACTTCAACTAAATCAAACATCAAACATTCATCCTTAAAAATGTTTATCTCGCTAAGAAAAAGGCATCCTCATTGTAGATTGGACTTTGGAGAGGGCACTGACTGAGCGAGGAAGAAATCAGCCTTTTCCTACCCTGCTGACTGAAAGAGGTTGGATTTTGGAGGGGGCACTGATTGGAAAAGTTTGGAGTTTTGAGAGGGCACTCATTGTCAGCTAAGGCAGGGTGGGGGTTTTGGGAGGTCACTGATTGTGACTCATCCTTGTCAAATTTTGTGAGTTGTAGCACTCACCTTGCCAACTCAGAGGGTCCTTTGTTGCTATCAAAGCCTTCTCATGCAAGTCAAGTCTTCATCTTGTATCAATCATCTCGATCTCATGGTTGATCTTCATACTTACATTCATCGTCTCTATCTTTGATGATGATGCTCAAATGAAATGATCATCATATATCGTTCATAGCTAAGGTGCTGAGGAGCAAATCCAAACTTCATCTCATCTAAAAGATGTGACTGTTGCCAAACCCTATCTAAAACCTAAAACTAAAGCAAAAAAAGGGGGTCCCCATTTGTGATGGGGCGATGTGTGAAATGGTCACAATAGTAAGGACCACCCAAACTCAATGCATAATTAGATCAGCTAAAAGTCCCATGTTAGCTCACATCCTTAAGCTTGATGTCTCTTCCATACCTGGATTCTGTTCTATACACAACTCAAATTTCTCTGTTCCAAATGTGAAAGGAGTCAAGGAATTGGGATTCTGAATCATAGCCCTTTAATCACTTTGAATATGAATGAGCATATCCACCACTATCTCCTTTTGACTCACATCCTGAGCTAAGAAACTATTATTGGGGGCATGTGTTGCTAGTTTCATTTTTCAAGTCAATATTTTGAATTCTACATAGATTTTGAAGGACCAGATATGCTTACATCTTTATAATGTCTTCAATTCCTTTGTCTTTTAATGCTTTCTCTCTTTCCATCTTTCTTTTTTCATTTTCTCTCACGATGCATGCTCATAAAAATTTTTGCAGTAGGAAATTTGAGAGAACTGATTTGGAAGTCCATAGATTAAATCTGCTTCATATATGATTAGCATAGAAAGGAAGTTCTGTTCTAGTTTTTTATTTGAAGCATAATATGAAGAAAATTGCACACGGCCTGCCCTTATGTCTGCACAACTGGATGTGTATCTTTGAGTGATTTATTTAAAGTTTTTTTTTTCCTAAGCTTGAGTTGTTTTGTTGTCATTTCCTTTGAGCAAAGATTTCAACATGCAACTTGGAATTATAGCCATAATTCATGCTTTTCACTCTTGTATATGGGTAGTCCATGCAATTCCTTGAGGCACACCTTAACATGTGAGCACATGGAGCCTATGCACATCCCTAGAGATACACCTTAATATTTGATCATCTATAGTCCATGTACATCCCTTGATGCTCTACAACGTTACAAGAGCATCGAAGGTCTAAATATGCAAAAGGTGAAATTAAATGAAAAGCAACTACAACATGAGGAACTTGAGTCTCAAATCATGCAAGCATGATGGGTTCTACAACGACTTCAAGGTTGAAAGCTTCACCACATAAGGAGATAACAAAGATGCCATAATATGAGAAGAATTCCCAAATTAGAGAAGGCCAACTTAATCAAGGATGAGCAAGCTGAGGTGGCACTTAGTCATCATCTATCCAATCGCACCATTCCAAATAAAGGTGTCTAGGTTCAATGCACTTGATTCATCCAACAAGGAGGATAACTACCACACGTGGGCACAAAATTCGATGTACCTAACCTCATCATTCAATGGTCAAACATTTAAGGAAGGACATGTGTTCCATTTATTGTAATTTTATCATTGGTCAAGCATTAAATGCTATGTAATTGGTGGTCAAGCATTAAATGCTATGTAATGGGTGTAACAAACCCTAATTAGGGTTTCTATCTTTCAATCTCAGCCATTGATTTGCACTTGATCCTGGCCATTCAATTGTATTGAGAGCTCTATATAAGGCTCCACTCTCTCATTTGTAAAGGTTAACAGTTCAATAGCAGGTTAATAGGTAATATCAAGCAGATAGCTAGAGTAGAGTAGGAGAAAACGAAATTGTTGTCAAGACTTTGTTGCAAGAAGCATATTATTTTCATTGAAGATATGGTGAATTTCATGTGTTGATTCAACATTTGCATGGTCTCTACTTCTCATTTATTTTCATGTTGATTAGATGGATGGAAGCTATTATGGATGATTAATGGTGAAATTCGCATGTTCATACTTGTATTTTGCTGACTGTGAAGTACCTTGATATGCATCTCATTGATGGTGTCTATGTTGTTGGTGGTGATTTGAATATCATAAGAGTACCTTAGAATATCACACTAGCTTTGTGGAGTTGTTGCTTTGCCAGGCAAAGCAAAGTCTAGTAGAATTTCACTAATTCATTCACAGTTTCTGACATTCCTAGGATTAGATTAGCTTTCAAAATTCTCATCCTTTTATCTTTTTTATCAAATCAATTAGATCCCAAGTTCCAGCCGTAATCAAGTAGAAGTTCATGCAAAACATAAGTCCCCCTTGTGATTCCAGCATTATCACATCAAACCATTGAGCTTATCCACATGCCAAGACTTGACATTTGGAAACCGTGGAGTCACCTCGAGTGATCACTTAGTTCAGCATTTGAGAGGATTTTGTTCAAGAGAGGATAAGATACCTTGGTATTTTTTTCTGTGTATGAAATGCATAAAAAACACATCAACAGTTACATTGAGGACAATTAGGAAAAAGTAATGAGATATATTGATGGACCCTATTTTTCTTTACAAAATGAGTTTAGCATGATTTGGGTGAGATTAATAGAAGAAGCCTACTACCGTGCCTTGAGAGTTGAACAAAAACTAATTAGGAAGCAACATAACTCTAAAGGAAGATGACAATTTGGTGAAGAGAAAAGACAACAAAGTAGAGAAGGGGAATTTAGTACTTCCCATAATCAAAATTATGATTTAGAGACTAGAGGAAGAGGAACCTTTAGGAGAGGAAGAGTTAGAAGTTTCAATTACTATTGATGTGATGAAGAAAGCCATAGGGCTTATGAGTGTCTGCAAGAACTGCAAAGATTATGGAAGAATTCATGTTGTTGAAGCCAATGTAGAAGAACCCTAACAAGGAGAGGCCCTTGTGATGAAGAGGGTAATGCTGAAATTAGAAAGGAAGAACATGAACTGGCACAAAGAAAGAATATTTTTTGTATGATCTGAATGTCCAAGGGTAAGTGTTGCAAAGTTGTAATTGATAGTGGGAGCATGGATAATTTGATATTCAGTGAAATGATTGAGAAACTAAAGCTGAAGAGAATCTCACATCCAAGACAATACAAGGTGTTTGGCTACAAAAGGAACATCAACATTTGCTAAAAGAGCAATGTTTAGTTGAATTTCATACAAGAACATATATTTATGAAATATTGTGTGACATCATGCTTATGGATGCATGCCATGTTTGCTTAGAAAACCTTGGCAATATGATATAAGGGCTAATCATGATGGCAAAAAGAACACCTACACCATCATCAAGGATGGAAAAGAGTACATATTGAATCCATCGAAGGATGGAGAAGAAGTGGACAACAATTTAAGGATATGCTTAATCATTGGAAATCAATTTTTTAAGTGATATAAAAAGAAGAGCGTGTTTTGCAATTGTTTCTAAACTTGTGAAGTAAAATTAAGCATAGAAGAATAGATTCCATTAGAAGTGCAAAAATTGCTTGGAAAATATGCTGATATTTTGTCACATGAGTTGCAAGAAGGATTACCACCTATCAAGAGTATTAGCCATCACATGAAATTGATTCCTAGAGCAAGCTTACCAAATAAGGCAGCGTATACAATGACGCTTGCGGAGAATGAAAAGGTGAAAAGATGAGTCCAAGAGCTGTTGGACAAAGGTTTGATTGATGAAAAGCTTGAGTTATTGTGCTGTACCAATAGTACTAACACCAAAGAAATATGGAAAATGGCATATGTGGTACAGGTTCTCAGGGTGCAAATAAGATCAAATTAAAGTATTTATATTGTCTATCTTGGATGGATGATTTGATGGATTGTTTGAATGGGGCAAAGTGTTTCACAAACATGATCTAAAGACTTGGTATCATTAGGTTCAGATCAGAGAAGGTGATGAATGGAAAATTGCTTTTAAAACCAAAGACAGGTTGTACAAGTGGCTGGTCCTGCCATTTGGGTTGACAAATGCACTCAATACTTTCATGGGATTGATGAATGAGGTACTTAAGCCTTATCTTGGTAAGTTTGTAATTTTTTTATCTTGATGACATTTTAATTTTTGGCAAGGTAAAAGAGGAGCACTCAGAACATTTGAGACTATTTTTACACAGGTTAAGGGGAAAAAATTGTTTTGATAAATGTGAAAAATACAGTTTTATGAAGAATTGGTGTAAGGTTTGTTATTTCATACGAAGGGCCTTAAGATGAATTTTAAGAGGGTAAAAACCATTGCAGATTCGCCATCACCAAAGAGCACATTCAAGGCAAGAAGTTTCATGGCTTGGCAAGCTGCTTTATGAAATTTATCAGAAATTTCAGTGGTATATCTGCACCAATTATGCAAAACATGAAAGGAAATAGGTTTGGTTTTTAGCAGAGATCAGTAGCAGAAAAAACATTCCAAATCATTAAAGAAAAAGTAACAACTCAACCTGTATCAGCATTACCTGATTTTAATTTTAGGTAGATTGTGATGCATAGAATAGTTGACAATGAATACTGATGTATGAGATTTGTTTTACTTTCATACTGAAAATTCAGAATTTCCCTTTATGTTCATGTGGGTATTGGCATTGTGAGCAGCTGCTCGGTTTTTAGCCCTTAACTGGGTTCCCAAACCCTGTCTAGATTACCTTTTTGGATGATTGGTCCATTTATAGCAGTCAAGAGACACATTTACGGGCTCTAACTGAGCGGTTGCGACGCAAAGCTACAAAATTTTGAATCTAAACGAGTGTAGGTTTATGGTACCTCAAGGCAAGATTCTTGTCCATGTTGTGTGCAAGGCCAGGCGGAAGACAAACCTTTATGAAATAAGGGTTATCTTTGAGATGGAAACACCATGTCATGTGACTGGAATAAAGTCTTTAGGTCATAGTCAGATACCACAAGCATTTTGTCAAGAGTTGAGTGCATGCAATGTTGTAGAGCAACAAAATTATTTTTGAATCTAAAAAAGTGTAGGTTCATGGTACCTCAAGGCAAGCTCCTCATGTTGTAAGGCTAGCTGAAGACAAACCTTGATGAAATAAGGATTATTGTAGAGATGGAAACACCATGTGATGTGATTGGAACAAAGTCTTCAGGTCATAGTAAGATACTACATGCATTTTGTCTTGAATTGTGCACAAGTATCTTATCATTAAGACGTTCTATGAGGAAAGGGACCCTGATTGTCTTGTTCAATAGACCAGGACAATCTTTCAAGGAACTAAAGGTCCTTCTAATTGTTTAGCCTATCCTTGTAAACCCAAACTAGGATAAAGAATCTCATGTACGTGTTGATGTTACCAAATTTTCCATTGAAGCTACCTTGGCTCAAGAAGGAGCCTAAGGACTAGACCACTTTTTGTTTTTCACAAGCCATATATTGTCCAAGGTAGAGAAGAATTATAACACCACTAAACAAGAATTATTTATGCATTATTTTATTTTGTGTGATCTTTCAGAGCTAGACAGAAGTTGCAGCAACTTAGGGAAGGAAGTTTCCAGATTTATTTATATATCTGAAGTACAAGTTTGCTGTATGAAATGAACCCTAGTTCTGCAATATGATTTTACAAAACAGTTTTTAGGCATACCCATAAACTGTTCTCTGAGACCTTGAAGAAGAATGGGCTGGAAGAGCTGTTTGCAGGTCTGATTCAGAAGGTGGCAGCCACATAGGTCACTCAGAAAATGAGTTGCAGCAGCTGCAAATCTGTCCTTTCCACTCCCAAACTATTCCCAATGTAAAGTCTTGTTGGTGTCTGTTTTATCATCCACCAAACATTAGAATAAAATACCCCAAGGATACTCTATCCTCTCCTGAAAAACCACCGCTTATGCTAAGATTGCGAGAAGATCATATGGCGATTCCAAGGTCTATATGTGCGAACAAGCGACTTTAGTGGGATAGCTTCTTGGGTAGTGTATGCTGAAAATCTCAAGGGAGACTTACACTTATCAATTGGTATCATTCACAAGCTAGAGTTAGGTGAATTTCTCAATAAATGCTCTTTGTTTTTGGATTTTTTGGTTTAGGACTTCAAAAAGGATAAAAGAGGATAGGGTTTAGGAATTCTAATTAATTCTAGGAACTCAAGAGACGATATAGACTGGGTGAAACTAATAACAATACTCTGTTTCCCCACACTTGGGACAACTACGCAAAATATATGTGCAATCTTCTAGGATTGTGTTTATGATTTTCACACTTAAGAATAGTACGAACAATTGAACAATATTATTCCAAGTAGAAGTTAAACATCCACATTAAAAGCTCAAGCTAACTTTACACATTGAATGGAAATCATCCATCCAAAGAAAGTATGAGCAAAATCTCACCAATCTATACTATCAAATCTATCATTCATCTAACAACTTCAAAGCAAATAACTTAAGCAAGTTAATTTAAGTGTTGAAGGGAATATGCAACCATGCAACCATTTAGCAATAAAAAGATTTCAAGACAATACTGATAATGAACTTTTATTCCTCAAATAGCTCTAAGCAACAATTTCATAAATCTCTCCACACTGAAATGAAATGAGAGAATGAGTTTATATAGAGTTTTCTGAAAACAAATGAATGGCCGAGATTGATCTAAGATCAACGGTCAAGATCAAGACAACCTAACCCTAATCAGGGTTTCCTAAAATAAGATCCAAGATCAATTGCAAATGAGACAAGTGGCACAAGATGCAATCTTTTAGGATTGCATCACCTTCTTCTGATATTCGATGAACCTGGACACAATTTGGTCAACTTCCTCCATTGTGACATGTGGCAACATGTTGATCCTGAATTCGAATCCTTCCAAGTCATCTGCACATAGAGCAAAAGTGATTTCCCAATCTAGTTCTTGCTTATGAAAAGCATTTTTGATGGACAAGATGTTTGATGCCTTAGCCAAATTGCTTTTCAAGACTAGTCTTGTGATGGCAAAGAAGATGTCTTGTTTTCTAACCTTCAGATTCTCCAACTGTATATCCCTTTCTCGGATAGTTACTTTCCCAAGTATCTCTGCAACTATAAGGAAAATCTTGTTCTGAATTGCCTTTATTTGTCCTTCTACTCTATCAGCATCAACCTTTACCTTTTCCAAGACTTCATTCTGTGCAACCAGCTTCCAGTGCCAACTGTTGAAGTCATAGGCAGCTCCTGCTTCAATTATCTTTCCATTAACCAATTCTTGTGGTGGGACTCCTTTCAGCTCTCTAAGGCACGAGATAATTCTATCTTGTATATCCTGGAAGTCAGCTCACACTTCTGCCATGTTCACAATCCTGGAAAGTAAAGAAGTTTGTTCATATGCTGATGATATTCCTTCCATAAATGTGGCTGCTTCTTTTTTTTGTACTTTCCATCCAATCTTTAGTCTCTTCGGCTTTCACTGTTTCTTCCTTAGAACCTCTGACTACCTACTGTGAATTCAAAAGTGGGAGAGCCTTTGGATTTGCTTGATCAAGTGGCTTAGTAGGCAAATGCTGAATAATTCTTTTAAACGCTCAACTTCTCTCATATATTCTTTCTTCTTTTCTGTTTCTTTGTCCAACTTTGCCTTCATGGAAGCAATCAAATTGTCTAAGTCCTCTTTTACTTGGGTTTTTGTGCTTGGGCCCAAGTCAAAATTGGTAATCTCATATTCATAGGGACCAATATCTCCCTTTGCCTTGTCTACCTTTGGCACTGCAATTTGTATTGTCTTGCATCCTATTTCATCTCTCTGGATGGAAGAGAATTTTCTGGCTGGCTTTTTCACCGCAGTTTGCTCTAATCTGACCAAGAAATCAATCATGTCGTCTTCTTGTTCTTCTACTACTTGCGTGTTTATTTTCAACTATTCCTTCAGCCAATCAGGAACAGTGGGCTGCTCAATGCCTTCTACTTCTTGGTTGCCTTCCATTTCTTGGTTGCGTGCAATACCCCGGAGAGCGGAAATCATTCCCTCTTGGAACTCTCCTTCATCATCCATTTCATTTTTTGATTCTAGAATTTTTGTGCCAGTAGGAGACGGTGGTTGTTCGTCTTCTTGATGGACTGATTCTACATTCTCCTCATGAACTGGGGAAGGAATCTCCATCTCTGCCAATGACTGATCAATGGCCAATATATCTATGTTTGTAGATGCGACAGAACGAGATGCTCCCTTGTTGACGAACTTCATTGATCCTTCTTTGGTCATTCACCTGAAAAACTCATGAAAATTGATAATCCTCTTCATTGGTGCTTCTTTGGTTATTCACCTGAAAAACTCATGAACTTCATTGGTGCTTCACGAGATTTTAATTCTGATTTTTAATCCTCTTTTCTGAAAATTTCACTTTCAGCCTGTTAAAAGGTTAAGTTTCTGTGAAAAAGCAGATTGAAAGTGAAGGGTTTGGCCAAGAAATTGATAAAATTGAGGAAAATAAGATAGAAAGGTAAGAAAATTCAGTCAAATTGAATCTTTGAATGACTGAAATTTACCTGAAAATCTGTCTTAAAATCAGAGAAAGCTCTCAATTTCTTGACCTCTAACACTTGGAAGATTTTTACTTCATGAAAATTTCTCTTCAAAAATTAAAAAATCACAAATTTGGAGAGAAAACTTCTCTTCAATACTTTCCATATTCTCAACGTGTGTAGTGAATTGTGAAATGAATTGGTTGAAAATATATAGAGTTTAGGTTTCTTAAACTTAGAAATTTTATTTTTTGTTTGTTTGTTTTATTTGAATTATTTTATTAATTTTTTGTTTTAATCTTTCCAAAATGGAAAGTTTTATTTTCTCTCAAAATTTCATCTTTATCAAGGAAACTTTTAGAACTTTCTTTTAATTTCCAAAATTCTTGAATTTTTGAAAATATTTCTAAGTGTTTGAAAAATAATCCTTGAAATTTTTTGGAAATTAATTAAAAATTTATTTCATGCATCAAAATTATTTTCCAACTTGCTGGTCTGATTTCATGTGTAATTTGGGAAAATTTGTCGTCTTTTGGGTATGGCGAATCTTTATGTTTTGTCAGGTATCTTCACATATTCCATTTATGTTTGAATGAATGAATTTGTGTCTATGCTTGATTAAATTTGTTTGGACAAGGGTTTGAACAATTTTTTTCTGTTTTATCTTATGTCTTGGGATTTGCTTGCCAATTTATGTTTTCTTTCAAAAGTTTGAAGGTGTTTTGACATCTTTATGTCTTGCATTAGCGTTTGTCTTGGAAGGAATTTGTTCATAGATAATCATCTCCTCTTGTGTTTGGGAGTTTGGAAAAGTTTGGACAGTCACACGTCTTACATGTCTTAATGAGCCTTATTGTCTTTGGCGGATTTGGAATATGATCAGACAATTTGTCTTGCTTTTATCCTTGGTTTATATGGCGAACTTAGAGTCTTCTTAGATAAGGTGGAGTTCAGGGTTCTCTTACCATGCTTTTATGCTTTCATACTTGGGTGGGCAGAGTTCACACAAGCCTAGACATCTTTCTTTAGTTTGAGGGTCTCATGACATGGGCGGATTTGGGAGAAGTACTGCCGGCTTTGCCTTGATCATGCTTAGGTAGGGTTGAAGTTATGTTTGCCAATCTTCACATATGCCTAGGCGGACTTGACACAAGTGTGGACATGTCTTTCTGACCATGTTGTTGCCTTAACCTGATCCTTTTCAACTGTAGATCAAAGTTTGAGTGTTTTATGCCAAAGCGGACTTGGACTTTGTCTTGCCATGCTTGCTTAGCAGGTTTCATCTTGTGTCATGTTTATAGGACAGATTTCGAACTTTTAGATTGATTATTATGCTTGAATACTTTGCAAGGCAGAGTTCTCATGCTCTTTTTATGGCAGACTTGGGTAATCTTTGCCAAGTTGTTTAGGCGAACTTGGAAGGCTTAGATAACCTTTCTTTATATAATTTTGGTAGATTTGGAATCTTCAATGCTTCATTTCCTTTCTCAATTTTGGCGAACTTAATCTCCTTCATCCTTGCTTCTGGTAGGGCGGAGTTTACACACCCTTGGACATGTTTGTTTTGCTCTTCAGCAAACTTAGATAGTCTTTCATTCATAGGCGTGTTTAGAGATGATTAAGATATGCTCTTCCATGAAAGGGAACTTGGAATATATAAGTTTCATTGCTTTGTCTTTGTATTCAGCAAACCCTCAGTCTGTCATCTTCAATCTTGAATTTGGATAAATCTAAGACATATCAGCTTATTGATCGCTTCTTTCAAACCCTTGGAATGCTTTGTTTCTTATCTCCATGCGAACTTTGCTGTCTTTGTTTGAAGTCTGATAATTTGATCAGGCTCTTTCATGCTTGGAAGCTGTTGCTTTGCTCAATTTTGGTGAATTCTGACATCTCCTTATGCTTCGAACCTTTCTTGGAAGGTGTTTGGAAAATAAAGAAATCTTCAATGAAGTAAACAAAATTATGTTTATATAGCTCCTTGACGGTTTCTAGAAGCTTTATTCCCTGCTTTGTTCGAATTTTTAGAAAGTTTCTTCAATCTCAGCAAACTTTGGAAAGTTTTATAAAGTCTTGCCTAGAAGGCGAACTTGATCTTGAAACTTAATGTGTTTGCTTGGCATTGTTTTTTGTGTTTTAATTGCTTACTTCTAGAGAACGATTTTGAGAAACTCTTTGCTTTCTTCTAGAAGGCGATGTCATAATGTTTTAATTCAAAAACCGAAGCGAACTTTCCTTATTAGCTTTCTTCTAGAAAGCAAACTTTGGGAAAGCTTTATTTGCTTTCTTCTAGAACTTTGCTCTCTTCTAGAATGTGAATTGGATAAAGCTTTATTTGCTTTGTTCTAGAAGGCTAATTTAGGGTTCTCTTCCAAATGCCATGTCATCAATTTGCTTTATTGGCAATTCTCACTCCATCTTCACCTTATGTCATGTTTTAATGTTAACCTTTGCTAGGCGGATTTTGCTTTCCTCTAGACAAGGCGGAGTTTGAGAATCTCTTGCCAACTTCAAAATTTGGTTAAGTATTCCTGTGTCTAGGGTGGACTTTGAAGAATCTCTTCCAAGGGCGGACTTGGAGGGGTCTTAGACATGTTATTCTATGCCTTGGGCGGACTTGGACAATCATCTTCCCAACTTCACACTTTCATGCCTTAGTTTATTTTCAACTTGATTTTGCTTGACCTCGAGTAGGAGTTTAACTGACTCTTGCCAAGAGTTAATTAACCATTGGTAGGAGTTTACCAAGTGTTGGGCAATTTTGCTTGATCATGAGGCGGACCTTGAAGACTGTCCGACATCCTTGTGTATGAATGAGCTTAACCTTTGGTAGGAGTTTGATTCACCACTGCCATGAGTTAGTTAACCTTTGGTAGGAGTTTACCAAGTGTCGGACATTTTGCTTGAACAACTTCCTTATGCCTTGGCGTACTTTGATCAGGCTTGGATATCTTCCATGCTTGACATTCTTGGATGAACCTTGACTGATCATCTACCATGAGTTAGTTAACCCTTGGTAGGAGTTTACCAAGTGTCAGACATTTTGCTTGGACAACTTCCTTATGCCTTGGCGAACTTTGATCATGCTTGCACATCTTCCATGCTTGACATTCTTGGATGAACCTTGATTGATCATCTGCCATTTTCATTTCTCCAACTTAGGTGAAATTTTTAGTGTGCCATCTCCCACTGCTACCATTATACTTGATCACCAGTTCATCTGGAACGAAACCCTAATCAGGGTTTACACTTTGTTTTTTGTACTTGGAGACCTAAGTTTTGAAATCTGAGAACATGGGCATTGATCATATGGCTAATCTTCTGGAACAAAACCTTAATTAGGGTTTGCATTTTTCTTTTTACCCTTAAAGACCATTTTTTCACATTTTGAGGACATGGATGGTAATAATTTGGCATGGAGATCAAAATCTTAATCTCGGAAAAAAGCAAAAAGGCAAACCCTTTCTTTTTATACTCGGAAAAAAAATTTCTCGAATTTGAAGACATGGGCAGGACTAATATGACCTAAAGAACAAAACCTTAATCTCAAAAAAAACAAAAATTTCGAAGCCCTGCTTTTTATACCTAGAGACAAGATTTTCAAATTCTGACAACATGGGCAGTAATGAAATGACTTGAAGAACAAAACCCATATGCCACTTTCAAAAAAGCAGAAAAAATGATTTTTTTTTTCTTTCTAAAACTAGAAAGTTGTCAGAAATGACCCAAAGCAATTGCAATCTTCGGCCTTTAGACCTTCTAAGCACTTTGACAATATTCATACATGATTTTGAGCATGATTCCTCAATTTGGCTCGGGATGACCTTCAAAATCTCTAACTCAAAAACTCTCTCAGAAAATGGACTTATGAAACTTCAGAGCTAGGACAAAACCCTAAAAAGCAAAAAACTGGGGTGCCCTGTCAGATTCCCGTGTAGACAACGGAAATGACTAGAAACATAAACTATACATGTACATGAACATATATTTTCTTCCAATGCATAAATTATTTTACCGCTTAAATGCGTTTTATCTTAACTAATGTGAGTGATGAAAGGACGCGTCCATTCCCAAGTCACCTCCGGAATAGACGCCATGTTTCAAAGGGACTCGTGTGGTTTCAAGAGGTATAAACCCCGCACCCCAAGGGAAGCACGAGAGAAGGAGGTGACAAGGAGAGAAGGGCAAGGAGAAGCATCTAACAGGTAACTTTGTTACTCAGCAATAATATTTATTTCAGTTTCATATTTTACGATGCCTGGACAGCCATAAGTATTAACCAGTGAGTGCATCAGACATTGGACGATGTGGAGGGCTAGTCGTTGGTTCTTCCCAGTGATGAAGAATCAGCACCTAGTAAGCATCTCTCCCCATCGCCAGCATTGTGGTACGTTCTCAGGCTAGTCCGTCTGGGTGTCGAAATGTGCCCATGTGTTTATCCCCAATGAAGTATTTCCCTGTGCAAGTCGTATTCAATCTGCTTTCCTTTAATTTATCCTTCATATAACAGTAATGAATATAATCTAACTAGTGGCCCAGATTAATTGCTAAATCGGTTCCATGCATAACAATTCTTGCCAATGAACTAAACACATCTGTAACGAGCAAAAAGGGTAAAATGAACTTATCTTTCACACCAAATAGGTAACCTGCAATATCAGGTTTAGTATGATTCATTAAAATGAACTTTAGTACCAGACAGGAGAATAAACATAATTCATTCATTCACAGACGCAACAAATAAGAAAAGAAAAGGAATACTAATTAATGATAGTCATATTCCTGCAACTAGGCACAAATGTAATGAATCAACCCCTACAAATTATCAGAATGGATAAATGTTAATCAAGTAATGCTAATTCTATAATTATGAATCTATGTTTCTGTAGGCATTTATTATCTTCCTGTTATCTTCTGTTTGTTAGTACATTCAAGATAATGAGGGCAGTCCAGGGGTATGCTGGGCCCATCCTCAGGTGGCCCTATTAGCCCTAAGAGACGGGATGGGTTTGGATGGGTAGCCCAGCCAACCTAGAGAGTTCTCAAAGTCTAGAATGGGTCGTGTATGTATTTTGTACTGCAATAATTATGCCACTGATTTAATATTACTACTAACATATAAAAACGAAATATCTATAATGTTGCAGGAAACCATAAATCCATTTATTTGGCCCTAAATCAAACCTTTGGTGAACAGATCAGGCCCCTAATTATCAGGAAGGTGAGGCAGGTACAACAAGGGTTCATTAAATCCCCATCCTCGATGAGGTGATGTGTGAAATAGGTCACAACAAGTCTGTTTTAGGCACCCAAAAGTGTAGAAGTGTGTCTCCAAAAACTAGGTGCTTGACCCTAGAAACACTTCACTTTGCAAGAGCTGGTTTGGTCTGATGTAGTTCTGATTTTGCTATTGTAATCACTCAAACCCTCTGAAGTATGGTGAAATACTTTGTATAAACTGCTATTAATGATAGAGGCTTACAACCCAAAGACCGGACAGCATCAGAATAGTCACTCTAGCTTCAAATATGGCCAAGAAAGGGGTCAGCTAGACAAGTAGGCAGCTTACTCAGAAAATACTCTACAAAATCCCCTCAATCCCTTAAAATCAGCTATCAAATTTGCCCTTTCCCACTGCAAAGGATGAAACTTGCCAATACCAATACTAAACAGTAGTTGTAATGATTTCTATAAGTTCCAATGTTGTCCAAGAGGGGTCGGCCTAACAAGGAGACACCTCACTCAGAAAATTGCTTCAAAGGTTCATAAATCCTTTTGCAATATTACAAATAACTTCAAAATGCGGTGAACTCCACTTTCTCTCTCCTAAGGCGTCCATGCTCTTTATGATATTAGGTGACTTGTGTAATAAAAGTCACTTTTGATGTCCATTATTTAAGTTCAATATTAATTTAACTTAACAATCTTTTTGCAGTATCATAAAATAATGGTCTGTTACCTTTTGATCCACTTGATTATGCTGTCTTGAACAAGAGAAAACACTCAATTATGGATCCTCTATCCATTCCGTTAGTCTATGAGGATCTGATGATAGACTAACCCTGATTACCGAGGCTGGCTAGGAAGGGGACATTACAAGTTTACTTTTAAGATTACTATTGTTAGGCCTGGGAAGAGTCATGTGATAGTTGTTGTTTTTGATAAAGTTGGGAGAACCTCTTGAGGCTGTGAATGGGGATTTCCTTAATGCTCATTCATTCCAAATAGTTAGTCTTACTTCCTTTGTGTGAAAATTTTGTTGAATGGAGGAAGTTAGTACGAAGGCACATATATTCAAATTGATAAAGATTGATGTATAGGATTGGACCAAGCGGTGAATTGTTATGGCCTATGAAGCAGAATTTCCATATTCCAATTATGGAAGAAATGTAAAGTATGGTGATACTTGAGAATGCTAGAGTGTATGAAAGCATGCAAGCCTGTTTCCATCATCTAAAATGCTTTAGAATTCACAAACTCACTATGGCTTTTGGTCTTGCTTTGGTTATGAATCAACTTCCAATGAAGCTATTGTGCTTGCATTTATATCAAATATTGAGAGGGAGCTTCAAATAATATCTGGGAATATGAGATATAGTTTAGCTGCCTATGGAGGGTTATTCAGTTCATCCTCTCTTAGAGTTGCAAGGACGTCTTCTCTTCACTTACAACTTCTTGCTGGGTTATTTCTTTTGTTATTATTGTTGTTAGAAAGGACTCCGACTTTTCATAGAAGGGAGATAATGTGGACCATTGGATTAGTAATGTTTTACTGTAGCTGACTTGCTATGTTTTGTTGGCATTAGGTAGTGATGTAGCTTGAGATTCTGTTAATGGCAAAGCTTTTCCTTTTAAAAAGAAAGTGTTTTGTTCTTTGGGTCCTCCTATAGCAAACAATTGTATAGACACTAACTATATGAAATATTTGTTTGTTCGATTTTCATTGTGTTCATTGTTACTTTTGTTATCATTCAAATTGGTATTATGCTTTGAAGAGCATTATGCTTTTTAAGACAAACAAGTTAGACAACATTGCTTGATACCATTTGTTAAACTCAACATTTTGTTCTAGATAGTTTTGCAAGATTCTATGGTTCAATTGAGAAATGTTTTCCTCAATATATTTTGCATAAGATTATGATGGTTGTAATGTTTTCTTTGCAGATTCCTCCCATTATGTTTTGGTCTCTTGGTTGGGCTGCTTTTGGAGGTGTTTTTTTAATTCCTTTAAATGAATTCTTCGAAAAGATTTTAATGAAAAGTTTACTGAATTTCTCCTTTAGATTTTTCACAAATAGCTATAATGTGAGATTCTTGAAATGCTCAAATGAATTCTCTGTTTGTGATTCATTTATGGTGTGCAAGTATACTTATAATTTGTTTTTGGTAGGATATGTGTTGCGTACTCTTGAAGTGGAAGAAGTTGCATAAGCCTTTCTTGTTTTAGATAAGTTATGCACTTAATAAAAAGTTGTTTAAATGTTTTTAAAATACATAACATTGTTAAAAAAAGAGGGAAAATGCTGGCATCCTCTTCCAAAGTGAAGGTGTAGAATGCTTGCTGGCATGGAGGTAAAGGCATAGGGTTGAAATCATCTAATGTATGCCTGGCGGAGAGAATCATAATCTGTTAATTTCTTAGCGTAGGTGTAAATGAAAGATTGATCAGATGATTTACTAAAATAACTAATTAACTAGTTTCTGACTTTGAAGTTGTCTGAGGAGATTCATGGCTTGTTATGTTTTCAAACAAAATGAGTTGGGTGAATTGGTAGAATGTTGAAATTGCAAGTGTGAGGTATGCAGTTCCAGTCTCATTACTTCAGTGTCTGAAAATCGACATTGGCATAGAATCAGTTAATTGTGCCCTCATGCAGCGATGTATAATCTGTTAATGCCTTGGTCTGGACTCTGGTAAAACAAAGGCTGATGAGATGTTTTATTTAATTACTAATTTTTGGCTCAATATTATCTCAGAAGAGTTATGGTTTGTTATGTTTCACAGCAAAATGAGTTAGGGGAAGCAATTGGGCATTGAAGATAGAAATTTGAGGTCAACAGTTTTCATTAAGCCCATTTTCCAAAAATGTAAATGTTTCCTTTGTTTTTTGTGTGAAGTAAATTATGTCTACCAGAGTAAGGATTATTTAATGTTGTTTTTATTGTAAGTTGTTTACACTCGATTGACTATTTTTCTGTTATTGTTTTTATTGTAAGTCACTTGCACTCTATTGTGCCTCTTTCTAACATAAATGATGACTAATTGAGGGCGTAAGTATACGCGGGCGTGATAATACAGTCTTGATATAATATGAACTAAAATAGCATGTATTCTTTGACTGATTACTGTATTCCTAGGAAAGTATGGGTAGGCACGGTTAGGTTAGGTACTATCCCTTGCTTTAGTGGTATGATGTATATGGTCCTGCCCTTGCCTGATTGGTGAGGGTGGTGTAGTTCAGGTAGGGGTAGGATAGGTTAGGATGGAGTTGGGGTAGGCTAGGTAGGTTTGGATGGTGTTTAGGGCGAGGTAGTGTAGGTAGGGGTAGGAAGGAAGGTGGGGTAGTGTTGTGAGGTATTCACACATTGCCCCATCGCAAATGGGGACCCCCACTTTTTTCCTACTTTCTAGGTAGTGTTTGATGTCCTTAGCTATTAGCCTTTGCATTTGAAGGAGAATATAACGTCAGGAGGGCAGGAGTCGGGTGAATAGCCTTGTGTGAAATGTGAAGTGAGTAAGTTTATAGGGTTTAGATGTCATGTTAGTCAATTAGGAGCCCAGCTGAAGAGTCTAAGAAGTTACTAGTAGCGACAATCCAAGAGTTCAAGGTTGAAGGTAAACTCCAATTGCTTTAATTACCCTTCGCCGAAGTTGTTTCCAAGAGGCCTCATCTTGTAAGGGAGAAAAGATGTCCAAGGTGATATGCAAATGAGCAATTTTAGATGTCAACTCACCTCATTCTCCAAGCCTCAAAACTTTAACTTCATGTCGAGAGGTAGATGAGCGAATTTTCGCTTGAGTGCATTGTTTGAGAATAGGTGTAAGTATGAGTTTGAGCGTTTGAATGAGTTATTCCAAGGATTGAATTCATGTGCAATGAAATGATTGACAAGCTTATTTGTAATCTACTTCATCTTCAAGTTTTCCCTAGGCTTCAACTTCATGACTTGCACTTTTGGAGCGAACTTCATAAGTCAAGGAAATGGAGCGAATTTCATACAAAGGTAAACTTCATGACTTGCACTTTTGGAGGGAACTTCATAAGTCAAGGAAATGGAGCGAATTTCATACAAAGGTGAACTTCATGACTTGCACTTTTGGAGCGAACTTCATGAGTCAAGGAAATGGAGCGAATTTCATACAAAGGTGAACTTCATGACTTGCACTTTTGGAGCGAACTTCATGAGTCAAGGAAATGGAGCGAATTTCATACAAAGGTGAACTTCATGAGTATGGACTTCATGAACTAGGAATTTGGAGCAAACTTCATGAACTGAACATTTGGAGCGAACTTCATGAGTTGGGGATTTGGAGCGAACCTTACCTTCAAGCCTTATGAACGAAATGGAAGTAGAAGAACGAAGGAAATTTGAGAACACTTACTTCATGATCAAACACTCAAGAGCGAACTTCATGAGTTGGGGATTTGGAGCGAACCTTACCTTCAAGCCTTCATGAACGAAATGGAAGTAGAAGAACGAAGGAAATTTGAGAACACACACTTCATGATCAAACACTCAAGAGCGAACTTCATGAGTTGGGGATTTGGAGCGAACCTTACCTTCAAGCCTTCATGAACGAAATGGAAGTAGAAGAATGAAGGAAATTTGAGAACACTTACTTCATGATCAAACACTCAAGAGCGAACTTCATGAGTTGGCAATTTGGAGCGAACCTTACCTTCAAGCCTTCATGAACGAAATGGAAGTAGAAGAACGAAGGAAATTTGAGAACACTTCATGATCGAACACTTGAGCGAACTTCATGACTTGACAATTTGGAGCGAACTTCATGAGTTGAGGATTTGGAGCGAACTTCATGAGTTGACAATTTGGAGCGAACTTCACCTTCAAGCTTACATGAGCGAAATTGAAAGAGGAGCCAAAGATGTTTGAATGGATTTTATTTGAAGTGAACTTCACAAACGCGACAACACAAGCGAACTTCATGAGTTCAAGATTTGGAGCGAACTTCATGAGTTCAAGACTTGGAGCGAAATTCATGAGTTCAAGACTTGGAGCGAAATTCATGAGTTCAAGACTTGGAGCAAACTTCATGACTTCATGATTTGGAGCGAACTTCATGTTTGGAAGAGACAAGCAAGCTTAGCAAGCAAGGTGATTGAAATAAGACTTCATGTGCACACCACTTACTCGCGAATTTCAAATGCACTTCGCGAATTGAGAAACAAAAGCGAACTTCATGAGCTAATGCTTTGCAGCGAACTTCATGAGTTGAGGAAATGGGGTGAATTTCATATTGAACTTCATAAACTCACCTACATGAGCGAACTTTATGATTGGAGGGAGATGAGCGAGCTTTCATCTCCAAGACCTCAAGAACTTCATGTCGAACTTCACAAAATGGAGGAGATGAGTGAGCTTCAGGAATTGGTCAGCAATGAAGACACATGAGTGAATTTTACAAATTGAACTTCAAGGGCGAATGCCAAGTGAGTGAACTCTACTTCATGTGTTCCTAGTTGAAGGCGAAGGTGCAAGATTGGTTACATGATTACTACCTTTGAAGTTTGGAAAGAGTCATTTTGAGTTAAACTCATATAATGAAGAAGAGTAAGTTCAAAGACAAGGACAACTTCATGTGTCCATTCATGAAGGAAAATCCTCTTTATATGCTCTCATTAAACTTATATATTAAGTGTATTTGATACTTGCTTGTTTGTTTTGCAGGAGATGAAGAAAGAAATAAGGAGATCACACAAGAAGCATTCACTTACACAAAGACATGATCTACAACATCAACGACATAAAGGGAGTCACAGGAGAAGGAATTCCGAAGGAGAGAGACAATGGTGACATCAAAAGTTCATCAATACTTCAAAACTAAGATTTATACCTTGCACTTCCATGATCAAGGCATTCGAGAAGACAGTTTCAGAAGAGTTAATCAAAGTTAGAAGATCATCGTCATCATCACTGAAGCTGGATAATGTTGAATATTAAGAAATATTCCTTCATGATGATCTATCAAGCCTACAAGTGCAATATAAAGGTAGAATCCTAGTCATCATCCCAGTCACTACCTCCACCAATCAGAGAAGTTCCACTTCAACATGTCTTAATTCAATGAACTTGACTCACCAGTGATGGCACAAACTTTGAGGCACCTACCCTTATTATCTATTGGTCATGCCAAAGAGTTGTAATTATTTCATTGGCCACTTTTGAGTTTGTTGTAACAAACCCTAATTAGGGTTTTCATTGTAAAATCGTGGCCATTGATCTCAAATTGATCTAAGCCATTCATTGTAATGAGCTCTCAATATAAAAGGCTCAAGTCTCTCATTTGTAAAGGTTAATAGTTAGCAGGGGAATTAGTGAATAAGAATAGAATAGAAGATAGAATAGAAGTTAGAGTAGATTAGGAGAAGGAAGAATTGTTGTTATGACATGTAAATGAGATACTCTTTTCATTGAAGTTGTGGTGAAATTTGTTATTTCAACGAGCCTCATGGTTCTACTTCTCATTTTGTTTTCATGTTCATTAGATTGAACGGAAGGATTTGTTGAATGTATTTGTGTGGAATCCGTTTAGTCCATACCACTAGCCTCTTGCTGATTGTAAGTGTGCCTTGTGTGGTCAACTGGAATGATATGAGCTTAACTTCGAATCGTTATGAATTCATTGCTTATGCATTAACTTGAATGGTGATCAATGTTTGATGATATTGATTCGAATATCTTTGAAATGTCCTTAGAAGATTGCACCGAACTTGTGTCAAATTGTTCAAGTTGGTGGTGAGACTTCGCTCGGTAGGATTCCACCTAATCATTCATCCATCTTCTTACATTCTAGGCCTTAGAATAGACTCTCTCAACCCTTCATCTTTTGCCCCTTTTTTAAAACTCAAGCTAGTTTAGGATAAAACAAAGCATCACAAAATCGCAACATCAAAAGATCTAAGTTCCAGCGGTTCGAGCCTTCAACAATTCGACGTAAGTACCTTGTGATTCCAGCATAATCACATCAACCAACAAAGCTTATCCACACGTAGTGACCCTACATTCATGAACCTTGGAGTCTTCTCAAGTGATCCTTAAGCTAATCTTCAGCATTTGAGAGATTTTGTTCAAGAGAGGATAAGATATTTTTGGGTATTTTATTCTGTGTTCGCATGTGCATAAAAAACACATCAACAGGTAGGAGGCTAGGGTAGGGGTAGATGAGGATGGGGGTGGGGTAGGCTAGGTAGGTATGGCTGTTGGTTAGGGTGGGGGTAGGAAAGGGAGGGGTAGGGCACGTAGGGTTTGATCTGTATTCTTGTCTTTTCATGGTTCCTTCCTTACCGTCTTTATAGAATTGTGTCATACAATGATTGTCCATATTGTTACTGAGAAATTCATGGCATGTGAAGATGCAGCTTCACTTGAGAGATTAACCTTTCAGAGATTTTTAATGGCGATATGCAGAAGCTTGTGGCCTGAATGTTGTTGCAAAATGGGTTGCGAAAGCTAATAAGGAAACAAGTTTGATAGGAGTTGGATTGTCTGACACTCATTGGCAGCACATATATTTGCAAAAATCTCTATGAAAACTTTGGAAATGTCAGTGACTTTGTTTGGACCAAAAAATTGAAGTGTAAATTTGAATTAGAAGCAAGAACTTTCTTGTCTTAAATCTGGAGCAGGAAGGATGCATTACCGAACATGCTAAGACCTCTAAATCTTCTATGAAACATCCTGCAGTTGCGTAGGTTAAAATTGAAGATTGAAATGCAAAAGCATTGTGACTTATAAGTATGCTTTACAGTTTTAATGAAATATTATTGCAATTTTACAAGGCATAAAATCAAATAACAGAAAATGTCAAAATGTAATTTTTGGATGGCAGCAAGTTAGAGTTTTAGCAAAGAAGATAAGTCCAAGAGCATGTTCTAATGATAAATTGGGATCTAGCAGGATGTAGATATCAATTCATTTCTATTGCAGAGGAAACCTAATGATCCATGGTTTTGCAAAACAATGATATATCTATGGAAAAGTGGAAGAGACACAGCTTGTGAGAAAAAATTAAAAGAGTAAGATGATAAGTCCAAGAGCATGTTCTAATGATAAATTGGGATCTAGCAGGATCTAGATATCAATTCATTTCTATTGCAAAGGAAACCTAATGATCCATGGTTTTGCAAAACAATGATATATCTATGGAAAAGTGGAAGAGACATAGCTTGTGAGAAAAAATTAAAAGAGTAAGATGAGTCAACTGAAGAAAGAAAGAAGATGACAACTAGAATGTATGTGTTGTAGAAAACATAAGAGGCTTAAAAGAGTACGATGAGTCAACTGAAGAAAATAAAGAAGATGACAACTAAAATGTATATGTTGTAGAAAACATGAAAGGCTCTTCAACAACCTCTTTTTCCTTTAAGATAACTGGAGCAAAGGGACTCCAGACCCAAAGAGAAAACCACACCCCTTGATAAACTGTCAAATCGAGGGAAAATGAAATATCATAAATGAAAAATTAGAAACTTTCTATCTAGTACTAGTTAAACTTTCTTTTCTCTGTTAGATCCTTCCACCATTTACTTGACAATCTGGAATCTCCATCTTGAGTGCCTTACACATCTTTAGTCACAAGAAAAACTGAAAGTATCAGCACGGCATTTTCCCTTACAAACATTTTCTTGCATTTTTATCTATTATTCCAGAGCTAGCTAGAGAAACAACATTTTTTCCAAATTGGTAGAGAACCCTTCAATACATTTTCTTGAATTCATAGCTACTCTAGAGCTAGCTAGAGAAACAACATTTTTTCCAAATCGAAACAGAATCCTTCAATCTTCTTGCTTTGAAAAAAAGCACTGTAACTGATTTAAGTTTCTTACTGCAGATTTTTCCTCAAGAAATCAACCTGCTGAGCGTGCTTGATTCCTGCAAAAGCAATTCATACTCCCATCTTTTTTCAGATTCACAAAGCATTTCTGTTCATTCTTTCGCAAATTGTCCAAAAATGCAGTGGCTGATTTTCATATAAATTATGCTAAGCATTACAGAAATCCAAAGCAGTCAAGTCTATCCACATTCTTAGTCAAGATTCAAGGAGAAGAGATGGATAACTTGGAACAGCGGGACCAAAACTATATGGATACTAAATCATGCCTGAGTATGATGATGTGCCTTAAGTGCATTGACTTATTCTTCAAAGATTTACTGAATTTGAATATCAGATTGCATATGCATCACTAAAATGCACAAAAGCCCCAATATAAAATAATGAAGGAATCCTTGAAGAGAATGGGCAGCATAGAAAGAAAACTCATTATACAAGGCAGAGGTGAAGAAAATCATCAGAAATTGTTTGTCCATAGCATTGTTGGTTTGTGCCAAACGTATTATCCAAGGGATAGAGGTTAAGAAAATCATCGGGAAAATTGTTTGTCCATAGCATTGTTGGCTTCTACCCACAATTTATGACTGAGTCTGGTGTTGTGTTTGTTGTGGCATGATTTCATTTGCCTAGGTGTCTTTCATAGGTTGTATCTTGTTTGTTCGTTCACAACAATTTATGAAAATGTATTATCTTTCACTTGCAGTGCTGTCTTGTGGGGACTGCTCTGCTGCCTTTGCTTGCATCCCTGTTTATGTAGTGATCTCCTGTCATTTGTCCTCACATGTTGTGTAGCATGCACTCTGGATCCTATTGTTTTTACTACTAAGGCAAGATACTCTAAGTGTTCGTCTCTATTGTCTTCCTTGTGGTGGACCCTTCTATGTGCAGTGGTTTCTCCTGGCCTGCAGTGGCTGTATATGTTATTACAAGCATGTGCTGTGTTGTCAATTACCAATTTGGTGATATTTTCCCAGAGTATATTTTGGGCCCTCCTGTCTATATCATCTTTGGTAGGCAGCTCTTAGATGAATTTGATCCCCTCCAACTTAGTAGTTTCTTGACAAGTGGTTTACTCTCTGTCTAGAGGCTCAATTTTTTTGTCTCTTGATTTATTCAAACCAGAGTCAAAGATAGAAGAACTTAGCATTGTTACCTCCACGTTGTCTCTTCTATCCTGGGGATTTTACATTGTTCAATCAGGAAGGATTTTAGATTGATTTAGGAATCTTTCCATTGCCTTCCACTCTGGACATCTGCAGAAAATACCTTTTGTGTGATTATCTTTGATATTTTTTTTGAAATCCATCCTTTAATCGATATATTTCTATGGCCTACCAACCATGAACTTGGTGTAGAACACAGGTTTACTACTGTGAGGTGGGGTGGGGGAGGGTGAATCAGTAGTAAATGAAACTTAAAACTTTTTGATCAATTAAAGTCTTGTAAAATTGCTTTTAAACTGAAACTGAAATAACAATGGAAAGCAATCACACAAGAAACAACTGCACAAGATTTGACTTGGAAACCCAAGATGGGAAAAACCACAGTAAGTAATGCTGCTAGGATCTACTGTCCTAATCCAGCTTCACAGTTAAAAACCAATTACAATCTTTAAGGGCACCAACCCTAAGGAGTCACCAAACCCCTATTTTAAGAGCACCAACTCTTTCAACATGCTAACTCCACAAACTGAGCACCAATTCAGAATCCTTATGGCACCATCCCAAATGATATACAAATAGACTTCAAATTGAAACAATAACCAATATCCTTTTTCTGAATTCAAAATAAACTAAGTTATTGTACCAATCTGAATATCAAATACAACTGTATCTCTGCATACAACTAACAGAATGCACATGTTTTAATTAAAAGATATGCTGATGAAATGGCATTGTCAAGATGCCTCTGTATATCTGAAACAAATCGGCACAGAAGAATGTTCTGAATCTGAATTAGATCTGCACTGAAATTAATGTATCTCTGTATGCTTAAACACTGAGCGAGATCTGCAAATCACTTCAATCAACACTGGAAATCTGAGAACAGATATTTCCAATATCAATAGAAATCTGTAACAAAACAAATGCCAAATATTTTCAAGAATCTGCCAAATGAGACTGATTTACCAGGTCAGATCTTCAAAGTAATTCTGCATGTCTGAGAGTTATTTAACTTCACAATGTATTCAGCAAATCACAATAACAGTAATCACCATAAAACTCTGTTACAACTCAAGAGAAGAGGACTGAAAACAGATCATCATTTAAACTGTCATAATTCAAGAGTAATGACTGAATCAAATACAATGTGAATACCTGGATATACTGAGATAAATCCCAAACTTTCATCTAAGTCACCGAAATCTAGTTTTTGTCTTCAATAGCTTCCACCTCATAGAGGGGTTCTGCCTTTGCACACTATTTGTACTTGTATTTGTTTTACCCCTATTGTCTATTTAATTATTTTCTCACTTTTCTTTGCTTTATTTTGTTAGCTTTGAGTCTAGGGCCTTTTTTTCCCTTAGCACTTTGTTGTTGTAACAGTTGCATGTTCCAGTCCCATTGACCTATTCTTGGTCATTCGTGGACATTAATGTGATTCTTTCTTTCAAAATTAACTTAAGAATTTAGTCAATTGATGCAATTGAAATGTTGTATGGTTCATCTTGAAATCCACAAAAACGATGGGCATGTGTAAATATAAAGTAGGCATCTATCTGGGTCAACCTGTCATGTGTTCCTTCCCGTGGACAAATTCAATGGCTAGAATTGGTTTTTCAACCTTATACCCAAAATGCTATTGGTATTTATGAATTTGAAGTATTTATAATTTTATAAATTTATACCATGATCCATCCATTACTTCTCCAAAATATATTTATTTCCATTTTGTCCTTAAATAGTTTTTTTGTTCAATAAATTAATTTGAAATTTCAAGTTTTTATTCTTTGTTGATCTCTTTGGATCTGTCTAATTTTTTTAAATGGTCTGCATGATCTGTCTTTGAGGGATGTTAATTTGCTTGGGTGAGGGTGAAGGTTCCATAGAAGTAGCCTTTTGTTCTTAACAATAGATGGAAATGGATAAAAGAAATAAATATATGAATCTATTTTTTGTCAATTTTATACCTTCCTATTTGAAAGTCTGTCTCTGCTCTACTGCTTTTCCTTTTAATGTGTTTGTGTTTGCATAGATGGTATCTAGCCATCACAAATCTCGATATCTTCTGCACAAATGGGAAAATTGAGCACTGATATGTTTTGTTTGTATTTGCAGGGACTGCCTTGCCTGCTTTTGCCCAAGTTTCAATTTCTTCATATTATGCAGCCTCAGCTACTTCACATTACTCAATTTCGCAGCTCACAAGGCGTATTGAAAGCTTTGCTACTCGTAACCTTTCTAGAAATGAATTTAGCAAACACCCCGATTCAAGACAGTAATATGAAACTGATAACTGTCTTTCCCCCACCATCAGAAAAATAAATGCATCTTTTGTCATTACGATGATTCCTTCTTCTGCACTATTTTCTCTCATTTGTGATGTAAAAGTAATATATGAGACAGGCCTGTAGTTTCTGGCTTAAGGTCTTTTGCATTTATCTTATTAAATTTTTATTTGTATTAGTTGTGAAAATGATCATATAAACAGGGTCAACTGACTGTGCGATGTAGTGTCTCCATTAATGCAGTCATGGATAATGAAGTGATGGGGGTCAGTTACATATGTACAATACGTTGCTCTGTTTTCTTTAAATTTATTTATTAGTTCTGTTCAAGCCTTGATATTGTGACTAGGTTTTTAATTCATTCGAGATCAACCAAGGGATTTAATTTTCCTACACAAATTTGAGTCAGTGTGTCCATGTGCCTTCTTTATTTGCCTTTGACTTGTTCTAATCAACAAAAAGGTACAATTTTGTAACGCTTCATCGTTTCACTGGAAGCAGGCCATCTGGTATGCAATAGTTATTATGCTTCTATGCTAAGTCACAAGGTTCGAATTTGAATTCGAATTCGACAGCCATGAAATTCAGATGAAATTCGACAAGGGAAAAATTTGGATAAAATTATCAGAATAGCAACCCTTGTTGGAGAAAATCCAAGGGCGACCCAGCAGTTGCAGACAACCATGACCCAATAGATACAAAGCATATACAAAGAATACCCACGACCAGCTGAGTTGTGTTTAGAGGCGGATAGCAGTGCTATATAGAGGAAATTTGATTAAATTCGATTTTTTTTATAGAAGTTTGAAATTTGATTAAATTCGAACCTCATCCTTGAAAATCGCCGTATCCTGTGACTTAGCTTCTATGCATTAAAAAGAAGATTTGTGAATTAAGACTTGAAAAACACTGCAAGAGGGATTTCAAACAATTTTGAAGGATCTTAAAGAGTAATAATTCTATATAATTGTAGATTTTTTATTTTAGCAATTATCGTAATGGTTTTGATAATTTGCCGAAAATTTGGGATGTAAATTCTTATTGACCCCTAAAATTAATGTTTGTTCGTAGCTCATTTGTTTTGACGGTACCTGGCCTTTCTTCCAACACATTTAAGTGTTTGAAATTGGTTGGAGACGAGAGCTGTAAACTCACATATAGGTATGCTTGGGAATTGAGGAGTAAAACGATGGAACGTGAGACGGGCTCGTTTGGCTTGGAGGAATATTTGGCAATATAAATTGAAAACAGGAATTCAAATGTCACTTATAACATATGGTACTGTAGACATATTCTTTGCTAAGTCAAAGAACTTACATCATGCTTTGGTTGGAGTTGCACAAATTTACTCAAGTTCTCAATGATATCTAGAACGTTTTAGAGATATTTTTAGACCACAAGATTGTATGGTAAAATAAATGACTATTTATTTATGCGTCAGTTACAAAATGCTCCTAACATGGTTATATTTATACCATTCGACATGTAAATTTGATGGCCTTGTCCAAATGTCACAACTATGTAGTATGAACAATTGAAGCATCAAATGTTACATCCACTATGATGCAGTTGCGTACTTTGATGAAATAACAATCCTGTAACATGAGAAAATTTGGTGATTCCCAAGCACATGGATTGACCAACATTGTAAGACAACTAATGGTAAAACCTTCCCATAGTGGTATAGTGTTCCTTTTTGAGTTCAAATGTCTCAACTATTTAGTATGACTAACAATTGAAGCATCAAATGTTACATCCACTATGATGGAGTTACGTACTTTGATGAAACAACAATTAACATGAAAAAAAATGGTGATCCCAAGCACATTGATTGGTAAACAGTGTAAGGGTAAAACCTTTCCATAGTGGTGGTGATCCATGCACATTGATTGGTAAACAGTGTAAGGGTACAACCTTTCCATAGTGGTGGTGATCCCATGCACATTGATTGGTAAACAGTGTAAGGGTAAAACCTTTCCATAGTGGTGGTATTGTGTTCTTTTTTTTAAAGTTCAAATGTGTAGCATCTCAACTTGCAACAAGACAATAAACCGACAATCTGTAGCATTTCTCTTATGCAACAATTAAACATTTTCCTCTAGCATTTTTCTATTTTAGAATAGTAATCAAAATATGAAATGGCTAGTCTTGTAGGCACAAGGAGGATTTATATCTCTAGGATTAGCCAAAAATAAAGATAAAAATAAAATATAAGACAAAAAACACTTCATCATGATCAAACAAGGATCATGACTACATGGCGATATAGATCATACACACACACACAAATATATATATAAGCCAAAATAGATAACAAAGCCAAAATAGACAACAACTAAAAAGAAGATAATGTAAAAAGGTTCATAGCACCTTACCCTTAAGAGATCTAGTGCTTAATGTGTTGACTATGAACTGATAAATCCATGAAATCAACATCCAAACACTTAAGAGATGAAAATTTGAATGACCACGTTCTTTAGTAACTTGGTAAGGCTTGACCCATAGGGCATCAGATTTTCCATGCTTGACCTTGTCTTTTGACCTAGAATTCTGCATGTGTACAAGATATTGAATTTGAAACTTCCTTTTAATAGCCCTCTTATAAAGGAAGTACTTCAGTTTTCACTGTCTTAATAAGCTTCCCTCATTGGAATACCTTTTTATTGCTTCAATCTTGGGCAACAAATGCACTCTTTAGAAATAGTTGTCCACTTCTTTCCCTTTACTCTAGTCTAATATCCTGTAGATTAGTAACTCAATGTTGACTACGGGTTTGGCCTCCATGCCATAGACTAATCTAAATGAACTCTTACCAGTGGCTATCTTATATGTGACTCTATCTAGCTAAACAAAAAAAAAGTTTATTATCACACTACTTGTTTGTATCAAAAGTTTTCTTCTTTATGTTCATAATTATTGGACTTAGCTTGTCAACTTACTATGGATGATAAGAAGATGAATGTGTTTAGAAGATCCCATATTGTGAATAAATATCAAGAAAATATTAAGAACTAGAACACATTTTGTTGGCATATGCACACTCCAATGAGACATTGTATGTGATTGAAGGTTTTGTCATTGATGGCAACCTTGCAATCCTATGATACCGGCAAAGGCATTATATCGGCATCAAGCAGATCACACTCTACACCGACACTCAGGACATCGGCACCGACACAAAGAAAAGAAGTATATCGGCATAGAGGCCGACAGGATTTTGTTATATTATATTTTGTTTATTATTGTAAAAACTTTGTAAGCCGACTTGGCAAATTGTAAAATGACTCTTATATATAAAAGAGATCATTGTAGACATTTTGTAAGGAGTGAGGAACCATTGAGGAAAAATATTAGGCAAACCTATTATGTGAAATATAGGCTAAGGGTTTATGTAAGAAGCAGAGCAGCAACCGGTACTGGATCAGGCATTATAGATGCTATTGTAAAGCAGTACACGATATTGGATTTGTATAATTCTCATTGTAAGTCAGTGAGACTTCCCATTGAGCAGTGAGCTCTAGGCAGTTGGCCTTCCTGTATGTGCAGGCCCCTATTGTAAGTAATATTCTCTTATTGGCCAGTGAGTGAATATTGTGGGTCACAAATCCCACCGAGGTTTTTCCCACACAGGGTTTCCTCATTAAATCCTTGTGTTATGGTGTGCTTTTCATGTGGATGTTCTTAATTCTGTTTATTGCATTATTTCTTGCATATCGGTACACTGTTATAATATGTTCTGCATGGTTTAAGATAAGAAATTCTATACACCGGTCAGATACTGATTCACCCCCCCCTCTCAGTATCTGTGAGATTCCTAACAATTGGTATCAGAGCCTGGTCCTCTATTTTCAGAAGCCTAACAGCTTGAGGAAGATCTTGACATCGGTAAAGATATAGACAAGGGTAAAGGTAAAGTTGGTGGACCACCTAGTATCAAGGTTAGAGACAACTTACCCCCACCTCCTTTGATTACTCCACTGGTAAAAACAACAGCTACAAAAGATGAACCGACAGCTGAGAATATGGATGTAGAGGATGGTAATACTAATCCCGAAGTCTTATATACTGTGGATGTTGATACTCAAAAGATAAACATAGTGGTAGACAAAGATACAACTGATAAGACTGACATGGCTAGTGAGCCTCCGGTAGCTGAGCAAACTAAAAACACGCAGGAGAAACCGACATAAGACAAAGAGAAAAAGGTAGAGACTCAGACTGAGACAATGCAACAAACAGAGCAAAAGGCTCCAGAACAGGAACAACAACAACATGAACATGAACAACAACAACAGGAACAAGAACATAAGGAAACAGTGCCACTGGCAACTGGAGAAATAGAAAAACCATTGCTTAAAGAAATGTAGACACAAACAGACCTACTAGAGGTCAATACAAGCTTGGTTATTTCCACCGGTACTCAGATTGTTGGTTCATCATCAGACTTCAAATCAACTAATGTGACTGAGGTACTATTAGATTCAATAAAAAAGATAACAGACTGCAGCTCACAAGCTTACAAGGCAATTGATGATACCATACCAATTTTGAAGGTAATTGCTCCTAACTGTAATATAGACAATAAAGATTCTTTAGGACAACTTGATACACTGTGTAAATATATCACAGAAAACATTGAGAAAATAAAGGAAGAGTCATTGAAGGATAAAGTAGAAATTGAAAAATAGAAATTCTTTGATGAGCAAATAAAGAAGTGTAACAAAGATTTTGACACACTTCTACCAGAATTGTGTAATTTATTGAAAGAGTACAAAACTCTGTACAAAGACACCTGTAAGACAAACTTTTTGACTGTAGATATAGACAAGAAGATGACCAAGGTACAAGATGAGATCAATAAACTTGCAGATAATTTTGTTAACTCACCGGATACACTATCAGTTTTTGAGGAGAAGATAACAAATTTTGAAGAAAAATTACTTAAATTGGAAATAGAGAAAGAGAGAATTGTGAATAAGGCAAAGCATCTGAGATTAAAACTGAGTTCAAGATTGGACTATCTAGCATCACTGCGGAAGGAAGTATCTGAGGCACTAAAACAGGGACAGAAAACACCGGTAGAGCATTTGCAGCATCTCACTGGTACAGTAAAGAGAACAAAGACAACAATAAAGGATAGCAAGAAGTTTATGGATAGTATAAACTTGATTTTGGGAGATCTTTTTCAAATTGTAACCACCCAGTTACAAGGTTGAAACCACAAAACTCTACTGACATCTTGACAACCTTTGTCATTGATGCCAAAGGGGGAGTAGTGGGATGAGAAAATTCAATATCACAGGAATCATATGCTTAGGGGGAGCACACACATTTTTGGTAACATTTTTGGACTTCACATTTTTGGATACATTTTGAAATTTCTCATGAGTGTTGCCATTAATACCAAAGGGGGAGATTGTTGGCATGTGCACACTCCAATGAGACATTGTATGTGATTGAAGGTTTTGTCATTGATGACAACTTTGCAATCCTATGATACCGACAAAGGCATTATATCGGCATAAGCAGACCACACTCTACACTGGCACTCAGGACACCGGCACCGACACAAAGAAAAGAAGTATACCAGCACAGAGGCCGACATGATTTTGTTATATTATATTTTGTTTATTATTGTAAAAACTTTGTAAGCTGACTTGGCAAATTGTAAAATGACACTTATATATAAAAGAGAGCATTGTAAACATTTTGTAAGGAGTGAGGAACCATTGAGGAAAAATATTAGGCAGACCTATTATGCGAAATATAGGCTAAGGGTTTATGTAAGAAGCAGAGCAGCAACCAGTACTGGATCAGGCATTATAGATGCTATTGTAAAGCAGTACAAGATATTGGATTTGTATAATCCTCATTGTAAGTTAGTGAGACTTCCCATTGAGCAATGAGCTCTAGGCAGTTGGCCTTCCTGCATGTGCAGACCCCTATTGTAAGTAATATTCTCTTATTGGCCAGTGAGTGAATATTGTGGGTCACAAATCCCAACTAGGTTTTTCCCACACCGGGTTTCCTTGTTAAATCCTTGTGTTATGGTGTGCTTTTCATGTGGATGTTCTTAATTCTATTTATTGCATTATTTCTTGCATACTGGTACACTGTTATAATATGTTTTGCATGTTTTAAGATAAGAAATTCTATACACCAATCAGATACTGATTCACCCCCCCCTCTCAGTATCTGTGGGATTCCTAACACATTTCTTTATCAACTACTATTCTAGATGACACATCGAATTGCATAACAATATTATTTAACAAGACATTTATCAATACTTTTGATGTTGCATTTCTTATAAGGACTACTTCCACTCAATTTCTAAAATAACAAATGGCTACAAACTACAAATATCCATTGCTATATTATTCTATTAACTCCCTCATAAAATATACCCCACCAGTTGAATGGAGCTTTCATTGAAATGGTATTTAAGTGGGAGCACACCTACAAATTTTAACTTACTATAAAACCTATAGCAACTATCACACAATATGGTAACTTCAACTTTAACTTACTATAAAATCCTTCCTGGATCTAGGTTTGTATTTGCAATCCCTATCTTACTCTAAAACAAGGGTATTACTCTTTGACATGAAGTTCCTATAACTCTTGGTGGCATTCCATAACGATTTTATACATTTTTCCTCATTCAAACACTTTAGGAGTACACCATCAAGATTTCTCCACATTAACTATCCTTAGAGTAGTACATACCTCTAAGCTTCTAGCTTCAATTTTATTTTTTATGTCAATTAGCTTTGGAGGGCATCTCAATTTTTTCTAAATAGAATACAATGTCTTTGTACCATGGTTAATATTTCGACTGACATGGAGTGAGAGGCAGGATAAAGTTCACTTGATTTATGTAAATTGCATTCAAATTTTTATCAACCATTAACTAGGCCAAGCCTTAGCTTCTAACCAGCTTGGTTATTTTTACATCTATTTCATACTCTTGGATCTTATTGATCCATCTATATCTTTTCCTTGATGCCTCTTGTTGCATGTAGATATCTTGGACAATGCCATATGGCCAAAAGTTGTGTTCTTGGCACCTATTAGATATGCTCTAAAATTCTTTACTGCCTTAATAAGAGAATAGGTGTTCTTTTCCATTATAATTTTTTTTTATAAAAAATTCAGCACGTCCTAAAGTTTTTCTAAAGAAATCTATTGGCTTCTCACATCCATTATCGTTCTTTTGTAACAAAACAACAATACTATAGAATGGAGCAAAGGAAATCATTTGAACAGTTTCGAAAGATTTGGGCTTGCCAACACTAGTGTTGTCTTTAGTGCATCTTTGACTCCTACAAAGGAATTCTCTAACTCATGGTCTTAGATTGATGGTTGTTCTTTCTTTAGAACCTTCTAGATAACCTTAAGTTTTTGCTAAATTTAAAAATAAACTTCCTAATAAATTTATTTTCCCAAACAACAATTGAATTTTCTTGACAATGACGGATTGTGGAATAAGGCCAATGAATTTAACATGCATCAATCCTTACCCATTCTTTAGATATAATTTTGTTCATAAGTTTACCCTCTTTGTAATGTCCCCTATTGGGGTATACTTGTTGTTTGCCCAAAAGTATCAATTCCAACAATATAATTCGTTTACAAACAACATTCTATAACTAAATCATATAATAGCTATTGAACTTAAAGTAAACAATCGATTAACATTCATGAAATGATGATTAGTATCACTTATTTGGATCTATTCTATAGTTCAACTTCCAACAGTCAACCATACTAGGGATTGGAGGGGAACAAATGATAGGGCACTCAAATTCTGTTCACCCACAACTAAGCCCAAGGGTGTGAAACATCTAACCAAGACAATTCAACCCCTTGGCCCACAAGTGGTAGGACCTCTAGTCCATCCAACTTGGGGTGGTGTATTTACTTTGTGGGAACTGGTTTGCTGCTTCTCTCTAACATGTTTTCTTACCAACCTCATGTATGATTGCTTGTAGGAAAATAAATTAATTAGTTTAATAACTCTAAGAATTAAGATGGATCTTATAATTCAAATTTATAAATAAATCCAATATTCATAAGAGATATATTAGACAATATATATGAGTACACTTTCATACCAAATACTTGATTAAATCAAGGAGTTGCTTTCCTTGTATGCAAATTATGTATATAAATGAAATTTGATCTGATCCAATTCCTTTATCCAAATGAAGTTCTACCATATATAGCCTTCAAAGAGGACGAATAGTCATCTCCCTCACCTCTTCCCCAAATGAGGCATATTCTCTAAATTAATTACTACCTCTTTTAACTGATCACACATGCCCCTTCATCCATCGTAGTTGTCGGTAATTGTTGTGTCCTATAATTTGTTGAAGACTAATAGATTGTCGATCTTATTTTGAGGCTCTTTGCTCGAACAAGAAAAATGGTATCAAGGGATGATTAATTCCTTATCAAACTTCAAAATTAGAGAAAACTGTGAATTCTTATTAATAAGACAATTTTTTGAGCAATAGTAACATATATATCTGAATTCATTTATTATTTTTATTTTCTTCTTGCTTAAGGACATGTGTGAGAATGTTTTACGGTGGGGGCATGATAGTCCACCTTTGTGGAGATTTCTTGTCCTCAAGCAATTTTAAATTTGGATGATCAAAGATCTCAACTCCTTCCCAAGTGGCGCCTTCTGTAGGTAGACCTTTCCATTTAACTAGATATTCAAAAATAGTCTTATTCCTCAATCTCTTTTCTTGCATATCAAGAATGGCTTTGGGCTCCAAACTTGACTTGCCTTTATCATCTAGCGGGGGTGATTTTGAACATGGACTAACATGTTGTCCCAAAACCTTTTTGAGTCAAGACACATGAAAGACATTATAGATCCTGGTATTCGCCAGTAGTTCCAATTCGTAGGCAACCTCCTATCCTCAGAAACTTGTATGGTCCATAAAATCTAGGTTTAAGATTCTCGACTCCACTTACCTTGTTTGATGACTACTTATAGGGTTGTAACCTTAGAAAAATCAAGTCCCCAACTTCAAAAGTCCTTTTAGTCCTTCGAATAGCATATATCTTTTGTTGGTTTTGTGTTTGGTGTAGATTTTCTTTAAGTTTATTCACAATGTCCATATTTTGTTGCACAAAATCTTTGGACCTTGGTACATGTATTCCCTCGAGGATTAAATCTCCAAATGAGGTTGCCTCATACCCATACAAGGCCTTGAAGGGACTCATCCCTATTGATATATGATGGGTTCTGTTATAAGAATATTCCTCAAGGTGTAACCACTTGATCCATGCATTTTGTTGTCTCGTAACATAGTTTCTTGAGTATAATTTGAACCATTTGTTTGCTCATTAGTTTGGGGATGGTAACTTATACTTGGTGTGAGTTTTGTTCCTACTAGTCAAAAAAGTTCTTACCAAAACGAGCTAAGGAATCGAATGTATTTGTTGCTAACAATCTTTCTAGGTAAGCCATGTAATTTGAAATTTTCTTTGAAGAAAATATCGACTACTTGAGGAGCTCTAATTATGTGGATATTCCAATGAAATGTCCATACTTGATTAGGTAGTCTACCATAACATATATACAATCTTTACCTTGTACTTGGGGAAATCTTGTTATGAAATTCATGGATATACTTTCCCATTTTTTTTATTAGGTATGAGTAGGGGTTGCAAGAGGCCAGTTGGATGAGTTTGTTCTTCCTTGTTCCTTTGACACGTCATGCATTCTTGAACATGTTTTAGGATGTCTTTCTTGAGACCTTTCTAAGAATATTTCTCTCTTACTTGCTTATAGGTTTTATAATATCCTTGGTGTCTAGCTAAGAGGTTGTCATGGTATTCTCTAATGTTCTTCTCCTTTATCTTGGATCTTAGTACATGATATATCATATCTTTGTATAGAATGAGTTCTTGCACTACTTTATCTACTTCACTTTGTAGATTTCCTTCTAGGATGTCATTTGCTTGTGGATCTTTAGTGTTTTCAACAATAATTGTGTTCTTCCAATCTACGGAAATGCTTGTTAGGGAGCATAAATAGGATTTCCAGGATAGTGCAACAAGTACAATGTTGTTGTTACCTTTCATGTATTCTTTGTCAAAATTATAAGCTTGTAACTTGTTGACCCATTTTTGTTGATGGTCGTTTCGATGCTTTTGATTTAGAAAAAAACTTTAAGATGTTGTGGTTGGTTTTTATAACGAACTTTCCACAAACCAAATATTGTCTAAATCTGGCCAGTGCATGTAGAATGGATGACATTTCTTTATCATAAATGGAGTAATTCTTTTCAGCTTTTGTGAGTTTGCAACTTTTGAATGCAATCAAATTTTTATTTTGCATGAGGATTTCTCCAATGCCTTCTGTAGAAGCATCACAGTCAATGTGGCCCATTTTGAGAATCTCTAGAACAAGGTTGAATATGGCCCATTTTGAGAAGCTCATTAATGGTTTTTTCTATTTCTTCTTTATATTTTTGGGGGTGTTTATAGGGTGTAGTGATTACGGGTTGAACCCCTTCTTCAAGTTCTATTGTGTGTGTAAACCTCTTTTGGGAGGAGGTCCCAATGGGATGTTGCCAAATACCTTTTTGTGTTTGTTTAAGATGGGTTGGGTGTCAACGTGCATGGATTCATCTTGAGAGGAAGAGTTTTCAAGAATCATGCATTAAGTGGTCCATTCCACTTGTCCATGCCTAAAGGTTCTTTCCATCCTTTTGGATGAAACTACTCTTGGGGATCCATCAGATAGTCCTTGTAAGAGAACTTCTTGCCCATTATGTTGAAAACAAAGTTCCAGTTTTGGGAAGTCTAGGTATAAACTTCTTAAAGTGTGCAACCATCGTATGCCCAAGATTGCATCGTTGTCCCCCATTTTTACAATGTAGAAGTATTCTTTGATTGGATTCTTTCCAAAGGTGATGCTTAGTTGTGGAATATTTCTTGTACATGTGGTAGTGGACCCATCAACCAAGGCTACCCTAAAGCCCTTAAAATATTCTATTTCTTTCATTCTTTTAACCAAATCCTCCTTGATAAAGTTGTTTGTTGCCCCACTATCCACAAGGGAAGTTACCTTTTGTCCCTTTAGAACAATTCAAATTTGAAAGGGGCGTTTCTTGGATGCTTTTGAGATTGCAACTAAGGTTCTATAGTCTTCCTAATCACACTTTCTTCTTTTGCTTGGGTTTTCCTCTTCTTCTTCCCATACTTGTTTATTAGATAATGTCTCTATGTTGCGTATTTGGCCTCTTTTTCCACACTTATGTCTTGACTCCCATTTCCCCTGACACCTATTAACACATATTTTTCTTTCAAAACTCATCTCGTTTACAAATATGTTCGTTCTCCCAATTCTCCTTGCATTTGAAACATAAATTTTTTCTTCAAAGATCTTCAAGATCATCTCCATCTCTAGTAGTAAATGTTCTTTAATGCCTTTGACCCCTTGGCCTACAAGTGTTGGGACCTCTAGTATGCTACCTCTCCCTAACATGTTTCCTTACCAATGTATGATTGCTAGTAGGAAGATAAGTTGATCAATTTATTAACTCTAAGAATTTAGATGGATTTTATAATTCAAATTGATAAATAAATCCAATATTCATAAGAGATATAATCGACAATAGACATGACTACACTTTCATACCAAATACTTAAAAAAAAAGGCTGCTTTCCTTGTATGTACATTATGTATATAAATGAAATCTGATTTGTTTCGATACCTTTTTCCAAATGAATAATTGCAATTTATAGCCCTCAAAGAGGATGAATAATCACCTCTCTTACCTCTTCCTCAAATGAGGCGTCTTCTCTAAATTAATCATTTAGGATTTATCTCACAGAGAGAGAGAGAGAGAGAGAGAGAGAGAGAGAGAGAGAGAGAGAGAGAGAGAGAGAGAGAGAGAGAGAGAGAGAGAGAGAGAGAGAGAGAGAGAGAGAGAGAGAGAGACACACACACACACACACACACACACACACACACACACACACACACACACACCTAGTCACACTCTCATTCACACATTGGAATACAAAAGCTCCTAAGGAGATGATTCACTCTGACTTACTCTTATGAAAGAGAGTCAAGGAATATCTTTAGGGTTTCTATTCCTTTGCTGCTATGAAGAGGAGATGTGCAAAATGTGACAATGTAACAAACTAGGCTAAGGAAATGACTAAAAAATGAAAGTATAAACTGAAACACAGGAAAATGTAGATTTGGAACTGAGACACGTAGTATAGAACTAGAAATGAAACTTAGAAGTGCACCTGCCACCGAAAATTGAGCTGAATTAAGCCAGATCGGGGCACTGGGCACTCTAGTCCCTATTACTGAACTGAGCTGGTTTTCCTAGAAACTGCACTCTAAATACCTGAAATGATGGAATGCCACAAAAAACACCAAAATGTAGAGGACTAGGGCACCGGGTGCCCCGGTCCCAGAGATCTAGGACCTTCTTTTGGATCTGGGTTTGTATCTGCAATCCCTAGCTTTTCCAAAGATCATGCATCCATCAAATTTTTGTACCTGCACCTGCAACTTGAAAAATGGTCTTTGGGTGGCTATATAAGGTTTTTCCTTAGTCAAGCCCCTTGTTTTGGTGATTTCCACCTCCACAAATAGCCAATAATGTATTTAAATATGTGTGTGCTTGAACCTTATGTGTGTATAAGATCCTGAATAAGCTAAAATGCAAGAATTAAAGTTCTACTCCATGCTTTAAGTATAAACCCTAAATGTAAATGTGAATGCTTCAAATCACAAATGCAATCATAGATCTAAAGCAATAATGTAGACCTAAAAAATAAGTGTTGTGAAACTCATATGAAGACATGAAAATAACATGAAACCATAACAAACCCAAAGGGAGAGGTACAAGCCAATCAACAGTCAATGATCTCCTATTATTCTTCAATATCTTCAAAGCTTCAATTGATGATGAAAATGGTTGATGTAGACCTAATGGATGCTTCATTTTCTGATTGAAGAATTGAAATAACCTGCACTATAACTTCATAAGAGGCTCCCTATATTGTTAGAGAATGGATCCCTCAAATGAGGAAAGGAAAGGCTTTCTATATGAAACCCTTTTTGGAACACAATGGACCACTGAGAGGAGGGTGAATCAGTGGTAATCAATTAAAAATTTTACCATCTAAAAGATCTAAGCATTAATAACATCAATCACAAGACTATAATCAGTGATATCAAACAAATGAGCACATACACATAAGAGACATCCCATAACACATGAATGTATGAGGAAAACCCACGGTGGGGAAAAACCTTGGTGAGAAATGCTGCTGGAGTCTACTGCTCCAATCCAGCCTCATAGGTAAAACTTGTTACAACATTTAGGACACCAACCCAAGGAGCACCAACCCCTATCTCTGAGCACCCACTCAGAGATTACAATGAAGATATATTGAATACAATTTAAGTACCTTGTTGCAAATGAGGTTTTGCAACACCTTATAGATCTTCTCTTGAGATTGACTTGTTTATTTTTTGCTCACTATCTCTAGGCTTCAATCTCATCTCACTTCTCACTATCTGTCTCTGCTCTTGTTTACTTTTAGTCTCTGTTCTTTTCTCTTTGTCTTCTGCTCAAAATACTTCTTCCTCTCTGCCTCTATGTCTATTTGTTGCTCTTTATCTCTTTGTAGTCCATCTGCAACAACACATGTATTAGCTCGACTGCTATTACACTCATTACATAACTTTGCTCTATTATGAGCTTCTCTCCTCTATATTTTGTACACAAATAAACACCTTACAGTCATTCAGTCACAACACTTCCTTTTTGTTCCTTAACTCTTTTCTTCTCAGTCACACCGCTCTATTCTTCACTGCAACATTCATCGACTGCACCAACCTCCACTTTGTCGGTCAGATCATATCTCATCACATATCATACAAACTTGTTTGCCTTGTTATCATGTCACTAGGTGTGCACATGTTTCTATACAGCTATAGATCATCCATTCAGTCAGTTTGCATTCACCTAGTTGGCAATTCAAGTTCCAAGACTCGCTAATCTATATCCTTCAACAAATTTGAACTTGAGCCATTGATCTAATGGATTCAACTAGGAAGCTTTGATCTTAGCCGTTATTTGTGGTGGTTCCACGCATCACATCACTATACAACTCAGCTTGAACAAACATGAATCATTCTTTGTCAGCTCTGCAATTTGTCCTCACAACTTTGCTAACTAATTGCCACAACTACTCATGTCGAATCACATCAAAAGCCTCTCCATTCAGTCAACTCTATATCTACAAGATTTCCCTCCAAGAATAGATTCAAAATCTAATCTCCTTGACCTCTGAGAGATTGTGTTTTCTTACTGAACAGATTCTCTGTACACCATTCAGACAGATAGTCGCCATCCATAAATGCATTCTCTGTACATAGATTACTAAACTTAGTAATCTCAAACTACCCAATAGATCCAATCCAACCTCTGTTGATCACCTCGAGCCCATCAATCAACTGTTACTGATCTGCCATTAATTCATTCTTAGTCCTTTGTCGACTTCTGCATTGATTGGGTCAACCAACACCGTCTTCAGTACTTCATCTTTCTTGTTTGACCACTTGGATCACACATGTCACCATATTCAACATCTAGATCAGATGGTCAAGGTTGGTCATTAACTATGTAGATCTCTACATCTGTTGGCATGCAAATGTGTCCTCAAAGTCTTCTTAGTCTCCTCAATCTGCATCTAGGTCACTCAATCAAACCAGGTCAAACATCCACATGGACAATCAAACTGCATTCGTGCCATCCTCAGATTCGTTGAACATCATGCTGTGAATAACCTTCATGTTATGCAATCTGCAAACTTGTTCATCACTATAGAAATCCTGAAGTTGGTTTCTCAATGCTTCATCGGTATAGCATTAACTATCGGATTAACATTTTGTCTCTATTCTGCCTTCAAAACTTATCTCAACAACCACTTGATGCCTTTGATCCCTTTCATCGGCATGAGTAACTCCGATAAGAAACCTTGCCTACGATTTCTCTTATCACCATAAACTATCCTGATGTCACATTTGTCACCTGTTGTCGGAATAGTTTTAATTATTGGGATGACTTCTTGCCTCTATTCCGTCTTCACTAGCTATCTCAATGACCATTTGAGCCTTTAAACCCTCTCATCGCCATTGGTTACTCTGATGAAAAATCTCACCTTTGATTTCCTTTATCACCATAAGTTATATCGAACCATATTCTCCATGTTGATACACTACATCGACATAAGTTACCTCGATTGAAATCATCAAGCTAAAACAACCATCATCAGAATAGTCATCACTATCAGCATAGGCAGAACATGTTGATTTGATCGAACAAGTTAATTCGATGCCACACTGTCTTCCTCCTTTTATCGCTATAGGTATTTCAAACTCACAAATCCACAATGACAAACCCCATCGGCATAGGTTATACCGATGATCTTACCAAAAAGGTCAACTCTTCTTTTTCGTTTGTCGGCATAGATTACTCTGATGAGAACCTCCATCTCAATAGTTTACACTATCCGATTAACATTTGGACACTATCTCGTCAAAACAAACTTGTTCCAATGAGTCAACTTAAACCTGCATTGACATAGATACTCCGACCTCGAACTCCACGGTGACAAACTTAATCGGCATAGGTTAATATTCCGATTTCCACAGAGATGACCTTGTGATTCCTTTGTTCTGTTGTGATAAGTTAGGCCGATGATCATGCCAAGGGGTCTTCACTTCATTCTCCTCTATCGGAATAGTTATCCCGATCTTGCATTTGATCTTGATTGTGTTGGTGTTGGTATAAGGTATTCCAACAAGCAAGAAGTCAGAATAGTTTATACTATTGGCATAGTGGTAATTTGTTAATCTGCCTTTAAAAGATACCCTGATAGGCATCCTCGATCTTAATGATCGGCATAGCTATTCCGACACAATGATTGTTAGAGTAGTTAACACTATCCGTATTACTCAAAAATATTACTCCACCTTTTTCAGTTATCCCGATGTGTAGCACAAACTCTGTGATTAGTATTGCTACCCCGATTCAACACAATACCAAAGAGACTCCTCATGACCTGACATCGATATAGTTATCCCGATACGACCACTAGAGAATATATTACCTACAAAACACTCGATCGGAATAAATTATCCTGATATGATCACTTAAGCAACATAACACATGATTGATATAACATGATCGAGTCTTGCTGATATACATGATTTCTTGTTTTTCACAACCTTAGCACCAGGACATCCAACTAGAACTTCATAAACACATCATATGACATTGTTGGAATCTGCAACATCAACACGATTTGTGTGACCTCTTCTACTTAATCTGTAACCTTGAAAACTCATCATCCTGCATCATTGTAACCAACCTTATCTTCATTCAGGGACACTCATCTCATCCTCCTACATCACTGTAACCAATCCGATCTTCATTTAGGGACACTCATCATTTGCTGCAACTTCTCAGCTCTGCACACACACATATTGACATCAATGACAACTTCAATACCAACAATCTCCCCCTTTGGCATTGATGTCAACACTTCACATTCTCTCCCCCTTTGATAACAATGGCAAAGGGCCCCTGACAACCAATAGAATTTCAATTGATATCAACATGACTGCTTTGTGTAGCACTTATCATCATATTCCCCCTTTGAATCATCTGATTGTGTGCACCACTTCTTTCTTTCACACTTCCCCTTTTGACACATGAGACTATTCCTTACTGTAGCTAGATGAACCATTATTACAATATAAGAGCAGTGTCAATACTGCTTATAAAAATCACTTGCCTCCCACTGAGACCTGCAACTTCCATATTGAAACATCCTGCAACATTTCTTTCGTGATATCTTTGATCTTCATTCTTGGTGACCTATCATGCGACTTCAAATTATCACCAAACTCCACTCTCCATCTTTGAACCATTATTACAATATATGTTGGAGATGATCCAACATTACAAAAATGAACTCTGATTAGGTCTCCTTTACTCCCCCTGAGAACCAAGACTGATATACTACAATTGCTTTGCTTGCAATAATCTATCTTGCTGCTATCTACAAGCACTGCCTCAAACAAATCAATACACATATTGGCCCGAGACAAATAAATTTTATGTTTCATCACCCTTGAAGCACACACATGTTCAAGAATGAACAAGGATGTAGTACATAAGCTCCCCTTGAGCCAAGTACCTCTTTTCATTTGATCCAATGTATGTATCATGATTGTATGTAGGCATGTAACTACACTTCTTGCAACCTCATGACTTTTAAAAAAAAAATGTTTGCATATAGTTGATCTTGTCACTTTCATTTCATAGTTAACTATGTGTCTATTAGTGGCTCATAGATGCATCCACTGTCTTGTCATCTTCATGACTGGGCTACGTCTATTTCAATGTGCATTATCCTACTCCATGCATCTGCTTTCTTTTCTTCGCTACAAGGTTCCAATCAGATTTATCTCTGATTTCATAATTACTGCTGCAAGTCTTCTTCCATTTCCTTGAATCAAGCAACACCATTGCTGGTCTGACCTCTATGCTCTTTCACCCGCTCTCTAAACTGCACATCATGTTGTACATTCACTTAATCATTACTTTTCTATGTTGTCCATTGTCTTGTGCACTATAGATAGTCTTCAACATGTTTTTCACTACTTGCAACTATACCCATGCTTATGTATGCAAGTGTGCAGTACAATCTAGAGCCACTTTACATCAAACTATAGATGTATGCCAATAATGTCGGAGCTTGATATGCTAACAAGGCATAAATTTCACCAATACAAGTAGTTACAACAGATATACTATATCTTAACTAACCCAAACATCAATCAAACTATGCATACACAACCATCATTTTAATCAACATCCCTGTTGTTGGTTACTGTTCAACAAACTGCCTTTTCACTAGAACATTTCATAATTGGGGGTTGGAGAATGTGATCAACATATAGCTCCCCCTAAGATCCTGCATCTCCTTAAGCCTGAGGAGATATCACTCATGCATTGAATGCGCCTGCCCATGGCCATATCCTCTTGTTTTCTTCTCCAAACTTGCTTGATCTCCCTTGTCTCTTACTTACAATTCTTGGAGCAACATCAATCTTCTTGTGATGAATATCCCTTGCTCTACAATGTTTTGCAGTGTGGCCAAATTTATTGTTGTAGTAGCACATTGTGTTCATCCTAAATGGATAAGTAGACGTGTATCTATCAAACTGATTTTCTATCCTTCTCCAAACCATGCTGTTGTTACCAACATATGGAACGAAAGAATTTATTAACAATCTAGGAACACTTCTAATTTTGTTCCATGCATATCTCTGTCTTTCATATGTTCTATCAACTCTTCCTTGTTGACTATAAGTGTTATATCTTGCAATTCTGTTGGAAGAGAAAGTGGAAGGGCTGCCATATGACTGAAATGTTCTACTTCTACATGAATGACTCATATGACCAAATTTATTACAGTTATGACATACAAAATTTACTTTTATTGGAGCAGCAAAAACAATCTTTCTCTCATAACTTGGAGCAGATATATGCATGAGTCTACAACTTGTGACTGTATGTCCATATGCATTACATTTTTGACAAAATACCTTTTCATTTCTAGAAGCAACTACTTGACCTATCCTAGACTTATTTCTACATTCAGTTGCCCTATGTCCATATGCCTTGCATGAAAAATAATAACCAGGAAAGGATGGCCTATTACTTATAATTTTTTTTGCCAGTTGGGTGGAGATCTTGCAGTCTTGTTGGCATCATTCCTTATTCCTTTGTTACTGATCCTGGGGTGCTCATTTGCAATAGTCCTTTCATCTGATCCTTTCTTTCTCCAAACTTAATTATTCTTGTGAGCAACAACATTTCTTGGTCTCCTATGCCTCCTTCTTGAGTTCTCATTCAACTTTCCTTTTCCTTTTGAATTAGCATGATTCTTCCTTGTAGCAGAAGTCTTCATCTTCATGTTTTCAGCAGCAGTGGTTAGATCAATCTTCTTTCTAGGAGCATTCTTGACTGTGAAGGTTGTCTCTTGACCAATTTCACTTGAAGAGACAAAATTTATATCCTTCTTTGAAGTCTCTCCACTGGTAGAGCATTGACCAACATCACAACCTAGGCCTGTGGTGTCTTTAGAGTGCTTTTATCTACTCAACATTTTATCCAAAGCTTCAGTGCTGCCCTCATACTTGATTCTTTTCTTAAGCTCATCTTGGCATTTTTCAAGTTCTATTGTTAGCTTTATTATTTCATATTTTAGGTTCTTACACTCCTTTCCCTTTGTCTCTACTTCTAGCTCTAAATATTCACACCTTCTCTTCTTGGCATCTAAATCTAATTTAATGCCTTCACACATACCTTTAGCCTCTTCTAGTTGACTTGACAATATAGTGGCATTCTGGTTGGACTCTTCAAGACATTGGCTCAGCTGTTCACAGTCCTCTAGGTCAGTCTTCTTATAATTATTATATTTTTTTATAACAAACTTCAATTCTTTAAGGCACTAATTAACTCACATTAAAGATCAACTTCAACTTCCACTTCTTCTTCATCTTCTTCATCACTTCCAAAAGGATTTTGTGCGTTGAATTGAGATGCACTATCACTGCTAAATGTTTTCTCCACATTTGAAGTTTCTTGTGCCATAAGTAGATGAGCTTCTTTTTCATCCTCACTGCTGCAATAGTCTGATCTTCTTTTCACATTTGTACTTTTACAAGATTTTCTCTTTTACTTGCTTTCACTATCTGACATAGTGGTGCAAGGTTCATCTACATAGAGTTTCTTCAGTCTGTCCCATATGCTCTTTGCAGATTTGCATCTCTTGACCTTTGAAGACACATCATGAGATAGTCCACTAAGGATAGCCTTCATGGATTCAACATTGCATTCATATATTTGATGAATAATGATGAACAACAGATACCCCAACCGATATTGAGAGGGGGGGTGAATCAGTACAGGTAAAAACTCTCCACAACTTATCTAGCTAAAGAAATACCAACTGGTTATCACCATTACTGAACTTAACCATGGCAATACCGGTTAAACACAGTAAGACACCAGACACCAGACACCATAAACTGATAAGTCTGAATACTTCAAATACGATCAATATGCAACATCAACTTCACCCATAAAAATATGCATGTGGTATGCTAGTAATACCATAACCTATTAACTCTGCATGCATAATCTTTCTACCAACTACTTCATAAACATCACATGAAAAATGCATAACACATAACACACTGATTTTTCACGTGGAAACCCAAATGGGAAAAACGACGGTGGGGATGAATACCCACAAGCTTGTTTTGAACTCTTTTGAATCTCGCCCTATTAGGAGCCTAGTCCGGTTAAAGACTTTACAATAAGGTTCTGTTAGGAACTGATCCTGTTAGAGATCACCCAGTTAAGGGATGGCTATATACGCTGTTAAAGGTTGAAACCCTGTTAAAAGTTACCTCGTTAGAGGATTTAAAGAGCTCAATGATCTTGAGTCACCTAGGTACAGGTTTTACAATAAGCCTGTTAAAGCTACCGGTTAAGGGAGTTTTCGACTGTTGAAATGGTTAGAAGACAACAGGTAAAACTATGATATGATAACGACACTACATGCCAAGGCAGATCCTTTTCGTATCCTCTACTCTGCAATCACACTCTGCAGTTTCCCTCTTACTGGTCTAGCAAGTATCAAGTATCTCTTCACTCAGATACACACACACAACATTTGCCAACAACTTTACAATAACAAACATCGTCGACCTTAAAGACAATAGATAGGTCGGTAACATAAACCCTAAACCCTAAACATCTTAGGTTTACAGCACAGGCGGTCCAATCCTGACTGTCTAAACATATTGCATAGAGCATTACAATTTCAAACAGATCACAAGACAATCTGCATCATTCATTCATCACCGCTCATGGGAATCAATAACCCATCACACTCTCTTCGCATACCGCCAAGAAGAATGATCATTCCCGAGGTAGAATTCAAACGTGATCGATCTTCTCATGCCTCAATCCTTCACGCGCACAAGGTTGCCATGGCACCTTGATCACATCTCTTAGCTAACTCATCACAGAGTATCATCGGTTGCATCGCACAAGCTGGATCATCAAACCGATAACCATAGAGCTGAGACTACCAACCGGTAATCACATTTAGTGAAACCCTAACACCGGTTCACTGCATCTCCTCATACCTCTTCATACCGGTTCACTTGAACTTATTGACATCAATGACAACATACATTATCATTATATCAACATACCGGTTCATCATATGCTAATGATATACAACAATATTCTTCTTTCTTCAAGATCAGTAGGAGGACACATACTCCTCATACCTCTTCATACCGGTTCACTTGAACTTATTGACATCAATGACAACATACATTATCATTATATCACCATACTGGTTCATCATATGCCAATGATATACAACAACATTCTTCTTTCTTCAAGATCAGTAGGAGGACACATAGGAGCAGAGTAACCATTTACTACAGACATCCATACATCATAACCTAAGACAAACATATAGACTTCCATTCTACAAGATCAAATAGAATATTTTGAACCATCAAATATAGGTGTAGGGATTGACTCAAATTCAACCATTGTGCTCCCAAACCAGAATCTACCCAAGCTGGAGAAAACTTTTCAACTAGGGAACCTAGGGCTTTGATACCAAATGTTGGAACATAATGGACAACTGAGAGGGGGGTGAATCAATGGTAATCGATTAAAACTTTTACCATTTATAAGATATAAGCATTAATAACAACAATCACAAGACATGAAGGTTGAAACCAAGCAAGAAGAAAAGGATGTGCATTGTGATGAAGAAGAGGGAAAGGATAAGGACACTGATTCTGAAATGGAGCCTAACAAGGAGGAGAATTATGGGGAAGGGGAGGAAGGGGGAAATTCTAAGAATCTTCACTCCAACCCTAAGGGCTCGGAAAGTGAGAAAGAGGCTCTGAATCCTAAGGAGGGTGAAAACCCTAATGCTGAAGAGACTGAATAGAGCAAGGACTCAGCGGATACCATCCTGGACACCGCCCGCAACTGCACCCTTGAATTCTTCAAATTTCAGAAGTGGGTTGCTGAAAACATCACTAGCATGTAGGGTAAGAAAAGGGAGCTGGAAGATAAGATCAATAAGCTGATTAAGATGTCTGACTCTGGGAAACAGAATGAGGAGACGAAAAACAGTGAAGCGGAGGAGGAAATGGGAATGGAGGACTGGCTGGAGAAAGATATGATAAAAGGCGACCTGACACATTTGGAGGACGTTATTAAAACCATGAAAGAATAGGTGGAGGAGGACAAAGACAACGTCAACGCCCGGATGGCCCAAAATGAGAAAGCATTGAAAAGCCTTATGAACCACAACCTCTAGGTCCTTAAAGTCTCCTCCCAGAATAGGAATGCGCTGGTGAATCATCTGGAAAAGAAAAACCAGGAGAAGAACCTAGTAATTATAGAAGATGCTCCAACTTCCACCCTAACCCACTAGACCCCTAGGTGTAGAACCAGGAAGACTACTACTGAGAAGGACACGAAAATGAAAGAGAGTTAGATTGCTCAGGAAAACACCGACTTGAGGGAAGCGGCCAAGGCAATGATGCTCTTGGTGCAGAATGCAGAAGAAACCATGAAGAGTTTTTAAATTTCTTGTAATGCTGGGCTTGGGGTCAATTTCTTGCTGGCCTCTTGTTGTCCTTTTCTTTGATGCTAGTTTTTTTGCTGGTCTTTTGCAGCTGTTTTGTTTTGTTTCTTTCTTGAATATCTTTCGAATGTAATTGGGTTTCGGGTCCCTTAAAACCTGTTTTTACTTAATCAAAAACAACAATCACAAGACTATGAGAACTAACATCAAATAGATAAGCACACACACATAAGAGGCATCCCATAACACATGAATGTACGAGGAAAACCCACGGTGGGGAAAAACCTTGGTGAGAAATGCTACTGGAGTCTACTGCTCCAATCCATTCTCACAGGTAAAACTTGTTACAACATTCAGGACACCAACCCAAGGAGCACCAACCCCTATAGTTTATGGGCTACAACCCAAAGGAGCACCAAACCCTAGCTTTAGGGCACCAACACAAGGAGCATCAACCCATAGCTCTGAGCACCCACTTAAAGATTACAATAAAGATATATTGAATACAATTTAAGTACCTTGTTGCAAATGAGGTTTTGCAACACCTTATAGATCTGCTCTTGAGATTGACTTGTTTCTTTTCTGCTTACTGTCTCTAGGCTTCAATATCATCTCACTGCTCTCTATCTGTCTCTGCTCTTGCTTTCTTTCAGTCTAATTTCTTTTCTCTTTGTCTTCTGCTCAAAATACTTCTTCCTCTTTGCCTCTATCTCTGTTTGTTGCTCTCTATCTCTTTGTAGTCCATCTGCAACAACATATGTATCAGCTCGACTGCTATTACACTCATTACATAACTCTGCTTTATTCTGAACTACTCTCCTCTATATTCTGTACACACATCAACACCTTACAGTCATTCAGTCACAACACTTCCTTTTTATTCCTCAGCTCTTTTCTTCTTAGTTACACTGCTCTATTCTTCACTGCTACATTCATCGACTACACCAACCTCCACTCTGTCAATAAGATCATATCTCATCACATATCAGACAAACTTGTTTGCCTTGTTATAGTGTCACCAGGTGTACACAAGTTTCTATGCAACATACAAATTGTCCATTCAGTCGGTTTGCATTCTCCTAGTTGGAAATTAAAGTTCCAAGACCTGCCAATCTGTATCCTTCACCAAATTTGAACTTGAGCCATTGATCAGATGGATTCAACTAGGAAGCTTTGATCTCAATCGTTATTTGTGGTGGTTCTACGCGCCACATCACTATACAACTCAACCTGAACAAACATGAATCATTCTTTGTCAGCTTTGCAATTTTTCCTCACAACTTTGCTAACTCAACTGCCACAACTACTCCTATCGAATCACATCAAAATCCTCACAATTTGGTCAACTCTGTATTTGCAATATTTCCCTCCAAGATTAGATTCAAAATCTAATCTCCTCGACCTCTGAGAGATTGTGTTTTCTTACTGATCAGATTCTCTGTACACCACTCAAATAGATAGTCATCATCCATAAATACATTCTCTATACATAGATTACTAAACTTAGAAATCTCAAACTATGCAACAGATCAGATCCAACCTCTGTTGATCACCTCGCGCCCATCAATCAACTGTTACTGATCTGCCATTAATTCATTCTTAGTCCTCTGTTGACTTCTGCATTGATTGGGTCGACCAACACTATCTTCATGTTGGCATATGTGCAGAGTTTGAGGATAGGTTGTCATTGATGTCAATATGCTGAAGTGAATCAATATATGAAAGTAAGCAAAATGGCAAGTGAATCGTCATGTTGAAGTGTGAACTGGTATATGTAGAACGTGAAGCGGTATGTTGGAATGTGAACCGGTATACACAAAGTTTCTATTGGGGTTTCATTTGATATGACTACCGGTTGGTAGTCTCAGCTTCAGGGTTTCCGATTGATTCTTTCCAAGTTTGTGTGATTCAACCGATGACATCCTGTGATGAGTTAGCATCAAAATGAAGATAAGATTGTGTTGCCACGTCAGCCTTGTGCACGTGAAGAATCTCTTTGAGGATATTGCATGAAGAAGATTGAATCTATCCACCTCGGGAATGTGCAAAATCTCAGTAAACGGCAGAGAACGCGTGATGAGTTATCGACTTCCAGAAGCGGTGAAGAACGGACGATGCAGAACATCTTGAGATCTATTCAAGATTATTTTACTCTATGTAATGTGTTTAAATGATCAGGATCAGACTGATTGCATTGTAAGCCTAAATGATTAAGGTTTAGGGTTTATGCTACCAACCTAATTGTTGTCTATAAGGTCGATGATGATTTCCATTTGAGATTGTTGGCAAATGTTTTGTGTGTATCCGAAGTGAAGAGATACTTGATTCTTGCCAGACTAGAGAAAGTGAGTAGTTACCTACAGAGTGTGATTGCAGAGGTAAAGGAACTAAAGTGGATTTGCCTTGGCATTAAGTGCTGTTATCAGATCAGTATATTACCTATTGACTTCTAACCATTTCAGCAGTTGGAAAATCCCTTAACCGGGTAGCTTTAACAGGCTTTTTGTAAATCCTTTAATAGAGTGACTCAAAATAATTGAGTTCTTCAAATCCTCTTGCGAGGTAACCTTTAACATGGTTTAAACCTTTAACCGGGTATTTAGCCATCCCTTAACCGGGTGATCCTTGGTAGGATCAGTTCGTAGCAGAACTTGTTGTAAAGTCTTTAACCGGATTAGGCTCCTAACAGAGCAAACTTCAGAAGAGTTCAAGAACAATTTGTGGGTATTCATCCCCACCGTGGTTTTTCCTAGTTGGGTTTCCACGTGAAAAATGACTGTGTTATGTGTGATGCTTTTCTATGTGATGCTTTTCTATGTGATGCTTTAGTGTTTTCTGTTAAGCAATAATGCAAGCTAATCCAATGGTCATTGTAGTTCTGATGTATTGCATTTCTGATATATTACTTGCTTAAGAATATAGGTGAAGTTGAGTTGAGAGGTTAGGTTTTGAGAAGATCTATATGTTACCAGCTTATGTCTACTGTGTTTTACTGGTATTGCCTTGTTTCATATCGGTGATACTATTTACCAGTGTTAGTAGTCTTTGCAGTTTAAGTTGTTGAAGAAGTTTTTTTGTCCATACTGATTCACCCCCCCTCAGTATCTGTTTGGTATTTACTGTTCATCATTATTCATCACTTCAGTACTTCAACTTTCTTGTTCGACCACTTGGATCACACATGTCACTATATTCGACATCATTAACAATGTAGATCTTTGCATCTGTTGGCATGCAAACGTGTCCTCAAAGTATTCTTAGTCTCCTCAATCTGCATCCAGGTTACTTAATCAAACCAAGTCAAACATCCACGTGGACAATCAAACTACATTCGTGGTATGCTTAGATTAGTTGAACATCATGTTGTGAATAACCTTCGTGTTATGTGGTCTGCAAACGTGTTCATCGCTATGGCAATCTCGAAGTCAATTTCTCAATGCTTCATCGGTATAGAATTAACTATCGGATTAACATTTTGTCTCTATTCTGCCTTCAAAACTTATCCCGACGACCACTTGATGCCTTTGATCCCTTTCATCGACATGAGTAACTCTGATAAGAAACCTCGCCTACAATTTTTCTTATCGCCATAAGCTATCCCACAGTCGCACTGCTCACCTACTGTCAGAATAGTTTTAACTATCGGGATGACTTCTTGCCTCTATTCCATCTTCACTAGCTATCCCGATGACCATTTGAGCCTTTAAACCCTCTCATTGTCATTGGTTACTCTGATGAAAAATCTCACCTTTGATTTCCTTTATCACCATAAGTTATACCAAGCCATATTCTCCATGTTGATACACTTCATCGGCATAAGCTACCCTGATCATAAATCATCATGCTAAAACGACCATCATCGGAATAGTCATCACTATCGACATAGGCAGAACATGCTAAATCGATCGAACAAGTTAATCTGATGCCACATTGTTTTCCTCCTTTTATTCGCATACGTATTCCAAACTCACAACTCTGCAATGACAAACCTCATCGACATAAGTTATACCGATGACCTTACCAAAAATGTCAACTCTTCTTTTTCCTCTGTCGACATAGCTTACTCCGATGAGAACCTCCATCGAAATTGTTTACACTATCGGATTAACATTTGGAGACTATCCCGTCAAAACAAACTTGTTCCGATGACTCAACTTGAACTTGCATCAGCATAGCAACTCCGACATCGAACTCCATGGTGACAAAATTAATCGGCATAGGTTATTTTGATTTCCACAGTGATGACCTTGTGATTCCTTTGTTCTGTCCCTATAAGTTAGGACAATGATCATGCCAAGGGGTCTTCACTTCATTCTCCTATGTCAGAATAGCTATCTGAATCTTGTATTTGATCCTTTTTGTGTTGGTGTTGGCATAAGGTATTCCGACAAGCAAGAAGTCAGAATAGTTTATACTATCAACATAGTGGTAATTTGTTAATCCGCCTTTAAATGCTACCCCGATAGGCATCCTCAACGTCAATGATCGACATATCTATTCTGACACAATGATTGTTGGAGTAGTTAACACTATCGATATTACTCAAAAATATTACTCTGCCTTTGTCGGTTATCTCGATGTTTAGCACAAACCCTGTGATTGGTATTGCTGTCCCGATCTGACATAATACCAAAGAGACTCCTCACAACCTGACATTGGTATAGTTATCCCGATATGACCACCAAAGTAGATATTACCTACAAAACACTCAACCAGAATAAGTTATCCCGATATGATCACTTAAGCAACATAACACATGATCGATATAACATGATGTAGTCTTGTCGATATACATGATTTCTTGTTTTTCACAATCTTAGCACCAGGACATCCAACTGGAGCTTTATAAACACATCATATGACATTTTGGGAATCTGCAACATCAACCTAATTTGTGTGACCTCTTCTACTTAATTTGTAGCCTTGAAACCTCATCATCATGCATCACTGTAACTAAACTGATCTTAATTCAAGGACACTCATCTCATCATCCTGCATCACTGTAACCAATTTGATCTTCATTCAGGGACACTCATCATTTGCTGAAACTTCTCAGCTCTGCACACACACATGTTGACATCAATGACAACTTCAATGCCAACAACCCTAACTTTGTTTTTGATCAAAGGCCGACCTAGAATTGATATTTTTTCGCAATCATTTTGATGAAAACATTATAATACCACCAAAACATGATTCTGAAATTCGGGGAGAAAAAGTTGGGACCGATGTGATTCACACTGGTCCTATCAATGTTTTTCCAAATTTCTAGGGTTGCAAGGTATTGTGATTATAAGGTGATCCCCAAGTGGGTGCAACGATTTAAGATGTTTAGATATGCAAAATCAGGCCTGAAAGTCAAAATTGGACCTAATTAGGGCTTTAATGGATTAATTGATTAAAAGGATAAATAAATTAAAAAGGGACACACTTAGGATTAAGGACCCATACATATATACATATATATATGTATATGTATAGATATATATCTATGTATATGTATGTATATATATCTATATATATGTATACATATACATATACATATACATATACATATACATATACATATACATATACATATACATATACATATACATATACATATACATATACATATACATATACATATACACACACATATACATACATACATACATATATACATACATACATACATACATACATACATACATACATATGTTGGGAAAATGGTGTCTCAATATACATATACATATACATATACATATACATATACATATACATATACATATACATATACACACACATATACATACATACATACATACATACATATGTTGGGAAAATGGTGTCTCAACCTACACACACACACATTCATTTGTATTTTCTTCTTTCTTAAGCATGAGTGTGAGTGTTTTTTGGCTGGGGCATGACACTCTTCCAAACTGAAGATATATTTCTTTAGATTTAAGAAAATAATTATTCTAAATATATTTACAATATTAAGTCCAAGTTCTTGCAATGATCATTTTGATCCTTGGAGTGGGTGGTTTAAAGATCTTGGTAAACAACCATATATGATGCTTAAAAAGAAAAAAAAATAAAATTTGAAATATAACTAAAAAAATATTTAACTTGAATTGAATTTGAACATATACAAATATTTCCAATAACACGATGAAGGCTATCTTAGGCTGGTCTAACTCTTTTATCATAACTTGATTGTAACCTAAGAAGTTTTACATCTATTTTGGCCTTATCAAATTGTTAAGTTATTTTTGGTTTTATGATAAAAGACAATCTCATAAAATTGTTTTTGAATATTTGGTAGTTGATTTCATCAATATAGTTTTACCTTTAAATACCCACATAACCCCAAAAGGAAGATAAATTGTTGATTTGAAAAAGTCAAAGTTTGGTTGCCAATTTAAGGATTCCCATTCAATTTGCATGTTTAAGTGGAGGTTTGGCATGAGAAGAGTTTGATTTTTATGGAGATTAGTTGAAAGTTAGGGTTCTGACACATTAGGTTTCTTTCACAAGTGTATCAAAGACCTTTATGGCAACCGAGGTTCATGGAGCTTCAGTTGAAGGCTAAATAAGCTACAAAATATTGTTCATACACAATACAACATCCTTGATTAGTTCCATTTGTGGGAATGTTCCTATGTGGTCCCTAAGTAAGCTTAAGTGAAAGGTGTAATTAGAACCTAGGTGAAGAACTAACAAGGTACAACACCTTAATTACACCAACACTCCCGTGTAAGTGAAACTTAAGGAGAATGTACACAAAAGAAAATAATGCAAGATGGTTCCTAACAATTAGGCCATGTTAGGTGCCCATGTAGAGAAAAAGAGAAAATCCAATGGGAAAAAACTCCTCCCAAAAAGAGAGATGAAATACAAAATAATGAGAAGGAAAAAAACCCATGTGAGGAAAATGTCCCCCCATAAAAGGGAAGAGGAAGAGAAATCATGAAGCCCCCCCTCAATGTATAATGTGCAGCAATGGTAGATGCTCCAAACTAGATGTAAAAGATGCTCCACAATTGTCAAACATTGTTCCTCCCCTAGGAAGAAACAAAACCAAAGGTGTATGAATAAATTCTCCCTAATCCTGAAAGGAATATGTTGGAAGCAAAATCAAGATGTATAAAGTCTTTGAAAACTACTCAAGTGTCCCCATGTCGATGCTAAAGGTTGCTCCTTCCAAATCAAGTGTACTAGGCCCCACTGTTGAAAAGACAATCTGAGATCTAGTGAAGATGAATGTAGAACATGATCCAAAGACTCAAGTGCCTCCTTTCAATACAAAGAAACCTTCCCCAAATGTTGTATATAAGTATCCACACTCATATCAAACTGTGAAAAATGATCATGTAGAGAATGAACAAGGGTCAGAGTGTTCCCTCACAACAACTAAAGAAGGATTATCTCCATCAAAGAGAAGATGAGTATTGTAAATGGTGTCTCCAAAATATGAAAGATATGACTTCATAAATAAACTTGCAATGTTTTTCAAGTAGTCATCCAAAGGTGTTGTATGTGGAGATAATGTATGTCTTGTTGCATTGAATCACAAGAAGCCGAAATTGTAGCAACACAAGCATTATCAAGAGCAATAATATATGTGATATCAATAGGAGGAGAAGGAATACAAGGTTCAACAACTTGATCACATGTGAGAAATCCCAAGTTCAAGAAGCCAAAGTTCTCCTCAAAATTGGAGTCCAAACTAGAAGTGTGATCATCATCTTAAGAATCAAGTCATCAATAGGAACCGTTTGAAAAGAAGCACAACTGATATGCTTGATCGAACACCCCAATAGCAATGATAGTTCCATTCTCCAAGTCTCTAATGATAGTTGAATTGAGAGTGAACTACATAGTCTTCCTTGCTACACCATGAGTAATTTGATAGATGGAAAATATATTATTTGTTAAGTGAGGTACATAAAATACATCATTGAAGGTGCAATCCCAAATATCCCTTTCCAATTACATTCATATAAGTATGATTTCCCATAAAAATAGGTGGCATGTAGCAAGACTCAAATGATGTGAACGTAGATTGAATATGCCATGTGATGAGAAGATCCTAGGTCTAGAAGCCATCTCCTTGAATCATGATCTATAGTAGCACGAAGAGATTGTCCTTTGTTCTTATTTGTCCCAAAAATATGATTCTTTTCCTTATCAAATTTTTTTATTTGTGAAGAAGCTAAAGGAGACATTATAGAAGGTAAACTGATTTTATTCTTCTCATGAAGATGCTTTAATTCATTAATATCCTTTTTATAACAATGGTGTTCTTCATGCCCTAACTTCTTTCAATATGCACAAGTAGGCTTCTCCTTCTTAAATGGTTCCCTATTCAGAGAGGATATATAATATCCTTGTTGAGAAGAGGAAGATTATGCTCTATCCCTGTGTAAATTAGGCTTTGATTTCTTTTTCTTCTTGTAGGATCTTTTCTCATAACTACCAACCAAAGCATGTGACTTGGATGAGTTGAGAATACCCATGGTGATCAACTTTGCTTGCTCAAGCATTAACATCTATATGAATGAATCAGAGGATGGGGTAGTGTAGGCACTCCTCATTGTCAATCAATGAGTATGGAAACTAGAAACAAAAGATGCATACTCTAAAGGAAGCTTGTCCAACAAATTGACGACCAATTGTGCATCCTTCTTATCAATGCCATAATCTTTGGGTTGTGCTCTTAGCTCATTTTCCTTAGTTACATAGTCTTGGATTATATCAAAATCCTTAGGATCTAAATTTCTGAGATCATTATCAAGTTCATAGCCTCAAATCTCATTGACTTTTCCATACAATTCAGCAAGTTTATCCCAAGCATCCTTAACTATTTTACACTTATCAATATGAAATATAAGATCAACTAATACATATTTTCTCAATGTTCCAAGAGCGATATTACTTTTAATGATCCAATCAATTTTCAAATTAGCATCTAATAGTTCTTGAATAGTTCCATCAATGTAGTGAGTTAATGCTGTTGAATATCCTGTACAACTGAGAGGGGGGGGGGTGAATTAGTTGTACCAATTAAAATCTTTTACTCATTCAACAAAAATAAAAATGCGGAGAAATGCGAAACTCTGCAAACACTGTCAAACATCATCATCAATGAACATACTTCTGGAGCACCAAATTATAAGCATGCCATCCCAAAGAAACTTCCAACAACATACCAAAACCTCATGACAACAACTACAACACATTAGAAATGCAGAAAATAAACCAATCACTGAATCACATAATCAGTACGTTGACATCAATGACAACCATACTACCATATCATCAACTTCATGAATTTGCAACAAATGTCTTTTCCATTAGTTTACTCCATGCATTTATTTTCCATGTTGCATAATTATGTTGTTTAAATAGGAAACTTAGGAGAACCCATGATTGAAAATCAAAAGAGTACAAGAGAGAACTAAAAGCACAATCACACAACATGATCCCCCAAATTCACTCAATCAAAGAACTCCCCTCCCTAAAATGATGATTTGGCATTTTATACTCAATGCAATTACAATGGCCACTTGCAAAGCAAAGGAAAAGTGGACTTTTGATTTCTGTGATTATGATTTTCACAATTAGGCTATATTAGACTCAAATCAACATGCAAAAGACCAAATTGTGATCTTGGCATTGCATTTGCCAAAAATAAGCCAAAAAAGGCAATGTATCGAAATTGAAATTTCTGACCACAATGACTACCAATTGATATCACCCCTATGAAATACATTAAAAATTATGCAATTTCAAAGAAAAGAGACCATATGAGCCCAAATGAGGCCTCCAAAGTTGCAAAAATAGGGATTACGCAATTTAAAAAAAAATCCATGTATGAAATCAGAAAAAACCCACAACACTACGAAGAGCACAAAATTATACCCTAATTAAAAAATATTGCTTGCAAAAAGGATCCCAAATAATTGAGATATCATTGTTTGAAAATCACCTACGTAATTATGATGCTCGTATGATCATGACACCTCCAAACTTCAAATGCTTGTAGACTTCCAATTTGGATGAAACAAAAGGCAAAACTAAATTTGTCAAACCTTTTGAATCTAATGGTGACCTTAGATTTGACGCAACAAGCTCTAATTTTATCCTACAATACAAAGCCATGAAAATAAGAAACCCCAAAATGCACAAAAAATCTCTCAAAATGACTAAACAATGGCACTCTATAAGATCTAATACCATGTTGATCATGCGTGGAACAACCAGTACTCAAGCCTAGAACCTTCCATTTTCTATTGGAGTGCTCTACCATTGAGCTAATAATCTCTATAAGACTAGATGTTCTCTATTTCTAATGTGGCTTATTACGAACACCCTCGCTAAAGCCACTCTAGTAGAATGCTTGGGACTCCTAGCATGGGCCTAACTCTAATATCATGTAATGTTTAGCTATGGATTTAGCCACCCAAGATCTAGAGGCCTAATGGAAAGAACAAGAACAAGAGATAAATAATATGACAAGAATAAATTGTATTCCTATTAAGAATGCAATACAATGTATGATAGTACATAAGAGATCCCTTGATTAATAGGCCAAGGTGAAACATAGGAAGGAATAAGATTATGAGAAGTGTCTTAATCTTATGACATGCTACATAAAGCGATAACTTATCACACCACCTAAGGTGGAAAAGTGATAACATAATAAAACCACTAAAGGTGGAAGTTCAACATGAGGTGGAAAGTGATAGCATGATAATAGAACTGAAAGTGGGAATGTTCCTATGTGGTCCCTAGCTAAGCTTAAATGAAATGTGTAATTAGAACCTAGGTGAAGAACTAATAGGGTACACCAGCTTAATTGTACACCAACAAATATGAATAGCTCAAAAGGGGGTTCAATTCTTCCATACCTTCAACAAACATTGTCTCTAAACGATTCAACATATGGGTAATAGATTACAAGGTGTTTCTCTTGGAAAGAATGAGCAGGGGATGATTGAGCTAGTCAAAATTGACATTAAGGATCAAGGACCACTCTTGGAAGAGACCATATTGTAAAAAATAAGCAGATTCAAAAGGCCAAGGAAATGTAGATGCATTGCTTTCAAAAAGTCCTAGGACTAAACAAGAAGATCACTAATGTCATGTATATTCTTTTGTTGACATAAAAATGAGAACCAAAATGGGAGTAATAAGATAGTGGATAGTCACATGAAATGCAACAAGAGATAATATAATAATGATGACAATAAAGATAGGTCCCATGATAATGAAACTTCAAATGCACATTGGAAAGGAATACATGATAGTTTATGAGTCGATATGTAGTCAAGGACAAGTGAAGATAGGTCTTAGTAAATGATCATCCATACCCAAGTAAAGACAAAAGTTAACAAATATTATGTAATAGCATAAATAATATAATACAAGAGGCCATTACTAATGCTAGGTCTAGCCATATGCCTCAATGGAAAAAGGGGACCTTCATACAAAATAAAATCAAGTAAAAGGGGAGTTTAAATGAAACTACCTTGGCTAAGAGACATTTAAGAGACGCAAAAGGCTATCATAACAAGGTAGAGAAAGACAAAATCAATCAACAAAGACACTTTATGGGCAAGTATGATGACAATGGTACCATGAAAATTGAAGGCATGCCAAAGTTTATAAAGGGCAATGGATAGTCAAACTATTGTAGGGAATTGAAGAAAGTACAAGGTAATATGATCATAGGTCAACTTTTTGTATATGGACAAGATTAATAAGCAAGGAAGTAGAAGGATAGTAAAATGAGTTCATTGTTATCACAAGGATGCAGATGGTGAAAATTTTTGTAGAGCAGGAGTTAAAATGACATATAAAACAATATTTGATCGCACAAAGTGTTAGGGTTTTTCACCTCAAGACCCTTCCTTCACTAGCAACCTAGTTTCCTTATAGCTCTCCTGAGCAAGACAATCATTAATAACTTTCAGAGAAAGCCTCATTACCAAACTATGAAAGAATTTTGGGATACCCTTTTGGCTTCCCTAAAAAATATAAAATAATTGACATGGGTTGTTGTTAGAGTTATCTTTTATTAGCTAATAATTATTTATTTAATTATTAGTCTATTATACTCTATGCTTAAGCTAAACTTAGGAATCTTATAATTTTTTAGGGTTTTCTCCTTTAGGGTTTCGAGTATCCTTTTATAAGGATTCTCTCTTTGTATTTTCATAACAACTATAATTATTGAATTGCATTCTCGTTGCATAATCAATATGACTCCTCTTTTCTGGATCTCTGAATTCTGGCCTCCATAGCTTTTTTGCTTCTCTCTTTCTGTGACATGTTTGCATGCAGGTGATCTTTGGGAGCTATAGAGTTGATTTTTCCTCGACTCCAACATGGTATCAAAGCTCCAGATCTGCATGCCCCTATTCTCTTCATGAGAGATTTTGGGTCTTGTTCTTCAGATCTATGTATTCGGGGGTTTGTGCAGTTGTTTTTTTCCATTTTTGGGGGTAGCTGATTTTTTGGTACATTTTTGTGCCAAAAGGACCTCACAGTTGGATTCAGAAGACTGATTCCATGAATTTTGATAATAATTTGCCTATTTTCGATGAAAGGAGCATCTAGGGCATGATTTTTTATTGGCATGTTTTTTGAGGCACAAAAATCCGTACGACTGTACTTGCAAATGTGTTAGAAATTTTTCGTCAATTTTTTTTTTTTAACCCTCTTTATGCCCTATAAGAGGGTTTTTTTTTTCTTTTGGCCATAACTTAGTCATACATAGGTGCTTTTTCAAAAACCTTATATCATCGGAAAGCTCTTTTCGAGATCTACCAGATCTGGAGGTTTGAAATTTTGATTTTTCTTTTTTGATGGAATTTTTTGCTGTCAAAGCTAAAGATTCATTTTTGTACTCTGGGAGACATAACTTGAGCATCCAAACTCTGTTTTTTGAAAACTTTATATCGTTGGAAATATTGTTCTATGTTATTTTCATTCATATGAGTTTTTTTTCTATATTCTGCTCCAGATATATTTTATTCAGTTTTTTTCTTTTCAGCAGTCTGGTGAATATCTTGGATGTATCAGGTCCTGGGATCTCTTTCTTTGAGTCAAATGTCTCGTCTTTGGCTGTTCTTTCTGTTTCCAGTCTTTTGTCTCTTTTTCTCATTGTAGCATTTTATTTATGCAAACACACTTAGATAAAGTGTCACCATGCATTGTATACTTGGGATCTTGCACATATTGTGCCTTATTGTACATGTACTACTTATAAAGTGCCATGGGGGGGTTGATGTTTGCCTTTGTTTGTCATCTACCTTTGTCACGTGAGTGTTCCTTCCATGACATTAGCCTCATGATGTGTGTCAAGTGAGTGTTCCTTCCATGATATTAGCCTCATGATGTGTGTCATGTGAGTGTTCCTTCCATGACACTATGTACTTTATTTGCACCTTCGTTGTTCCTAGTTCTTCATTATGCAGTTCTTGTTGGCCGTTATTCTCAGTGTTCATGTCCCTCTCCCTTTTCAGCATTATGGGGAGGTTTGTCCTGTTGTTCCAATTCTTTCTTGGTTCAATTGATCAGCTCTTCAGGCTTTGGTGTTTTATGCCATCTGTATCTTCGAGTTCAATTGTTTGCCTTTGTTTTTCATCTGATTCGAGTAGTGTCATTTGAGGGCACTCATGCAAATTACAGTCTTCTCTACCTGGCCATGTTCTATTTCAGTGGAGATTCTTCATTCTCTTATTTTTTGTTCCTATCTTCTGGAACACTCTTGGTTGGAGGCTTCTTAGTCCTTCACTTGAGCTTTAATCTCTTCTTGGAGAGGAGTTTTGTTCCCACAGGGTTTTCTCCTTTTTCTCCACTTTACAGATATTTTATTGTACTTGGGTACCTCATCAGGCCTAGTTGCCAGGACCCATTGTTTCTTTCATGCATTTTTTACATACTTTTTTAGTATGTTTTTTTAGCTACTCCCTAAGTTCATCTTAAGGGGGGGTGTTAGAGTTATCTTTTATGAGCTAATAATTATTTATTTAATTATTAGTCTATTATACTCTATTCTTAAGCTAAACTTAGGAATCTTATAATTCTTTTGGGTTTTCTCCTTTAGGGTTTCGAGTATCCTTTTATAAGGATTATCTCTTTGTATTTTCATAACAACTATAATTATTGAATTGCATTCTTGTTGCACAATCAATATGACTCCTCTTTTCTGGATCTCTATATTCTGGCCTCCATAGGCTTTTTGCTTCTCTCTTTCTGTGACAGGTTTGCATGCAGGTGATCTTTGGGAGCTGTAGAGTTGATTTTTCCTCAACTTCAATAGTTTTTTTAGAACATGGGGGTCAAACAATGATTGGTAATTCTGATCCTAAGCCAAATTAATACAACAAATTGAGTTTTTTGGGCATACATTTTGATGCAAACCCAACCTAGAGGATCCAAGACCACTTTTGGGTACCCATTTGAGGTTTATACAATATATATCAAAATGAGGGTAGTTTTTTTTTGTAAAACAAAGACCTAAAATTGATTGGTAATCTGCATTAGGCTTATTCACCAAGGGTTTCAGACCTTGTCTTAGTAAAACGCCTCTAAAATACTCAAAACTCAATGAAAATGGATGAGACTGGTTGAAATAGAAAGTTTATTTAATAATCTATCCAACCATACCACTTTCAGATCATAGAACATCCGTACAAATCCATACTATTTGCTGAAATATGATTGTTACTCAAAAATTTGGAAGTTGTAGTCATTGAAATGATCATAAATTTCATAATACTTAATGAAAATAAATGAAACAAAATACCAATGAAAGAGGATTCAGAGGTTCATCAATCCAAATGTATGGGAGATCATCCACAGGCCATACAAGGTTATACAACGGTCTGGAGCTGGGAAAAACATGTTGGAAAAGCATGGAAAACAATGATTTTTATCTAACTTCTTCTTAATACACTACAAACCCCTGTATCTCGACCTTAAAAGGTATATTTAACATGTTCCAATTATTTCCAACTGAAAACAACTAATACTTGACCTTCTAATTCAAAGATGACCCTTCAAGTTCCATATGTTGTACTCTTGCAATTTTTACAATATAACAAATTTTACATTATAAGCAACTTTTTAACCAACTAACCCCTAAGACTCAAATACATAAAAAATGGTCACAATGGATCTTATTAAATAACAAAAATTGACAAAAAGCTTAAAACCTAACCTTCTGGCAACCTTGATCAACATGACCCATGGTGCCCCTGCACCATCCTTTGAGGATTGTGTTGCAACATGTTGGGAAAAAGGTGTCTCAAGCTTGCATTTACATGAGGTTATTGTTAATAGTAAATTTTTATTTAAGTAGGAAATGGTGCTAAATTATCCCATAAGCTTATGAATGGTTAGATAAGCATGTCAGTAAAGTTTTGTCACAAGATCACAACTGGTTTTGAAGATATTAAAGTTTCCATTTTGGAGGGGTGTAATTAAAGGTTTAAACTTAATTTTGGGGACTTTAGACCCTTTGAAATGCCCTGAAAAGTGGGTGTAAATGGCACAGTGGTTTATGAGGTGATAGAGAACTTCGTGAGCTTTCCAGCGCTTCAAACTGTTCATCAATCAGACACACGGTTCACAAGTTATAGCCTTCAAAAGTTTGTACTCCTGAAATAGGAAATATTAAATGTATTAGACACATAAAGTCAGCATCTAGAAGGGAGATAAGGTCGACTACACCTTATTGGGTGGTTTTAGCCCATGGTTTTATAATACCGTTTGATGATTTCTTGTATTGTATCTCCTATATATGAGGTGCGTGGGATAGAGGTTGTGTGTAAGAGTCTTATGGCTATTGAGTTACCTCTGAATATCTGATTAGTGGTACTTCTGCGAAGAGCTTGATTTGCAAGTATATTGTAATCTATTTTTGATTGTTGAATAATATATTGGGTGGCTTTTGGAGTGTGGGGTTTTTCTCCCAAAAGGGTTTTCCCCACATAAATCACTGTGTTATGGTTTGAATATTATTACGTCTATTTCTATTTTTTGTAACTGCTGTAACGATCTATTAAAGTTTTTGCATCACCCTCTTCTCAAGGTTAGTGTAGTTAGTTGTTCTGCTACTTAACTTCCTTACAAGTGGTATCAGAGCTTGATCACCTTTGGTTTCAGTTGCAGGTTGTTGGGTTTTTTGAACTAATCCAGATTTGAGTGGGCACTTGTGCATAAGACACTTTTTGATCTTGGTGCAGGAATTTTTTAGATGCCAAGTTCGTCAAGGAGAATAGAGGTGGAGAAATTTAATGAAACAAATTTTGAGACGTGGAAGCTAAAGATGGAAGATCTGCTAATAGATTGAGATCTGTGGGATGCTATTGATGCAAATGTCCAAAGGTCCTTAGATCTTGCTGCAAAAGCTCAGTATGATGTTATGGACCAAAAAGCCAAGGGTCGACTAATCAGACTGTGCCTGATAGACTCTGTTCTGATCAATGTCCATGAAGAAAACTCTGCAAAAACGCTGTGGATTAAGCTTGGTGAAATGTATCAAGTAAAATCTTTATTAAATAAGAATTTCTTGAGGATGAAATTGTATTCCTTGAAGATGGAAGAGTGTGGATGAATTACATACCACTTGGAAGCATTCAATATGAACGGAGAGGAGAAATGCTAGATCTTGCTTTGTTCTTTGCCTGATTCGTGGGATTCTCTTGTTATGGCTATCGGTAGTACTTCTGTTGTTTTGAAGTCTGAAGATGTGGTGGTTTCCCTACTTGGTGAAGAGATGCAGAGGAAGGTATCCATTAGTTCAAAGGAAGCCTTAACTATTCGTGGAAGACCTAAGGAGAAATGAAAGAAGAATGAGCAGCGCGATAAGTCCAAATCGAGAGTGAGATTGAAATCTCCTTGAAAGTCCAAAATCATTTGCTGGAATTGCGGTAAACCAAGTCACATCTATAAGGACTGAAAAGAAGAAAAGAAGAAGAAAAAGAAGAAGTTTGATTCTAATTCTGAGTTCGAGAAGGAAGATGGTGATGCATTTATTTCAGGTTTGGCGACTCATGCAAGTAATGATGCTTGGTTAATTGACTCAGGTGCATCTTTTCATATGAATTCCAATAGAGTGGTTTTCTAAATATGAAGAATTTAATGGAGGTAAGGTGTACTTGGGTGATGATAGAATATAAAGGATTAATGATGTGCTGCATATCCTTGGATTAAAATGAAATTTGTTATCTATGAAAAACCGATAGATGTGAGTGTACAGGTAGTCTTTTCTAAAGAAGGATGTAAGATGATTAAGGGTGCTATGATAATTTCTAGAGGTGTCAGGTTCGACACTTTGTATAAGCTAGAGGCGTACATTGTTGAGTGTAATAGAACTTAGGTAAAAAGTAAATCTGTGGATACTTTGTCAAAAAATTTGAGAGTTTCACCTTCAACAGATGGACATGACTTTTGGGTACCTAAGGGTTCTCTTTCTTCTGAAGCAATTTACCTGTAGAGAAGACTATGTTATGGCACCAAAGGCTTGGCCACATTACAGAAAAGGGTCTAAGGACCCTGAAAAATAAAAACCTTGTTGAAGGTTTGAATGATTGTAATCTTGAATTTGATCTATGTGAGCATTGCATTTATGGAAAACACAACTGCATTCAGTTTTACTCGAGTTCTCATAAATCTTGTGGTATTTTAGATCTTATTCATTCTGATGTGTTTGGTCCTATAGATGTTCCTTCGATTGGAAAATCCACATATCATGTTTCATTTATTGATGATTTTAGTAGAAGGACATGGGTATATTTTCTAAAGAGCAAATCTCAAGTTTTCAGTCGATTTAAAGAATTTAAAGCAATGGTTGAGTTGAAGGTTGGAAAGAAAATTAAATGTTTAAGGACTAACAATGGCGGTGAATTTTGCTCTAATGATTTTGATAGATTATGTAAAGACTGTGGCATTAACAGATAGAAGATAACTTGTCATGACCTGATTTAGATCACTTAGTTTTCGACTACTTTTACTTCCCAGATACTTATGCTGTTGACTTTTTATGCTAATAAATGTGCGTAATGACTTTGATTAGATTATTAAGGTGATTAATGATGTTAGATTATATTGGTGATATTTAATGTTTTTGATTAATGAAAAAGCAGGTTTTGAAGGGGCCCCGAAACCCTATACAAGCAAGATTAAAACAACAAAGCCATGAGAAATAGAGAGAAACAAAACAAAAGGAAAAAACCAGCGGAAAACCGAGAAAAACCCACAAAAGCCCCTAAAAGCTAGCACGCCATCCAGGAATCAGATTTTATCCAGGGCTTTAGCTAGGGTGTTGCTAATTTCTTGCAGCTCTTTGATGTTGTCTTTGAGGTTGGGAGGGTCCTTGGCCGTAGCAGCCACAACTTTCTTGATACTGGCCCTGGTTCTCTTAGCAGTTCTGCCCGCTGGGGTAGCATCACCACCACTTCCAGTCTGGATGGTCTCCTCCTCTAGGTCAAGGTCCACAACCGGTTTAGGAGTATGGTCAAAGACCTTGGCAATGTCTTCCAGGTTTTTGGTGACAACAGAGAGGATACTTGGGATAATTCCCATCAGATTTTTCATCGCTTCTTTTCCCTCTTCCATCAATTTTACCTTATTCTCCATTTCCTGCTTCCAGTTAGTATGCTCTCTGTTTTCATCCTCCCTCTTTTTATCCGAATTTATCCCTTGCTTCTCCAGGTTTTTCAGGGTTTCGTAAGTCCGTCTGTCGAAATTCATTCTGGCCTCCGAGAGCTTCTTGAGATTATGCAGGATAAGCCCCTCGCCAACACTATCCTTAGCCTTGCTATCCCCTTCCTCAGCCAGGGTCTTCTCGGAGCATTTGTTTGTTTCCTTCTCAGAATTAACTTCGGTTTCCTCATTATCCTTGGGAGCTATCTCCTCCATCAGATGGCTACTGTCCTTACCAGGGTGATCGCTTGGAATAGGGCTATCTTGACCAAGCTTGAAATCTCCACTTTCTTCCTCGTTGTCCAGTTCCTCTTCCTTCCAACTGTCTTCTCTGTTAGAGTCATCTGTCTCCATACCACTGCTTTCCTTGACAATGTCCTCAGTTTCCAACACGGGGGAGCTTTTCCTTTTCTTGCTGGGTGACGCCTTCTCCTTGCTAGTATCTCCCTCTTCCATCCTCCTTTTACCAGGGGAGGCGGAAATCCGCTTATTTTCCTGCAGAGCGAGGGTTTTGCAATGCTCATAGATGAGCAGCAGGAGCCCGCAATGGAGAATCGGGCTGGAAGGGTTCATCATGTGCTTGTTCAGGGACCTGGAGAGGGATCGAAAAAGGTAGTAGGGCAAAAACACTTTTTTTCGTGTCTGAAATGGTTCAAGAGCACGAAGTGGTAAGTGTGGGCCCTGGAGAAATGATCTTCAACGGTAATATACTCCATGATTTCATTCAGGACCCAGCCCCACAACTTCTTGATGTTTGTAGCATCGTAGTAGCCCCCGGTAGCCTTGTCGATTTTGGCCCGCTCTTTCTCTTTTCGCGGGAACAGGGTAACTGCATTGTTGGAGACCTTGAGGTCTCAAAAGAAGTTGAGCCCGGAGTGGGGCATACCAGTTATAGTAGAAATAAGCCTAGCATCCAACTTAAATTTAACTCCGTAAAGTTTAAAAGAGCCATTAGACCAGTTTTCAGAAATCTTGGAAACAGCTAGGTTGACCCTACCTTTGTCATAGTCCTCAAGCTTTTCCATGAAGCTGGTGAGATGGCCCTTCTCTAGCTTTGCCCAGACTTTAGGCATTTCTTTCCAGGTCGACGTGTTGTCAGGTTCTTCGTGTCTTAGATCGCCTCCCATTTTCGGATGTAGGATGTTGACTCTGTTTCTTTGCAAATTTAGAACTTCTTTCCCTTTGCAACTCAAATTATCGCCCTGAGTAACCCACAAAGCGTGCGGCAATTTTTTGGAAATAGTAGGAGATCTGCCGCAGTGCCAGGTAATGATGGCCTTTCTAGCGAGGCGCGAGTCGTGCTTTTTACTTGTCATGATTTAATTGTCCTTCTCTCCTCGTATAACGGTCCTTTCTGAGAATCTCTTTAATGTTTAAGTTGAGATCATCCTCGTGCCAAATCATTTGAATGTCAAAATTAACTCCAACATTCGCTAAATAGTCAGCAACACTATTTTGCTCTCTATAGGCATGTCGTATAATAATTTCTTTGAAACTGGCGATAATCTCTCTAGCTTTCATGATGATATTCTCAATGAACCAAGAATGCTTCGATTCCCCCTTTAAGCACTTAATAATATTAAGTGAATCCCCCTCAAGCCATATTTTATCATAATTGAGATTTTTGGCTATAATTAAAGTATGCAAGGTAGCGGAGGCTTCAGCAAAATGGCTAGTTTGATCCCCAGAGGACCAGCCACCGCCTTAAGGCAACTTCCAGCAAAATTCCTGATTATGCCCCCATATCCAGCTTTACTCGAATTTCCTTTAGAAGCCCCATCGAAGTTGGCCTTAATCCATCCCTGTGGGGGGAAACACCAGACAAGACCTTCTCTGCCTTTCTCCTTACTAGTAGTGGTGGTGGAAAGGTTCCATTTGTCTTTGAAATCCTCTTTAGCAGCAATTCCCTAATCAGTGCCATAAAGGCATTCAAAAATACTCCTATAGATTTTATCTGCAACCACTTCAGGAGTAGCCCTTTTATCTCTGAAAATCCAATTGTTTCGCTCTTTCCAAATATTCTAGATAGCAATTGGCAGAGTAAGTCTCCAGATCTCCACAATTTTAGGATTAGAGTTAGGACAATGCCATTGAAGCCAAGTGTCACCAAGAGAATTCAGGAAGACCCAGCTCAGGTTCCATCTAGTCAGGATGATTTTCCAGATGTCATGGCTAAAAGAGCAATGATTGAGAATATGGCAAGCTGTCTCTTCTTCCCTGCAACAAAGAGAACACATGTTAGGAAAAATGATGCCTCTTTTATGAAGATTATCTAGGGTTAATATCTTATTTTGGATGAAATCCAAAAGAAGATGTTGATTTTGGGAACTAAATTCTTATTCCAGACTTTAGCCCAAATGGGAGTGGCTTCCTCCAAGACATTATGAATGGCTATAGCAGAGGAAACAAAGTATTTTCCATTCAGAGTTTTCCCCCATATTAGAATTTCATCTTTGTTGTCTCTAGGGATTTTAGGAGAAAGAGGATTCTGAAGGAACTTGAGATCTGGGCTCTGCTGGCTAAAGTCAATCCAGTCCCCATTTTTCCAGTAATCTCTTACCATTTCACCATACCTGCATTTGAAGCTATCTTTCCAATCTTTGATGATAGGGATATCCTCCAAAGGTTTATCCAGGATCCATCTATCTTCCCAAAATCTAATTTTCCTCCCATCCCCAAGGTTCCAGGTTCTGCCAGCAGCTGCCCAAAATTTAGCGAATTGCACTGCATTCCAAATGGTAGATCCATCAACAGAGAAAGAATTGTCAAAGAATTCTTCCTCAGAAGGTTGCATATAGAGGTATTTGTTTTTCCAAATAGAGTTCCATTCTCTTTCCTCCCCTTTGAATCTCCAAATTTGTTTGGCTAATAAAAATTTATTCATGGAACTAATGCTCCTTAAGCCTAGCCCACCTAAGGCCTTAGGGGTACAAATGTTATTCCGGGCTATAAGGGGGATTCTGTTTTTAGCTTCCACTCTCGACCAAAGGAACTTTTTTTGGATTCTTTCAATAGCTTGCAAACTTTGAGGGGATTTTGAACAAGCTAAGAGCATACACAGGAAGATTTTGGAGAGTGGCTTTGAGCAGAGTGACTTTACTAGCTTGACTAAGAACAACCCCTTTCTAACCAGCGAGTTTCAGGTTGAGTCTGTCAATTAACTTATTTCAGAAAGAATCCTCAGGCTTGAGACAGAGAGGAAGCCCCAAATAGGTAGAAGGAAACTCAAATATGTTACAACCAAGAATCCTGCCAATCCTAATTTGCCTTTGGGTCGGGGTGTTAATGAAAAACAGAGAGCTTTTATCCCAGTTGATTTTTTGACCAAAGGCCGATTCATAGGTATTCAGAATGATTTTCATGTTTTTGGCTTCCAAGATGGTGGCTTCCCCTATGGTGATAGAATCATCAACAAATTTTTCATGAGAGCAAACAACATTGGAAGAAGAGGGTTTCAGACCCTTAAGATTGCCTTCTTCCACATTTTTAAGGATGAATCTACCCAGGCACTCAGCAAGAATAGTAAATAGGATGGGGGAGATGGGGTCTCCCTGTTTGAGACCTCTGGAGATTTTGAAGAAATTAGACGGGGAGCCATTGACAATAACAACAGAGGAGGAAGTTCCCATGAGTTGAGAACAGAGCTAGATAACTTTGTCACCAAAACCAAACGATTCCATAATCCTGAGGAGAAACTGCCAGTTCACTCTATCAAAAGCTTTAGCCATGTCTAACTTAAGGAAGAATCCCTGTTTACTCGCCACTTTCAGGGAGTGGATATTTTCATGAACATAGATAATGGAGTCCAAAATCTGTCTTCCGGGGACAAAGCCATTCTGTTGGACAGAGATAATCCTTGGGAGAACATCAAGCAACCTGGAAGTCAAAACCTTGGAAAGGATCTTGTAGACAGAGTTGCACAAGCTGATGGGTCTAAACTTGTTGAGAGAATCAGCTCCGAGTATCTTCGGGATAAGGATAATGAAAGTGGCATTCAGTTCCTTAAGAAGTCTTCTGGAGCCAAAGAATTCCTTAACACCATTGCATATGTCCGCCTCCACAATGTGCCATAATTTTTGGAAGAAAAACATGGGAAAGCCGTCCGGGCCAGGGGATTTATCACCCTGAAAGGAAAACACCGCCTTTCTGATTTCAAGATTAGTGGGAATATGGGATAAGAGGCGATTGTCAGCTTCCGATAGGATAGAAGGAATGGCTTGTAAAAGAGTTTTTTGCTTACTGTGGTCCAGGTTGTCTACTTCACCCAACAAGGTACTGAAATGCTCGAGAGCTTCCTTCCTAATGTCACAATCCTCTGTTAGGACACCTTTATTGCAAGTAAGTCTGGATATTCTATTGGCTTCCTTGTGCTTAAGGGCGGTTAACTGAAAGAAGCGAGTGTTTTTATCGCCTTCCTTCAAGAACAGAGCTCTAGATCTTTGTCTCCAGAAAGTCTCTTTGTTAGAAATGATGGAGTGTTATTTAGATAACAGATCATTTTTGGTTGTCCTAAGTTCTTCAGTCAACCCCACCTCTTGGATTCTATCCTGAACAAGCTTTAGTTCAGCTTTAACTTGAGTTTTGTTCTTGAATATGTCCCCAAAGATCTCCTTGTTTCGGGTTTTAATTTTGGCTTTTATGATGTTGAGCTTTTTAGTAATTCTGAAAAGAGCCTTACCCTCCACTTTAGAGTTCCACCATTCTGTAATGCAGGCTTCCAGAGAAGGATGGGAGAGCCAAGCTTTTTCAAATCTGAAAGGAAAGTTTCTCTTAGCCGAAAAAGAGTTGGTAGAAAATGAGATAGGGAAATGGTCTGAACCGATTTTGATAATAGAACCAAGGGAACATCTATACTTAGAAAGCTAGTCAGGAGAAATTAAAGATTTGTCAAGCTTGACTTGAATCAAATCAGCTCCGGTTCTTCTATTGGTCTAGGTGTAATTGATGCCCTGGAGATCAACATCAATGAGAGCTTGGTCATTAATGAAATCCATAAGGTCTTGTTTTCCATCAAGATGTAAGGGGATTCCTCCCATCTTATCTTCATCTCTGAGCGGGGTATTGAAGTCTTCCATGATAATCCAACTTTGATCAACAAACTGGAGTCTGTCAGCCGCAAGGCTTTTCCAGAATTTAGCTCTCCCGAATTTAGAGTTAGGAGCGCAGACATTAGATAACACCCAAACAAAGTTGTCCTTAATATGCTCGAGCAAAACTGAGTTCCTATTAAAGGCTAAGATGATTTCCTTTCTTATTATAGTATTTTTGTTCCAAAAGATCGCAGTTCCTCCAGAGGCACCCTTCGAGTTAGTTCCTATGACTCCGTTTTCTTTGAAAATTCTGATCCTTTCAACTTTTTCTTTAGACAACTTGGTTTCCCGAAAAAGGACCACATCTGGTTTATGATCTATGATGACGTTTTGTAACACATCCTGCTTATGGGGGGCATTTAGCCCTCTGATATTCCAGGATATAATCTTCATATTTTAACTGGGGATAGGGCTGACTCGATGGAACACTGTGTTCCATCAGCACGGTTCTTCCAGCTTTCCTGTTCCCTTTGATGTTTTAGGGATGGCCTTCCCTGCTTTTTATTTTGGCTTCCAACATCTACCTTTTTCTTAATCTTGCTTCTAGTTGAGATTCCTTCCTTGAGTTCCTCCTTGTTCAATTTTCCTTCTCTCGACCCGGGAATTCGGAGGGTTTCATCTAGCATAAGCACGCTTTGGGAAGGGGTTTTATAGAGGAGAGGCTTTGGGCTTCCATTAGTTAAGAGCAATAAGGGCTCAGAATCAGAAGGGTCTTGGGCTTCATTAAAGTCATTAAAGTTTGTGTCGGCCGATTTAGAGAGTGAAGAGGCTGGAAATGGTTCTTCCTTCTCCTGGCTAGTTGATCTGTCCTTCTGGTCTGGAATGGATTCATCCTTCTCCTGGCTTACAGTTTCATTCTCTTGGGCTTCTGGGTTTTCTTTGTTGATCAACTTAGTTCTTGGCTCTACTTCTTTAGAGCTCTTTGGTGGGTCGTTGGAGCAAACACAATCCTGTTTATCATTGCTGCTACTCCCAGTCCTCTTGACTTCATTCATATGTTCCGTTGCATCCTTTTTTTGATTACTCTCAGATATTGATGAATCTAACTTTTTGTTTGTCGTTTGCCAAATCTTTTTGTTCTTAGAGATACTATCTGTCTTAGGTTCCTTGCCTTTCTTGAGCGGACAAGATTTTGCCCAATGCCCCGATTTTTTGCAGTGGAAACAGGCAAACGGTAGAGATTCATATTCAATAGCTTGGGACCATTTTCCTGGTTTAGATATGATATCTATAGATTGAGGCATATCTGTCATTTGGTTAACATTTACGCAAATTGGAGCAAAGACTAACCTTGATTTAGCCGCCATCATCAAGTCAATCGATAAGAGTTCTCCAAAGGATTTTGCAATGCCCTTGAAAACTTCCTCGTTCCAGTATTTGAGCGGGAGACCCAGGAGGCGTGTCCATACTGGCACAGAAACGAAGAAGGATTCATCCAGGATGAGATTCGGGGCCCATTTCTGGAGAGCCAGGGAAGACTTGCCAAACATCCAGGGGCCTTCGCAGAGAGCTTTGTTCATGTCTTCTTCAGAGTTGAAGGCGAAGGTAAAAAACCCTCTAGGCAGCGCCGCCACTTCCACTTGTCCTTTTACCATCCATTTTCTCCTTATGAAATTCCTAACATCATCAATGTTGGGCCTAAAGCCAGAGAATTGTCCCACTAAGGTCATAGATAGGCCAACTACAGTCATATCGACCACTTTGTCCATAACGGAAATAGCAACCAGACCAGAGATGAGGTCTGAAATGTTCGTAACTTCTGGAAGCCCATATTTAACCAGTGGCTTCACTCCAAAGAGCGAGGACCATTTTTTCCATTTTCCTCTGTCGTGTGGGTCCTCGGGGATCGAATCTTTTTCTTCTCCCGGTTTTGGTGTTTCCTTGTCCTCTTCTGACCCTTGAGATGTCTGACCTCCTGCCTGCGTGCCAGATTCAATCCCAGGGGAACAATAGTTTCTAGGAAATCCGCCATTCCCAGGGATTCCACCATTTCCCAATTTGAAATTTGGGATTCCCGCTCCTTTTCGCTCTGCTCCATTCCGCTCCATTGTTTCTCTGTCGTATCCTTGCATATGTTGTAAGAGTTGCATGGTGATATTTAATGTTAATTATGTTGTTTAGTTATGATGTTTAATGCTATTAATGGCTTTTTAGATTTTTAAATGTAATGTTGTATATAATATCACGATCTAACATTCTTTTGTTGAGTGTGAGGTGGTTGTAGGGTTGATCGTTGAAGGCGGACATATGACCGAGGAGGGGTCTTCTAGCTTGCCGGCAGTGACTTACGAAATGGGACCCTGTGCAATTATAAGTTAAACAATTAAATAAATTAAGCTTAGGGAAATAAATAAATAAATTAATTGAAGAATTAAACTAAATGAATAAAATGTAATAATTAATTCGAAAGTTGAAATATTAAAATATAAAAATCAATTAAGGTAAATTTTAATACTTCAATTTTAAAATTGACACGCATGGATAAAATTTAAGATTCATAATCTATAATTATAATAATGGTAATGTGCATGAGATATTATTTTAGAAAATATAATAAATAAGCATGTGTGATTTTGAAATTTAAAATTTGAAAATTAAAGATATAGGATAAAAAAAAAATGCTAAATAAATTCAAAGATAACACTTTGAATGCAAACGATATGCATGGATATTATAAGCATGCATTAATAAGAAAATAAATAAAAGACCAAAGATTTATTGATTTTTGAAAAAACTAAAATTAGAACATGAATGCATAAGTCATGCATGTGTAACTGATCAATCAGTTAAGTTTTTTTTTATTATCTAAATATTAAACTCAATATTATCTAGATTTTAAAAAAATAACATCATGCATCTTCCATGCATATGAATCCATCTTAGTCTCGTCAACTATAATATGGAAGGGAGTTGACTATCTTTCTATGTGAAATTGGTGGGTTTGGAAGCCTTTGTGGAAGAGGTCATTTAATAGCGATTCAGATTGAAGTGGACTCGGGAAACATGTCTCCTATCCTGGATTTTCTTGCTGAAAGTTTGATACTTATCTCCTTTCCTTCATTGATTTTAATTTCTGCAATTTGTTATTTAATTGTTTAATGAATCAACCTGCAACTTGAGCATTTGTATTTGTATGTTATTTCATCCTCACCTTTCCACGTCTGGCTAAGTAGCTAGTAGTTTCTCTTAAAAAACTTACTCATTCAATTTTTGATAGGTAACTATACGCTCGATTTCCTTTCCTACGAATTGAATGGACAGACTGTAATTAGCTAGTGGTTTGGCATTGAATGGGAAAAACTACAAATTAGTTAGTGGATGGGTGTCTCTTCCCCTATACTCCTTGCCAAGATGAATCAATTTCCTCGGAATAGAGTCACTATCTATGATGTTTTTCTCCTACCAAAATCTAGCCTGATCAAGAGTACTTCTTATTGGGTCAATATGGTTTTATCCTCAACACAATTCATATTGTGTTGCTTGCAGGTTGCCAGGTAAGCGATAAGGAGAGGGTTAGTCTGTGATTTATAAAGGAAATAAAGTTCTCCCTCTTGTTTCAATTTTTTAATGCCTAGTATGGTTGGAAGGATTTTCTAATACATTACCTTCACATCAAATCGAACCCCCCATAGGATGAGTCATTGATTGCTCCCTTCTTTTCTAGGCTATCTGCAGTCCCAAACCAACAAATACGACTTGCCAATGTGGAAAAGGGTGGTATAGTTCGATTCCTCCTCCCACACTTTCCTTGGAGTCAATATGAATTAAAATCTTGAATGGATGATATATGGAATTAGTTTTTTGTTTTCAAGTTATGAAGGATCGCCCTCCCCTCTTCTTCCACGCGCCTGGCCTGGCTGAGTGCAAGATTGAATTAGGATATTTTGAAGAAGGTGATGCGGGTTCAACAAGGTTCACTTTTTCCCATGCCTTTCTTACTCCCTTGCTCAAACTCCCATGCCTTTCCCTGGTTTGTAGAAATGAATTTGAGGAGGGTGAAGTTTGATAAATGGGAAGTAATTTTCCATACCACTTCCTCCACGATATGCTTGGGTAAAGAAAAATTTGGCTTAGGTAGCAAAACCTATTAATTTGATTTTGTATGAATGTGACAGGAGGTTGTATTTTGTATTAAATGCAGGAAAAAATTGGATGATCTATAGTGAGTTTGTCGGTTCCTTTGTTTCAAGTTAAAGTTTACAATCAAATTTCCTTACTATACCTGTTGATTAACCTTAAAATTTGGTTTTCTTTTCATAACCAATTAAGATTAAGAAAAAGGGATAATTAAATATATACAATTATAAATTGATTATTTATTGGAATAAAGAAATGGTGGGAAACAAAATAAATATAATAAGAAATATTAATTAATTTGGGAGAGGTTAATTTAATTCTCCTGTCTGAGATGGATGCTTTTGGAAAAGTGTGCTTGATTATGGGTTAACCAGGGAAGGGTGATTTTTCACCTACCCCAATAGGGTCAAAACTCGATCGAGTAATTTAATTATCGCCCTGCCATAACATATGTAGTTAGTTCAACGATTTGGTTGTTAGTTCTACATGCATGCACAGGTTCCATTCGCTCCAGTTGATTCCAGATTGCTAGGATACTCTATCCTGAGGGATGAGAGTTTATCATGAGCACCGGGAAGCAAAAGCTTCATTGGGTTGGGAGGATAAAATACCTGGATCATATGTTCGTCTTCCAGTTTGTAAGTTGGAGGTTTGTCCAAGGGCAATAGAGACGACAGACCCAGATGTAGAGAATTCTGATAAATTTTATGTAATAATTATATGATGTATTGTATCTTTAATGTAAACTGACCAACATGGTCTCATGTAAAAGCTATGTAAAAGACCTATAAGGTCCTATGATGTAATGTGACAGAGGGTCGCCACACAAATGTAACTAACAAAAATAAGAGAAAACCACTAACCTACTAACCCACTAACATGCGTCTTTCTTTGCATGATTTACTTTTCGTTGGCTAACTTTATTTTCATGTATGCACACATGTTTACATTTAATTTTTAGGTAGTTAGATGGATTGTTATGCAATAGCTATGCATTTTGCATTTTATGATAACTCATGCAAAACGTCACTTCTCCTTTTCCTTTATGAATGCATGTGTGTTGATATTTAATTTCGAATAATTGACATTAATTATGACTTATAGATTGCGCATGTTATCCTACTATCATGCACACTTTACCTCTGCTTTTCTCTTAAGTTTTACATGTTAAGATGTGCTCTGCATGAACATTGAGTTTCACTAATTTATTTGCACACATGACAATTGTTAGAGATCTCGCATGTGTATTTAATGGAATTAAATTAAATGTAATTACAAATCATTTATTAAGGATAAATTAGAGTTAGGGAAAGAGGGTCCTTACACAACTCCATATTATTCACAACAAAATGGAGTTGCAGAAAGGATGAACATGACACTGATGGAGAAGGCGAGGAGTATGCTGAGTGGTGCTAGTCTAGAACAAAAGTTTTAGGTTGAAGCTGTTGCCACTACTTGCTACTTGATTAACAAGTCTCCTACATCAGCTCTTGTTGACAAAACCCATATGGAAGCCTGGTCGGGTCACAAGCCTTCATTGAGACATCTTAGAGTTTTTGGTTGCGAGGCATATGCACATGTGCCAAAGAAGAAGCAAACAAAGCTGGAGAACAAGTCTATGAAATGTATCTTCATCGGGTACAGTTATGGTGTGAAAGGATACAAGCTTTGAGACTCTGTTGCACAAAAGGTAATTCATAATAGACGTGTTATTTTTAGAGAAATTAAATCTCCTTCTATTACATTGCAATGAGAACAAACTAAAAGGAAGATGTGATTCAATTCCCTTGTACACTTGAAAGAGTTGAATCGAGACCCCTAGATAGGCAAGAGGTTGAGGAGAGCTCATCTATTTCTGAATCTTCAAAAGAGGGAGAAGAAACTCCAACTTAGCTTGTTCGAAGGCCTATAAGACATAGAAAACCACCTGAAAGTTATTCACCTAATGATTGGAGATGTATTTTTTCTTTGAATAATAATGTAGATGAACCAAAATATGTAGAAGAGACATTAGGTATGAATGATGTGGAATCTTGGAAGATTGCTATGGAAGAAGAAATGACATCTTTAAAAAAAAATGACACATGGGATCGTGTACCATTTCCTGAAGGATAGAAACTTGTTGGTTGTAAATGGTTGTTCAAGAAAAATATTGGTTCAAATGGAAGAATTGAGAAGTATAAAGTGAGGTTGGCTGCAAAAGGCTACTATTAGGTTGAGGGTGTTGATTATGGTGAGATATTTTCCCCTGTTGCAAAAATGACGTCCATTAGATTTTTGCTTTCTATTGCTACTTCTTATGATTTATAGGTTGAGCAAATAGATATGAAAACTGCTTTCCTTCATGGTGATTTGGAGGAGAATATTTATATGACACAACCAGAGCACTATGCGGTAAAAGGTAAAAGTAATTTGGTCTGTAAATTAAAGAAATCCCTGTATGGCCTCAAATAGAGTCCTAGGATGTGGTACCAGAAATTTGATACATATGTGTCGAGTCTTGGATTTTGAGTGTTCTAAATTAGATCACTGTGTTTATTATAAATCTGATGGTGATCCTTTCCTATACATTGCATTGTATGTTGATGATATGTTATTCATTGGTAAAGGGAAAGGTGTGGTTTTAGAACTAAAGTCTCAGCTCGCTGCTAAATTTGAAATGAAAGATATTGGTGTATCAAAGCACATTCTTGGGATGAAAATTAAAACAAATAAAGTGAACATAAAGCTATGGCTAGGCCAGAGTAAGTATGTGAATTCAGTGTTACAGAGCTTCAACATGCAGGATTGTAGACCATTATGTGTTCCTTTTGTAGTTGGAACAAAATTCTCTACTATAGATTCTTACATCCGCATCATCAGATGTGGAAGACATGAGCAGAGTGCCTTACCAAAGTTTAGTTAGAAGTTTGATGTATGCTATGGTCTGTACTAGACTAGACATTGCCCAAGCAGTGGGAGTTCTATCCAGATATATGTCTAATCCAGGTAGAGTTCATTGGGATGTAGTCAAACGAGTCTTTAGATATTTGAAGGGAACCTTAGAATATTCTTTGTGTTATCATGGTAATCTAGTTGGAGATGTGATTTCCCTTGATATTCATGGTTATGTGGATTCAGACTGGGCAGGTGATATTGATAGCAAAAGCTCCACTAGTGCTTATGTGTTTACTTTATTTGGTGGTGCAATTAGTTGGATGAGTAAGCGACAGGATGTGGTTGCTTTGTTCACTATTGAAGCAGAGTATATGACAACTACTCATGCATGTAAAGAAGCCATTTGGTTTAAGAGACTGTGTTCAAACATTGGAATACAACAAGGAGCCGTGACAGTTTATTGTGACAATCAGAGTGCGATTTGCCTAGCCAAGAACCAAACTTTTCATGCTCAGACCAAGCACATTGATGTTCAATATCATTTTTTCAGAGATATGGTTGAAGATGGCAGGGTGAAGATGGTTAAAGTAGAAACTTTAATGAATGTAGCAGATTCTTTAACTAAGGCTATGAGCATAAAGAAGCTCAGATGGTGTTCAAAGTCTATGGGCGTTATGGCCCCTAGCAATTGATTCATTGTGTTGATACTCCCTTTGCTCTTGCAAGGTGTTCGATAAGTGGGAGAATGCTAGGAAATTGGTGTCTCAACCTTGCATTTACATGAGATTACTATTTATAGTAAATTTCATTTGAGCACAAAATGGTGCAAAATTCACCCAAAAGCTTTTGGTTGGCTAGATAATCATGTCAGTAAAGTTTCGTCACCATATCACAACTGATTTTGAAGATATTAAAGTTTTCATTTTGGAGGGGTGTAATTAAAGGTTTAAACTTAATTTTGGGGACTTTAGACCCTCCAAAATTCCCTAAAAATTGGGTGTAAACAACATAGAAATTTATGAGGTGATAGTGCACTTCACGAGCTTTCTAGCACTTCAAACGGTTCGTCAATCGAACACATGGTTCACAAGTTATGGCCTCTGGAAGTTTGTACTCTTGAAATAGGAAATATACAATGTCAGACACATAAACGAGCTATAAAAGGGAGATACACATGTTGATTTGTGTTTTAACACGTGATAGAGAATCTATAAGGGAGATAAGGTCGGATACACCTTATTGGGTGGTTTTAGCCCATGGTTTTGTAATACTATTTGACGATTTCTTATATTGTATCTCCTATATATGAGGTGCATGAGAGAGAGGTTATGTGTAAGAGTCTTATGGCTTTTGAGTTACCTCTGAATATCTGATTAGTGGTACCCCTGCGAAGAGATTGCTCTGCAACTATATTGTAATCTATTTTTGATTTGTAAATAATATATTGGACAGCTTTTGGAGTGTGGGTTTTTTCTCTCGAAAGGGTTTTCCCCATGTAAATCACTGTGTTATGGTTTGAATGTTATTACATCTATTTTTGTTTTCTATAACAACTGTAACAATCTCTTAAAGTTTTTGCATTACCCTCCTCTCAAGGTTAGTGTAGGAAGTTGTTCTGGTACTTAACTTCCTTACATAACAAACCTTGAGTGTTATCATCTTCCTTTGACCTCCAAAGGTTATCTTCATCTGGTAGACCCTTCCAATGGATCAAAAATAGAAATTTCTTGTCACCTTTTATCTTGATGAACTGCTCCAACTTGAATAATCTTCTTGATGGCTACTCTTTGTCTCCTTCCTTGTTTGAAAACATTGTTGATCTTTCTTTGGTACCTTGTTCTTCTCCCCTAATCTATTTCATCTTGAACTTAGGTTTGTCCTTTCTTGCAATCTCAACAAGGAATAGGTAGACTCCTTCCTTCCTCTTTCTCCTTTGAAGTGAAAACATAATCTCTTCATCCACCTGATATTCTGCCTCTAATCTTGTTGCCTTGTTAGGATCACAAACCTTTAAAATGACAAAAATTGAAAAGACACTAGCCTCTTTGAAAATCAATGAAGAAAACATCATACCATTATACCTTTGAAACCAACTTTTATCTTCCAAAATCAATTCATCCTTGACCTTAAACATGTTATACTTTGACACTAATTCAATATCATTTTCCTCCAAAATTTGATTATGTTTCATACCTACTACTTTAGCATCTTCCTGGAGTGGAATGGTTGCATTCTTTTCTTGCTTGTCTTCCTCTACCATCATCTCAGCTTGCTTGGATTTTTGCTTGTCTTCTTCCATCAGCAAAGGCTTCTTCTCATCTAGTTTTGGTGCTACCAATTGTCTTCTCTTCTAAAGTATCTTCTTAATAGGCCATGATACCTTCTTTTTTATTGGTAAATGCCATCTTTGCATTTCATCTTCCATCCTTTTTTCCAAATCCTCCATATCCTTTCTTGTTTTTTCCATGGTTTGTTTCAATTCTCTATTCTCTTTCTCAATCTCCATTTGCTTTGCCTTCTCTTTTTCCTTCTTTCTCTCTTTTTCGTCTTGTTTCCTCTTTTGTTTCTTCTCTAGCGAACCCTCAACAATCAAATACATCCTTAACAAATCCATCTCTCTTCAATAAAGTCTCTTTCACCTTGCTTCTCTTTTTATTTGTCACACCTCACCTAGTTTTATTCTCTTCTTCACCACCTAGTCTCTTGGCATCCAGGTTCTCTCTTTAACCCGGAAAAGACAAACACAAAACTCCAAAACTTCTTCACTTGCCCAGATCTTTGGGCTCTAATACCAATTGATACAAAATAGGAGTTCAAATGACATATACAACAATATTTTATCACACAAGTATTAGGGGTTCAAGACCCTTATGTTGGCAATTGACACTCATCCGGTAGTCACCTTCTGAGGTAAATTGCATTTTGGGTTGTCATTGATGGCAACTCATCTTCAGGTGTTGGTATTTCTCATTCAGAATCATTGCTTTATCATTTTCTCTTGGTTGGGCCAACTGGTATACACCCTATTGTTTATTCTTGTTAACTGGTTAGTCTTGGTACTAGTAACTTATATTTAGGACCCAGTTAAGACATTTTGGGACTCGGTTTAGTATGGGACCCGATCAAGATATTTGTGGAATTGGAGGTAGCGTATAGGATGACATCAATTATGATCATCGAGATAGTGCATAACATACTTTGTGATCAAGAAGCCGACATATATATTTTCTTTATGAGGTTGACATGATGAACACGCCACAAGGGTATACAAGGGAGATCATTTAGCAATGGATTTCATTATTATGTGATGCGATTTGAGATGTGAAAAGGTTAGAGATTGATAATGTGTGAATTGGTGTGCAAGTGTTAGCTTCTTTGCACAGTTACACGTGCGCATTCCTAACCAGTAGCAGAATAAAGGAGAACAAAATATCAATAACACCGGTTCAGTGGGGTTTCTCAGAGCTTAAACCAGAACTTATCCATCATGGTTAGATGCACTATTTAAGTTCATTTCTATTTAAAATAATTTTGTAATGTTGTTTAAGTCAATGAGACTTCCATTTGGGTAGTGAGCTCTAGGCGGTGAGCCTGCATGCATGTGCATACCCCTTTTTTAATATTTTCATACCTTGATCAAGTATATAGATATTGTGGGTATCAACCCCATCGTGGTTTTTCCCTTTACAGGGTTTTCCATGTAAAAATATTGGTGTTATGATATTCCTTTGTGTGTTTATTTGTTTATGCACTTCAAAAATCATATTCTATCATTCGGTTGATTAGTAATAAGTTTAGAAATTCATTTATTGGTAGAACATTGATTCACCACCCCCTCTTAGTGTTCTTGGATTCCAACAATTGGTATCAGAGCCTAGTTCCTCAAAAGAAGTTTAACAACTTGAGGAAGATCCAGAACTTGGAATAAATGGAAACCAGTTTGCAGCAACAACTTCAACTTGCTCTTGAGGATCTTGATGATGAAAAGGAGAAAAGCAATAATTTGAAGAATGAACTGAGGCAAGCCAAAGAGTACATCATTTCATTACAGGGAAAACTATCAGCTGCTCAAGATAAGAGGAAGGAACTTTGTGATCAATTGCAAAACTAGAGTAGTGATGAAGTAGATTCTTTGAAAGATCAATGCTAGAAACTCACTTAGGAGAATACTTCCTTGAAGAATGAAATGCAAGCCCTAACTATGAGAATGTGCAAGGAGATTGAAGACAGAAAGAATAATGAAGAAAACATAGCTCAAGCATTGAAGGACATATTAGATGAATGCAATAGACTGACACATGAGAATGATATGCTGAGACTTGAACTAATTCAGTCCCAGAATAATGAAAAAGAACTTGAAAGACAGATCATAATCATGAGAGATGATTTGGCCACTACAAATGAATACAAAGACAAGCTCAAAGTCAGCTCTGCAGGACTTGATGAATTGCTGAAAAGCCAGAGAGATGTTAATGACAAGAGAGGTCTTGCATATGAAGTAGGAGAAAGCTCTGGTACTGCACAACAAGATCAATAATCCATTCAGAAGAAAAATCATGCCAACAACTAGAACCAGAAATCACCAGTAAGACAGCCTAATGCTCACAAATTTAATGGTACATGTTTTGTTTGCAATAAATATGGTCATATAGCAAGTCAGTGCAGAAATAGGAACAATCAGAACAATGCATCATTCATCAGTCTTGAAAATGTCAGATGTCATGCTTGCAGTAGATTTAGACATATTGATAACCAATGCAGATCAAAAGGAAATCAAGGGTACAACAAAGTAATTCAAAAGAACAATGTTGTTTGTTATGCATGCAACAAGATTTTCCATATTGATAAGTATTGCATGAGTAAGAATCCACCGGTAAGTAATGGAAATTCAGATGAGAAAGGAAAGACAAAGGTTGAAGATATCAGAAAATAACATGAGAGAAGATGGGTTCAGAATTCATAGACACAACCGACAGGTCAACTAGTAGATCAATTAGGTCTTCTACCAGAAGCAGGAAATTCAACCAGTAACTAAGGCTTTCTACCTTAGGGGTAGGCAAATCATTAAAGATCATGCAAATACCCCGGATTAGGTATGTAGTCAGAGAATTCTAATTGCAGATGGATACTCAAGCAAATTCAAGTGTTTATTGGAACCTATATGTAGATTATGTGATTTGATCAGATTCTTCGGTAGCATTTATGATAGCTGAAAATTAGGGTTAATGGCGATAAAAAGGAAAAAAGTTAAATCATTTCTTCACACAATGATCAAGTATTTTGAAGAGCGATTTCTAAGGAATTCAAGAGTCCAAAGGTGATTTGCATGAGCATCTGGAGAACATTTCATCATCCGACAAGTTATCAAGGTATTTATCATTTGCTGAAACCTTAGAAATTTATCATGGCATCATCATCAAATATTGATACTCCTTTGGTAGTGGAAATCAAGAACTGCCCTCGTCCAGAATTTAAGAAACATCCTTTCAAATCACTTTTGGATGATCCTTTGGGAGCATTTTTGAGTTTTTGTCATGGTGTTCTTCACACATAAGACATTAGGGCATACATTCATTGCAATATTGAGGAGATTGAGAGTTATGAGATGTCCTGCATATTCACTGATCATCTTATCACTGATAATCAACTGAAATTAGAATATGAACATTTGAGGAGGGGTTTTACCCAGTTCATGGATTTTCCAACTTTTGACGAAGATGAATGGGTACGGTATATTCTCAGCCATATTTATGGGGAATTATTGTGGTTGGACCGACCGTACAAAATTACATGGGAAGTGATCAAGAGTATTACATGCCTTCACAAGGTCAGAGGTTTGTCAGGGCTTCGGTCAATATCAAACACATAACTTTGTAAACTCACCGTCGCCACATATGATGATAGATCTATGAGTTGATGATATTAGGGATATTGATGTGAAATTTGCAACGATGGTGATTGGCTACAAGGTTTATGAGTCAAATCAGCTGAACTCAGTTTCCAGAACTACCATTCACATTGCATATCAGATGGTGAAAGAAGATGCACATTATGATTTATGGAGTGTTATGTTGAAGGAGTTGATGACCAATCTTTAGAAGATTAAGCAAGGCAAGAAGAATACTTTTTGGTATGGATCTTTCATTATATACTTGAAATTTTACTTTCTAAATATGGTACCGGGTTATGGGAAGATTCAATGGGATTTTGATAGATTGGTTGCAACACAAATTACTCAAATATTAGGCCGACAAGGAGATGGGCAACAAAAGGCTAATCTATGGGCCTTTTTCAAAACCTTTCAAGAGGAAATGAAAAATAGGGTTAGAATTCCAAAAGAAATTGTTGAAAAATATAAGGATACAATTTATTTTATGGTTAACAAAGATGAATGCATGATGGAGGCAGTCCAACCTAGAACCATCTGGATTATGCCGATGGGCTATGAAGTAGATGAGATCACACTAGATGCATATGCGCAACATTTACTGAAAGCTCCAGTTGATGAGAAGGAAGATAAATTTGGCACAACTCAGGAAAAGGGTCTAAAAGTTGATTAGGAACAATTTGCATCCACCATCAGAAACAAAATGACAAGGGTTGCAACTAAGCAATTAATCAGTGAAGGACATGACATGGCTGAAGTAGAACAAAAGGTCAAAATCCTTGAAGCCCGGAGGAAGGAAGAACAATAATAGAAGAGGAAGGAGGAGAGAGAGGCTAAAAAGGTAGCTCAGGACACACCTAATGTGGTCCTGATTACTACAGAGCCATCCAAATAACCAGAAGCAACATACGACAAGCCTGCCAACCCTAAGCCAAAGGAAATAGTGAAGAGAAAACATAAACCGACAAGGCATTATATGACTATATCTTCAGAGGAGACAAAATCAAAAGAGGAAATCTGACAAGCTCTGAAGAAGAAATGTGTATTTGATAGGGTTGATAGATAGAAGAAGGTAGATCAGAAGAAGGAACTAGTAAAGGAGCCACTCAAGAGGACTCATAAGATTACTACTGTTCATAAGAGAAAGCCTAAGGAAGATTAGCAGTATAAACTAGAAGCTAAAAGGAGAACCGGTAAACAGAAAAAGTTAGATGCTTAGGAAATCATTGATCAAATTATTGATGGAAATTTGGATAACATTTCTGTATTTTATGATGATTTTGATGATAAGGAAACAACTAGAGGAAGCGATTATTTTATATCTTGATTCTTTTTGTAGGACATTTATTGAATTGGAGAATATTTTGCCTAAGGAGTTGTATGATAGATTAGAGGTTAGAAAATTACATGCACAAAATTTGGACCGATAGATGAAAGAAACAAAATTAGTTAATCTTTGTCCATCAATAACTCCAACAGAGGTTGCTGATCTGATAAATAAGACAGGCTTAACTGAATTCAAACCCAAACACCAGGTAAATAATTTAATGCTTGAAAAATATGAAGAGATCCAGAAGGAGACACTTGACATATGGGTAAGAATTATTTTGAGTCTTGGTTATGAGTTAAGTCCCAGTTTTGTACAATCACAAAACATTCAATTACCAAAGAATAAGGAACCGGTAAAGAAAGATGAACAAAATGTGGATACTAATCCACCGATTAGTACTCCACCGGCTAATGAGTCCAATTTTGGCACTGAGGATACATAGAATCCTCCAAAATCTAATGTACAAAATGTTCAGGCAGAGGTTGAGGAAGAGAAAGGTTCAGATGATAAAGTTTTAGAAGAGGAACCAAAACAAAGTGAAGCACCAAGTGGCGAATCCACCCGTGCACATGGGGAGCAGACTTCTACAGATAGGGAACCAACAAACACATGAAAGAAGACAGAGTTAGAATTCCCTTCTAGTTTGGCAATTGATACTTCATTATCAAAAGATAAAGGGAAATTACCACAATTTTCAATCAGTTTTGACAAACCCTATCATTTGATGTCACTGATGGAAAATGTTTTGGCTACAACAACACTTTAGGCTCAGGTGACTCAAGAATTGACACAAGAGGAATCTAAGGACAAAGAGTTGATACATAATACTTTTGATGTTTTGAACCATCTTGTACCAAAATTTTAGGCTAAGGAGAGCTCAAGTTCATCTGGTAAACTGCAGGAAATCATTGAATACATTCCTAAGCAATATGATTCTTTGGTAAATATTTCAGCACTTGATGCTAAAGATAAATTTGTTGAGGCTAGGAAGCATACATTTTTGTAGATGATTGCATCAGAAAAGACTAAACTTTAAAATTGTTTACAGTCTAGTGATGATGCATTAGCGGAAGGAGATAAAGTGTATAAGACTTGTCTAGATTTTTCAAAGCTTACCGCATCCATAGAGAAGCATATTTTGGATTGCAAGGTCCAGTTGCTATAAATTTCTAATTCATATAATCTGACAACAAATTTAACAACTTCTTTAGAAGGTCCAGTTTTGGCAGTTATGGATCAGATTTTGAGGTTGGAAACGGAAAGGGATAGTACAATAAGGAGAGCAATAGAGCTCTAGAACTTATTTGGTCCCCAACTAGATAACCAACTATGTCATAAAACAAAGTGTATAGCTAATATGCAACAAGGGGATACGACTGAATCCCAGGCCATTGAGTATTGTGCCAGTCTCTTGAATGGGTTCAACTCCATTCTAGATTCTCTTAAGCAAGGATGGGATACTTATTTTTCATTTTTGAAGACTTTGCATGCAAATATTTTGAAACATGTATAGGAACCGGTATGTATATATCTATACAACATTTTTGGTGGGCACCCCACTTTGTCATTGATATCAAAAGAGGAGGAGTACAATGAAAAATGAATGTATATCATAGGGGGAGAGTACGAGATGTATATAGCTGCATGGATGTACACGATAGGGGGAGCACTCAGAGGTAATATCATTTTTCACATGAGTGTGTTGGTATTATGGATGTCTTGCATTGGTTTTGTCATTGATGTAAACACTTGTCAACACTTGGAGATCTTTGGTTATGTTCACCGACATGTTGAGTGACTTATGCACAGTCACCGGTATCTGGTTCACCGATAGGTTATATTGTTCACCAACACTGAGGATGATCTGTTATCATCTGGAGATTACTTGGTTATGTCGAAGACATTGTATGGACACTTGATTTTGATGATTCGATTATTGGTACAATCGGGTTTGTATATTTGTTGTTACCAGCAAATAGGTCTAGGTTATGGACCAACAAGCATTATCTATTCTAGATCAGTACGACACATTATGGAGATGTTTTATTGATTGGTTATAATTGTAAATGCATTGAGACGACATCATGCATCACATATTGATTCATTTGTAATTGATTTTAATTGTAATATCTTAGTGAGCCGACCTACACAATTGTTCTTAGGTTTTGGTATATATGTAAGATCTCATTTGTGAGATTATGTGGTAGAGGAGTGGAAAAAGGATTATAATAAGGTATATGCGAATATAAGCAAAGCTATACACGCAGACATCATTTGAAGATTCAGGGAAGGTATGAGGAAGGCAAATCAGAGCTTAACCGGTACTGAATCCAGCATATGAAGATGCTATTTTGAGTAGTACATTATCATTGGATTTAACCATCCAATTGTAGTTAGTGTGACTCCCATTTTTTGATTGAGCAGCAAGCTCTAGGCAGTTGGTCTTTTTGCATGTGCACACCCCATTTGTACACACATACTATCTGCAGTAGTATCATCTGATTGTGGGTAAGGTTTCCTATTGTGGTTTTTCTCCTTACAGGTTTTCCACGTATAAATAACTGTGTTATGTGTTATGTATGTTATTTGTCTTTCTGTTTCATGCATTAAACTTTACCGGTATTGCAATTAACTGTTAAACTTTCTACCGGCATTAAAGTTTGGTTTACCGGTATTATGCACTAAGTTTGGTTAAGTTATAATTGGGTTGAAATTAATAGACAACTGATTCACCGCCCCCTCTCAATTGCCTCCGAGTCCTAACAGAGTGTTGCCATCAATGCCAAAGGGGGATATTGTTGGCAATTGACACTCATCCGGTAGTCACCTTCTGAGGTAAATTGCATTTTGGGTTGTCATTGATGGCAACTCATCTTTAGGTGTTGGTATTTCTCATCCAGAATCATTGCTTTAGCATTTTCTCTTTGTTGGGCCAACCAGTCTGCACCCTATTGTTTATTCTTGTTAAGCAATTAGTCTTGGTACCGATAACTTATAATTAGACCCGGTTAAGAGATTTTGGGACCCAGTTAAGTATAGGACCTGTTCAAGATATTTGTGGAATTGGAGGTAGTGTATAGGCTGACATCAATTATGATCATCGGGATAATGCATAACATATTTTGTGATCAGGAATCTGACAGGTATATTTTCTTTATGAGGCCAACATGATGAACAAGCTACAAGGGTATATAAGGGAGATCATTTAGCGATGGATTTCATTATTATGGTGATGCGATTTGAGATGTGAAAAGGTCATAGATTGATAATGTGCAAATTGGTGTGCGAGTGTTAGCTTATGTGCGTAGTTACACGTGCGCAGTCCTAATGGGTAGCAGAACAGAGTATCAGTTGACTGGTTCAATGGGGTTTCTCAGAGCTTAAACCAGAACTTATCCAGCATGGTCAAATGCACTATTTAAGTTCATTTCTATTTGAAATCATTATGTAATGTTGTGTAAGTCAGTGAGACTTCCATTTGAGCAGTGAACTCTAGGCAGTGAGATTGTATGCATGTGCATACCCCCTTTGGTAATATTTGTATACCTTGATCAAGTATATAGATATTGTGGGTATCATCCCCACTGTGGTTTTTCCCTTTATAGGGTTTTCCACGTAAAAATATTGGTGTTATGATATTGCTTTGTGTGTTGATTTATTTAAGCACTTCAATTTCATATTCTATCATCCAGTTGATCAGTAATAAGTTCATAAATTCATTTACTGGTAGAGCACTGATTCACCCCCTCCCTCAATGTTCTTGGATTCCAACACCTTCCTTCACTAGCAATGTAGTTTCTTTATAGCCCTCATGAACAAGACACTCTTTAACAACTTTAAGAGAAAGCCTCATTCCCAAAATATGAAAGAATTTTTAGATACCCTTTTGGATTCCATAAAACATATAAAATAATTGGCATGGGTTATTTTCGAACATAGGGGGTCAAACAATGACTGGTAAATTTGATCTTAGGCCTAATTAGTACAACAAATTGAGTTTTTTGGGCATAAATTTTGATGAATACTTGAACTAGAGGATCCAAGATCACTTTTGGGTACCCATATGGGCTTTATACAACATATATCAAAACCAGGGTAGGTTGTTTTGTAACACAAAGGCCTAAAATTGACCGGTAATCTGCAGGAAGCTTATTCACTAAGGGTTTCAGATCCTGTCTCAGTAAAATGCCTCCAAAATACTCAAAACTCAATGGACATGGATGATACCAATCACAATGTAAAGGTTATTCGATACTCTATCCAACCATACCACTTTTAGATCATAGAACATCCGTACAAATCCATACTATTCACTGCAACATGACTGTTACCTAAAAATCTAGAAGTTGTCACTAAAATGATCATAAATTTCATAATACTTAATGAAAATAAGTGAAAAAAAATGTCAATGAAAGATGATTCAGAGATACATTAATCCCAATGTATGGGAGATCACCCACAAGCCATACAAGTCCATACAACGGTCCAGAGTAGTAAAAACATGTTGGAAAAGCATGGAAAACAATGATTTTCATTGAACTTCTTCTTAATACACCACAAACCCCTATATATCAACCTTACAAGGAATATTTAACATGTCCCAATCAGTTCCAACTGAAAATAACTAACTCTTGACCTTCTAATTAAAAGATGACCCTTCAACTTCCATTTTTTAATGCATTCTTGCAATTTTTACAATATGATAACTTTTACATTATAAGCAAATTTTTAACCAACCCCCAAGACTCAAATACAACAAAAAATGGTCACAGTGGACCTTATTATATAACAAAAATCGACAACACACTTAAAAGAAAAACCTTGATCAACATGACCCATGGTGCCCCTGCACCAATAAATTTCAAACCTAAAGATTGTATACAAAAGAAAGAGACAAGAGATAGAGACTTTCATTTTACAGTCTATAGATAGTCCACACATGATATAAACATAGCATGATATAAGAGACATTTCTCTACCTTTAGAATAAGGATAAACAATTTAGCCTCCATGTAGAAGAACCAAATATATGAATGACATAAATTATTTATCTTGGACACAATAGAAGACTAAATTCTATGGATAGATAAATCACTAGAAGACACATGGCATTATCATGAGAAAGGGAGAATCATGAGAAGAAGAAATAAGAATATTATTTAGGTATAGTAGAAGAGACAATTTCATAATAGTCCATGAGAAATCATGTTGAAATGTGTGATTAAGAGTGTGATATGATAGCCCATGGAAATCTATTTCCCAGTGTTGTCCTCTAACAGATGCGCAAAGTTTTGAATATTTCCATGGGCACCAAAAAGAGAGACTACAATGAATATTTTATGATAGAGTTCAAGACATCAAAAGGATAGATTTGAAAGTATGGACAATCATACAAAAAATGCAAGGCTATTCATTGTAAGTTTATTATGGCATCATTGTTTGTGGCTTAATCATGAATATGAAGGATAGTCATAGTCTAAGGAAAGTAGAAGTGTCTATTAAGAGATATTATTGAGATGGTAAACTTCAAAGGAAACATACTTTAGCAAGGATAATAGAATGATGGTCCAAAGTACCAATGAACCTAGGCATGACTGCCATAGTGATGTAAGAATAGTATTTAGTTTTGGAAGGAACCTTCAATAGAAAACATGATAACAATGGAACCACATGTACAATAGTCCTTACAAGTTTTCCATGAATTTCAACACATGTTACACAGTGGAAATAGATAGTATCATAAGATGCCAAGGAACTCCACAAGTTGTTTAAGATAAGATGTCGTCATAGCAGGGCTTCATAAGCAAATAATTGAGTTATTTGAAATGGTAAGTTATTAGTGAAAAGTAAGAAGCAAAAATGGGAATGTTTGTCTTGAATGTGAGCAAGACAATCTATAAAGGGGCATTGTACAGTCAAGAGATCAATTGTCTTCATGAACTTAACACCACCATCTCAAAGGATACTTATCAAAGGAGAGAAAAGGAGAATTCTATGACTCTTAAATGCCTTTTCTACATTCTTATACATTCCTCAACTATAACAGACACATTATATAGAAATTTTAAGTTAGCATGACAAGGTTTAAGGAAATCAGAGGGGTCTTTAATGACCCATTTCTTTCCCATATGACACTAGTGCTTTTTCAACTCCAAAATCATGAGGAACACATGCCTTATAAGCTTGGAGAGGTAGTAGAGTGGATTGGAGATATCATGTAGAGCATCTATGAGTAGGTTGGTGAATTTTTCTAATGGCCGAGAAAAAGTAGGAGACTTTTTGACCCAGTTTAAGTGTGTTGAAGTTCTTTAGAAGTTGATTGAAGGTTCTCATCAATAGGTGGGTCAAAGTAGAAGAATTTAATTCATCTTTCCAATATTTTGAAGCACTTTTTGGAAAAAAATAATAAGGACAACTCAGATGGATGCCCAAGAACTTTGTCCCAACAATAAGGTAAGACATGTCTTTCTTCTCTCCACACATGTTTCTAAGATGTAGCAATATATTGAAAAACATAAAGCACAACATTAGGTTCTTTTATAAGTTAGTTATTACTATTTTTAGGATTTTATTTTAATTTGAAAGCTAGTTCTTTTTAGCCTTGTAACATCATTGTAGTTCAAGAGTTATTTTAAGATTTTGACAAAGCTATTGTAACACATTTTATTAGTAAAAGATAAGGTGTTTGACTTCATTACAAGTTGTCTTACTCTGTGTTATCATATGATTGATGTATCATCTTGTGATTTGCATGATGATCCTGAAGGGAACACAATATATTGAGAGGGGGGGGAATCAAAATATTTAATTTTCACTTAATGCTTGACATTAATTACCACAAATAACTTATCAATTCAAATTCTAAATCAGATTTAGATGAAATAAATAAAACATGTGAATCAACACACATTCAAACAATGAACACCAAGTATACATGGAAACCCAAGATGAGAAAAACCACATTGCGAATAGTTGCTTGGATCTACTACCCAAATCAAGCCTCATACATTATAAAACATGTACATAGATTTTCTAGGGACCAACCTACTGGAGACAAAAATCCCCTTATGTATTGTGAGCATCAACCCACTAGAGACACCAATATCAAATACTATTAAAAAATAAGAGGTGTATAACAATAATAAAAGATTCAAATCAAACTGTAAATCAAATCTAACACTGTTTATCATATGAAATAAATCAGCTATAACATCAAAAGATAACAACACAAAACAATTAATACATAACATCGTGATAGATGGAGAAACCCCTTTGGGAAAAATCTCCACCAAGAAAAGAGGGAAAATATGTATTACTCTTCAAAGAGATTACAATACAAAAAAATTTCCTCAATCTTGCATAAATTCAACAATATCTGTGTGCCTATAAAACAACTTATTTTGTCTCCAACTCAACCCCTCAATATATATACCCTAGGGGGCACAATTTACCACCAAAAAATATTACGATGGGCCAAAACATGATTTCAAAAAACTATGGTAAAATTCTATACGACCCCTACATGCCAAACCTATCCTCTTACATGACATTACACCACCTTACAAGTTTTCATAAGAATCCCCCAAATATAGGAGATACTCTTACATGCATCATAGACTATCAATAACAAATGTAATATTCTCTTACGTGTGTCATAATAACTGTTTCTTGCATCCAAAATGATTCACCTCACTTTTTAGCACTTACAATTGTCATAGAATTTCTCATAATATCCCTCAAAATAGGCCTTACATATCATACCACTTGATGAGCATCTTTTGACAACTAAAAACTTGATTTTTAAGGCACTTACATGTGGCAAAAATGACAACTAATAAAATCCACACCCCTTATGTTGGAGCATAATTATTTAATTAGATGAATGCCAAATAACCATGGGAAAATGTAAACTAATAACAATACATAATCTAGAATTGCTAAGGTTGAGACACCTAAATTCCCAACATTCTCCCACTTGTTGAATACCTTCCAAGAGCTAGGGGAATCACACCATCATGGTATCAACTAGGAACAAGAAACAATGTATGTGGCCTTATTGCACCAAGTAAAATTTTCTGTGCTCATAGGTTTGGTGAGATAGTCTGTAACATTCACCTGAGTGCCAATTTTCTTCAACTTAATTTTTCCATTTGCAAACAACTCACGAACAAAATGGTATTGTACATCCACATTCTTAGTTCGTGCATGATACATAGTATTTTTAGCTAAATGAATTGCACTCTAGCTATCACAACTAATTTGAACTATCATGCAATCAAAACCAATACCTACACATAATCTTTGTAACCATACAACCTTCTTAGAAACATGAGTAACACCCATGTACTCTACTTTAGTAGTGGATAAAGAAATCATAGGTTGTCTCTCACTCATCCAACTTATAACTCCTCTAACCAAAGTAAACACATACTCACTTGTGGACCTTTGACTATCCAAGTCACCAGCCTAATCTGCATCAACAAATCCATGTATGTCCAATGTCTTATCCACACTGTTAGTCCCAAAATATTCTAAACAATAATTAGAATTCCTTGGAAATATATAAATACCCTTTTAACATGATTCCTATATTCTCTAGGGTAAAAGTATGAATTTGTATTGCACCTAGAGCTAATCCGTGCGATCTGGATGGAAGGGTTCATTTTCAGTACTCTCTATACCATCCAGCTGAAATTGTGCATGTCTATAGAAAAATTGTACAAATATTGTAACTTGCTCTGAATGATAATATTGACTTTGAATTTCTGTGTGAGGACTAAATGTATAGTTCTCAGAGAAATCTACAATTGAAAGAATATAACCTAGTGAAAAACAATTCTTTGACTCACAAAACTATTTAGATTGCCATCTTGCACCATGAAAATGTTGGATATGTGGATATATGATACTACAAAATCTAGTCATAAACTCAATGGAGGGAAATTCACTCTCTTTCAACACATTTTTTTTTGGACTCAACTCCTAACTTAGTTTGTTATGTCTCATATTCAAATCTCTTCCACATAACTTGCATTGTAATATCAATATTCTCAGTTTGCAATAAAAACATACTCAAATTTCCACAATCATTACATGCACCTTTTATACACTGTATTTTGAACTCATCTAAATCTTCTAATTTATCACATAAAATAGATTTCACAAATTGTGTTGTACTTGTAGGAATGACTACATTTGGATTAATTGTTGCCATGACTATTTTATATGATTGCAAGTGTAGATTAAATTCAACAGGATTTCAACAACAACAAGTTTCACGTACCTTATTTATGCATACAAAGAAAGGACGCAATCTCTCAAACATCATTTGACAAATCTTCACATCTGAAAATTCTTGCTTGAATGCTTTGAATGGTTCACTTTGTGTTGTATCTAGAAAATGTTGTGGATGTGAAATTTTTGTACTATCTTTATCTATCATCTGTATAGTGTCCCTTCTATTGGAAGAAACACGAGAGTGGTTGGTCCAATAATTAACGACCTATCTTTTTACATCTTCATTAATTTTGTCTTTTTGAGGAACCCTACATATATTTACCCAAAATTGTTTTCAATGTTTTCATCTAAAATATTTCTCTTCCTAATATATCTTTGAACAATTCTTGTAGATACCTTCATTAATTGAGAAATTGCATGAACTTGATTTCTATGAGACAAATTCTTATTAGAAATCATAGTCATCAATGCTCTACGTGCAACACTTAATTCAACACCTCAACTTGTGATATCAATACATTTCAATGCTTCTTGCAAATTTTCAATTATAGTTTCTTTTACTGATGTATCATGTGAGCTTTTCTTATTATCAACACCCAACAACTACAAAATAGGGGTCATTTCTCTTTTCCTAAATAACTTAGCAAATAATTGTGCTCTTCCAATAATAGACTTATTTTCAAAACAATCATCCCACATTTTCTTACAATGCAATTTTATTGTGCTTTCAGGTACCATATCTTCAGAAGGAATTTCATTGAAAAGACTATCTTCATCCATTTTCATCAAATTTTTCATACCAAAGAAGTTTTTTGCACCTGATGCTATACCAATTTGATCTCGTACCTGAGTTGTTGTTTCTTGAACATTAATAGGTTAATCTTGAACATCAATGGATTGTTGTTGACTACGTTTTGTATGACCTTTCATCTTATCGTCCCTTTTTTGATCATACAACCTTGATCTAGTCCTCTTATTCCCCATTGCCCAAAATATTCAGATTCAATTTCAATTGAACACCGAAACACACAAACACATATATACCATATATAAGAAAAAATCATAGACCATGCACAAGTTATTTTAAATGTAAAACAATACATTAAAGTTAGATGCATATAGACTTCATTTGTAAATAAATATAGATATAACTATTGTTCTAGATTTAAAAGATTTGTTAGTACATACTATATATACAAAAGTTAAAATTACTTTTCTTTTTTCTTAAAAAAGAGCTCTATGATTTGTTCATAATGTTGATTATGAAATATATAATTTTGTATTCTTAATCTTTCTAGATAGGTGTTAGCTTGTTATACAAGTGTCGAGGATGGATTGTATATGTAGTAGCATTTAAATAGAAAAAAAAGAGCTAGAAAAGTAAGGTGGACAAACATATATAATTTCAAGATCACTATAATTTTTCCCATTGGTGATATGACAATATCAACTAAATTAAATATATAGTTTTAAATAATGATTAATACATTATTGAAGTTACTATTTGCTTCCTTCTAAAACACATTATTGAGAGTGACAATTTAATAAGTGTTTTCATTAAGATTATTACTAATATACTAATCATTCTCATTATCCATTTATCATTTGACCCTGAACTCCAAATTTTGAAATAGAGAGAACTTGAGTTATATATGTAACTAAAATTATTTGTCACAAAATAGTGTCATACTCAATTCTATTAGTGTAATATATTTTACAAATTCACCAACTCAAACTGTTTTTGGATTAGTACAATAGTTAGTAACAATTGTGAGACTTCTTTTAATAATATTCTTATTTCTTAGTTGGTAATGCTAAAACAAATTTGATAGATATCTAAATAACATTTCTACAATCTTTGTAATATTTCATCTTTCACTTTCTAAAAATGATGAGTCCAACTATTTTGAATGTCTTTTAAACGTCATTAGTTTATTTGTAAATAAAAATGAATCCATGTACATGTAAATAAGAATGAATCCATGTACATGTAATAAGAATGAATCCACACATATATATGAACATGTATAAATGAATCCATACACGTAAATAAAAATGAATGCATACATGTAAATAAAAAGAGATCCATACATGTAAATAAAAAGAGATCCATACATGTAAATAAAAGGTTCAAGTGAAAATACATTATTGGATCAACAATTAAAAAATGTTTTTCAGGAACAATTACATGAATGAATCCACAAATAAAAGGTAAATAGCATTTCAATGCAATTTTTTCTTTAACAATTTATGCATCCAAAAAACAAGGTTTAATAAAATTTAAAATTTATTTAGTTTAATATAACATACTTGAAAAAACTTTCTACTATTAGATATTTATTTAATTGATTGTTTTTTTAAAATAACATACTTGAAAAAAGTAGAAGCCTTCAACCAAAATCTTCAAAAAAATTGGAAATCTTCACCGCTTTATATAAAAAAATGTCGCTTTTATTTGCAAAAAACAATTGATTTAATTAAAAAATCAATTATATTAATTCGCACTCTTTGATTTTCAAATTTAAAAATGAAAAAATAAATCATTATTTATATGGGGTTTAAGAGGTGTGGTCACTCAAATGACCGGTCACGTTGGCCTCCAATGTTCCGGCTTCCGGCCGGAACCCTTCCCACCAGAACATCCTTAGTGACAACCACATCACCAAATTTGACAAATTTCTTGAACTTCTAACTTCTACAACAAAATTCTACAAGTAAATTCAATTTATTAAGAAAACAAAAAATACCCTTTTGTAGAGATTGAAGTCAAGAATCTACTAATATAATTTTTATGATGTTTTGATTAGATTTAATATATATTATTTCAAAAATACTACAAGTAGGTATTCTAATGTTCAATAAGAGGCTGGTTTGAAAGACAAAAAAAAATATTGAATCACCTCAAAAATATTTGAAACAATTATGGTTCACTAGAGGAGAGAGTCTTCTCCAAAAGGGTTTTTTTTTTTTTATTATCAAAAATTAAATAAACAAAATATGGTGGGAGATAAAAACTGTCAAATTGAGGTATGTTCAACTTTAAAATGTTATAACGAAGAAAATATACATTGAAAATTAATATTTTTTTTATGCACTGTATATGTATGTCATCTATTAGGGATATCAAAATCAGAAAAACAATGAGTTGATTTATATTTTATTTTTCAGTGGGAACTAAAACTCCTGATTTTCAGTATTTTTCATTAATAAAAAATTGACTTTAAAAATAAAAAAACATATCAATCCTTGACAATTAAAAATAAAATAAAAAATGACTCAAACTTCATCAAATTTTACACATTTCATCAGTTTGCATCATCTTCAAATTCAAAATACAAATGCCACTTTTATGGCATTGAAATTGAACAGTTATTGTAGTGTTAACCTTTTCCTTTATAAAATGTGACAAGGGTTTGCACTTTTACCCTCTACCCAAGTTAGACATAAACCCACTTAAAACTCCCACTGCTTATGCAATATTTGGTCTAGTGCAAACCATTGCATACATTAAACTTCCTACAACACTAGAATGTAAGGCACATTAGACATATCCTCTAAATCATCATCATTCTTAGGACACATATTTAATGAAATATTTGTGCCAACCTGTAAAGGAATTCTTATTGGTTTACAATCTTGCATACTAATATGTTCAAAATAGTGCCAACATACTTACGTTGTAGCAACCAAAGCTTTCTATTTACCTGATCTCTTTTGATTTTCATACAAATTATATACCTTGCAGCTCCCAAGTCCTTCATATCAAATGATCTTGAAAGATGAGCTTTTAGCTCACTAACCACTGCCTTAGAATTACTGATAAGAAGCATATCATCCATGTACATGACAATGATTAGAATATGATCACCAATACATTTAATATATACACAATGATCTTCTCCACTTACGACTAGATCCAATTTCATGACAAATGAATCAAATTTTTGAGACTACATTCCAGGAGACTATTTTAAATCATAAAGAGACCATTTTAACTTGCAAACAAAGTGTTCCTTTCCTTTTAGCTCAAATCCTTTAGGCTATTGCATATAAATTTCCTTTTCCATGTCTCCATACAAAAAAGCACTTTTAACATCCATTTGTTCAATCTCAAAATCATTAGCAACAACAATGGATAAAATCAATATAATAAAGGATAATTTAGCAATAGGAGAGAAAATCTCACCAATATCAACTCCCTCTCTCTGAGAATATCCCTTAGCTACCAATCTAGCTTTGTACTTTTCTGATGATCCGTCTACTCCAAATTTCTTTTTGTAAACCCATTTACAACCAATGGATTTTCTTCCTTTGGAAAAATGAACAAGATCCCATGTATCATATTATTCTAATGCCAAATCATCTCCTCTAGCATGATTTATTGCCAAGAATCACAATCATATGTTAAAATAGCTTCCCTATAGGATCTAGGTTCATCATCAGTCAACTAGTGGGCTATACTTGTCAACTGGATTTCATTTTTTTGGGGACCTTCTAAGAATAGGAGTATGGGGCTCTTGTTGTCCTTGATCTTTCTCAACCTCTTCTCATTATTCAATTTGATCAATAACTATCTTTGAACCCTCATATTCTTCTTCCTCATCCTTATCCTCATGTCCATCTCTTTGTACTTCTTGAGGTACAATTTCATGCTTAATTTCAAAATGCACTCTTTTCTTTATCTTTTTCTTTTGTCTGATTAAGATTAGAAATGACACTAAGTTCCCTAAAAATCACCTCTCTAGAAAATATAATTTTCTTGGTTAGCAGATTCCATAACTTATAACCTTTTACATATACCATATCCAATGAAAATACACTTTTCATCTTTTGGATACAACTTAGTTCATTTTTTTTAGGCACATGAACATAAGCCTCACAACCAAATACCCTTAAATGCAAAACAAAAGGTTTCATACTTGTCCATAGTTCATAAGGTGTTGTATCATGAGCCTTACAAGGCTATTTATTTAACAAGTAACAAGTAGTACTTACAAATTCTTCCCAAAAGAATCTATTAAGTCGTGAACCACTTAACATACTTCTAGCTCTTTCCATTATTGCCCAATTTAACCTTTCTACCACTCCATTCTATTGTGGAGTGTATGCAGTAGTTTTTTGTCTTACAATTCCTGCATGCTTGCAAAATTCATTAAATATATTAGAATAATATTCTCCTCCATTATCAATTCTTAAAACCTTTATTTTTCAATCTATTTGCTTTTCAACTATTGCCTTAAATTCTTTAAACTATTTGGTATATCTACAAACATCATCAATGAAGGAGACAAAATATCTAGATCTTCCAATTGATTCAATATCCACTAAACCAAATACATCTAAGTGAATAATTTCCAATTTACTCTTAGATTTATTATTGCCTAAAGGAAATGACTTTCTATTTTGTTTTCCAAATGCACAATGTTCACAAAATTCAAAACTCTCATTAGAAGAGGAAAATCTCACTAATATGGTCTAATCTACGATGTCATAACATACAAATATTTTCAAATCAGCTACATTAGAAGATTTAACAACTGTAGTCGCTTCAAGATCAAAAAGAGCCCCCTTCCCTGTCCTTCTTGCTACCACCAAGTTTCCTCCTGCTAATTTGCAACCATTCTTGTGAAATGTTACATGCAATCCCATATCAAAATGTATACACTCAAATTTGGCTATGAATAATTAAATAAGATATTTATTATTTATTTAATGTTAATTTCCTCTATTAAATAATTAAATTGACAAGTTTAATTATTTAATTCATTTTAATGTATATTCTTCTATTAAATAATTAATTTGAAAAGATTAATTTATTTAATTCACTTTGATGCTTATTCTTCTATTAATTAATTAAATTGAAACATTTTATTAATTAATTCATTACCCTTTTTTCTTCTAAACTAATTCCATTAAATATCTAATATTTAATCATCCCCTATCCAATTCTTCTATAGTCTCATCAATTAAATAATTTCTTAATTATTCAATCTCTAAATCCAACTCATCTCATTTCCACATCACTTCCTCTTTTGCCAAATCATCAATTATGTGCTTAAAGATATTAATATTTTTAAATATTAATTGATCACTTATCTTCAACTTCCAATTCATAAATAAAAGAATGTGTACTTACACACATTTCTCAACCAATCCTATATTTTCTCGAACCTTCCTACATCTTGGGAGGGAGTTGAGTCCACTTGTCCTCATATCCCAAATCTTCTCCAACCATCCTATATTCCCTCAAGTCTTCAACTCTAGTCAAGGTGAGCCTTCTGACACTTGGCTTCTCCTTCCACCTTTTCCTCCATCCTGCAGGTGTAGGAGGAACATTTTCCTCCTTTTTCTCTCACATTCCAACCAATCTTTTTATATCCATCCAATCTACATGATTCAATCTCAACCGTTGATCTCCGCCACATGGGAGTTTTGCTCATAAAAATCTATAAAAAGTCATTTCCTAAGCATTTTTAGAGCTAATAGTCATCTAATAGATATCTTGCATCTATGAGTTTTAGCATTTTGAGTATCTGAGCATTTTAGAAGTCTTTTAGAATTATCATGATATTATCTTGCATCATAGCTTAACTCATTTTAGCATAATCATATCCAACTATTAGTTATCTGTCCATTCCACACTTGCCATCTTGGAAGCCACACAGTGCATGTCTGAGAATAATTATCAACAACCAAGAACAATGGGGATAGGACACAATGAGACATGAGGGTAAAGGTGTAATTTTTTATGTTTTCACGTTTTGTTCCTTTACTTTGTTTCATTGGTTGATGTTTGGAGTTTTCTTGTAGCTTTCACTATCAATATTTGTTGAAAAACTAACAAGTTGCAGGTATATTTTGAAGTGAAATTCCAGGTTGACACATTTTAGCAGAGTCACACATTTACTCATTTTGTTAATGCATTTGTTTATCCTTTTAGCACACTTATTCAATTTGGTAGTGCATTTGTCATGTAGTTTAGCACATCTATTAATTCTAGCATCGCATTTATCATGTTTTAGTGCATTTAACACACAGTTTAGTGCATACACTGCTCAGGGTTGCACATTTATTGAATTAGGTAGCGCATTTATAGTTTTTGGTGACACATCTGTTCTTTTAGTGGATTTACTTAGATAGTTTGCAAAATTTTAATTTTTCACAGTCTGTTAACTAACACTTTTTGCAGATTTGACCGTCGAAGACCAATTTTTTTTAAAAACTGCTAACTTGTGCTTTTGTAGGCTATTTTTCATGTATTTGTTACATTTAGTTTAACTAGGGGTTTTGTAACTTACAATATCTTGCTTCACCTAGTTTAACTAAGGAGGTAAATTTATAGCATGCAACTTACATTTGTGTCTTCTTTAAATTAGTTGCACTTAGATCAATTTATAGGGGTTTAAAATTAACCATTGTTTACTGTTCTTGTCAAAGTGGTAGGTTATTATGCTCTCCCCTTAACTAGGTAATCAGAAAACCAGACCCACTTTCTAGAATGTGTAACCTTTAGAGGGCTTGCCTCTCGAGTAGCCCTTAAGGCTCGGTGAGAGGAACGACCCAAGTGGAAATAGGCTAATGCCAAGATCTTCTGATCCATTATAAATAAAACATGTTTGTAACTAAAGTTATAGGCAACGAGTGTTGATTAGTCCATACCAACGTTATGACTCCCCATAAAACCTATAGAGTGCAACCTCTATAGGCTGGGATACCTTCCTTAACAGAGTGTAATACACCGCATGTATGGTCACTCGACCGGATTCCTTGACTAAAAACTCTTTTGTGTAAAAGCCCAAATCCTTCTAGTTGTTGGCACAGGAGGTCAGACCTCTGAAGCAGCTCACATACATAGGGTTCTTAGTAGAGATACAAAGTTTGCCATGAGGAGTTTTCATGGGAATTGATGTTTGGCTGCCCTAGAGAAGTGAGTGTCAAGGGTGGAGCCAGTGGGGTCAAGCATCTAAGTTTCTGCTTTGAATAACGTAGCCTTGGGGAAACCCACGTGAGATTCAACAACTATTTTCCTGGCCTACCATAGGAATTGTACTTTCCTGTTCATTTTACTTTCAAAACATTGTGTCTGATGTGTTTGCATTATGTTCTCAATCAAAAATAGAAAACTATCATCTGGGTGAAAAACTCAAAACTTGCTGGAAAAGAAACAGAGTCACGCATTCACAACACAAAGTCACACTTTTGTAAACTTTGATAATGATTTTACGTAGCAAAACAACACATTCACAATCTTAGATCACACATATACACTATCTGATAGCGCATTTATCACAAAGAAGTGCCTTTGCAACATTCGGTCGTGCATTAATAACATAGAGTCACACATTTGCACAAAATTACAATGCATTTATCACATTTGACAATGTATTTACACAATTAGGTCGTGCATTTATTTTTTTGCATTCATAATAGAGGGCACTTCTTGCCTTCAACTCAAAATTTTGAAAACATTTTTGGATACCCATTTTCAAGAAGATCTCATTTCAAGTGTCACGGCTTCATAGCTAGTCAAACAAATATGGTTCTTGAAAGTTTTGAGCATAAAGCTAGATCGCATTGAAGGTTATCACAAGTATTCACCTTTAACAAGTCTTAGGTCCAATATCTCAAGTGCACAAAACACTTTTTCTTGATAAATTTGATTTTTCAAACATAGTTTCTCAATAGGATACATCATCCTTCATCACGAAACTTTAAGATCAGATTAACCTTGTTCATTGACTTGGATATATCATTCCACCTTGATCTTGGTATTATCAAAATTTCAAAAAAATTGCACTCACATTGGGACCAAAAACTTGTCACCCATTACACGCTTGTATGATCGTTTCGTGTCATCTCAAGAAGAGGAAACTTAGTTATAAAGCACTCTTGAAAAAGAGAATTTTCTATACATAAACCACAAAATTTTGTTGAAGCATCGTATAATCCTACACTGTTTTCATAACTATTTATGTGGTTGTGGAACGAAGTTTGACGAAGAAAACTTACAAGCACGTTTTTTTCAACAAAGAGATGCTTTATCTCAACGTACCAATAGAGGTGGAAAACTTAACTTGGCTTATTTTCTTGAATAATTGACCACCTATTGAGTTACCTCTAGAAGATCAAAACTTGGGAAAATTCAAATCGATCATATGCCAGTTTGGACTAGAGCTCACCACGAGCAATTGAGAAAATAAAAAAAACAAATAGAAGAAGAAAATCCAATGTTCCATGAATTTGGACACATACATGTTGATGAAGAAGCAATCAATAATACCATTAGAGACCTTCAACAAGATTCCTGTTTTGACAAATTAATGGAAAGAATCTTGGAAAAAGAAAAGAAAAAATATTTCCTAATGTTGGCAAGTTCAGGAGCAAAATTGCCACAAGGTTTTAACATGGAAAGTTTGAAGCAAGATGCTGAAACAAGTCGTAATAAAAAAACTAATGACCACAACGACGATGACTTGAATTGGGTTTAAACCATGAAGAAACAAGAAGAGATAGAGAAGAAACAAGAGGAGATAAAACAAGAAGAGACCAAGATGATACAAAGAACCAAGATGAAACAAGAAGGGATTGTGGTGACAAAAGAAACTATGAGAATATAAGGAGAACCTGTATTGATAATCCTCTTTTGACTCTTACTCAACAAATGCAAACTTTGCAACAACAGATACATGATATGCATAATGGAACAAGTTCCAAGAAATATTCATTGGAGGACATCTGTCCATATCCTTTTGACAGGAGTTTGAACATGGTGTCATTCCCACTACATTGCGAAATCCCAAAATATGATAAATATGATGGGAAATCTAATCCTCAAGATCATATCAGAGAATTTTTCACTGAGTATGGAATTTGCACACAATGAAACCTATATGATGTGTTTATTTCGTAGAAGTTTAAGTGGGCAACCAATGGAATGGTTCTCCAAATTTCCATATGGGATCAAATATTTTGAAGAACTTGTGAATAGACTCATCTCATAATACTCCTACAACATAAAACATGAGATAACAATGCTAGACCTATGCAACATTAATCAAAAGAATGGGGAACCTTTCATGGTCTTTCTACATCGATGGAGACAATTGTTTAATAGTGTAGTATCATAAAATTGTGACCCTTGCAATTTTCCACCACATTTGGGTCTTTGCATTAGCGACGAATCCCTAGGACTGACCAAAGACTCGAAAAATGTTCATGACATCAATAACTTGCATTTTTCATCATTTTGCATTGCCTATCCTAAATTTGGGTAGGGCAAGGGCGTGGCACCGTTGTCTCCCTAGGACAAGGGCAAGGCATCCATGTCCTCTCAGGACAGGGGCATGGCGTCCTTGTCCTATCCCTATTTTGGGCCCCCTTTGATTCCCCCTTGCATTGGGCTTGTCAATTGTTGAGCGGGAAAAGTTTTCCTATGTTGGCCTAAGATGGGAAATTATCTAAACACCCCTAATTGGAAAGTATATAAGGAGCACTTCCCCTCCTATTTGCATAAGTGAAATCAAGTGCAAGCGAAGATAAGTGGATCATAAGGCAAAATTACAAGGTGACATTATCATAGAGCATTCAAGCATTCATTCAAGCATTGAGCATTTCAAGTCTCCTTTCAAGGCTAGGTGTTGTATTTAAGGAAAGGATTCAACCATTGAAGAGGATATTTATTTCAACATTCAAGACATCATATTTCACATATCCATTCAAACAAATTCATCTACAAAGGTATCAACATTTTAATTACATCCCCTTCTTGAGGTGGATTCTACTTTAGACATTTCCTTTCATTTACTTGCATCATTTTACAACCACTTGGTTAATTCAAATATGGGGTTTGACCTAAAGGAAAACCCCCAATCCCAACAAGATTTACCTCTCTTTTTTGTGTGTAGGTTGCAGGTGCGCGATTGTCATTGCAGGTTTAGGCTTCATTTTCAGAGACGGAAAAACCCTTTTCGATGCACAGATTTTTCGGAGGACCGTGCATAACTTATGCAGTGTCCCTACAAATTTTGCTCAGATTTGCAGGGAAGCTTTGTCTTGACATTCTACTACTAATTCTAGGTGCACAACTTCCTCCTGCATCTCTATCTCAAGATATAATCGTTTCTTTGTCATTTCTGCACTTAGTCTCAATTTGCTTAATCCAACTAGTCTATTACAAAATAGGGTTAATTTAATTTCCTAATACTTTCCAAATTTACTGCAATTCACTTAGTATTCAATCTCTTACCATTGGGGATTGGATCTAGTGAATTCAACCCCTCTTTTGAATGTCATGCGTGAAAAATTGAAGGGAATCCTTTGTGAAACTTTCATTCCTCTTTTGAGGGGAGTAAATATTTCCACTTGATCTCCCCTCATTATTTTTCACCACATTACAAATAGGTACCCTAGAGATGTACCAAATCAAGAGAAAATGGACATCTTCATTGACAATCTTACCAGTGAAATGAGTTATAGACTCAAAATACAATGTCCTCCTAGTTTTGCAAAGATGATTGAAAACGGTTTAAAAATAGAGGACGCTATGGTCAAGAAAGGAGAATTAAAACTCTACAATTCCTCTAACTACTACAACAACAACAATGGCAATAATAGAAAGAATGATAAACCAAAATTTTAGATGAAGAACAAAATGTTGCCAATGAGGGAGTATCTCATAACATTGATGCTAAACCATAATAACCCATTTTTAATCTCTCAACTCGAGCACCCGTAAACAATCAAAAGAATTCTAAACCAAAGTCCTTTTATTCCAACCCCCACAAAAAAATTACAAACATTGGGAAACCATTGGAATTGACTTTAAAAATGCTTCTTGCAAACAAGTTAATCACATTACCAGAAGCAAGAGATTTTGAGCCTAAGGTCAAACCAAGTTGGTGGAATGATAATCATTTTTGTGATTTTGATAGAAACAAAGGACAGCAAAAGAATGATTATCAAAGACCGAAACATCTCATTCAGGACTTGATTGATAATGAGGTTATCACAGTGGATGGTCATAAAATGAATGAATCACACTTGGCATTCAAAACTCCACTCCCCAATTATCAAAAAGGTGGACCATCCAATCCACCAGATGACAAGGGAAAAGAAAAGGTAAACTATACCAACACATATGACAATGTAGTGAATGTCACCATTGTTAAAGACAAAGCACCTGCAGAACCAATGAATGCAATTACTCGAAGTAAGGAAAATGTAACATTTCTGGGTGTAACAAACAATATAACATTTACTTCAAGACAATATAACTTAGTGAATCAATTACAAAAAATATGCGTGCAAATATCAATCTTAGAGCTTCTCAAGATCTCACCACTGCATAAGGAGATATTGTAAAAATCTCTAGTGGAAACAATAGTTTCTAAGGACTTGGATGTTGATCATTTTAAAAACATAGTGGTACATCTCATAACCCCTCATTTCTTATCATTCATATAACATGATGATGCATCTTTGTAACATCCCCTACACATTGAAGTCACTATTCATACAACCTGCGTCAAACGTGTTCTTATAGATGGAGGAGTTGGCTTAAACATTTGTGCATTAAGTTTGATAAAATCTTTGGGATATTCAAAAAATGCAATGGATCCTAAAAAGAAAATAACAATCAAGGGTTATGATGAAGAAGAATTCTCTTCTAGGGGAACAGTGGTTTTACCCCTCAAAATTGGACCAGTTGAGAGAGATACGGTTTGTCAAGTCTTGGACTTGAATTTTTCTTACAACATTCTTCTGAGTAGACCATGGATCCATGATATGGAAGCAGTTCCCTCGACATATCATCGATGTGTCAAATTTCCTCATAATGTGGCAAATCAGTATTGAAACCAGCTCAAGATGCAAGGGTTCCTCATAATAGAGAAGCATTATCTCCTACCAAAGCATCTCAAGAGACAATATATACATCCACTTCGGAAAGTTTTGAGAAAAAGCTAAAATTAAATGATGTAGGAATGGGAAAGTATTCTTTGTAAACTTTACCACTTTCTTTGAAGTCATTTGAAAAAACATCAAATGCAAAAACACAAATCCAACAAAAACCTATTGAAATATTTGATGGAAAATTTGTCAGAGCGGGAACATTGTCTGAAGAAACTGAAGAAAAGGACATCCTTGATTGGCTATACGAAGATGATGATGATATCAAAGCAACAACTTGAGATATCACTATCCCCATAGAGTAGTATGACAATGGATTCATAATCATGCAGAGAATGGGATACCAAGGAAAAGGCTCTATTGGCAAGCGTCAATAAGTCATCATAAAACTAATCAAACCTCACTCTCAATATGTTAAAGATAAATATGGACTTGGGTATGACCAACATACTCAACCTATACAAAATTGATATCATCATCAAAATCACCAATGGAGAAGAAAAGAAGCACGCAAAGAGGAATCATGGCAAGAGGTGATACATCAAGAAGATGAAAAGACAAACATAAAATGAAAGGAAGAGGAATATTAGAAATGCCAAGAAGAAATCACCATTAAAAGAGAGGAGGCTTCCTATAATCAGATGCATCAAGTGGAAGCAAATACGGGACCTGATCAAGCCAGTACAAAATCACCAACAAAACTTGTATCAGCGGTTAGAAAACTCTTCTCACTATACAATATTCCTATCAGATACAGTGGTGTAGTCCTAGAAAGTGATTTTGAAACTGAATCACAGGAATATGAATGGGTTCTAGATCCTCTATCTGATTTATCAAGTGGAGAAATTGAAGACAAGTATAGTACTCCAAAACATAACACATCTTCCAAGAAACAAAAAGAAGAGCTTGACAGAAGACAAGAAGAAATCGATATCCAAAGAAAAGAAGCATATGCTAGAAAACAGGATGAAGAAAATAAGAGAAAACAAGAAGTTACAATCCAAAAGAAAGATGTGGTCACTACTCAACAATCAGCTGAACAAAAGGACATATGATATCCATCAATCTCTAGTCATTAAGAACCAAACTTGGCAGAACCATAGAAGAATTGATAGCAAGCTAAGTAGGAGAAGCAATCAATCCAAAGGAAGCAGGATATGAAAGAAGAAAAGAAATGACAAGGAAATCAACAGAAGCTACCAATAATCTATATGAACAAATATGTAGATTACAAGCTAGTAGTGAAACTGATTCAAATGAGTGGGAGCTTGATACAAATTTTGAGACATCTTCTGAAGAATTTTGTGACACAAAAGATGTGTATGTTGATATGATCCATTGATTTGAGGGACACATGTTAGCGAATAGACCACTTGAGGGTGAACCACAAATTACTCATTGCAACTTTGCTAGAGATGATTGGAGAGCATTCATGAGAGTATATCCTGAAGAGAGTGAAATCCTTAACTCGACTAATATACCCAAAAAATTTGACAACTATGTGATGACCATTGAGACCTTTGAGACTGATCAAGAAGACAATTTACCCTTAGTCCATCCAGAAGTCATTGAATGGGACACTACTGAACTCATCAAAATTGATACCTTCACAAATTACCATGCCATATCTGTATACCTTAACTCTATTGAACCCATAATACCAAAGAGAGATTCCACCAGTTAATCAATTAATGTTTCTTGTAGTCGAGAGGGTGCCAAATCTTCCAGTCACAAAAGTGAAATAATAAAACAAAGAAGAAGGTCTAATGATGAAAACCATTTTATGGCAACATTAGATAAATCAAAAGACAAAATAAAGGACGTATCTGATGGTGAAAACCTCCTTGAGGCGCCAAAAGATGGAAGATTTGACACTCTACCAGAATATTTTCAAGAGAGATCAACTATTATGATAGAACCCACAAAGGTAGTTAATATTGGTACTCCAGAGAGTCCTAAGATTCTTCATCTTGCAATATCTTTATCGAAAAAAGAAAGACATGACTTTACTAAGTTCTTCAAGCAAAGGCAAATCAACTTTTCGTGGTCATACGCTGATATGCCAGGACTTGATCAAGATCTCATTATGCATCATCTCAATGTCATTCCGGGAGAAAAACTAGTTAAATAGAAAATTAGAAAGATGCATCCCCATATTGCTCTTATTGTCAAAGTAGAATTGAATAAACTATTGGATGTAGGGTTCATAAGACCAATCACATATCCATAATTGGTGTCAACTATTGTGCTCGTATCAAAACCAGATAAAAGTATCAGAGTATGCATAAATTTCTAAACAAGGTATGCCCAAAGGATGATTTTCCATTACCAAGCATTGATATCATTATAGATCTATCAGCGGGACATAAAATGTTCTCTTTAATGGATGGTTTCTCAGGGTATACCCAAATCAAGATAGTCCCTGAAGATCAAGACAAAACAACTTTCACGTTCCCTTGGGGTACTTTCTATGGGAATGTTATGCCTTTTGGGCTCAAGAATGTTGGAGCTACATATCAAAGAGCTATGACAAGCATTTTTCATGATATGATGCATACTTTCATGGAGGATTATGTAGATGATATACTGGCAAAATCACATACAAGAGAAGAGAACTTGTAAATCTTAAACAAGATCTTTGATAGACTAGAACAATACAAATTGAGGTTGAATCCAAAGAAGTGTGCTTTCGGTGTTACATCATGTATACTCCTAGGTTATATCATATCAGCTCATGGAATAGAAGTGGATCTAGAGAAAGTAAAATCTATCATGGAGATGAAATCCCCAAAGAATATTAGCTAGTTGCGTTCTCTACAAGGGAGATTGCAATCAATTGGGAGGTTTATAGCTCAGGATTCTTTTACGCAAATAAAAAAAATATCTGGTAAATCCACCAGTTCTAGCAACACCAATCAAAGGAAAACCATTATTGCTGTAAATCTTGGCAACATATGTATCATTAGAGGATTTTTTGGCACATCATGACACCAAAGGAAAGGAAAGAGTAATATATTATATCAGCAGAACCTTTGTTGGTTATGAGTTGAACTACACAACAATGGAAAAGACATTTCTAGCAGTGGTATTCACAACTCAAAATTGCGACATTATATGCTTACCCACTCTGTAAAGTTAATTGCCAAGATTGATCAATTGAAGTATTTACTTAGTAAGGCAACATTAACTGGTCTATTGGCTAAATGGGTCATGGTATTAAGTGAGTTTGACATTGAATATGTTGATTGGAAAGACATAAAAGGACAAGTAATTATAGATCAACTAGTTGGAGCGCCTCTGCAAGATAATGCACCATTACATATTGAGTTTCCTGATACAAATGTTCTTACTGTCAGTACAAGTTTTGGGAGTTGTATTTTGATGGCTCCTACACACAGCATGAATCAAGTGCAGGAATCTTATTCATAACACCTCAGGGTCACACCATTCCTAAATCATATAGACTGTGCTTCCCATGTACAAATAATACTGCAGAATATGAGGGACTAGTCATTGGGATCAAAATGGATATTGAATGGAACATCAAGGAGTTGCATGTCTATGGAGATTCATAGCTAATAATCAATCAGATTAAAGATGAATATCAAACCAAAGATGATAAATTGATGCCCTACAAGAAGCTAATTGAATATTTCAAAGAACATTTTATCGAAATGACATTTACTCGGATCCCAAGGAATGAGAATAAAGTTATTGATGCCATGGCAATGATAGCATCTCTTTTGCAAACCCAGGAAAATCAAGAGCGTTATGAGTTACTAGTGGAAGAAATCTTTTATCCTACCATTGATTCACCAAATACCCAAATCATCTACAACATATCTAGAACCGATGCCTCCCTATACGACCAAACCTATCTGTACCTAAAAGACAATATCCTTCCCCAAAACTTATCATAAAATTAGAAGTGAAATTTTATCAGACAGTCAGCTTGTTATATCATTATTACTGATATTCTCTATAAGCGAGGTTTGGATAGCACTCTCCTAAGGTGTCTCAAATGTGAAGAATATGAGAAAGCTCTAAATGAAGTCAATAAAGGTATTTGTGCCACACACTCAAGTGGTCTTACGCTGGCCAAGAAAATCATTTGATTGGGGCATTATTTGCCCACTATGGAAAGAGATTCCTTCACATATGCTAAGTGTAAAAAATGTCAGATTCATGGGAATCTCATTCATGCACTAGTGCAAGAACTGCAACCTCTTGTAGGATCATGGCCATTCTCTAAATTGGGACTAGATCTAGTGGGAAAGATAAATCCTCCATCTTCTAATGGCCATAAATTCATTTTGACTGCAACTGAGTACTTTACTAAATGGATGGAAGAAGTGCCCTTGACAATAGTGACAGAAAAATAGATCTCATCATTTTATACTGAACTACACAATATGTTGTTATGGTGTTCCTATGTCCATTATCACTAATAATGGATGGCCTTTCAAAAATCAAGATGTGAAAGAACTATGTGAGTGATTCCAGATCCAACATAGATTCTCAACACCATATTATCCATAAGGAAATGGTCAAGCCGAGGAATCAAATAAAACAATCCTCAAGATTCTGAAGAAGACAGTCAATGAGGTTGGTAGGGATTGCCACATTTAGTTGAACCCTACTCTATGGGCATACCACACTAGTATTCATACACCAATGGGGGAAACTCTGTATTGCCTTTTGTGTGGATCATAAGCAATCTTACCAGTTGAAGTAGAGATTCCTTCTCTACGAGTGTCATTGAAAGGACTTATCCCAGAACAAGAACACAAAGTCTCTAGGTTGCAGGAATTAGAACAAATACAAGAACATCGCCAAAATGCTTCAGATCACTTGAAGGCATATCAACAGAGAATGGCGAGAAGCTAAAATCATAAAGTGAATCCAAGGGTATTTTAGATAGGAGATCTCATTCTTAGGGAAAATCAACACAACCAACAAGATCAAGAGAAAAAGGGAAAATTTGAGCCAAACTGTTTAGGACCTTTTGTCATAGTAGCGGCATATGGATCAGGAGCATATAGATTGTTTACATCAGAGGGTGAATGGTTCGATGAACCTATCAACACCATGCATCTCAAGAAGTTCTATGCCTAAAATATCAACAAAATACCATAAAAGTATTAAAGCAGCAAAATCCAAAAAATAGTACAAAAAAGAAAATCCTTAAAAAGTAGAAAAGAGGAAAATACAAAAAACAGTGAAAAATAGTGAAATCGGTGAAAAAAAAAAAATATGGAAAAATGCAATAAATTTAGATGGTGAAAACCTGGCAACGGGCACTATCTAATAATTGTATCTTCTATCTATAAGTTCGCCTTTTTTCTTTCACATCTATTTGACCTAAGCCATCAACATAAATCTGCAACTCACAAAGCTTATCAAACATGGACATACTTAGCGTAGTCATTGTCCTTTCTTATCTAAATAGTTATCTGCATCATATTCCATCATGGTTTGGATCATCATTGTACATCCATAATAAATTTTGTTTCTAAGTTGGGGGCAAAATCTTGAACTTAGCTGGGGGCAACATGTTTTAAATCTAGAAAATCCAGAAACATCGAAAACTTAAAAAAACCAAAAATAATATGATTTTGAAAAAAATGACAAGTGGTAAGGAAACAAGGCTTAAAACAAAATCAAGACACATCCAACAAAGTGAATCGTGAAACTCAGAATTTGGAGATTCAACAAGCAAGTGACAATACACATCAACAATCATTTGATCATGATGATTATATCTCTTTTGAGAATGTACATGTGACATGCATGATTCAATGTTTGTATCTTGTTTTTTCCTAATCATGTATGCTATGCAACTCAATGATGTCCAAGACTAGAGGTGCTATGATGGGGCATGATTATTTTATTTGTCTATTATTTCTGGTTTATCTCTTAGTAATGTATGTACTTATCTAAGGACATGATCATCAAAAGATCATCGAGGATGTGCCAAGTCATATATGGAAGGGGATAATCCTTGTTTGTTATGCAAGAAATACTCAAGTCATCTTGGTTCCTTGTACCTAGATGCTTGTATTAACTTGCTATATCAAAATCCATGTAAGAAAGACTCAGGTCATCTTGGTTCCTTGTACCTAGATGCTTGTATTTTCTTACAACATTTTAAAAGATCAATGATGAATTTACACACTATTTCAAAAATGGTGAAAATATGGCAATATCATTTAGGTCTTTTCATTTCCATTGCATTTTCATTTGTATTATAAGAATTCATCAACATTCAGAATCAATGGTTGAAATAATGATTGAGTATACTTGGACAAACAAAAAAATTTACATTTAACCATATTAGGATCATTTGCATTTATTCATTTAGATTCATTTGCTTTTTCTAAAGATCATCTCATTATTAATTGCATTAGGTGTATTTGTTTAAATCATCAACCATTGTAAATTGTATTAGGTACATCAATCCATTAGGTTGATTTTATTAATCATTTAGGTTCATTTACATTTAAAATAATTTGCATTTGAAACATTCATCATATCATCATTATAAGCATTTAGTATCATTTTCATCATTTTATAAATACCATTTTAATACCATTTCATTTATAAGAATCATATCATCTATACACATGATCATATGCATATACATCATCAATAGGAATTACATGTATATTTGTAAAGCATCCCATCATAGCATCATTATAAGCATCTCATAAATTCAATCATATCATAAAAACATGTCATCATTATTAATGCATACATCGGAAAAGAAAATCAAGTATATAATCATCATCATATAGTGCATGGCATATAGAATCATCATCATATAGATCATATGTAGTCATCATATATAATCATCATCATAGCATGAATCAAAGCATCATCATTTAGAGTCCATGTCTGCATAACATCATAAATCATAACAATGTCCAAGTGTACAATGATATTAACAAAAATAATAAATAATGTACAAAAGTTCTATGATACAACATCAAAGATACAATCAAGGCTCAAATCATATGGCACTGGCACTAGAATCTCTATGCCTCTTTTGAGTAGGATGTGCCCCACCTGATGGTCTTGCCCTAGGATCTAGATCTATGTCTCGGCAAGGTGGACCCATGACTCAACCACTCTTTGTCTGGCCCGGCCTACCCAATCATTGTGTTGATACATAGCTTCCTACTCTCTGACTAGGAGGAAGTACACTCTCATATAACCCATGCCAGTGTGAAATCTCCTTCCCAGTGTGAATCAAGGATCTAACTATATCACCTGAGAGAGCACTTGAGTCAAATAGCTAAATCTGCTCTAGTGTGCTCTCTGCTTGACCATATGTCTCAATGGCATTATCTTGCTCATGTCTGGAAGTATCCCTCTTGAGAGTGAGATCATGAACCCAAGCTATGAGTTGTGCAATCTATGCTCTCAACGGACCTATCTCATCCTGATCTTGAGCCTCTGGCATATCTTGCATCGTCTTATCCTCTCCATCCCCACCTACCTGTCCCTCTCCTGTGTCACCACTTGTTGGATCCTGTACCTCTGTAACTCTCGTAATCTTGCACCTTATCAGTGGCATAGTATCCTCAGGATTCTCCTCAGACTCCTTATCAAATCCCTCATGTGTTGCTAGTACACCTGGATCAGAAGCAATCTAACCAAAGTCAATTGATGTACCTCTACCCTATCTCCTGCCTCCCTGGCCTCCATCTCCTCCACCATCCCAACTGCCACCTCTACCTAGACTGAGTAATAATGGTCCACCTCACCCTCCAACCCTGTTTGCATCCCTGCCTCTAACAGGTGGTGGAAGACCTCTCCCAATCCATCCAAAAGGTCCTCCTTGGACTCTGGCTCATCCTCCTCTCCATCCTTCTCTCCTCCCTCCTTGGTCATCATCCCCCTCATCTCGACCTGCTCCTCGTGATTCTCTCTCTCATCTCTGTCTCCTCCTCCTCACTCAAGGGTCATCAGAGTCCTCATCCTCATCTCCTAAGCTGGGTGATCGATTAGTTGGATCTGTAATGCAAGGAAAAGGATGTGTTGACAAATATCTAGCATACTCCTCTTTCATCTTGACATCTAGAACATGTGGCCATAAATCAAATGGAACAAGGTGAATGGATAAGAACTCTTCATATGCTGCAACAAAAGAAGAGAAGGCCCCCAATCTCCCATGTCCTTTTATGATCGAGCATACAAGGAAACACCCTATGGCAAACCTCATGGTTTGCCAAACTGTTTAAGAATTTGCAGAATAAGCTACCTTTTCAACAATAAATAGGGTAAAACCAATAAAATACTTGCTTTGCATGATCACGGGTAATGACCAAGCATCATCAAGCATCATCAAACCATGGTTCACAATCAACATATGGTCACCAAATCACTAAATCCATTGTATCTAACACCCATCTCTAGTACTCAAGCTTACCCATCTCGTGTTGGGTAATCATGCCATAGTATAGGTAAACATATGACTGACCATCTCCTTGAACTGGATCATGAACCAGTCTAGTGATAGCTATGTGCTCCCAGCACCATACCTGTAAAAGAGTGAAATGGGAAGACAAACTCACAACTCTATCCTAAACAACCTGATGAAGATCATGATATAAATGAGTGAGCATGCAAACTCCCCAATAAAATCTCGTCCTATGCTCCATCATGCTCTGGATAATCCTGCCTGAACCAATTGATAATACTTGAGATCTCCTATCCAGGATAAGAAACCAACCGACTAATCTAGCTAAGACATAAGGGAGAGTGTCATAATGTATCAACATGTCCTCCCATCTAACCTCTTGACCATCAATAGACTCATCACCAAAAATGGTCCTCAATGTTGTAGTTCCTCCCATCTCATGATAATCATGCTAGACGAGCTCACCAAAAATCATAATATGGATAATCATATAAACATCCTCAAGGGCAACACTAATCTCATTAGATGATAGATGAAAAGTGTTGTGGTCGATATGCCACCTCTCTACCAAAGCTGTCAATAATCCCCTATTCATCTTGATATTAGAGCTATACAGGAGATGTCGTAAACCACACTGATCTATGTGTAGGTCCCAGGGACAACTGAGAGGGGGGGTGAATCAGTTGTCTAATAAATTCAAACCAAAATCTTATTAACCAACTTAATGCTTAATACCGATAAGATAGTTAATTGTTCTGGTAAACAGTGTTAATAGGAAATGCTGTATCGGTAAGAATTAATGCATGAAACATAAGCACAAAGTCAACCACAACACATGACACAAATATTTGTACGTGGAAACCCTGTAAGGGGAAAAACTATGGTGGGAAACCTTACCCATAATCAGATGATACTATTGCAGATGGTAAGTGTACAAAGAGGGGTCTGCACATGCAGAAAGGCCAACAGCCTAGAGCTCACTGCTCAAACACAAATGGGAGTCACACTGACTATAGTTGGATGGTTAAATCCAATGAGAATGTACTGCACAAAATAGTATCTTCATATGCTAGATTCAGTACCGGTGTAATGCTGATATGCTTCTACAAAAACCTAACTTCACCTTCAAATGATGTCTTCGTGTATATCTCTACTTGATCTCACATATATCCTTCCTTAAATCTTTTTCGCATTCCACATTTGATCTTACAAATAAGATCTTACATTTATACCATACCCTAAGACCAATTTTAGTAGGTCGGCTCTACAAGATATTACTGTAGACGTATAAAAATGACCATATTCCTAAATGAATATTTTATGTTCATTTCTCTATTTAATTAAATCCAATTTAATTAAATTATCCACATTCTTCTATTTTATTAAATAAATTATTCAATTTATTTAAATAAAATTCACTATATCCATTTAATGAATAAATCATTTTATTCAATTAAATCCCCCTAGCCACTTTTAATTAAATTCAAATTTAATTAAATAGTTATCCTAAATTGAATAAATCTATTTTATTTAATTTCCCCAAATTGCAGCCAAATTGAATTAAATCATTTATTTCAATTAAATCCTATTATCCCTTCATCCACTTGCAAAATCCCAAACCCCTTTCTAATCCCTTCTAGAATCTTCTAATTGCTTCTAATTAACCTAACCCTCCTCTAAACTTTGTCACATCCCTAAGCAAAGGGAAGTCACTTCTCAAATGACCCAAAGTCTTTGATAACCATTGAAGGTTTTCAACCTTCAACCACTAAAACCCTTAAAGTCTTTGAAAACCATTAAAGGCTTCCAATCTTCAACCACTTAATCCCCAAAGTCTCCAATAACCATTAATGGTTAATTCAAACCTTCCCACATGGTTAAAACATTTGTTTTGACTCAACCTCTATCCAACCCAAGGGTCTCATCAGGCCTTTAATGCTTTGACCATGATTATCTCTTAATCATTCGCACAAAGGTTTATCCTTGGATTAACTCTTAATCCAGTGGGTAATCCTAATTTAGACTTGACCCTTAGCCTTTAGATAACCATGAGGTTTTCTCAGGCCTTTAATGCCTCCAACCTCTTCTTTCAACCCAATCCTGTGTGGACATTTGTCACCATGTCATTGGTGCCAATTGTGCACATGGATCCTCAACTTTCAAACCTGGCCCTTGATTAAACCTTTCAATCCTAACCATCCATTGCCCTGTTTGTGCTATAAATAGAGCCCTCATTCCTCCATTCTTAACAATCACCTTTCAAATTTGAAGCATTATACTTATGCTCAAATTCTTTCAAGCTTTCATCATCTTTATGCTCTTCATTTAGCCTCTTTTAGATCAAATATGCATGCTTAGATTACTTTCTTTATCATTTTAGTTCAATCATAGACTAAATATAGTATGCTAGGATAGTATTCATACTAACCTCGTCATCTTATCATCTAGTTTATTGCATTTTTAGCATCATACATAGCTTCATATCTATTTCATACTAAATCAATCAAAAGCATCTCTCGTTCTCATATTTGCCATCCCTAAACCATTTTGCTCAGTGATCTAAGAGAAAAAATGTTGGTTTGAGGGACATTGTGAGATAGAGAACCATGGGACCCTCCTTGGGAAGCTGAGTAACACTACGTTACTCCATAGCTTGCATCAAGAAGTCCTGTGTGTGTGTGTGGACTAGTTTTCTATAATATTTTCACGTATTAAGTTTTATTCGCCCACTTTTCCCGCATACATTTCTGGCGCCCACCGTGGGGCTAGACCCCATATAACAAATCGGTTTTTGAAATTAATCATTTTTGCAGGTCCGCGGAAAACAGGAATCGGCGCATTAAAAAATGTTCCATAGCGCATCCGCCTAACATTTTAGCGCTTCTAACCTACTGTTTAGCACGTAGGCTCTCTGTTTTAGCGCGTAAAGACCTTGTTTTAGCGCATGATTTGTATTAACAATTTTTGCTGTAGGTATCGACGCGGGCAAAACACATAGTAGCGCATCAACTTAACAGATTAGCGCATCGACCCAACAGATTAGTGCATCCAATCCATAGTTCAGCGCGTGGAGACCATCCTCTAGCGCGTGCAGTTAAAAAATTAGCGCATGGCCTCCACTAAGTTTTTCCTGTAGGTCTCAACGCGGCAAAAAAAAAATAGAGTAGCGCATCCGGTTAACAGCCTAGTGCATCTAGTCCACTGTTTAGCGCATGGAGTCTATCATCCAGCACGTGAAGTCAATCTTTTAGCGCATCAAAACACTAATATTTTCTTGTAGGTATCAACGCGGGAGAAAAATAGAATAGCACATCGGGAAACCAGCTTAGCGCATTGGGGGCACATAATAGCGCGTAGGGGCTTTTTCTTAGCGCATAGACATCATTTCTTAGCGCATAGAGTTGGCAGAGCCAAAAATTTATGACAGAGTAAAAAATTAGGCTTGTGGGAGACATAATATATATAGAATTTAAGTATAAGTGACATTTCCTCTTCTCTTTTCTCTTTCTTATACTTTAAGTTATATTCCATATATACTTTCAGGATGTTTGAGAGGGGTTTCAGACCTCTAGGAGTTATAATGCAAAATCTAGTTTTTGGAAGATCTTCCAAATTTCAGACTTAGACAAATTTCAAGGCATTTCAGGATCAGAATTGTAAAATTTGTAACCAAGATCAGAATTTAGGCTTGTGTAAGCCCACACTAACATTTGATCACTGACTATGTGCAGGTTCTAATCTTTTTTGTGCAGGGGAAGGAGTTAGTTTAGAAGCTTCAAGTTTCTTTTTTTTACTTTCTTTCAACAAAAGTTGGTTAAAAAGAACTCACTCTCATTTTTTTTGCACAAATTAAAATAAACCTCATCATTTCATTTGGATGCATAAAATGAACTTCATGCCTTCCTTTTTGGTGTTTCAAAATAAAACTTCATCTTTTCTTTATTGCAAGGTAAAAAGAACAACAATTTCATATTTGTTTTCTTGCAAGATTAGAGGAAAAACACTTCATTTTGGAAGCTGTAAAAAGAACCAACAATCTTTACTTTGGCAAATGTTTTAAAAAGAACCTCACCATCCTTTGGTGTTTAAAAGGATTCACTTAATTTTGCAAAGTAAAAGAACCTCACCTTCATTTTGTGCAAGGCAAAGAGGGAAAGTTTTTCCCTATCGACTTTAATTTTGTTGACCAAAAATCACGATTTACTTTTGTTGACCAGGCTTGTTTTACAAAAGTTTTGGAAATACACACTTTGCTATGAAAGGTTAAAAAGGAACACCATGCTTGTTGGAGCAACATCTCCAAATAGAAGTTAGCAAATCATTGTCTTGAAGGCTAAAAAGAACAACTTGATTGCCTTGTCTCGAAAGTGGAAGGAATATGCTCTCCCCATAACTGGGTGACCAAAAAGCCAAACCACTCTTACGCTTTCAGTATTTCAAGCAATAAAACCTTTAGCAGGTCTGCCTTCCCGAGGGGTTGAAAAACTCTTAAAGCCATTCTTTGGCCGGTGTGAAGGGAACGACCTAAGTGGGGAACAGCTTTGACGCCAAGTATTCCAACCCACTATAATCAAAAGTGAAAAGTGACGAAAGTCCTTTTCAACGGTTACGCAGCGATTAGCCTTCCCCCAGTATCTTTACGATACGTAAAGCCTTTGTTCTAAAGGTTGGGAAGCCTCCTGAGGGAGTTTATCACTGACGGCCGAACAGGAAGCCTGATTATGAACCTTAGAAATAGAAACCTTGAACCGAGTCAGTCGCCAAACATTGGCAATATCATAGTGCAAGGGTGGGGAAGAATCCGCCCCCAAGATTACTCACCATATATCTCCCAAGATAACTACTCAATTGTGAAGCGATTCACTTTGAGTTAATTTCTGGCAAAAGGCAAAAAAATGGGCGCCCTCTAGGGGGTGACAAGGCTGTTTGAGCTGACGGAGTATCGAGACTAGTGGGCTATGATATTGTCAATGACCTTTGAATAAGGAGTCTATCTGATGTGTCTTTTGTTGTAAATCAAACCAGTGATAACATCGAGGATTTGAACACATCCTCAAAATAATATATAGTTAATGTATAGCATTAGGATGATCATTGTCTTCATGTGTGCTATGTATTCTTGTCACAAATGCTAAAATATCTTGCAAAGTATCTAACAATCAAACTCAAAAATCAGTTCAAACAAGGAAAAATCATAAAGTGGAGAAAATTTCCATATCCAACAAAACATCTTTTGAGATGGTTATCAACATTTCAACTATCTTTAGGAAAGACTTTCATCCAACAAGATTCGGGGAATACCAAACCAAGTAATCCTTTCTAGAAAAAGTTTTCAAACTTCTTGAGTATCCTTTCAGGTCCAATATCAAACATGGTCACAAGAAATCAAATCAAAACACCAGAGAAATCATTTCCAAATCAAACCAAGTCAGTCTTAGAACAAAAGTTGTCAAATCCAAAACTAGCTAAAGATAAGACTTTATCCTATCAAAATCAGGTATTATCATCACCTTGATCAAAAGGTCCATCATCTAAAGGATTCTATCAAACAATATACCAAGTTTAAACCTTAAGTTTTCAAATCAAGTTTCTATATCGAGAGACTTTATCCATATCATTTGACACACTTTGTCGTGAGGGGGCATCTAAACCTTCCTTTGATAAAAGTGGACTTAAGTTTCCAAACGAAGTATCTCAATCCAAACATCGAAGGAAACCATTGATCATTCGTGTATGACCACTCCTCATATTTTGAGACAAACAAGTCTTCATCACAAAACTAAGTTAAAGAAGAAACAACCTAGTCCTAGGACCCTTATCAACAAGAGTAAATTTCTCTACATCAACCTATCAAAAACATCAACTTTTATCATTCGTATGACCATTCATCATCAAACCAAGAAAAAGGAAACTCAGTCAAAGGAAATAAGTCCTAGCATAAATCAAGATCACAATATCATGACTTCCCAATCTGGTCCCATTTTTGATCAAGATCCCACCTGTCAAGAATCTTATGATGATCCCCTAAAATTTTGGTATTCCATCCCCAATGATTCCCTTTCATCTCAAGAGCAGAGTCCCATTCAACATCCACCTCCTAAGCAAGAGCATGATATCCCTTCCATCTCCTCCACTCATCTAATTCAAAATCAAGAGGAAAGCACAAACCCAAATGATCCTACTCCAAGTCAAGATCAAGATCAAGGAATCTCTTCATCCTCCAAATCTATCTTAGGTCCTTTCAATCCAAAGTCAAACTCTTCTTCTTCTAAATCTATCTTAGGCCCATTCATTCCACAATCAAACTCTTCTTCTTCTAAATCTATCTTAGGTCCATTCATTCCACAATCAAACTCTTCATCCCTTCCATCTATCTTGGGTCCTTACCTTCCTCCATCCACAAATCCATCACCTCAAATGATCCATAAGAAAGATCAACAAGGAGCACATCTTTGAAATTCTTTCAATCCTCTATCTAAACATCTTTCCAAAACTTCTTCTATCATTTCCTCTATCTATTTTGGGTCCTTCTATCCCAAAATTTAATTTTCCTCCATCTCTTCATCACTTCTCAAGTACCAACACTCATCCTGAAAACATTTCTATCTATCCTTGCACAAATCTTCAAACATTCTATCTATTATCCAACACCTCTTTTCTATCCTTCCATCCGTATCATTCAATCCTTTGCATAAATCCTTCATCTGTGAGATAGGCATTTGTGTCATTTTGTCACATACTTGCCCATGCTCGAATCTCTTGTTCAGTCCTTTTCCTAGATATCTATTCATGAAATGCTTCAGAATCCGAGGTTGTTCCTCTTTAACATTTTCTTTTGGTTGGGATACACACTCAATCTAGAAAAGAACCACTTATCATATCTTGGTACCGACATCTTTTGATTACTATATCTCATACACTTAATCAATTGCTCTAAAAATCATTGTGATCTCTTAAATTGAAGACATGGCTAGTGAAAAATCTAAAATCTTGCTTCAGCGCCACTGTAATTATCACACCCATGTAAGTTTCATCACTTACAAGCCAATGTAAGAAAAATAAAGAGAAAAAAAAAAATAAAAAAATATCAAAAGCATGAGCAAAAAAATGAATATCAAGAAAAGCAAAATGCAATGAAATGCAATATCAAAATGATTGGCTATGGGAACATGCAAGTAACTCCATCGGGGCTATGGACGCCTGGCTGGCAATGGAGCAATATTTGTGAAATTACAGCGATAACTTCGTTGGGGCTATGGACGCTCGCTGGCAACGAGGCTCTATCCAGGATGGTTTTGAAGTCAAGGTAACTCATGTAGCTCGCCATGTTGGATTCTAAAGATTACCATGATCATATGAGCCAGAATGAACCCACTTGCACACACATGGGTAATCAAAGAACTAAGTACCTTGAACCAGTTTGGGATTCTTCTTCCCTTTTGAGTCTGCTTCCTAGTTGCTAGAAATGTTCACTTGAATTTTCCAGAGGTTCTAAGTGTGGGTTGGGTCTCTATCTTTGAAAAGTTCGAGAACACTTATTCAGATGGTGCTAAATACTATGACAATCTTACATATCACCTTTTTGCAAATGGAAACCTCTATGCTTGGGGGCAAAGTTCATCTACTCTATTCTTCCTACCATATCTCCCAAATCCTCTAATTCATATCTATCTATCCTATCTATTCATTTCTTCTATCATCTAATTCTTTCTACAATCTTGCTTCACTCTAATCCATACCTATCTATCCTATCTATTCATTGCTTCCATCATCCAGTGCTATCTATATCCTATCTCTATCCATATCCCCTTTTTCATCCTTGATCTTGATCAAAACTATGGACAACAAATCTATTTCCACCTCAATGGTTTAGTCATTCATTCATCCATTCCTCGTCTTGATATACATTGGGGCAACCAAATACATCTTTCTTCTAATCCAAAAAACCAAAAAAATCAAAATATCCAAAAAAAAAAAAAAATCAAAAAAATCAAAATATCCAAAAAAATCAAAAAAATCAAAAAATCCCAAAACTCAAAAAAAATCAAAATATCCAAAAACTCAAAAAAATCAAAATATCCAAAAAAATCAAAAAAATAAAAATATCCAAAAACTCAAAAAAAATCAAAATATCCCAAAACTCAAAAAAATCAAAATATCCAAAAAACTCAAAAAAATCAAAATATCCCAAAACTCAAAAAAATCAAAATGTCCAAAAACTCAAAAAAATCGAAATATCCAAAAACTAAAAATCGACAAAAATCAAAAAAATCAAAACAAAAAAAATCAAAGCATGAACACATTGACCATCCATCAAATCAGATCAACAACAGGAAAACTCTCAAAGTCTGCAATCAAACTTATCACATGTCTTGTTAATCAATTCATTACTCGAAATCAACATCAACATCAAACATGTCTTATACAAGGATAGGTACACTCGAAACTAGACAGATCGGTCTTATACGGGGTACTCACTCTTTGAAACTAGACATTTCTATCAATCATCAAGTCTTGATAATCAATCCATCCATCAAACATCATTTTTCATCAAAGCAAAGTGACAAACAAACCATTAAAAACTTTTCTCAAAATAAATTTGTGCTAAAACAAAAGTTGTCAGAATCCTAAACGAATCGCACGGTAAAGGACGTCTCTCCTATCATAATCCGGGAAATTTCATCATCAGTATCAACAGAATCCTTTACCATCTTACGGATTTTTATCTCAAAAACACTTGTTTAAAACTTTCAAATTGTCAAATCCAGTTTCCAGATCGGGAAGCTTTTATCCATATCATTTGACACGCTTTGTCATGACGGGACAGCTAAACCTTCACTCTGATAAAGTAAGATTTGAAATTTTCAAAAACAAGAATCAACTGAATCCAAACCAATCAAAGGAATCCATTGATCACTCATGCATGACTAACCACCTTATTCTGAGAAGAAAGAACCTTTATCGTAACATCACGTTGAAGAAACAACAACCTAGTTTTTCCGAATTCATCAAGAGAAATAAGTTTTTATACATCAATCATCAACCACATCATAACAATGACATCAATCAATCTAACTACTGGATTTTATTCTAGTTAGCCTTATCTTTATCAATTGATGGAAATACATGTTTGACAAATCATATTGTACATATCATATCCACCCATCTGAGACATCACCAGAAATTCACAAATGCTTATCAATCTTGGACATACTTAGTGTAGTCACTGTCCTTGGTTTATCTGAAACAATTATCCAAATAATATCCCACCATGGCTTGGTGATCAGTGTACATATCCATATCAAAGTAGTATCAATGACAAGGGGCAAAATCTTGACCTCACTTGGGGCATTTCGCCTTCAAGATTTTCAACATCAGACCAAAAACGTAGCAAGACAACAAGGATCAAAACAACCAACAAATGACAAATGACAATGCAAGAAGGCTAAACATCACGAACTTGAACTGATTTCAACTGAACAAAGATCTATTTTGCAAGATGTTTTAATTGACAAGAATACATTTCCAATAGCATGCATGATTACTTATGGTTGTTAATTTTTGCTTATCATATCTCCTGAGCACCTCCAGGATGTCTTACGACTAGAGAAGCAAGGAAGGAGTGTGATGTTTTATTTGTCTTCTATCTGTGAGTGAAGTCTTTTACCATGCAAATTTGTCCTATGAAGAAATCCGGTGGCATATCACTGAGGACATTTCGGATTTGTATGGGACAAAGGTTAACTCTTGTATGTTTACGCAATACACACTCAGGTCGTCCTGGTTCAATTATACCTTGACGCTTGTGCTATCTTGCAAAATCAAATATCATGTAAATTTTTCTCAGGTTATTATGGTTCAATTATACCATTATGCTTGTATAAATTTTCAACATATCCTAAACAAATCAATGCTCAATGATGATATCTACAAAGAAAGCAAACAAATGGCTATATCGGATGGCAAATATAGAATGAGGATGCTACCAAAAAAATAAAAAATAAAAAAAAATAGTTGCATATCATTTTACAATTAGTTGAATATCATTTTACAATTAGTTGCATATCATATCATACATCTCATTTTCAAAATATCATTCATCATTCATCATTGCATCCCTCACATGCATATCTATCACATCATCATGGAATCTTTCTTCACTTTCATATCTCTATCATTCTTCCAAACTATCTTTATCATTGTTCTAAACTATCTTCTATCATTCTTCTAAACTATCTTCATCATTCTTCCAAACTATCTTTTATCATTCTTCCAAACTATCTTCTATCAGCTCTTATACAGGCGATATCATTCCTAAACCCAGATGATCGATCATCCATGTCTTATACAGGAGGTGTCATACCTGAAATCAATCTTAATCTCATTCCAATCAATCTAATCAATCTTATCAAACCCATGCATGCCATCACTATCTACTCTTCCATCTTTCAAACAACATTCTTCTTCTTTCGAGAGATCATTCATGCTTTGTGTGCACGAACGATCTCCCGAGGGGGCATTATCATATCAAATCTCAAAACAAATCCAATATCAGTTTCCACATCAAAACAAAGATATCAAAATCAAACTTACATCAACAACATGAAACAAATTTGCTCATCTACATCAAGTTCAAAATCCTATCATTTCATATCAACTTGTAACACAACTCAAGTTCTCAAAAACCATATCAAAACTTGTAAAACAACTCAAGTACCAAAATCACATAAACTTGTAAAACAACTCAAGTTTCCCACCCATATCAGCTTGTAACACAACTCAAGTTTCCAACCCATATCGGCTTGTAATACACATCAGGCTTCCCACATCGAACTTGAAATAGAACACGCAAATAAATCATATTTTGATCAGAACAACACATTGATATCTACATAACTTGAAATATCTCACATCAAAACAAGTTATACCGACACTCATATTGGACAACTACATAAAATCATGACAACACGACACAAATATCGAATCTGGGGCATCACACATCAAATCAAATCTGGGGCATCACACATCAAATCAAATCTGGGGCATCACCATCAAAATATCGAATCTGGGGCATCACATCAAATCTGGGGCATCACTGGCAAATCAAAAGAGCGACGCAAAAATTGCATTTGATCATAAATCATGATAAGGCATCATTTTCTTTGAAATAACATGTGCACACACGTCACTTCAAAGAGGGGCAAAATGTAGACGTATAAAAATGACCATATTCCTAAATGAATATTTTATGTTCATTTCTCTATTTAATTAAATCCAATTTAATTAAATTATCCACATTCTTCTATTTTATTAAATAAATTATTCAATTTATTTAAATAAAATTCACTATATCCATTTAATGAATAAATCATTTTATTCAATTAAATCCCCCTAGCCACTTTTAATTAAATTCAAATTTAATTAAATAGTTATCCTAAATTGAATAAATCTATTTTATTTAATTTCCCCAAATTGCAACCAAATTGAATTAAATCATTTATTTCAATTAAATCCTATTATCCCTTCATCCACTTGCAAAATCCCAAACCCCTTTCTAATCCCTTCTAGAATCTTCTAATTGCTTCTAATTAACCTAACCCTCCTCTAAACTTTGTCACATCCCTAAGCAAAGGGAAGTCACTTCTCAAATGACCCAAAGTCTTTGATAACCATTGAAGGTTTTCAACCTTCAACCACTAAAACCCTTAAAGTCTTTGAAAACCATTAAAGGCTTCCAATCTTCAACCACTTAATCCCCAAAGTCTCCAATAACCATTAATGGTTAATTCAAACCTTCCCACATGGTTAAAACATTTGTTTTGACTCAACCTCTATCCAACCCAAGGGTCTCATCAGGCCTTTAATGCTTTGACCATGATTATCTCTTAATCATTTGCACAAAGGTTTATCCTTGGATTAACTCGTAATCCAGTGGGTAATCCTAATTTAGACTTGACCCTTAGCCTTTAGATAACCATGAGGTCTTCTCAGGCCTTTAATGCCTCCAACCTCTTCTTTCAACCCAATCCTGTGTGGACATTTGTCACCATGTCATTGGTGCCAATTGTGCACATGGATCCTCAACTTTCAAACCTGGCCCTTGATTAAACCTTTCAATCCTAACCATCCATTGCCCTGTTTGTGCTATAAATAGAGCCCTCATTCCTCCATTCTTAACAATCACCTTTCAAATTTGAAGCATTATACTTATTCTCAAATTCTTTCAAGCTTTCATCATCTTTATGCTCTTCATTTAGCCTCTTTTAGATCAAATATGCATGCTTAGATTACTTTCTTTATCATTTTAGTTCAATCATAGACTAAATATAGTATGCTAGGATAGTATTCATACTAACCTCGTCATCTTATCATCTAGTTTATTACATTTTTAGCATCATACATAGCTTCATATCTATTTCATACTAAATCAATCAAAAGCATCTCTCGTTCTCATATTTGCCATCCCTAAACCATTTTGCTCAGTGATCTGAGAGCAAAAATGTTGGTTTGAGGGACATTGTGAGATAGAGAACCATGGGACCCTCCTTGGGAAGCTGAGTAACACTATGTTACTCCATAGCTTGCATCAAGAAGTCCTGTGTGTGTGTGTGGACTAGTTTTCTATAATATTTTCACGTATTAAGTTTTATTCGCCCACTTTTCCCGCATACAATTACAATAAAACATTTTACAAAATAATACAATATCCGATGCAATAACTGATTGAACATGTCGGCTTAATGCTTTTATAACAAGAATAAATCATCTCCATAGCGTGCCATGCTGATCTGGAAAAGATAAACCTGCCGGTGTAACCCTAGATAACCTGGACCTATTTGCCGGTAAAAGCAAATATGCAAATAAGAATATACTAATGATATTAGTTCAAGGAAAAGTGTCCACATGATGTCTTCAACATTACCAAGTGTCTTCCATGTCATTGCAGGTACCGGTGAACATTATATCTTGCCGGTTAACCATATACCGGTGATTGTTTGAATAGTTTACTGATTGCCGGTGAATGTTGCTGGATCTCCAAAGTAGGTGTATTTAGTAGGTGTTGACATCAATGACAAAACCATACCAAAATACCAACAATCTCCCCCTTTGGCATTGATGGCAACACAAGATGGAAAAACCATCAAAGTGCCAAAATAGAAATGCCAAGTACAAAAACCAATTCTCCCCCTGGGAGTAATATGTGTTTATACAAAGATTTATTTACAATACCAATTTCTCCTCAAAAAGATAATGCATTTTTCCATATATTTTTCCTTAATGTTTTTCCATATATCTCTCTCCCTTTGACATCAAATGCCAAAGTCACAAAAAGGTCAAGTTCATACAAAATACCAACCTGATCTAATCTCATCAGATGATAGATGAAAAGTGTTGTGGTCGATGTGCCACCTCTCTACCAAAGCTATCAATAATCCCCTATTCATCTTGATATTAGAGCTATACAGGAGATGTCATAAACCACACTGATCTATGTGTCTCAGATGTGTTGTGCTCAACTCAGGTACTACGTGATGCATCGATGGGAGTTTCTCCCGACATTGGAGGACATCTAACTTCTCTTTTTTAATAAGAGAATCTTGTCTAAGTCAATCATCTATCATATATATCAGCAAATCAATTTATCAATCTATGATCAAAATGGATTGATCAATCTATCAACTCTTCATTAGAGACTAAACCAACCTCTTAGAGCTCCTATCCAATTTAAAACCATCAATCATGGTTATCTATCATCAAATGGAATCAATCTCATCTATCTATATCAACATCGAATCGAAATCATCATCAATTAGATTGACTTTGACATTACAAAATATAAAAATGCCCTAATATCAACATATGTGCTATCTAAACATGAATGCGCGACCACATTTAATGAAAGCACTAAAATAGGGTAAATGTGCTACCAAAATGCACAAAAGCGCGACCAAATAGGGTAAATGCACAATAAAATGTGTATGCGCGACCAAAAAGGCCAAAAACGTTAAACAACCATAGGTGCGACCCAACATACCATAAGCGTGAACAAAATTGATGTGCTAACAAAATAGGTAAGTGCACAAAAAATGGTTTGAAATTAAAAAAATCAGAAAATCGGAAGCTAACCTAAAACATGCAAAAATCACGAGAAAAATTATACGACAAGGAAAAATAGGGATACCTACCGAGGGTCCATACACTGTAGGTCTTTGATGTTAGGATAACCGGTGGACAATTGAGAAGGGGGGGGGGGGGGGTGAATCAATTGTCAATAGATTATGAAACTTTAAGAACACAAAACCTTTTATCGGAATAGCAAATTTATTAATTAAGAACAAACATAAATCATAAACCAAATACCATGCATCCACAACACATAACACCAAGATTTGTATGTGGAAAACCCGATAAAGGGAAAAACCACAATGGAAAGCCTACCCACAGTCAGATGATACTTCTGCAGTAAGTATGTGATTACAATAAGGGGTCTACACATACAAGAAGGCCAATAGCCTAGAGCGCACTTCTCATCACAAAGAAGCCTCACTGACTACAAAAGATCTTCAGGCTACAATCTGGAAATAAGAATGAACTACAAGAATAACATCTCCTATTCCTAAGTACAGTTTCGGTTAAGGTCAATGTCAGAGGTATTAAACCTTTTACACAAACCCAATTAGATCACCTATGATCAACCAAAACTTCTGCATATGAGTACAACTTTATTCACACATAGATAATCCCATAACCTGTAACCCATGATCTACAAAGAGATCTTACATCATATTTATACAAACCCAAGACCTAAACAATTACATCGAGCACCTAAAAGATATTACAATAATTCCATTACATAAAATCACAAACCAATGATAATCCAAGTCATCCTAAGACTGAAACAACATTAACCAAACAATAAATCTAACCGATAACACATCGGGAGCATCCACCAACTCGTTACATAAACCGGTTCATAACCTAACAAAATAGCACAGAATAGCACCATACCTAAAATAGGTTGCCATAACCCAAATGCAACACCACCGATCAACTAGAATATGAACATGATAACCATCAACATCCTGAAACCTTCTGGAAGTCGCACCAACACCACTTATTGAATCCATCAAAGGATCTTCAACAAAGCTCTATCGGTAAAACCCTTACCGACAACAAAATGACTTACTAGAACATATGATAGCTTCTGGATCACCAAATCTTGATCCTACTGAATGTGAAATGCACATGAAGAACATGAATAACTGAACCAAACCAATTCCATCAAACAAAACATCACAATCCAACCACTCCAATCAACATCACAATCCGACCACTCTACCAGAACCCGATAGACAACCAAACAAGATAGTGTTGACATCAATGCAACACCATATCAATTCCTCTAAATTTTTAACAATCTCCCCCTTTGGCATTGATGTCAACACTAGATGTGAAAAATATCCAAGTGCCAAGAGATGCCAAACAAGTCTCCCCCAATGGAAGACATCCACCAAATGATATATCAATGAATTTTTGAACCAATTAACCATCCATAGACCAAATTCACCCTATGATTGATATCTTTGTTAAGCTTTGTTTTTCACATGTATATCTATCCCCCTTTGACATCAATGCCAAAAAATCTGACATAAATATCAAAGAAAAACCATAGATCCTCTAAACCACACAACTGACTACTCCCCCTTAGTAGTATCACCAACTCATCAATCCAGAATGAATGATAGTTTTGATAATGCATACCAGATTGATGCCAATCAACATCACTTAAGTCTCTACCAGAGGGGCAGAGACCCCCAATTTGTCTCTTAAGTACTCAAAGGATTCCTTGGGCAAAGGTTTAGTGAAGATATCTGCAATTTTCTCTTTAGTATTCACATAAACCAATCTGACTTCATTTGCTTCTACCTTTTCCTTCAAAAAGTTATACTTGATTGATATGTGCTTTGTCTTATAATGAAATACCATATTCTTTGATATGTCAATAGAAATAGAGTTATCATAGTGAATAACTACCGGTTCATCACAATCTACCCTTATATCTTTCAACATTTTCTTCATCCATAAAACTTGTGTATAGCTAGTAGCAACAACAACATACTCAACTTCAATAGTAGATAAAGAAGTACATGACTGTTTCTTGCTGATCCATGAAACAAGTTTCTTTCCAAGAAAGAAAGCTCCACCGAATGTGCTTTTCGAGTCATGTATATCTCCAGCCCAATCTACATCTGTATATGCACAGTGTAAAGTCATCATTTTTAGGATACCACAAACCATATTCAGTTGTTCCTTGTAAATATCTGAAAATCCTTTTCACTGCACTCTCATGATTCTCTCTAGGATCACTCTGATATCTTGATACAATACAAACTGCATTCATTATATCCGGTCCAGTCTGAGTCAAATATAACGGACCTCTAATCATAGATTTATACCTTGTAGGATTTATCGGAACTAATACATCTTTCTTTGTCAATTTCTCACTTGTAACCATAGGAGTACCAACTGCTTTAGAATTTTCCATACCAAATTTCTTCAACAACTCTTTAACATAACTAGTTTGACAAATGAAAATTCCTTTATCAGTTTGACTAATCTGCAAACCTAAGAAAAATCTTATTTCTCCGATCATATACACCTCAAATTCATTCTTCATATCATCAGAGAATTCCATACACAACTTTTCTTCACCTCCAAAAAAGATATCATTAACAAAGACCTCAACAATCAATATGTCATCATTAGTGATCTTATAATACAAGTTACTGTCAGCATTACCTTTAGTGAAACCAAGCTTCAAAAGATATCTGTCCAATCTGGCATACCAAGCTCTAGGGGCTTGCTTCAATCCATATAATGAGAAAACCATGTTAGCATTTCCTTAATCTGCAAACCATGTTTTTGTCATCTAAAAGAGAAAATCCATTAGGCTGCTCAATGTAGACTCCCTCTTCAAGATCTCCATTTAGAAATGCACACTTAACATCCATCTGATAAACCTTGTATTTCTTATGGGCAGAATAAGAAAGAAATAATCTCATAGCTTCAATCCTAGCTACCTGAGCAAAAGTTTCATCATAATCAATTCCTTCCTTCTAAGAATATCCTTTGCAGACCAATCTAGCCTTGTTCCTCACAACTTGTCCATCTTCATTCAATTTATTCCTAATAACCCATTTAGTTCCAATAAAATTCTTATTTTTAAGCTGGGGAACGAAAGTCCATGTGTTGTTCTTTTCTATCTGATCCAATTCCTCTTTCATAACTTTCATCCAACATTCATCCTTACGTGCCTCAACTATTGCTGTAAGTTTAAATTGAGAAATTAAGCATACCTCTTCAACTGCCTACAACCTTCTCCTTGTCATCACTCCTTTTCTCTTGTCTCCAATGATCCGATCTTCTGAATGGTTCAACCTTACATACCCAGGAGTCTTCTGACTTTCTGTTTCTCTACTCTGATCTTTAGTTGCTGTTGAATTTTGTGATACTATCGGGGTAACGAGTTCAACATTTTGTTTCAATCCAGGTGTTATGGGATCAATTATGATCATTTCCACTTTTGGTTCTCTTTCACAAGTTCTGATTTGATCTATGTATTGCTCATCCACCTTGACATTATTACTCTCCATAATTCTCTGCAATCTTTTATTATAACATCTATATGCTTTTCTTTCATTTGAATAACCAAGAAATATTCCTTCATCACATCTAGGATCAAACTTTCCAATGTAATCATCTCTTTTGATATGGAATTTACTACCAAAGATTCTGAAATACATAATAGTAGGTGTATGACCAAACCATAACTCATAAGGTGTCTTACTGGTGTCTCCTTTGATATGAACTCTATTGAATCTATATACCACCATGATCATAGCTTCTCTCCAATAGATATGAGGAAAATTAGCTTCCATCATCATAGATCTAGCTACATCTAGGATACTTCTATTCTTTCTTTCCACAACACCATACTACTAAGGTGTCTGGGGTGCAAACAACTATCTCCTTATGCCATATTTCTCACAATAACTATTAAATTCACTGGATGCGAATTCACCACCCTGATCGGATCTTAATAATTTGATCTTTAACCTTGTATTTGTCTCAACCATAGCTTTAAAGGTCTTGAACTTTTCAAAGGCTTCAAATTTATCCCTTAGAAAAGTAACCCAAATCATTCTAGAATAGTCATCAATGATTATCATGAAATATCTATCACCCTGAAAGCTTCTTATTCTAGAAGTACCACACAAATTAGTATGAATAAGATCAAGAACATAGTTATATTTGTCTTATATACTTTTAAAATAAGTTCTAACTTGCTTACCCATTTGACATTCCTTACATACCAGATTATGAGGCTTCACAATCTTAGGTATATCTCTAACTGCCTTAGTTGAACTGATCTTTACAATACAATCAAAATTCACATGACACAACCTCTTATGCTATTGCCAACTCTCATCAATATGTGCAATCAAACATGACTTCTCACCAGAGTTCAAATGAAAGATGTTACCTCTAGTCTGAGTACCGGTTGCAATCTTCAATCCAGATCTATTGATGATTTTGTATTTTCCATCCTTGAACTGTAATTGAAATCCCTTATCTACCAATTGTCCTACACTCAAAAGATTATTCCTTAAACCTTAAACATAATAAACTTTATTAGTGTTATGCTTACCATCCAATGATATGGTTCGTCTTCCTCTAATCATGCATGCTTTGTCATCTCCAAATCTGACTATACCACCATCAAATTCTTGCAAAGATAGAAACTTCCTTTTATCTCTAGTCATATGATGTGAACATCCACTGTCTATCACCCATTTATCCTTGTCTTCAACTTTAGCAGCAAGGGTCTTCTTTTCATTTTGAATGACAGGTTCCAGAGCATCTTCCTTGATAGCTAAGAATACCCATTCCTTTCCATTGATGGATCCACTAGTTGAATCTTTTGCCGGTTCATCATCAGAATCATCAATTACACCTTCCTCATCAGCATAGTAGCATGATTTCTTTTTATTCCTCCTGTACTTATGCTTATTCTGATATTCATGGTTAGGCTTAAAAGATCTTCTATATTTTTCTTCAAATCTTGAATTCCTCTTAGGACATCTAGATGCAAAATGACCTATCTTATTACATGCGAAACATTTGAAAGGAGATTTTACTTCATACTTACTTCCTGCTAGACCTTTAGGTACCCTTCTAGCAAATAGGGCTTCAAGTTCCTCAAGCTCTTCATCTTCTTTCTTCAAATCCTCTAGTTCCTTCACATATAGTTATTTCCAATCCTTCTTGTTGATTGATGATGTAGATGCATTGAAAGAAGATTCAGTCTTTGCAACTCCTTGAGGACCAAATTCTTCAAGCTCAAAAGAATATAGCTTTCCAACCAAAATATCCCTATTGATAGAAATGTTAGACATTGTTTTCAGCTCATTGATTGTAGTAGCCTTCATTTTTGAAGTTGGTGGCAAGGCTCTCAATACTTTAGAAATAATCTCATCTTCGCTCAAAGATCCACCACATCATTGAATTCCCAAGACAATTTCATTGACTCTTTCCATAAAAGAAACAATTCTTTCATCTTCCTCCATTCTCAGGTTCTCATATCTCACCCGATAACCATCAAGTTTAGCAATTTTAATAGTAGGGTCACCTTCATTCAAAGTCTCTAACTTGTCTCATATAGTTGTTGTAGATGATTTTTCCATTAATCTCATTACTTGTTGATATGAAAGGGCACTCAAAAGGGCTTCTCTAGCTCTACAATCATTTTCAATGATCTTATCCAAGTCTATTGGAGGAGGGTTGCCATATGTCGGATCATAAGTAGCATATCCTTTATCAGTGATCTCCAAAATATCCTTGCTACAACATATCAAATGAGTCTCCTTCCAAATCTTCCATACTCTATAATTTTGATGTAGAGGTATGGCTCAAACAACTTGAAAATGCTCCAAGTTACTCACTTGCTCAACCAAAAAACAAACCCTCATTTTAAGGATTCACTCCAACCAAGCCTCACACCTTTAATAGTATCAATTCAACATCCCATATCACCTATTATCATCCCCATAACCCCACAAAGGGAAAATATGCAAAGGTTATCAAAGTTTGGTTTCAAACCCCACAAGCAAAAGTGCTCAAAATGACTCAAATTGCTCACAACCCCTACAAATGGTTTGATAGGACTACAAACTCAAATGATGCCAAAAAACCCTTTGATTTGGCTATTCAAGTCCCAAAAGTCACAAAGTGCAATTTGGCTCTTTAGACCTAGTAGCCCTCAAAACTCACTTTTTGGCTTCCCTCCCAAAAATCCAAAGGACAGGCAAATATTATTTTATTTTTTTGCTCACCAACCTAGGACAGCACTTTCTACCAAAGGACAGATTCTGGAACCTCCTGCAAGTACCATTACTAATGAACCCTCATCTATGGCTAGAAGGGCTAATTTAAGCACTTAACAAAAGGAACTACACCCCCTGCCCCCGCCCTCGCCCCCGCCCCCCCCCCCCAACCTAAAAATCCACCAAACCAAATATTTTAGCACCTTGGGGTATCTAAATAATCACCAAATACCAAGTTATAGCTTCTGGTTTGTATTAAAACTAAAGTTATGGGGACTTTTCATAAATTTTATTCAATTCCCACAACCAGTCACATAGAGATGCTTGGGCAAATTTAACAAAATATCACCCAAAATGCATCCTTTCAGTCTGAAACCTTTTGAATCTTAAAATAAACTCCCCAATCCTCCATCTAACCAAGAATCAGATTTTTCCCATGGTTAAAATGGTAGGAATGAGGAAAGGAAGTAAAAACCCTAGCCTAGGGCACTTTCACGGGTTGCATAGGTTTGTAGCGCCTTTTCTCCCTCAATACTCCACTTTAGAACCTCCCCCTTGGCTAAAATGAAAGGTAACTGAATCACCTATCTTTCCATGAAAATATATTTCACATTGGAGGCCGTAGAGATCTACACCAAGCGAGTTTGCAGCAAAATTATAGCAAAAATGCAGATTTTATTGATTTCAAATAAGAATTTTTACAATTTTCACCCATGACAACCCCCACATGAGTTTTTTGAGGCATTTTATAGTTTTTACAACATGTTAAAACCTATTGGAGAGGGTTATGAATGTTGGGCAACCAATTACAACAACTTTTTGAAAAGTTGCTTTACAAATTGACAACTTTTGTCAATTTTTTACAATTTTTGCATTTTGCCATTCAAAATAATTTTATCATCAACCTAGGGACCTAAACATATTGAAATGTATCTAAATAGACCAAAAAAACCTTGAATCTATAATTATACTCATCCTAAGTCCCTTTGACCATAGTTTACCATAGGGTTTATAATGCACCCTAGGCCACCAGGCCTTACAAAATGGACAATTAAGACCTTATTACAAAAAAAAAGATGAAAAAAGTATTATTTGATCCTTCCCAACACATTTATATCAAAAAAATGAAGTGTTCAATCAAGAAATTATGAAATTGAGGCTTGTGCCCCTGCACCATACTCCCGGGGTGGGCTGATCTCATTTCCACATGAGATAAGTTGGTCCAATGAAGTGCCATGCTTTAGAATTTCTGCCTCATCCATCCATAATGCCTCTTCAACAGGTTGTCCTGCCCATTTCACAAGTTATTGTTTGTATTCTTTATTTTTGGTCTTTTTAATGACCCTTTCATCAATGATCTTTTCAGGCCTCTTTAGTGCATGAGGAGGTATATCAACAATGTCCTCTTGAATCTCCTCAACATGAAAGTCTGTACCTGCAACAACATGCCATTTATAGGGTGTTAGATCACATACATTAAAGATAGGATAAATACCAAGGTTAGAGGGAGTGGATATCTCATAGGCATTCAACCCATGTTTCTTCAAAACCTTGCAAGGACCCACTTTCATCATGAGTAACTTTGTATGCTTCCCCTTTGGAAATATTTCTTTTCTTAGGTACACCCACACCATATCACCAATCTGAAATTGTACATCCCTCCTCTTCTTATTAGCAAGTTCTTTGTACTTTTGTGAACTCCTTTGGAGGGCTAGCCTTACTTGATCATGCACTTCTTTCATGCTATCCGTAAATTGTTCTCCATGAGCACTTGTTTTCCCATCATGTGGGAGGTCTCTCAACTCCAAGATGCCTCTTGGATTCTGCCCATACACAATCTAAAATTTACTCCTTCCCGTACTCTTATTCACAGAGTCATTGAATGCAAATTCAGCTTGTGGAAGTACAACATCCCACTTCTCTCCATATTGTTTTGTCAAGCATCTCAATAGGATTCCCAAGGATCTATTCACAACTTTAGTTTGCCCATCTATTTGTGGATGGTAGGCTGAACTAAAGTTCAAGTTTGTTCCCAACCTCTTCCATAAGGTTCTCCAAAAGTGGCCAATGAATTTCACATCTCTGTCAGACACAATTGTTAGAGGAAGTCCATGAATCCTCACAATATCTTTGAAAAAAAAATTTGCTACATAGGTTGCATCACTAGTACTCTTACATGGAAAGAAATGTGCCATCTTACTGAACCTATCTACAACAACAAAGATGCTATCAAATCCTTTTTGAGTCCTAGGCAGCCCCATTACAAAATCCATATTACAACTTTCCCAAGGCCTTGTAGGTATGGGTAATGGTTGATACAAACCTGCATTGGTGGATGTACCTTTGGCCTTTTGACAAATAGTGCATGTTTCAACAGATCTTCTCACATCACTTTGCATCTTAGGCCAATAGTAGTGTCTTCTTACCTACTCAAGGGTTTTATCTAACCCAAAATGTCCACTCATGCTTCCACAATGTTTTTCTTTCACAACATTCTCCCTCATTGAACACCTAGGAATGCATACTTGATGTCTTTTGACCAATAAACCATCTTGGATCAAGTAATTGGCATATTCAACAAGGTATGCTTCAGAAAAATCAGAACAAACTTTATAAATTTCATGAAAGTCTTCATCACTTTCATACATACCTTTCAAGGAGTCAATCCCCACACTTTGCAACTTCACCTCTTGCACTGTCAAGGATCTTCTACTCAAGGCATCTGCTACCTTGTTTGCAACTCCCTCTTTGTGTTTGATTGTAAAGGTATATGCTTGGATAGATTCTACCCATTTCATATGCTTGTGACTCAACTTGTCTTGGCTATTCAAGAAGCTAAGTGCCTGATTGTCAGTAAAAACAACAAATTCTTCTGGAAAGAGATAATGCCTCCACTTTTTCAAGGCTTGAACTAAGGCATACATTTCCAAATCATATGAGGAATACTTCCTCTTTGCCTCATTGAGTTTCTCACTAAAAAATACAATGGGCCTACCCTCTTGTCTCAAAACAGCCCCTATAGCAACATTAGATGCATCACACTCAATTGTAAAAACCTTTTGGAAATCTAGAAAAGCAAGTACAGGTTTCTTTGCTACCTTTTGTTTGAGACTTTGAAAAGCCTCCTCAGGCTCCTTGGTCCATACAAACTTGCACTTCTTCCCCCCTTTGATTGTCTCCAGGATAGGTGCACAAACTTGGCTAAAACCTCTTATAAACTTCTTGTAAAAGGAAGCCAAGCCATGTAAGCTTATAAATTCAGTCATTGACCTTGGAGAAGGCCAATTCAAGATGCTCTCCACCTTCTTAGGATCCATATTGATGCTTCCACTTGAAACTATGAAACCAAGATACACCAATTCTTCCTGCATAAAAAGACACTTGTCCACATTGATTAGGATCTTTTCTTCCCGCAATCTCTTAAGGACCAAATTTAAATGCTGCGTATGTTCATCTCTATTCTTACTGAAAATAAGAATATCATCCAAGTAAACAATAACAAATTTACCAAGAAAATATTTTAGAACTTCATTCATGAGTCTCATGAATGTACTAGGTGCATTGGACAAGCCAAATGACATCACTCTCCACTCATAGAGGCTTTCATTAGTCTTAAAGGTTGTCTTCCATTCATCTCCAACCCTTATCCTAATTTGATTGTACCCACTCTTCAAATCCACCTTTGAATACCACCTTGCACCCCCTAGATGATCCAACAAGTCTTCAATCCTAGGCATAGGGAACCTATACCTGATAGTGATCCTGTTAATGCCCCTTGAGTCCATACATAACCTCCAAGTACCCTCCTTCTTAGGTGCTAATAGGGCCGGAACAACACATGGACTCAAACTTTTGGAAATCAAACCCCTGTCTAAGAGTTCTTGGATTTGTCTAGCCATCTCTTCATTTTGTTGGGGTGTTAACTTATAGGAAGCCTTATTTGGGAGTGTAGCCCCTAGGATTAGATCAATATTATGGCTAATCTCTCTGATTGGAGGTAGGGTATTAGACAATTCTTTGGTCACAATATCCTTATAGGTCTCAAGCAAATCAACCACCTCTTTCGGTCCTACCCTCCTAGGCTCGTCCTTTTCCTTGTGCACCTTTCTCTCTTCCAGTTTTGGCAATACCACCAAAGCATAACAAGGAGTATATTCCTTCTTCAAGCATTATAAAAACTCTTTCTCTCCTACAAATAAAAACTTAGAGTCTTTTGCTTCTTCACCATTATCAGGTAGGGGTAGTAGTGTTACCTTATCACCTTTGTACCAGATGGTGTATGTGTTCTTCTCACAATCATGTTTTGACTTCATGTCATATTGCCATGGCCTTCCAAGCAGAAAATGGCATGCATCCATGGGTACAATGTCACAAAGTACCTTTTCCTTGTACTTGCCAATAGAAAACTCCACCCATGCTTGCTCTTGCCCCTTTGTAAGCCATGATACCTTGTAGGGTCTTGGATGCTTAATCCTCTTCAATTTCAGTTTATCTATTGCCTTAATGGATAGCAAATTATCAGTAGAACCTGAATCAATCACCACACTACATACTTTGTCACCACTTCTACAAGTAGTTTTGAAAAGTGCCTTTGTTTGGGGTGGCTTTGGTGGACTAGGTGATTTGATCAATGTCCTTCTCATCATCATGATATCTCCTTGTTCAGGATGCACAAAGGATCCATGAGAGTGAACACTATGTGTGTCCTCATCTCTCACCAATTTTTCTCACCTTGTTTGTTTGCCTTCTCTGGACATTTGGATGCAACATGCCCCATTTGATGGCATCTATAGCACTTTATGCCTTCTAGGCCTCTTCCTCCACCTCTTCCTCTAAAGTTTCCTCTCTTTGCTCTGAAAGATCCTCTAGATTTGCCTTCCCCATGTTCATTTCCTTGGCTTGATTCACCAAGGTCTTTGAAACCTTGTCCTCTTCCTTGATGCATACTTTTGCCCCTATTTCCAAAGTCTTTTTGTCCTCTCCCTCTTCCACTTTGATCATTCTTCTTCTTGATTTTTTCTTCAACCTTCAAAGTGAGTTGAAAGCATTTTTGGACTGTGGGAGGGATGCTTAGATTGAGTTCATCTTGAATGGTAAGCCTTAACCCTTGTAAGTATCTTGCAAGCTTCACACATTCAGACTCCACTACATTGGACTTCATCACCAATTTATGGAACTCTTAAGTATAATCTGAGACACTCATCTCTTTTTGTCTCAAACTCATTCTCCTCTTATGAAGTTGGACTTCATAATCCTGAGGAACATATGCATCCCTGATCAATGCAACCATCTTCTTCCGAGTGGTCACTGGATTCTTCTTCTCCTTCACCCTATCATCTTGAGTGAAATTCCACCATGTAAGGGCTGGTCCCTTCAACTTGGACTTTGCAATCTTAACTCTTTGACTTTTAGGTATGTCTTCACATTCAAATAATCTTGTGAGGGCATCCATCCAATCCACAACAACATCAAGGTTCAAGTTTCCATCATAGGATGGTAGCTTCAACCTAACATCCATGGTCCTTTTCTCCATGGCCTTCAGGGTCTTCACAAGTAGCCTTTGATCAGCATGCACTTCTTCTTCCTCATACTACTCAAGGGAATTCTCATCAATCCCCTCTCCAACAAAATCATATTTTCCACCACTTTTCTTATGAAGTTCCCCATTATGTCTATCAACCTCCTTCTGCAAGGAATCAATCTTGGAAACCAAGTTTTGATCCTTCAAAAAATTCACTATTTGTGCATTGGTCATCCTTGAGGAAATATCACCCTCCTCTTATTCCCTTGACATGGTTAAACTGAAACAATCCTTCTCCTAAGGATCTCACTTGCTTTGATACCAATTGATGTAGAGGTATGGTTCAAACAACTTGAAAATGCTCCAAGTTAATCACTTGCTCAACCAAACAACAAACCCTCCTTTTAAAGATTCACTCAAACCAAGCCTCATACCTTTAATAGTATCAATTAAACATCCCATATCACCTATTTTCACCCCCATAACCCCACAAAGAGAAAATATGCAAAGGTTATCAAAGTTTGGTTTCAAACCCCACAGGCAAAAGTGCTCAAAATGACTCAAATTGCTCACAACCCCTCCAAATGATTTGATAGGACTAAAAAGGCTCAAGAAAGGTTCAATAGGTTCCTAAAAACTCAAATGATACCAAACAACCCTTTGATTTGGTTGTTCAAGTCACAAAGTGCAATTTGGCTCTTTAGACCTAGTAGCCCTCAAAACTCACTTTTTGGCTTCCCTCCCAAAACTCCAAAGGTTAGGCCAATATTATTTGATTTTGTTAATCACCAACCTATGAAAACAATTTATACCAAAGGATAGGTTCCGGAACCTCCTGCAAGTACCATTACTAATGAACCCTCATCTATGGCTAGAAGGGCTAATTTAAGGACTTAACAAAGGAACTACCCCCCAAACCTGCAACTCCACCAAACCAACTATTGTAGAACCTTGGGGTATCCAAACCATCACCAAATACCAAGTTAATTCTTCTAGCTTGTAGTAAAACTAAAGTTATGGGGACTGTTCGTGAATTTTATTCAATTCCCACAACCAGTCACATAGAGATGCCTGACCAAATTTAACAAAATATCACCCAAAATGCATCCTTTCGGTCTGAAACTTTTTGAATATTAAAATACACTCCCCAATCCTCCATATAACCAAGAATCATATTTTTCCCATGGTTAAAATGGTAGGAATGAGGAAAGGAAGTAAAAACCCTAACCTAGGGCACTTTCACGGGTTGTAGAGGTTTGCAATGCCTTTTCTCCATCAATACTCCACTTCAAAACCTCACCCTTGGCTCAAATGAAAGGTAACTCAACCAAAAATATTCCCATGAAAATATTTTTCACATTGGAGGTTGTAGAGATTCGCACCAAGCGAGTTTGCAGCAAAATTACAGCAAAAATGCAGATTTTATTGATTTCAAATAGCAATTTTTACAATTTTCACCCATAACAACCCCCACACAAGTTTGTTGAGGCATTTTATAGTTTTCTCAACATGTTCAAACTGATTGGAGATGGTTATGAATGTTGGGAACCAATTACAACAACTTTTGTCAATTTTTGACATTTTTGCATTTTGCCATTCAAACTAATTTTATCATCAACCTAGGGACCTAAACACATTGAAATGGATCTAAATAGACCAAAAAAAACTTGACTCCCTAATTCTACTCATCCTAAGTCCCTTTGACCATAGTTGACCATAGGGTTTATAATGCACCCTAGGCCACTAGGTCTTACAAAATGGACAATTAGGATCTTATTACAAAACAAAACATAAACAAAGGATTATTTGATCCTTCCCAACACCTTGCTATCAAAAACATGAAGTGTTCAATCAAGAAATTATGAAATTGAGGCTTGTGCCCTTGCACCAAATTTGTTCCTTTAAGCCTAGGGTTGTCCTTCTGGTAAGAAATTGAAGTTGAATGATTACTCACCATAGGATCTTCCTCAAGTGGTTAAGCTTTTGCAGAGAGGACGAAGCTCTGATACCAATTGTTAGGATAATCGATGGACAACTGAGGGGGGGGGGGGGGTGAATAAGTTGTCAATGGATTATGAAACTTTAAGCACACAAAACCTTTTACCGGAATAGCAGATATACCAATTAAGCAGAAACATAAATCATAAACCAAATACCATGCATCCACAACACATAACACCAAGATTTGTACATGAAAAACCCGATAAAGGGAAAAAACATGGTGGGAAACCTACTCATAGTCAGATGATACTTCTACAGTAAGTATGTGATTACAATAAGGGGCCCACACATGCAAGAAGACCAATAGCCTAGAGCGTGTTTCTCATCACAAAGGAGCCTCAGTGACTTCAAAAGATCTTTGGACTACAATCCAGAAATAAGAATGAACTACAAGAATATAATTTGTTGGCCATTTGGTAGAATTAATTGTGTTGCATTGATGTTTTCTCATTGATGCCAACACTAGCTATTTGGATGCTTTACCGACACCCTTCTGGTTCCAGTAGGTTGAGTGTATTCTAGCTGTTTTGGATCTGACATGATCCGGTAGGCTCTGCTATAGTTTGGTGATGGAATTGGCTTGTTCATGATACTCATGCTCATATTCGGTTAGTTGGTTTTGGTTTGGCGATCAGATGCTATCCTGCTTGCTTAGAAGCTTAGTTTTTGGTTCTGGCGAGGGTTTCACCGGCAGAGCTTTTGATGAAGATCTTTGATGAATTTCATAAGTGGTGTTGGTGCATCTTTTGGTGGAGTTTTAGGATGTTGTTGGTGATCATGTTTGAGACTTGGCAGATGGAGATCATTTTTGTAGCGTGTGGAGCTATACTGGGTCCCAGTTGATCTAGGTTATGGACCAACTTTAATGTAACGTGTGGATTCGACCTCTCGATGTGTTTCCAGGATGTCTTATGTGCTGGATATTATTTGTTTGGTCTAAGGCCGACATGGTTTGTAATTATGTAATTGGTTTATTATCTGGTGGCCGACCTAATTGTTTATGGTAGAGGGCTTGTATATATAGATGCAAGATCTCATTGTAGATAATAATGGTTATGTTAGAGGTCATGGTCAAGGAATGTAATGTGCGAATAATGTAAAATTATTCAGGCAGAGGATTTGGTTGATCACTAGAGATCGAATTGGGTTCATGTAAGAGGATTCAGTCCTCCGACATTGAGCTTAACCGAAACTGTACTCAGGCATAGGAGATGCTATCTTTTGTAGTTCAACACTTCTTTGGATTATAATATGGATTTCTATATAGTCAGTGAGGCTCCTTTTGTGATGAGCAGTGCATTCTAGGTTGATGGCCTTCCTACAAGTACAGGCCCCTCAATTGTAATTCACATACTTACTACATAAGTATTATTTGACTGTAGGTTGTCTTCCCATCATGGTTTCTCCCTTTACCAAGTTTTCCACATATAAATCTTGGTGTCATGGGGATGGTTTTTATTTTGTGATTATTTTTTATGATTAATTAGTTTAACTGCTATTCTGGTATTAATTTTTGGGTTTTAGTATTAAAGTTTTAAATTGCTAATAGTTACAGTGATTTGTGACAACTGATTCACCCCACCCTCTTAGTTGTCTTCCAGTTATTTGAACTGTCTAACAATTGGTATCAGAGCTTTGGTCCTCTCTGTAGAAAGCTTAAATGCTTGAGGAAGATCCTATGATGACTAACAATTCAAGTTCATCCAGTTCTTCTGGAGCTATCTTTCAGAGGGATATTTTGAGGCTTGAAGGAACAAATTACACATTATGGAAGATTCAGATGAAGACTCATCTGAGATGTCTTGGTAAGGAGATTTGGGAGATCACACAGAATGGTGTCACACCTTATAATTTGGGATCTAGCAATCATCCTCCGGAAAACCTAGACAAGGAGCTTGAGAATGATTGTAGAGAAAGAGAAGCCCTCTTCTGCACACTTTCTGATCAACAAATAATGGGATTAACCAAAAAATCATCTGGAAACGCTATATGGGATAAGTTGGAGATTCTTAATGAAGGTGACCCTACAGTGAAGATTGCTAAACTTGATGGTTACTGGGTGAGATATGATAAGAAGATGGAAGAAGATGAAAGGATTACTACATTCATGGAAAGGGTAAATGAGATTGTTATGGGAATTAAATGTTGTGGTGGAACTCTGAGCTAAGATGAAATTATTTCTAAATTCCTAAGAGACCTAGCACCGACTTACAAAATGAAGGCTACTGTTATTAATGAGTTTAGAGAAATAGCTAATACATCTGTCAACAAAGATACTTTGGTTGGGAAATTGTCTGCTTTTGAGCTTGAAGAATTTGGACCTTCTGGAGCTATGAAGTCTGAACCCGCTTTTCATGCATCTACATTTACAACTGGTAAGCAAGACTGAAAATATTTGTATGCAAAGGAATTAGAAGATGTGAAGAGAGAAGATGATTAGTTTGAGAAACTTGAAGCACTATTTGCTAGAAGAGTACCTAAAAGACTGATAGGAAGTAAGTATGAAGGAAAAACACCTTTTAAATGTTTTACATGTAATAAGATTGGTCATTTTGCATCTATATGTCCTGAAAGGAATTCAAGATTTGAAGAAAGAGCTAGAAGATCATTTAAGCCTAACCCTGGATATCAGAACAAGTACAAGTACAAGAAAAATAGAGACAAATCATGCTACATAGTGGATGAGGAAGGCATTACTGATTCTGATGATGAACCGACAAAAGAATCTGCTAGTGGTTCCGACAATGGGAAGGACTGGGTTTTCCTGGCTATCAAGGAAGATGACCTGGCATTGGAAGTAAATGTACTTGAAGAGAAGGCACTTGCTGCTAAAATTGAAGACAAAGATGAATGGGTAATTGACAATGATTATTCACATCATATGACTGGAGATAAAGGGAAGTTTCTATCTTTGCAATAATTTGATGGCGGTCTAGTTAGATTAGGAGATGACAAAGGATGTATGATCAAAGGAAAAGGAAATATCATTGGATGGTAAGAACAATACTGACAATGTTTTTTGTTGAAGGTTTAAGGCATAATCTTTTGAGTGTAGGACAATTGGTAGATAAGGGATTTCAATTACAATTCAAGGATGGAAAATGCAAAATCATTAACAGATCCGGTTTAGAGACTGCAACCAGTACATAGACAAAAGGTAATATATTTCATTTGAACTTCAGTGAGAAGATATGTTTGATTACATAGATTGATGAGAGTTGGCTATGGCATACAAGGTTGTGTCATGTAAATTTTGATTGCATTGTGAAGATTAGTTCAACTAAGGCAGTTAGGGATATACCTAAGATTATGAAGCCCTATACTTCGGGATGTAAAGAATGTTAAATGGGTAAACATGTCAGAACCTCTTTTAGGAGTATACAAGATAAATCAAATGATGTTCTTGATCTTATTCATACTGATTTGTGTGGCCCTACTAGAGTTAAAAGTTTTGAAGGTGATAGATATTTCATGCTAATTATTGATGATTATTTTAGAATGATGTGGGTTAATTTTCTAAAAGAGAAATTTGAAGCATTTAAAAAGTTTAAAATATGTAAGGCTAAAGTGGAAACTGAGACAGGATTGAAGATTAAATGTTTGAGGTCAGATCATGGTGGAGAACTCACATCCAGCGAGTTTAATAACTTTTGTGAGAAGCATGGTATAAGAAGACAATTTTCTTCTCCCTAGACACCTCAACAGAATGGAGTTGTGGAAAGGAAGAACAAAACTATCTTGGATGCTGCTAGAATAGTGATGATGGAAGTTAGTCTACCTCATATCTATTGGAGAGAAGTAGTGAGCACAATGGTTTATACATTCAACAGAGTACATATCAAAGGAGAAACTGGTAAGATACCTTATGAATTATGGTTTGGCAATACACCTACAATTAAGTATTTCAAAATTTTTGGTAGTAAACGTTATATCAGGAGAGATGATATCATTGGGAAATTTGATCCTAGATGTGATGAAGGCATATTTCTTGATTATTCTAATGAAAGCAAAGCATATATATGTTATAACAAGAGATTGCAGAGAATTGTGGAGAGTGCTAATGTCAAAGTAGATGAGCCGAACAAAAGTCAAATCAGAGTTTATGAGAAGGAACCAATAGTGGAAATGATTATATCTGAACCGGTAGCACCTTTACTAGAACAAAGTGTTGAACCAGTTACTCCGATAGTATCAGATAATTCTACTATAACTGAAGAATAGGGAAGAGGAATAGAAAGTCAAAAGACTCCTAGGTATGTGAGATTGAATCATTTAGAAGATTAGATAATTGGGGATAAGAGCAATGGAGTGATGACAAGAAGAGGACTGACAACTAATGAGGTATGTTTAATTTTACAATTTGAACCGGTATCAATAATTGAGGCATGTAAAGATTAATATTGGTTGAAAACTATGGAAGAATAATTCGATTAGATTGAGATAAATAACACATGAACCTTGGTTCCCCGACCTAAAAAATAAAAATGTTATTGTAAATAAATAGATTTTCAGGAATAAATTGAATGAGGATGGTCAAGTTATAAGGAATAAGGCTAGATTGGTTTGTAAAGGATGTTATTAGAAGGAAGTAATTGATTATGGAGAAATTTTTGCACCTGTAGCTAGGATTGAAGCTACAAGATCATTTCTTGCCTATGCTACTTATAAAAACTACAAGGTTTATCAGATGTTTGTCAAATGTGCATTTTTGAATGGGGATCTTGATGAGGAAGTTTATATTGAGAAATATGATGGTTTTTCACTACCAGATGATACAAATATGGTTTGTAGGTTAAGGAAAGCTCTATATGGATTGAAACAAGCACCTAGAGCTTGGTATGCAAGGTTGGATAAATATCTTTTGAAGCTTGATTTTACTAAGGGCAGTGCTGACATTAATTTATATTATAAGATCATTGATGATGATATACTGATTATTGAAGTATTTGTTGATGAAATTATTTTTGGAGGTGAAGATAAGTTATGCATAGAATTTTCTAAGAATATGGAGAAATAATTTGAGATGTCTATGATTGGTGAGATGAATTTTTTCTTAGGTTTGCAAATTTCTTAGATTGACAAAGGTATTTTCATCTATCAAACTAAATATGCTAAGGACTTGTTGAATAAATTTGGTATGGGAGATTCTAAACCGGTAAGTACTCCTATGGTTACAAGTGAGAAATTGACAAGAAAAGATGTTTCTACATCAGTAAATCCTACAAGATACAAATCTATTATTGGAGGTATGCTTTATTTGACTCAAACTAGGCCTGACATTATGAATGTTGTTTGTATTGTTTTAACATTTTAGAGTGATCCTAGAGAAAATCATGAGATTGTGGTGAAAAGGATTTTTAGATACTTGCAAGGTACATTAGAATATGATTTGTGGTACCCTAAGGATGATAAATTTACTTTATGTGCATATACAGATGTTGATTGGGCTGGAGCTATTGATGACTGGAAAAGAACTTCCAGTGGAGCTTTCTTTCTTAGAAAGAAGTTAGTTTCATGGATCAACAAGAAACAGTCATGTACTTCTTTATCTATTGCTGAAGCTGAGTATGTTGTTGCTGCTACTAACTGTACATAAGTTTTATGGATGAAACAAATGTTGAAGGATATAAAGGTGGATTGTGATGCACTGGTAGTTATTCACTATGATAACTCTGCTATTATTCATATATCAAAGAATCTGGTATTTCATTCTAAAACAAAGCACATATCTATCAAGTATAACTTTTTGAAGGAAAAGGTGGAAGCAAATGAAGTTAGACTGGTTTATGTGAACACTAAAGAGAATATTGTAGATATTTTCACTAAACCTTTTCCCAAGGAATCATTTGAGTACCTAAGAGACAAATTGGGAGTTTCTACCCCTCCGGTAGAGACTTGATTGATGCGGTTTGGCATCAGTCTGACATGCATTATCATAGATACTATTCATTCTGGAACTGATGTGGGATGCTACTACTCAGGGGGAGTAGTCATCTTTGTGATTCAGTGGTTTATGTTTTTGCTTTGATATTTTTGTCAAATTTCTAGTATTGATGTCAAAGGAGGAGAGATATTGATGTAAAAAAGACAAGTAAAGAAAAATAAAAAGTCAAAGGGGGAGAGATATGAATAAGAAAAGTAAAGGGGAGGGATATTGACATTCAAAGCTGTATGTGGGAGATTGTTGGCTATCTTCCATTGGGGGAGACTTGTTTGGCATTTATTTGTACTTAGATGTTTTTCACATCTATTGTTGCCATCAATGCTAAAGGGGGAGATTGTTGGCCATTTGGTGGAATTGATTATGTGTTGCATTGATGTTTTTTCATTGATGCCAACACTAGGTGTTTGGATGCTTTATCGACACCCTTTTGGTCTTGATAGGTTGAGTGAATTTTGGTTGTTTTGGATCCAACATGATTTGGTAGGCTCCAGTATAGTTTGGTGATGGAATTGGCTTGTTCATAACACTCATGCTCATATTCGGTCAGTTGGCTTTGGTCTGGTGATTGGATGCTATCTTGCTTGCTTAGAAGTTTAGTTTCTGGTTCCAGTGAGGGTTTCACTAGTAGAGATTTTGATGAAGATCTTTGATGAATTGCATAAGTGGTGTTGGTGCAGCTTCTAGTGGAGTTTTAGGATGTTGTTGGTGATAATGTTCGAGACTTGGTGGATAGAGACCATTGATGTAGCGTGTGGACCTATACTGGGTCTCGGTTGATCTAGGTTATGGATCGGATTTAATGTAAGGTGTGGATTGGACCTCTCGATGTGTTTTCAGGATGTCTTATGTGTTGGATATTATGTGTTTGGTCTAAGGCCAACATGGTTTGTAATTATGTAATTGGTTTATTATCTGGTGGCTGACTTAATTGTTTATGGTCGAGGGTTTGTATATATAGATGTAAGATCTCATTGTAGATCATCATGGTTATGTTAGAGGTCATGGTCAAGGAATGCAATGTACGAATAATGTAATATCTTTCAGGCAGAGGATTTGGTCGATCATTGGAGATCAAATTGGATTTATGTAAGAGGATTCAATCCTCTGGTCTTGAGCTTAATCAGAACTGTACTCGAGTATAGGAGATGCTATCTTTTGCAGTTCAACACTTCTTCGGATTGTAGTCTATATTTCTATGTAGTCACTAAGGCTCCTTTTGTGATGAGAAGTGTTCTCTAGGTTGTTGGCCTTCTTGCAAGTGCAGGCCCCTCAATTGTAATTCACATACTTACTATAGAAGTACTATCTAACTATGAGTAGGATTCCCACCGTGGTTTTTCCCTTTACCAGGTTTTCCACATATAAATCTTGGTGTCATGTGGATGGTTTTTATTTTGTGATTATTGTTTATGCTTAATTGGTTTAACTTCTATTCCGGTATTAATGTTTTGGGTTTTGGTATTAAAGTTTTAAATTTTTAATAGTTTCGATAATTTGTGACAACTGATTCACCCCCACCCTTTCAGTTGTCTTCCAATTATTTGGACTGTCTAACAACATCTCCTATGCCTGAGTACGGCTCCATTTAATCTCAATTTTGGAGGTCTTAAACCTCTTAGACAAACTGAATTTGATCACCTATGATTGACCAAAACCTTTGCATATGATTACAACTTTATTCACACACATATAATCCCGTAACCTGTAACCCATGATCTACAAAGGGATCTTATATCATATTTATACAAACCCGGGACCTAAACAATTAGGTCGGCCACCTAAAATATATTACAATAAATCTATTACATAAAGCCACAAACCAATGATAATCCAAGTCAGCCTAAGACAGAAACAACATTAACCAAATAATAAATCCAATTGTTAACGCATCAAGAGCATCCACCAACACGTTACATAAACTAGTCCATAACCTAAAATAATAGCACAAAATAGAACTAGACCTAAAACAGGTCATCATAAGCCAAATGTAACACCACCGATCAACTGGAACACGAACATGATAACCATTGGCATAAAAAAAACCTTCTAGAAGTTGCACCAACACCACTTATCGATGTTGGCATTATAACAGCCAAAGGGAGATTGTTGGCATTCCAATTACAATAGGAGATTGTTGGCATTTCAATGAGAATATTGAGAAGGTTGTTGATATAACTGATTAAGGATATTTACTATCTTAATATTATTATTTTGTCATTGATGTCAACAAATTGATTTTCTAATTCAGTATGATGTTGCCATATCTTAAGAAGTATGTTTTGAAGAGAATCAAGAAGTCGGTAAAAGACACAGAAAGAATATGATGAATAAGGGGAGGAATAAGTTATTCAATGGGCAACTATTACCAAGTTAGACAATGATGAGATCATGATGTTTTAGATTGTTTTGATATCTTACATATGTTGTTGTTTGTAAGGTTAATACTATACTATGTTACCGAGCAAAGGAACCTAGTCAGTAAACCCTAAGGTTATCGCTATCGGTTAATGAAGGCAGAATGTCTACCGAGTGAAGTTTAGTATTCACCGAGTTGCAACTGAGTATTAACAGAATGCATTGAATGAATAAAAATATTATTTAATGAAGGAAGCTGATGAGTTGGAACTGATTAAATGATTGGTATGTCGTGCATCAAGTTTGTTAAAGAATCTATGGCAAAGGAAAATCGACAAGAAGATCTACAGCTCAGATTGAACTGCAATACCCTAACACAAGTTCTAAGAAATGTATGCAAGTTCCAAGGCGGGGTAAAATGTTTTTCTGATCGAAGGATACATTGAACCTAGTCAAGTTTGAAGATCTGATGGCTATGATTGATCATGGGAAATGTGATCAAGGAGATTAAGCAGTTGGCAAATTGTTTATAAATAAGGAACTGTTGATAAACAAGGCATGCGGGCAAGTGTAAGCACAGGGGATGCTACACAGTATTTACCGAGCACTGAAGCTTGAAGACCTGTTTGAGAAATAGAGTATAGTGTCCAGCAGAGGGACAAGATAAGTCCTATGACTAGATTGTATTGAGAAAATAAGAATTTGCTTTAGCATTTTAGATGTGAAGTTGCAGATAGATTTTTATTATTGTTATTTTGTAAAGTGACAGAAAATCTCTTAACCGAGTGGACTTAACAGTCTTATTTGTAAATCCTCTAGCAAGGTGACATTCTGATTGAGTGTTTGAAATCCTTTGACAAGGTCACTTCTAACAAAGTGAAGATCCTAACAGATCTGAGGGAAATCCCTTAACCGGGTCACATCTAGCAATGTGTTTTTAATCTTTAACAGGATTTGCTTTTAACCGAGCATACTCTAGAAGAGTATATTTCTTAGTGGGTCCGAAATCCCACAGTGGTTTTTCCCTATTTGGGTTTCAACGTTAAATCTAGTTTTATATGTTTTATGATCTTATCTGTTTATGAGTTTGCATGCTTTACAGTTTTTCTGATAAGGTTACCGAGGTTGAATCTGTTGTTTTTATGGAAGATTAAGTTTGTATGATTCACCCCCCCCTCTCATCTTATTTTCTTGGCATCTGCACTAAACATTTAGTATCAGAACTATCAATCGAATCCATCAAAAGATCTTCAACAAAGCTCTATCGTTAAAACCCTTACCGGTAACCAAAAGGCTTACTAGAACATATGATAGCTTCTAGATCACCAAATCCCGAACCAATTGAATGTGACACGCACATGAATAACATGAATAACCGAACCAAACCAATTCCACCAAACATAACATACCAGAGAATATTGGAGATAGTCTCCAGATCAACATCACAATCCAACCACTCTACCGAAACCCGGTAGACAACCAAACAAGATAGTGTTGACATCAATGCAACACATAATCAATTCCTCCGAATTGCCAACATCTGGTATCTGTGAACTCTCTCGAATCGATGTTCTAAGGGATCACCATCCTGCTAGCTCAGCACTCCAAGTTAGCTCTCCTTAAATCTCTCCAAAAGACAAATGGCAAATGAAGTCAAAATGGGCCCAAGGTGAATTATAAAATTACCTTTTTGATTTATTGGAAGGGTAATTAATTTTTATAAAAGGAGAGTGGTAAGTTTATTTTTTCAAAAATAAAATTATTAAGGGGCTTTTTAACCAAATCTTTTCAGAATTTTATCGTGAGATTCATCGCTCAACCCAAATTTTTCCAACATTTCACAATCAATCTCCTGAGGGGGCATGCAATTGGCATTTCATCACCGACAAGGGCAATATCGAGAGTTGATTTTCTTTGAAACAATGTTGTTCCAACAATATTTCAAAGAGGGGCAAAATGTATACACTCAAAATTGGCTATGAATAATTAAATAAATATTTATTATTTATTTAATGTTAATTTCCTCTATTAAATAATTAAATTGACAAGTTTAATTATTTAATTAATCTTAATGTATATTCTTCTATTAAATAATGGATATGAAAAGATTAATTTATTTAATTCACTTTGATGCTTATTCTTCTATTAATTAATTAAATTGAAACATTGTATTAATTAATTTATTACCCTTTTTCTTCTAAACTAATTCCATTAAATATCTAATATTTAATCATCCCCTATCCAATTCTTCTATAGTCTCATCAATTAAATAATTTCTTAATTATTCAATCTCTAAATCCAACTCATCTCATTTCCACATCACTTCATCTTTTGCCAACTCATCAGTTATGTGGTTAAAGATATTAATATTTTTTAATAGTAATTGATCACTTATCTTCAACTTCTGATTCATAAATAAAAGAATGTGTATGTACACACATTTCTCAACCAATCCTATATTTTATCCAACCTTCCTAAATCTTGGGAGGGAGTTGAGTCCACTTGTCCTCATATCCCTAAATCTTCTCCAACTATCCTATATTCCCTCAAGTCTTCAACACTAGTCAAGGTGAGCCTTCCGACACTTGGCTTCTCCTCCCACCTTTTCCTCCATTTTGCAGGTGTAGGGGGAACATTTTCCTCCTTTTTCTCTCACATTCCAACCAATATGTTTATAGCTATCCAATCTACATGATTCAATCTCAATCGTTGATCTCTTCCACATGGGATTTTTGCTCATAAAAAATCTATAAAAAGGAATTTCCTAATTATTTTTAGAGCTAATATTCATCTAATAGATATCTTGCATCTCTAAGTTTTAGCATTTTGAGTATTTGAGCATTTTAGAAGTCTTTTAGCATTATCATGTTATTATCTTGCATCATAGCTTAAATCATTTTAGCATAATCATATCCAACTATTAGTCATCTGTCCATTCCACACTTGCCATCTTGGAAGCCACACAATGCATGTCTAAGAACAATTATCTGCAACCAAGAACAATGGGGATAGGACACAATGAGACAAGAGGGTAAAGTAATAATTTTTATGTTTTTCGTGTTTTGTTCCTTTACTTTGTTTCATTGGTTGATATTTGGAGTTTTCCTGTAGTTTTCACTATGCATATTTGTTGAAAAACTAACAAGTTGCAGGAATATTCTGAAGTGAAAATCCAGGTTGATACACATTCAACATAGAAACTAAAATTAAATTTCTTCTAAACCCAAGACGTGCAAAAGACCTGAAAGAGATTTTATTCTCTTATCACTAAAACTCAACTAAATCTTACTCTTTCCAACAATAGGATATGAAGAACTATGACCGAGGTAGATTTGTCCCCCATTATACTTCTCATATGTGGAAAATCACTCCTTATGAGGAGTCATGTGGTACGAGCATCCTCAATCAATTAACCAATTTTCTTTAGTCATAACATGAATAGAAGAAATCACCTGAGTTTGATGATTTATGATTTTGAGGATTTCTTTGGAGAGGAATCAAATTGTTTCTTTGAATTCCTGCATTCCTTCTTAACATGCTCTCTCTTATCCCAATTCCAACACTTCACTCTATTCGTTTTACCAGGAGTTTTAAATCAACCCTTAGACATTTCCTTAGGGCCATTCTTATCTCCTTTAGACCCTCTTTCTTTAGGCATTCCCCTGACATTAAGATCATCATCCAAACTATCCATAGCTTTTCTCCTCATTTTTGTGCCAAAAAAGCTCCAACAAAGTGAATCCATCTTTGGGTCTTCGAGGTTAGTAGTGATAGCAAGAATGATATTTTTATATGAATCAGGTGAAGAACAAAGAAGCATAATGCATTTATCCTCTTCTTCAACTAAAACATTAGTAGAGGCTAGTTGACTTAAAATTAAATTAAATGAATTTAAATGTTCAACTATTATATCACCTTCCTTCATCTTAAGACAAAATAATTTCTAAAAAAAATTGCAAGACTTTTGGCTTGGTAGATCTCACTGTTTCGATTCCATAAAGCATATGTCGACTTCTCTTTTTACACATTTAAGAGAAAAAATTTTAAAAGACACAATCTAAAAGTACCCCATGCCTTTTTATCCACACTCTCCTAGTCTTCATAATTTTTTTTATCTAGCTTCTCTTTATTTGTTACAACCACCCATTGATGTCATTCTTCAAGGAGATCTTCCATTTTCTATTGGTATTTGATTGAAGATTGCATTGATGAACTATTGTGTTGTCATTGATGTCAATTGTAACCAGTAATGATGTTGTTATGCAACTGGTAGTTGAGCAAGCGATGGAAACCACTATTACTTTAGAAGCAGTGAGATCAACCGGTAACCCTAACCGATGGAGCTTTGTGAACCTGTTGTATTGATTTATGATCAAATGGTGATCGGTAATGATTATGCCACGTATGCACATTGTATGTGATAAGTTTCAAATAGTTTTTGGTATGTATAGATAACTATTTTATTTTGGGAATGAGCGAGTGCATTACATTAAGAGGAAACTACATGATGAGTTACAGGAATCGATGAAGCGGTGATCAAGGAGCGGTTGAGGTTGTCTTGTATAATGTGCTATGATTGCTATGTAATCTAATAGTCATACTTGAATCAATTTGTTTGTAATCTCTATGAGATCTTAGGTTTGTGATGTGTTATCGACCTATTGTTTTTCTTATAAGGTCGATGAGTTGTTTTTTGTAGTGTTGGAAATTTTGGTTAAGTGTCAATGTGATTGATTGCCGAACCAGAAGGAGTATCTGCAGTATGTGTTGAAGAGGGGAAAATATATTTGAAGGTCAAATGATCAAAACATAATGAAATAAACATGCAGAATGCTAAAATATCATTAAAAGACCATTTCACCTTGCTATTTTACCTTCTCCTTCGGATTGAGCTTGATGAAGTGAAGGCACCCCTTGATAATGCTCCACTTGATGTGCTCCTTTGATTGCTGGATGTGGATGGCTCTCCAATGTTGTGTACAAATGGAACGGATTTGAAAAATGATAAGAATGAGATGATCAAGTTGCCAAGATGATTTCCTAGGCTCAAAAGGGTAGCATAAACTTACTTGATTTCAAGATGATTTGAATGAAGGGATGAAACCCTATTTTATAGGAAGAGGAGAGGAAAACAGATGGCTAGGATGAATTTGAGATGAAGGGCTAAGATTTACTTGTGAGCTCACACAAGGTCCAAGAGAGGGTGTGGAGACCAAGAAATATGCCTTAAAGGCATTTCATATCTCCACACTCCACAAGATGCATTGGAGGAATTAAAAATTCTCCAAAAAAGGATATCATGGGGATTGGAGGAATAAAAATGAATTAAAAATTCCTTGGGAGAGGGGATACCTAGAGGAATGTGTGATTTCAAAAAACTTACATTCACCTAGGAAAAGAACATTTAAAGCTAGTGGCTGGATGAAGAGGACAAAGAGTTAACTTTGTAGCTAATCATGCTAATAAGCCATTAACGACTCATTAGGAGGGGGATTAGAGGAAATGTTAGGTGGGATTAATATTTGTAGGAGAATTTGACTAGGAGAGAGAATGAGTGGAGGGAATAAAAAATTAGAAGAATAATGTTAAGTGAGATTAGGGAGTTTCTAGAAGAATGAATTAAGAAGATGATTTGTAGGAATCATGTAGGTTAACTAATTAATTGAAATTAATTAGCTAAGAGGAAGATTTGTGAGGATTTGATTTTTTTAGAAGAATAAAGAAAGGGATTGATTTATTAAATAAATCAATCATATGTTATAGTGACAATATTAATTATATTTAATTAATATTGAGAGGAATTTGAATTAACATAATTAATTAACTAATTAATTATGCGAGGAATTAAAAATAATTAAAATAATTATTTTTAAGTGTCTACATTTTGCCCCTCTTTGAAGCAAGGTGTGATGACACATTGATTCAAAGAATAATCTTGTTTTGATGCTGATATTGATTTGATAGGATGCCTCGACTCTTGATTGATAGATTATGGTATGGTGATGCCCCCTCGGGAGATCAATTGAGGTATTTGATCTTCGGAGTTTTGTGAGATTGATTTCGCGATAGAAATAATTTGATTCGATTGATAAGATCTAGATTCAGTCTGGTTTCAGGAAGGATTCATCCTGTATAAGACAAACATGATCAAAGCATTTGGTTTCAAGAAGGATTCATCCTGTATAAGACAAACATGATCAAAGCGTCTGGTTTCAGGAAGGATTCATCCTGTATAAGACATGATTGATCACAACGTCTAGTTTTAGGAAGGATTCATCTTGTATAAGACACGATTGATCACAACGTCTGGTTTTAGGAAGGATTCATCCTGTATAAGACATGATCGATCACAATGTTTGGTTTCAGGAAGGATTCATCCTGTGTAAGACATGATCAGAGCGTCTGGTTTCAGGAAGGATACATATTGTATAAGACATGATTGATCACAACGTCTGGTTTCAAGAAGGATTCATCCTATATAAGACATGATCAATCACAACGTCTGGTTTCAGGAAGGATTCATCCTATATAAGACATGATCAAAGCGTCTGGTTTTAGGAAGGATACATCCTGTATAAGACATGATCGATCACAATGTCTGGTTTCAGGAAGGATTCATCCTATATAAGACATGATCGATCACAACGTCTGGTTTCAGGAAGGATTCATCCTGTATAAGACATGATCAAAGTGTCTAGTTTCAGGAAGGATACATCCTGTATAAGACATGATCGATCAAAACGTCTGGTTTCAGGAAGGATTCATCCTGTATAAGACATGATCGATCACAATGTCTGGTTTCAGGAAGGATTTATCCTATATAAGACATGATCAGAGCATCTAGTTTTTGGAAGGATACATCCTGTATAAGACATGAATCAGAATCCGAATTGATTATGTGAGGAAAAATAGAGGAAGAAAAATTAGGGTGGAATGGATAAGTGAGGAAGATATATGAAGTAGTCATGAGGTATTTGGAAAGAAGAATAAGAGATACGAGACCACGGAGGAAATGGGGGCAATTGAGAACTCCATGGGATTATTGAGTTTAGGATTTGATGGAATGATGGTGAGATTTTGTGCACAACAAATGTGGAGAGCCAACCTAGTTTGATGTTGCCTTGAGTGACTTGCACCACTGATTATAGAAATCAGGATGCCATGAGAAACGCAGGGCGTGGACTGACTCTGTAGACAAACGGGAATTTCTTGCACACAACAATGCAAGTGTTAAGAAACACTATTACAGAGTTGTGGGTTCGTGCAAGGAAACCCTTAAACACACTGATACCTCTTGTACATGAGAAGGTAAGTGTTGATAAACACTAGTACCAGGTCACCGATTTATACAAGAAGGATACAAAACATGCCATACTATGAAATATGCCCCAGTATGCACCTATCATAACGTACCTGGATATGGAAGAACCCAAGTAGTCGTAAATAGTGGCAGTCATAGGGCAAAAGATGCAAGCCTATATGAAAAGATCTAACAAAATCTAACAAGTTTCTTCCTTGCGACCACATGATACCTCTTGCCAAGAGTAGAACTAGGATGGAATTGGGATTGTTTCTCAAGACTTCTTGAAGCTTACACACAGAGGCATAAAATCTCAGTTTCAATGGGACATTCCTTGTTCATGACTCAGGCGAAGACTTCATCATCATACGCATGTTTTATTGGGAGGTGGAAAAGAAGGAATTTTGCACATGGGTGGGCTGGATGGTAGATGATTTGTAGTATCGACATGATAGACAATGGATTCGATTATTTACCTTGGCGTCTGCATAGAGGTTTTCACCAAGGTACTTGTCCATAGCGCCACCAAGTGGTTTTCACTAATGGATGAATTGTTTTTTCTTTCTTTTTCTGATTTTTTAATTTTTTTGTGTCATAAGGTGCCTATTTGCCAGGTTTTCACCAAAGTGATGATTTTTTTAGGATCTTTTTCTCATTTAAAAAAAAAAAATTTCTTGATTTTTTTTTTTTTTGACAATTTAAGACTTTCTGAGGACTAAGCATAAAATCTTTTGAGGTGCATGATATTCATTGGATCATCCAAAGGATCACCTTCAAGAGTAGCCAACTGATAAGCTCTTGATCCATATTTTGCTGTGATTACATATGGTCCAAGCCAATTAGGTTCAAACTTGCCTTTCTTTTCTCTTTCTTGTAGATTTTTCTGATTCTCCATGAGGACAAGATCACCAACTTGGAATTCTTGGAATCTGACTTTTTTATGATAACTCATGCACATACAGTTTTGATATACCCGAAGATGATTCAAGGCCTTAAGGTGCCTTTCATCTAACAATTATAGCTCTTGTAAGAAGGCAATTCTGTATTCTTCCTCTAGTATGATGTTTTGCAACGATACCCTTAGAGAGGGGATCTTGATCTCAATGGGAAGGATGGCTTCAGAACCAAATACTAGGGAATAAGGAGTGGCACCTGTGGGGGCGTGGATGGAGGTGCTATCTAAACAAGATTATTCTTCACACCTCACTTCAAAGAGGGGCAAAATGTAGACACACCTCGCTTCATAGAGGGGCAAAATGTGGGATTTAAGGGATTGACTATAATGTGGGATTTAGATAGCACTAAGCCTATTAAAGCTTAGGGTATTGCTTCTAACAGGGCATTATAGTCAATCCCTTAACCGGGTGGTCCCTACTAGGATATGTTCCTAACAAGATATTTTGTAAAGCTTTAACAGGGTTGGATCCTAACAGGGTGAACTTCAGAAGAGTTCAAAATACTTGTGGGTATTCATCCACACCATATTTTTTCCCATTTGGGTTTCCACGTCAGAAATCATTGTGTCAAGTGGTGAATGGTTTTTGTGGTTATGTTTTGATATGGTTAATTTTCTTAACTATTAAATCCACTTAGTTATGTTAAGATGACCAAAAGAAATTTGAAATGTGATTTTACTATTGTTAGTAAAGTGTTTTGATGTTTTGGTTAAATGGTTTGGGAGTTTCAAATCTATTATACTATTATTTTGATATGCTAGTCAACCGGTAAACTGTCAGTGCTATTGCAGTTTATTACTCAATGTTTGAACCAGTTTGTTCAGTGATTGACTTGTGAGATTGTTTTGGAGTTTGGTGAAAGTTATGTTAGTTTTCCATCTACTGATTCCCCCCCAGTAGTTATCTAGATCCTTATTGAATCATATCATCAATTGGTATCAGAGAATTTCAAGTCCTCTAGTGTCTAAGCCTAACAACTTGAGGTAAAGATCTAGAAGAACATGATGAGGAAAGAAGGTCCGAAGTTTAATAGGGAAAAATACAGAATATGGAGTCATAGGATGAAAATCTATATCAAGAGTCTAGGAAGTCAATACTAGGAACATATTGTTACACAATATACTGCACCTAGTGGGACTCTGTTTGATGATCAAAAGAAACAACAACAAGAGAATAATCAAGCATTGGAGGTCATTATCAGTTCTTTGTCTGATTCAGAGTATGTTAATGTCCATGGTCTGGAGTTTGCTTATGATGTGTGGAAGAAACTTGAGGAGATCTATAGCGGTGATGGGCATGTGAAGATTGCCAAAGAAGAGAGTCTGAGAGGTAAATTTGATGACATGCAGATGGCTGAAGGTGAGAATATTCAACATTATGGTTAGAGGATCAAGGAGATAGTCAGTGAGATCAAGAGTGCAAGTGGTAAAGTGGAGGATGCCATAGTGGTTAGTAAGGTGTTAAGAACCCTTCTACCGGTCTACGCTATCTGAGTTGTAGCCATTTAGGAGCTAAAGTTTATTGATAAAACAAAGGTAACTCTTGACCCCATCATTGGTAAACTTAATGAATTTGAATTAAATGGTTATGATGGTAGTGCTCAGAAATCTGAATCTGCATTTAGAGCTTCAGTTTCTAACCCACCTGTGAGGAAAATCAAAGAAGCCAGTCACAATTATGAGTCTAGATCCAACAGAGAAGTTGATGATGAAGACAGTCTAATTGATCTTGAAGTATTGTTGGCCAAGCGGTTACCCAGAGTTACCGGTAAGTACATAAGTAAATTACCTTTGAAGTGTTTTTCATGTAATCGGATTGGGCATATTGGTGCTAACTGTCCTAATGGAGACAATGAGCATAAACACGAGAACTACAAGAAGTACAAAGGAAAAGGCAAAAGAGATTGCCTCATTGTAGTTGATGGTCGTATCATAGATGAGGAATTTGAGGGAGATGTTAATGAAAACATTGTCTTTGTTTCCATTAAAGAGGAGACATCTGAGCAGAAGGCATTACTTTCTTGCATGGATAGTTCTGATGGTTGGATCATAGATAGTGGTTGTTCACACCACATAATCGGTGACCAGAGTAAATTTCTTACTTTGAAGGAATTTGATGGAGGAGTTGTGAGATTTGGCAATGTCTCACCCTGCATGGTAAAAGGAAAGGGAACCATTTCTCTTAATGGAAAGAGCAATACAAACGATTTCTACTAGGTTGAAGGCTTAAAACACAATCTTTTGAGTGTAGGTCAACTCAATGACAAAGGTTATCCATTGGAATTTAAGAATAGATTGTGCAAAATCTATGGGAGCAAAGGTGAACTGATTGCAACTGGAAAGAAAACAAAAGGTAACTTGTTTCACCTAAATCCTAAAGTCAAAAATAGTTTAATTTCTAAAGTAGATGATAGTTGGATTTGGCATCAAATATTTTGTCATATAAATTTTGATAACATTGTCAAACTTAGTAAGTCCAAGCTAGTAAGAGGTTTGCCTCAGTTGGACAAACTGGTGAATTCTCTATGTAAGGAATGTTAGTTAGGGAAGATGACATCCTCAACTTTTAAGAGAAAATCTTTCTTAGCAAAATATTTGTTAGATTTGGTTCATACAAACCTCTGTGGACCAATAAGGACTAAAAGTATTCAAGGTGATAGATATTTTATGATCTTCACGGATGATTACTCGAGAATGATGTGAAGGAAAAAACAAAATCCTTTAGCAAGTTTAAGGCATTCAGGGCCTTAGCTGAAAAAGGAAAGTGGTAAGAAGATAAAGTGTCTGAGGACTGATCAAGGAGGTGAATTTACTTTTGAGGAATTCACTAGATATTGTGAAGACAATGGATTTAAGAGGCATCTTTCTGCACCTAGGACACCACAACAAAATGGTATTGTAGAGAGGGACAACTGGTTAGTTGTTGAAGCTGCTAGAATGATGCTAATACAAGGAGGTGTAGCAAAAAAATTATGGAGAGAATCTGTTAGTACAATTGTATACACTATGAACCAGATATTGGTAAAGAGAGGTAAGGATAAAACTCCTTATGAATACTGGTATGTTAGATCACCTAATATCAGTTATTTTAAAATTTTTGGTAGTAAATGTTTTATCAAGAGAGGTGACTATGTTGGTAAGTTTTATGCTAAGAGTGATGAAGCCATATTTCTTGGTTACTCCACCAAGAGTAAAGCCTACAAGTGTCACAACAAACGGACAAACATAATCATTGAAAGTGTTGATGTTTGAGTGGATGAGTGTCCTGAAGGCTCAGGAGAAACTAGTAAGGAGAAGAAGGAAGATGAACCTTACATTCTAATTTTGGAACCAAAACCCGTGAAGCCAGAAGTTGGTGAAGTGAATGTTGTAGTACCAGTTCAACTAGAATAGGTTGATTCTGTAGAAGATGATGATAATGAGGAAGAAAAACCTGAAGATAATGATCATGTCATTCCAAGGTATGGGAGACTCAATCATAATCCTCACCAGATTATTGGAGATAAAGATGTTGGAGTGTTAATCAGAAGAAGAATTAGAGAGAATTCTTGCATGATCTCCACTATTGAGCCTAGAACTGCTAAGGAAGCCTTTGGAGATGATCACTGGATCAAAGCTATGGAAGAGGAGCTTGACCAGATTGAGAAGAACAATACATGGACCCTAGTACCCAGATTGGTGAATAAATTTTTGAAGTTAGCATTTCTAAATGAAATACTGGAAGAGGAAGTATATATTGAACATCCATATGGTTATGCTTTGACAGACGCAAAGGATATGGTGTGTAAACTACACAAGGTTTTATACGGTTTGAAGTAAGAACCAAGAGCATGGTATGAAAGACTACATTCACACCTGATGAAGATAGTGATGCTCTGCAAAATGGACAAGGTTAGTAAATGACAAACAACACAAGACACAAGAAATCGTTAGTGTTAGTCAATCAAAAACTAATCTAAACAGGCATATCAAAAGAGATACTAAAATCATACTAATATATCTAACAAATGAAACAAAGATAATAAGGCATCTCCAAATGCCTCTTAGCATGCTCTTAGCTCCTTCTCCCTTGTTCCTCTCCTCTCCAAGTTCCAAAATAGTGTAGCTCTCAACAACTTTTTGCACTATGGATGCTTATGAAGGATTGAGATTTTAGTATTTTGCTCTAAATGTAAAATGAAAAGCTAAAATACTAGATGCTATAAAAATGATTGATTTTAAGCAAAATAACAAGATTTTAGTTTGCTATGCTAAATGCTCTCTAAAATGCCTATAGGTTAAATGCATACAAGTTTTCAGGATTTGGATTATGAAGAAATGGGCTCTATTTATAGGGAAAATGGAGCAATGGATGGTTGAGATTGAGCAATCTCAACAAGGGTCAGGATTGAATGATTTCAAATCCATGTGAGGGCTTTCAACCCAATCCCAGGATGACAAGTGTCAATGTGAGATAGGTTGAGAGGGGAGGGAATAAGCATTAAATGCTTGATATGACCTTGGGAGTTAAAGTCAAGGTTAGTTGAATGAATAAACTCTTTATTCAAAGAATAAAGCTTTTATCCAATGGATAAACTCTTGTGCAAATGTAAAAAGGGATAAACATGGTCAAAGCAATAAATGTTTGGGGAGACATGTTTGAAATAACCATAAATGGTTATGTAAGAGCCATAAATGGTCATGTAAGAGCCATTAGTGGTCTTGGAAGACTTTGGGGGTTAATTTGTGGAACACACAAAGCATTAAATGCTTTTCAAAGACTTTTGAAGTCTTTGAGAAGTGAATTCATTTTGCTTAGGAATGTGACAATAATTAGGGGATGGATTAAGCTAATTAGGAAGGGTTTAGAAGAATCTAGAAGGGGATTTTGGAATGCAATTGGATTTGGTGGGTGAGGGAAAATAGGATTTTATTAAAATAAAAATTCATTTATTTCAATAAATGTGTGCAAGTTGCATTTGTAGGAAAATGCAAGTGGGGGGGAATAATGATTTAAATAAATGTTTTTATTTAATTTACTTAAAAGAGGAAAAGGGGATTTTAATTAAATAAATAGATTTTATTCATTTAATTGATTGTGAATTTGGTTTAATGAATGAATTAAAATAAATTGAATAATTTATTTAATTAATAGGAGAATGTTTGGAGATGAATTAATTAAATATTTATTTAATTAACTGATGGCTAGTGGATTTTTAATCAAATAAATAGCGAATATTTATTTAATTAAGCTGGACAGATTTGTGTGACTATAGATAGGTTTTCAGAGAACCAGTGAAGACATCAATATATATCTCAAGACTGAAAGAGATAAGATACCGGTTAGTGAAATGTTTGTAGATGATATCATTTTTGGAGGAAATGACCACATGAGTGATGACTTTGCAAATGAGATGAAAAGTAAAATTGAGATGTCTCTGGTAGGAGAGATAAAAGTCTTCATAGGTTTGCAATTCAACAGATGAAGAGTGGTATTTTTATAGCACAGGCAAAATATGTGAAAGAGCTATTGAAGACATTTGGAATGAGTGACTGTAAACTAGTTGGTACACCAATTGTTATAGGTTGTAAAATGTCTAAGGAGGATGACATCGCATTGGTTGATGAAAAAGAGTATGTTGGCATTTTTGATGACTATGTAGTGATTGTCATTGATGGACACACACTTTCTTTGGGATCACTTTTTGTATCTATGAGTTATGCTCAACCGGTATTTGTTCCAAACCGGTATTATGTATTGTAGTCTTTAGACTATCGGTGTTTTGCATAAAGTGTTTACCAATCTCAAGCAGTATGAAGACCTCAAGCGGTTTGAGGATCTCAAGAGGAATGAAGGAACTAAAGCGATAGTTATCATTTTTCCAGTCTTCATTTTTGACAACCGGTAATCAGTTTAATGTTTGAACTAGTATTACTCTGTGATAAGTTACCAACCGGTAATACTCTGTGATGAGTTACCAACCGGTATTTTTGTGATGAGTTGCCATCCACTGACACTTTGATGGTGATTTTGTGCCATGTTACCAAATGTGTCTTGATGCACTAAACTTAGGAACTTGCAATGTAATCCTATTGGACCGACATGAAATCAGATTCCTTTTTAAGGACATCATGTCTAGGGTTTTAGTATAGAGAAGAGGTTAGGGTTTTTGGTGGTTGATGTGTTTTTGTTTGTGCGATCTTAGAAGAGAAGATTAAATATGTGCGTAGTAACAGAGTATGGATTTACTGAAGACTGAAGTAATGCTGAAATACATTAGCAATGAGCTATCATGGATCTAACCAAGCAGACTGTGCTATTTGCTAGACCACTCACTTTTTGATTACTCGCATCTTCGACAAGTCTGAAACCCTTAACCAGGTAGGCTTGGCAAAGCCTTTGTAAATCCTCTAACAAGGTGGTTTACAACTGTGGATCTGAAATCCTCTCACAAGGTAGTCTTTAATCGGACTTATCTCTTAACATAGATTGAGATTCCTAACAGGATCTTTTTTGGTGAAGAACATTGTATGACCTTAACCAGTTTGGTTACTATTCTGCAGATAGTTACTTGTGAGTTTCATCTCACCGTGGTTTTTCCCATTTGGGTTTCCACATCAAAATCTCTTGTGTTATGGTGATTGTGCTTTTGTGGGTGACTGCCTTATTTGTTGTTTGGTTTGTGTTTGTGTTAACCGGTTTGTTAGCAAATTTGTTTTACTGGTTTATTGCTAATCTGTTTAAGTGTTTCAGTTTAGTAATTTTTGGTATACTAATTCACCCCCCCTCTTAGTATTCATCAATTGGTATCAGAGCCAACCTTTCTACAAGTTTAACCACTTGGAAAGAGATATGGGGGAATACACTATGAGGGAACTTACTCATCGGTTCACTTAGACTGAGAAAGCCTATGATGAACTCAAAGTCAAATATAAGGCCTCTCTAGCAAAAAGAAGAGAGCATGCTGAGAAATTGATGGAGCTAACTGAAAATAGTTCCTTTGATGAAGTGGATATGGAAGCCCTAGTTGAAGAAGTGGAAAAACTAAATGAGTCTAATGCCAATCTAAGAAGGGAACTTGAAGGACTGACTATCAGGATGTGTCAAGAGCTTGAGAACTGGAGAAAAGCTGAAGATCTGGTAAAAGACAAAGATCATGAGATCTCTAAGCTGAAGCAAGAAATCAGTGCACTTATTGATCACCTCCAAGAGAGTAAAGTGGAAAAAGAAGAAATGCAAGGTGAACTAAACTTGGCTATTTCTGAGAATGCAACTCTAAAGGAATCCAATGCTCCTATTACCAAGGAACTCACTGAATCAAAGGAGATACTTGCCAAATTCAATCAAAGTGCTACTAAGTTAGAACAAAAGCTTGAATCAACAAAACCGATAAAGAATACCACTGGACTTGGTTTTTCTGGTTATGAGGAAGGTGAGACCTCTGGAGCAAAAGATGTAGCATCAAAGAAGCAATTGACATCAAAGGATAAAGGTAAGAAAAAGTTCAAACCTGTTTGCTTCAATTGTCTCAAGGAAGGACATACTACTAATATATGTAGAAATAAGGCTTACAATAACTTTCCTTACTTTCTAAACAATAAGCCTAGATCCAATAGATTCAATGGAAATTGTTATGCATGCAACAAGTTTGGGCATAGAGCATTTGAATGCAAGTCTGTCATGCACAACACTGGAAGGTATCCTCAAAGGAGTCAAGGAGTTTTTTCTGAACCCTCTGGGAACCAGGATCCAAACCGATTTAATACCTATAATCATCAGTCAGGAAGTGGTGGCTATCAAGCGGCAACCAGATGGAGAGCAACCTGTGTGATTTGTCATGGTAGTGGTCACACTACTACAACATGCAAAAGGAAGAATGGAAACATGAATAATGGACCTTGGAGAGCAACTGGAATGGTTTGCTATCATTGCAACAAACCGGGTCATACAACAAGATTCTGTAGGATGAGAAAGAATATATCAGATGATATACCGGTCACTCTGGAAGGAAAGATTGATGTTGAGACTGTTCAAGCAGATATGAAGAAAACCTAGAAGAAGAAACCTGAAGAAGTATCACAAGAACCAGTTTCTGCACCTAGTGTGGAAATCTCTGAACCGAAAAACTAAGCTATAAAAAAGCTCAAGGGGAACAAATCGGTGAAATGTTTCAAACCCCCAGTTTACACCAGTAAAAGACCTTAACCGGTGTGTGATACCTGTCAATTGGTAGAAGACCAGAAATGGTAAAAGGAAAATTAGGGTTTACACCCTAATGGTGGAGCATTTATTATGGTAGGTGAAGAATGCATTTAAAAGGGATTTTCAAGTCTTTTTTCACTTATCAGTTTGCGAGCGAAGAAGTTTTCAAGTGCAGAGTGACAAAAGGTGACTTGTCTTGCGATTTAGAGAGATTTCAAAACTTTGAAGAAAAATCTGAAGATAATATCAATCGGTCAAGTGAAGAACACAAAGCGGTAATCTAGCAATTGAAGTAGTGTGTGGCGAAGAAAAATTTGCAAGCCCTAAATCTCGACTTGCGAAGGTATTTTTTGAGTTTTTCTATTTATCATGGCTTTTGCATCGCACTCTAGTTCTAGTGCACCCGTTGATTTAGTAGATTTCATCCAACGGAAGGCAAAATATAATGCCCTATCCCAAATACCCACTGGTGTTACAGTTGAGGAAGGTATTTCAAATTATATTGATTACAAAATTGAAGACCTAGGATCTCTAATGATCCATTCTCTGTTAAGTTTATTCTGCGGGAAGGACAAGAAGATCAAACCGGAATACAACATCTTGGAAAAGAAGAAGCTTCACAATGTGGTCTATTTCCTTGAAGAATTTACAGATGATCACATCCGCATCATTCTAAGCAGAGTGCACGGTGACAAAATGTATTTAGAGCAGATACATGACATCACACTGGAAGCAATTCACGTTGTCACCAATTTCTGTAACATTGGAGAAGTGCTAGCCCTAAGGAAGGTCATTAAGACCGAAATGACCAAGCTCACCGATTCTGTGAGTGACCAACGAGGAATGACTGTTAATACCATCAAGGATGATCTGGACAAGTATGCCTGCATGGTGATAGGTTACCAGATGTTCTATGCTAGCAGGATCAACTCTGTCTCTGCTGCAGCGGTAAATGCTGCCTACAAGATGATCAAAGAAGATGCCTCATTTGATTTATGCACCTATATGCAAAGGCATCTTCTGGTGAACCTGAAGTCAATTAAATAGGAAAATGCCTTAAAATTTAAATTTGGACAACTGCTGGTAGGATTGTTTTTCTACTTTCAAGGCTATTTCCCAGGAGTCGGTGATATACAATAGTCAGCCGACCAACTGGTTACCAAGCAAATTAGAGAAAGTCTTCAAGCGGTAGGAACTAGTTATCCTGAAGTCTTGAACAAATACTTTGATGAGTTCAGACGCAAGATGAGCCAAAGGGTGAGAATATATGGTGATATTGTCAAGAAGTATGAAGAGGACATTTGCTTCACCATCAGATTAGATGAGTGCATAATGGAGGTGGCTGAGCCCAGAAAAGAAGAAGTGGAGCCTATGGGATATGAGGTGATGTATGACATGCTAGAGGGGTATGCTTCTACCCTACTTGCCTCACCGCTTGATCCTAAGAAAAAGAGAACCGACACCTATCTGGAAAGGGTTACACCGGTTGAATAACCTCCAGTAAAGAAGGGAAAGGTAGTGCCATCTGTATCGGCACCAGTTACTTCAGCAAGTCCTAAAGTGACCAAGCGGTCACCGATAAAGAAGAAACCAAAAGTTGCACCCACCAAGGTATTTGAGAGGAAGTGGAAGACAAAAGGCAACACACTGGACTCAGAGGACACAAAATCTGAAGAACAACCTAAGAAGACTAGGCAAAAAAGGAAGAAGACAAAGGCAACCAGCAATGAACCGACATCATCAACACCGGTAAATGTTGACATTTCCTCTTACAAACCTTTGACACATTGTCAAATAACTATTAAGAATATTAGGAGAAAAGTGTTGAGTGATTTAGTAGATTATTTTGATGATTTCAATGACAATGAGAAAGAGGAAGTCGAATAGGAAATCATTCAATATTTATGTATTAATGACCGGTCACCATCAAAAATTAAATCTGTGACACTGGATTCCTTATACAATTCTTTAGACAACAAATGGCACATTGCCATAGAAAAGGAACAGGAAATAAGAGAGGAAATATTTGCATAGTATTTTCCTGGTGTATCTAATTCAAAAATTTATGAAGTTATGGAAAAATATAAAGGCCTCTTCTTCATGAGAAGAAGGAGACTCTTGTTGCTAGAAGGGAAAGTCGTTGAAGTGGTAAAAGATACCCACTCTCATGCCAAATTAGATCTAACATTACACCAAGTATCAAAAGTCAACAAGAAGGCTGAACAAGAATCAGAAACTGGAAAACCAGATGTGGTGTATAATAGTGAAGGAGAATAGGTCACTGAACAAATGGACCCTATTGATGTTCATGCCTTGGATGGTGAAAATGTCACTCTGGATGCACCAAAGGAAAAAGCTGATAAAGAGAGAATGGACAAGGAGAAACAGGACAAAGAAAAGGCTGACAAAGAGCAAGAAAAGAATGAGAAAAAGAAACAAGAGGAAGAAAAGAGGAAAGAGGAAGAGAAGAGGAAATAAGCAGAAGAGGAGAAAAAGAGCAAAGAGGAAGAGGAGAAGAGAAAAGAAGATGAAAATAAACAGGAAGAGGAAAAGAGAAAGGAAGAGGAAAAGAGAAAAGAAGAGGAGAAGAGGAAGGAGGAAGAGGAGAAGAAGAAAAAGAAAGAGGAGAAGAAGAAAAAGAAAGAGGAGAAGAAGAAAGAAGAAGAGGAGAAGAAGAAAGAAGAAGAGAAGCGGAAAGAAGGAGAGAGAAAGAAGGAAGAAGAGAAAAGAAAGGAAGAAGCAGAGGAGAAAAAGAAGGCAGAAGAAGAAAAGCAACGAACCAAGGAGAAGGAGGAAGCGGCAAAGAGCGCACAAGTAGAGACCCAAAGGCAATCGGTGGTCAAGCTAAAGCGGCTGACATGACCAGTCCCATTGACCTCCAATCTGCAAATGAAACGAAGTTGCTCCAAAGAATTAAGCTTTCCCAAGAGCGACTGGAAGCGCTAAGGAGGAAGAAGGAGGAAGATGTTATTCAAACTGTGGTGGAAACTCTTACCAATTTGATTCCCGGTACCAACCTCCCCAGTACTGATTCCTCTCTAGCCCAACTAAAATTCTTATGCACAATTGTAGAGGACCAGGTGCAATGCCTAGAAGATGTTGCTGAAGCCAATGCACAAAAGAAGGATCAAAAGGCACTGAACACTGCCTTAGTGAAGAAATTAAATGAGCTTCGGTTTGAACTTCGAAAGGCATAGAAGGACATAAGAGATGCTCTAGATGAGGGGAATCTACTGCTCAGTAAGATATGTCAACCCCATCTATTCTGTGATGATGTGCTTGCTTAGAAAGACAAACTGCAATATGATTTACAGACATATATAAGCACCTTCAAGATGCCCTATGATTCCTTCACCACATATGGGCAAACCGTTCACTGGTTTCAACTCCAGACTACCAGAATAAAGTTAGAGATCAACAATTGGACCAGAGATTTGCATGAACTTCAATTGGTTCTACTACCTTGACTACAAATACTTCAAAAGTGCTATCTCAATCTGGATGCCTTAACGGTCACTCAAGAGATGAGTACCTTGGACGCCATGGAGGAACACGTATCCCACATGCAAACAGAAAGTGAGGTTGCTACCTTATTGCTTGAGTCATGGTCTGTCTCCATGAAGACCTTTATGCAGGACTTTAAATCAGTTTTTGACAAGTTTCACTCTTTATTGTCATAAACACTTATTATTTTAATGATAATATGAACAAGGGTTATTCAGCTATACTTTGTCATTGTTGGCAAAGGGGAAGTAGTATTCTGTATTTAAAATTTTGATGCATCTTATGTATACTTTCATGTTTATCTCTGTAAGGGAGTTGCATACATTGTATTTTCTGCAAAAGGGATAGTGTATATGCTTAGGGGGAGTAATTTTGATTATGGCATATTTTTGTTGTAAAACACTTAGATGTCAAAATTTTCCTAAGTGTTGCCATCAATGCCAAAGGGGGAGATTGTTGGCATTTTTGATGATTATGTAGTGATTTTCATTGATGGACACACACTTGCTTTGAGATCACTTTTTGTATGTATGAGTTATGCTCAACAGATATTTGTTCCAAACCGGTATTATGTATTGTAGTCTTTAGACTATCGGTGTTTTGCAGAAAGTGTTTACCGATCTCAAGCAGTATGAAGACCCAAGCGGTATGAAGACCTCAAGCGGTTCGAGGATCTCAAGTGGAATGAAGGAACTAAAGTGACAATTATCATTTTCCCAGTCTTCATTTTTGACAACTGGTAATTGGTTTAATGTTTGAACCTGTATTACTCTGTGATGAGTTACCAACCGATAATAGGTAAAGTTGTATGAACTGGTAATACTTTGTGATGAGTTACCATCCACCGACACTTTGATGATGATTTTGTGTCATGTTACCAAATGTGTCTAGATGCACTGAACCTAGGAACTTGAAATGTAATCCTATTGGACCGACATGAAATCGGATTCCTTTTTAAGGACATCATGTCTAGGGTTTTAGTATAGAGAAGAGGTTAGGGTTTTTGGTGGTTGATGAGTTTTTGTTTGTGCGATCTCAGAAGAGAAGATTGAATCTGTGCATAGTAACAGAGTGTGGATTTACTGAAGATTGAAGTAATGCTGAAATGTAGTAGCAATGATCTATCATGGATCTAACCAAGCGGACTGTGCTATTTTCTAGATCACTCACTTGTTGATTAGTCACATCTTCGACAAGTCTAAAACCCTTAACAGGGTAGGCTTGGCAAAGCCTTTGTAAATATTCTAACAAGGTGGTTCACAAATGTGGATTTGAAATCCTCTCACAAGGTAGTCTTTAATTAGACTTATCTCCTAACAGAGATTGAGATTCCTAACAGGGTCTGTTCTGGTGAAGAATATTGTATGACCTTAACCGGTCTGGTTACTATTCTGCAGATAGTTACTTGTGAGTTTCATCTCACCATGGTTTTTCCCATTTGGGTTTCCACGTCAAAATCTCTTGTGTTATGGTGATTGTGCTTCTATGGGTGAATGCCTTATTTGCTGTTTGGTTTGCATTTGTGTTAACCGGTTTGTTAGCAAATCTGTTTTACCAATTTACTACTAATTTGTTTAAGTGTTTGAGTTCAGTAATTTTTGGTATACTAATTCACCCCCCCTTTTAGTATTCATCAGAGTATTCGTCAATGATAGGGAAACTGCATTATGTTGTTCACAACAGACTGGATATTGCTCATGCAGTTGGATTAGTTGCCAGATTTCAGAAGAACCCAAAGGAGACACATGATTGCAACTAAAATGATATTTAGATATTTGAAAGGTACTATTGATTATGTATTATGGTATCCATATGTAGGTAACTTTGATTTGAAGGTTTATACAGATGCAGACTGGGTAGGAAATGTTGATGACATGAAGAGCACAACCGGTGCTGCATTCTTTCTTGGTGGGAGACTTGTATCTTGGAGCAGAAAGAAGTAGAGTTGTATATCATAGTCTATTGCTAAAGCTGAATATGTTGCAGTGTATATGGATTGTACCTAGGCAATCTGGATGAAACACACTCTAGAAGGATTCAAGTTGAAGATCACAGAATCGATAAAGATTTTATATGATAACACCAGTGCAAAAAATATTTCAAAAAACTTGGCGTTGCATGCTAGAACCAAGCATATTGAGTTGAAATATCATTTCTTGAGGGAGAAAGTGCAGAGTAAAGATGTGCTACTGGAGCATGCATCTACTAAGGAGCAGCTAGCAGATATCTTTACTAAACCTTTGCCTAAGATTACTTTTGAGTATCTTAGAGGTCAGCTAGGTGTTGTGACAATACATGAGGTTAATTGAGAAGATGTGGGAGACATCAGTCCCGAAGAAAATTGAAGAATATTGAAGTAGGATTGGTGTAGAGTGAAGCTACTCCACAAGGGGAGCAGCTTGATGTAGAATAGTGAAGTATGACACTACATGTTTTACTTTCACTTTGGCATTTTTGTCAAAGGGGGAGAAGAATTGTATGATTATGATGGAGAAGAACTGTAGCCAGTTACCAGCTGAAGACATGGAAGACTTAGTTGAAGGAGAGTACATTGTAAAATATAAACCAGGATTCATATACCTATGTATGTGCATTACTCTCAATCATCACAATCAAGGGTATTGATATTAGTATTGCCATCAATGCCAAAGAAGGAGATTGTTGGTATTTGATTGAAGATTGCATTGATGAACTATTATGTTGTCACTGATATCAATTGTAACCGATAATGATGTTGTTATGCAATTGGTAGTTGAGCAAGTGATGGAAATTGATATTAATTTAGAAGCAGTGAGATCAACCAATAACCCTACTTGTTGATGTGCGAAACCCTAGTTGATGGAGCTTGGTGAATCGGTTGTATTGATTTATGATCAAATTCTGATCGGTAATGATTATGCCACGTATACATGTTGTATGTGATAAGTTTCAAATGGTTTTTGGTGCGTAGAGATAACTATTTTATCTTGGGAATGAGCGAGTGCATTGCATGAAGAGGAAACTGGATGATGAATTATAGGAATCGATGAAGTGGTGATCAAGGAGCGATTGAGGTTGTCTTGTATAATGTGCAATGATTGCTATGTAATCCAACGGTCATACTCGAACCGATTTGTTTGTAATCTATATGAGATCTTAGGTTTGTGATGTGTTACCGACCTATTGTTTTTATTATAAGGTCGATGATTTGTTTTGTTGTAGTGTTGGTAATTTTGGTTAAGTGTCAGTGTGATTGATTGTCGAACTAGAAGGAGTATCTACAGTATGTGTGAAGGCAGATAGGAAAATGAAAAGGAACTGATCAAGCATAGTAGTTCTATTTACCAGATCAGCAAACCCCTGTTGTTCTCTAACAATTACAACAGTTAAATCCCTTAACCACGTAAGATTTAATAGGCTTAGTGCTATCTAAATCCTATAACCAGGTGATCCATTAGCTTGGATTTCAAATCCTCTATCGAGGTTACTCCTAACAGGGTATTGCTTCTAACAGGGCATTATAGTCAATCCCTTAACCAGGTGGTCCCTAACATGACATTTTGTAAAGCTTTAACAGGCTTGGCTCCTAGCAGGGCTAACTTTAGAAGAGTTCAAAATACTTGTGGGTATTCATCCCCATTGTGGTTTTTCCCATTTCGGTTTCCACGTCAAAAATAATTGTGTCAAGTGGTGAATGGTTTTTGTGGCTATGTTTTGATATGCTTAATTTGCTTAACTGTTAATTCCACTTAGTTATGTTAAGATGACCGGAAAAAAATTGAAATGTGCTTTTACTATTGTTAGTAAAGGATTTTAATGTTTTGGTTAAATGGTTTGGGAGTTTCAGATTTGTTATACTGTTCTTTTGACATGTCAGTCAACCGGTAAATTGTCAGTGCTATTACAGTTTATTACTCAATGTTTGAACCAGTTTGTTCAGTGATTGACTTGTGAAATTGTTCTGGAGTTTGGTGAAAGTTAAGTCAGTTTTCTATCTACTGATTCTCCCCCCCCCCTCAGTAGTTGCTTGAATCCTTATTGATTCATCATATCATCATTTTCATCTTCCACAATTCATAACCCTTTCCATTGAACTTCTCTATGTCCAAACGAGATGAAGTTGCAGCCATGATATTAACACAAATCTGCAAAAAGTAATTCAATTGAAACTCTCACAAATTCTCAAAAATTCTCCCTTCTACCATCCAAGACACAGAATTGACCAAGCTCTGATACCAAATGTTAGAAAATAAGAGGCAGAAAACAATAATTGAAGCTTCAAATCAAACTATAAATTAGATCTAACATTGTTTATCATTTGAAAGCAACCAACTATAGCATCAAATGATAACATCACAAAACAATTAACACACAAAATCATGATTACATGGAGAAACCCTTTTGGGAAAAATCTCCACCAAGAAAAGAGGGAAAATCTATATTACTCTTCAAAGAGATTATTGTAGACACCTAAAATTGTCCTCTTTAATTAAATAAATATTTTATTTATTTAATTATTTTATCCTGTCTTCTATTAATAAAATAAATTCTTATTTATTTAATTAATTCATTAATCCTCTTCTAATCCTTTCCTCATTTAAATAAATACTTTTATTTATTTAAAATATTATTTTTCTTAAATTAAATAAATATTTTATTTATTTAATTGATACCACTTCCTCTATTAATTAAATAAATCTTTATTTACTTAATTAATTCATTAGCATTTTCTACCCATGACACATGCCATTAATCTCTTAATTCTTCTCTTACCTACCCCCTTTATCATTTTGTTATTTCCTCTACCTACCCTTCAATCCTAGCCGACCATTTATCTTTACACCTCTTAATCTTATCCCTTCATTTCTTACAGTGTTGTCTATTTAAGAGGATGCTTCTTTCATTATCAACACTAATGACAAAATTAAGCCTTCTTGTGATCAAGCTATCAACCACAATCCGTTCTTTATTGAGCTCTTGTGCACACATAAAATCTATTAGCAAATATATCAAACAAGATCAATGGAGATTGAAACCCTACTAGACATGTGAATGGTATATCTTGGTTTATTTTGTTTCTTTGCATTGTCTTAGGTATCTTCATTTGTGTATGGTGGATTGTTTTGATTGTTAGGCTAGGGTTTTTGTGGTTGATCTTTGTTAGTCTTTCAATATTGTTGTTTTCACTATCCATTTTCACCATATACATTTTGGCACACTCGATGGGACCCTTGTCCCTTTTTATTTTGACATCTTGTTTGGAGATTTTTTGTTTTTAAAAGTTGCAGGTTCAACATTGCGACAATTCTGTGTTTCTCTGCATCTACGACAAATCTAACTGCATCTTTGTTTTACTTTTGCATCTGTGACTTCTCTTTCTACATTTCTGATTTCTTGTTGTTATTGCAAATCTATCATCCTAAAGTTACATGTGTGAAGCATCTAATTGCGTTTTTGATTTATTTTCACGTCTATGTTGCCTTTTGTTGCATTTTTGTTTTGTAAGATTTTTAGTCAATTTTTGTAGGGTACAGGTTTCTGAGATCGCATCTGTGAGTTCTATTTTCATGTCTATGTCTAGATCTTGCATCTGTGTTGGTTTCTATCATGTCTATGTTTTGTTGTCTATTTTGCAGATCTCAGATCTGAAAAATTATATTTATGTTATATCTTTCTGTGTCTGTGATTTGTTTCTACGTCGGCGTCCAATATAGTTGCGTCTGTATTTTCAGTTTTGCATTTTTGCTTTCATTTAGGGTTTTCAGATTTGGTTTTGAAGCTAACCTCTTTTGATCTGACTAACGAAGTGGTGCAACTGTTTAAAAAGGAGAAAAATATCCTATCAAAGGCCCCTATTTTATAGTCTTTTGGATCTAAAAAGTTACCTGACTTGTGTGCTTGCAGGAGGGGTATCACTTCAAAAAATACTAACAAGTTTGGTGCAGGACCTTGGGCAAATATTTTGATTACTTGTTTTGTCTTATTTAGTTTAGAAAATACTTCAATTGGTGCTCTAAAATTAACTAGTGTCTTTTGTGTCTTAAGCAATAGGCTCTTTTTGTTTTACCTTTTAGAGGGCCTGCCTCTTGAATAGCCCATAAGGCCAAGTGAGAGGGAACGACCCAAGTGGTAATAGGCTAAAGCCAAGCTCTTCCAAGACACTATAAATAAAAGTGTTTGTGATGAGAGTTGCAAGCAACAGGTGTTACATTCTACTATAACGACGTTATGACTCCCCATAAACTTTATAGAGCGTAACCTCTATAGGTTGGGAGGCCTTCCATTTAATAGAGAATAACACGCTTTTGATTATAGCCACCCGAATGGATGCCCTTACTAGACACCATTTTGTGTTAGAAGCCAAAAACCTTCTAGTTGTTGGTGCAAGAGGTCGGACCTCTGAAGTGGCTCACATTCTTATGGTTCTTACTAGAGATACAAAGTTTTACATGAGGAGTTTTCCTGGGGATTGGTGCTTGGCTGCCCCAGAGAAGTGAGTGTCAAGGGTGGATCCAATGGGGTGAAGCATCTAAGTATCCACTTTGAATTGTGTAGCTAGGGATAACCCCCCAAGTGAGGTTCAACAACTATTGTCCCAACCAGACCTAGGATTTGTACTTGCGTGATAAAAAACACTCAAACATTTTCAAATAAAACAAAGAAACATTGTGTCTACCGTGTTTTCAAGTGTATACAAAAACATTTCACATTATATTTGACATTTGGAGACATTTTTTATCCTTTGGACAAAAACACTTTCAAACATTGTGTCTTCACTATTAGTGTGTCCTCTTGCCATGAAAAGAGTCAAAAACGTTGAGATTTGGTCACATTAAACAACTTCACAATCAGATAGAATTGCACAAAGTATCAGAAAAGGCATTTGTGACTATTAAAACCACGTTTGTGTTCATAAAACATGTTTGTGCAGTACATAATTGTGTCTCTGTCCTACAACAAGATATCAACAAGAAATTGTCACATTTTCAGAAACTGTCTTTGTCAGTTTAAACTACGTCTGTGTTGAGAAATCACGTCTGTGCAAAGCAAAATTGTGTCTTTGACTTTCAAGTTAAAATTGTCATTATCACTAGAAAATTGTGTCTGTGTTTATTGTAACTGCATCTGGGATCATAAATGATGACTGGGTTTACTTAAACTACATCTGTGTTTAGAACTAAGAAATTACAAAAAATGCTCGAGAACAAAAGGGACTTAAGTTTTCAGATTCAAAGAGCTTCTAAGGTTGCTTCCTATAGGGCTTCATTTTGAGTCAACCTGTCTTGTTCATACATAGTCAATCATTTTCCTTCAGTTGCATTACCCTCATACATCTTTTCTAAATTTGAGTCCAAAGGTTACTTTCCTTGTCCTCATCAAACTTTGCAAACATACTACAACACAACACTAGGTGATTCCCGCATCAAGATATATCATTTTAGGGTCTCATTTGGTCTTCTTGAGTCAAGGTCAACTTACCTCATCAAGAGATCCTTCATCTCTTTGGAATCCACACCTTACTCTAAAAACATACATACTTTTCTCTTACACTCTTGGACATTGCAAGTTTACCCTAGATTCATCTACACTTCATACACTTCTTCATACTCCATAGTCTTTGCATCTTCATCCTACCTTTCATTTTGGTCAAGACTTTAGTCTATGGTTGAAACCTATTCACAAAGGTATAGAAGGGAATTCGATGAAGCTTTAAGGTCCTTAAACATGAGTACTTATGAGTTTCATGGAGATGAATTTTATAATCCATTTGACAATCGTAGTAATATACCAAACAGTGACAACAATGATAATGATAATGACAATGCATCTGTGGATTCTGTAGAAGTTGAGGAAACTATCATGGATCCCCATTTTAATAAATTGGTGCAAGAAACCATGAAGAGGGATAGATAATATTTCCTACAAGTTATGGCACAAAGTGGAACAAGATTACCCCATGATTTTGATATGTCACATATTTTGGATGATGATCTAAATTGAATAAATCAAATTAATACAAGACAAAGGAGGCCCAATAATAGTGGTAATATTAGAGGGTGTCTCATTTTTGAGTCACCTTCCTCCCTATTTCAAAAACCTGAAGTTCTAAACACATACACTCATTCTCATGCTAGTTATGATAGAACCTCTCATGAACAACCCCACATACATCCTTTCACATGGAGAATAACTACCACCACACATGCTCATGATGATATCCAAGATCATACCAATGCATACAATTACACTCAAGAGAATATTCAAAATCATGAAATGAGGAGACCCCATGTCAAATTTGGGGGCAATACTCAAGATCACTCTTATGATACCTCCCATCTTCATGTTCATGACATGTATCGACCTAGACCTAGTGATCCTCATTACAACACCATACCAAGTGGTCCATATGGAAGCTATAACTATGTCCCTCCTCCATATGAACACATCTATGATCAGTACCATCCATACATGCAATATATCCCTCCTCTTCCGCCCGGTGGCTCAGGCATGGGACTAACTCAAAGAGAAAAGACACCACAACAACAGATTAAGGATTTACAAAAGCAAATGGTGGACATGACTAAACCAAAGCAACATTATACAATGAAGGACTTATGTCCTTACCCATTTGATAGAAGTATTCCAATGCCTCCATTCCCTCCATATTTTGTGACACCAAATTTTGATAAGTACAAAGGCAAAGGGGACATAAGATAGTTTTTCATGGCTTGCATTGAGGTAGTAGGAGAAGAAACATATTTGATGAGATTGTTCCCACAAAGCTTAGGTAAACAAGCAATGGAATGGTTCTCCCAACTTCCACTTGGAATTAAGTCACAGAGTGATTTAGAAGAGTATTTTATATAAAATTTCTCATATAACATTGAAACAGATGTATCAGTGGCTACCTTGTGCAATACTAAGCATAAAAATGGGGAATCTTTCTCTTTATTTTTACAGCGATGGAGAGGTCTTGCTAGTCGATGCTCTTGTGATACCCCACAAAAAAAAATGGTAGAAATGTTCACTCAAAATTTCAACAAGGATATTGGATATGAGCTAAGAAAATCTTGTTTATCTACGTTCAAAGAGGTCATTGAAAAAGGAATGGCAATAGAGAAAGTCCTTATTAAAAAATGTGTCATTAAGATATTCAAAGAGAACAAAGAGGAATCAAATGGGAAAGACAAAACCCGCTTTTGGAACAAGAATAAGAACACAGTCAATGATGGGGTAGTAGATGCAAATGTTGTGAAACCTAAGATTACATTCCCTGGTGCAAGTTCTTCTAATATGAACGATCAAGTGAACAATCAAAGGCAATCAAAACCTCGAAGAAAGTACACTCCATTGGGAGACCCAATTGAAACAACATTCAATAAGTTAGTGGCAAACAAGATCATAACACTACTAGATAATCCACCATATGAGCCAAAAGTAAAACAAAATTGGTGGAATGATGGTGAATATTGTGAATATCACAAGAGAAAAGGGCATCTAACTATCAATTATCATAGATTGAAGAATATCATACAAGATCTCATTGACAGAGGTGACATAGAAGTTGATGCCTCCAATGAAGAGAATGCAATGTTTAAGGAGCCATTTCCTAAACATGACAAAGGAAAAGACAAAAATATATATAATCAAGCTAATTATACCAAGATTCCCTATGATTATGATTCTACTATTAATCACATTTCAATGGACAATCATGTTTCTACAATCATTATAAAGGATAAATCTCCCGAAGGTTCTACCCAAAGGAGTAAAGTTGTTTTAAAAGGCATTGGACCATCTGCCTCATCTTCTAAAGATGAAACCTCTAAATGTAATGTCACAACTTGTCAAGGTAAAGTCACCTTGCAAGTCATTCCATACAAGACTACAACCTATTCATCCATAAAGAATGAGTATGACCTTGTAGATCAGATAGGGAAAACATCCACCCTCATATCCATCCTTGAACTTTTACGCATATCCGCCACACATAAAACCATCCTTGATAATACTTTGAGAGCGTCTTATGTACCCATTGATCTGAATGTGGACCAGTTTCAAGCCACCCTCACATTCACAGAAGTCAATGACACATCTGTAACTCAGCCTCATAATGCACCTCTACGTATTGAAGCCTTTATCTATAAAAACTAAATAAAACAAGTCTCGATAGATAGAGGAGAAGGTCTAAACATTTTTACATTAAATACTACTAAGAAATTGGGATATTTTGAAAAGGCTATGAATTCTACACATGATATCACCATAAAAGCATATGATGACGAAGAACACTCATCCAAGGGCACAGTCAGCTTACCTCTCAGAGTTGGGATGGTTACGAAGGATGTGGTATGTCAAGTCCTTGATTTAAAGATCACATACAATATACTCTTGGGACACCCATTGATTCACTAAATGAGATTTGTTCCTTTTACATATCATTAATGTATCAAGTTTCCACACAATTTAGTTGAAGTGACCGTTAATGGCGATCTGAATTTGTTCATATATTACAATAACCTGCAATCAAAATTGGAAACAATAATACCAATCAATAGAGAAGCAACTCCATCATCTGCATATGTTGATCCTGAATCATTAAAACCTTCAACATCAAAACAAGGTGAGCTTAAACATAAATATCATGATAAAGGCATGGGCGAGTGCACTTTAAATCAAACTATGTATCTAAGATAAGTAATGGATTCTCCAAAAGAGTATGGATGATCACATCCTTATAAAATAATATCTATCATTACACTAAAATGGGATCCTATTATATTCAAAAAGTAGGGTGAGATGGAAGAAGAGGACTTATACAAAATACTTTATAAAGAACCTGAAGAGGATACATAGGATCACATCAAGATACCATGTGAAAAGTATGGTAAAGGATTCAAGATCTTGCAAAAATTTGGGTATGATGGTAAGATCCCTCTTGGCATAAGAAAAGAAGGAATTAATCAATCTTCACAACCAGAATTGACATTCAAAAATCAGGGCTCCAAAGGACTTGGTTTCATACCTTTCAGATTAGGTACTCACAAATCTAAAGAAGCATTACACATCATGGACTCTAATGATCAACAAGAAAAATGCTACTCCACTGATTCCAATGAATGGGAATGGGGTTTAGACAAATCATCTAGTGATTATGAGCTCACCAAAATGTTTAGAGAACTAGGTGAACCCACAGAGAAAGAAGAGTTTAACATAAAATTCAGGGTTGGTCAAACTAATTCAGGGTCTACACCACAAAAAGAGGATGATAAAGAAAAAACTTATGAGGATCCCAAATAGTCCCCGTTTCTAGCTTCTAAGTCAAAATTGCGTAGAGTGGGGACTCGTGTTGCTGAATGTGCTTTTAGTGATGTCAATTTGGATTCGTTCACAATCAAGACAAATGAGGAGAGTGCTAGTGATGACCTCGACAATTACCTTGACATACCTGAAGATAATTATGTCTTTACCCTTACTCTCACTGACTTTGAAAACACTGATGGCCTTACCCTTGTTCTCCCACAACTCATTGATTGGGACCAAAAATGACCTTTACAATTAGACACATTTGAGAATGATGATGCTTTCATAGACTACTTGCACATATGAGATGATCTTTCCCTTGGAGACCATAACGCAAGGTATACTATAGAACTCAATAGCATGGAATACTTCGGTGAGGCTGTTGGGCCTTCTACTCGCAAAAATATTAAAAAAAAACAAATCATAGGTCTTATGGTGAAAACCACACTGTGGCATTGTCTGACTCTAAAAAAATAAAAAGAAAGGATGTATTTGAGGGTGAAAACCTCTCTGAGGTGCCTAAAGATGGAAGGCTTGACATTCTCTTGATGACATCATATAAAGATAAATCATCCATTTTGGTGGAGGAAACTATTCAAATAAACATTGGCACAGAAGATATTTCACACAACATATTTTTAGCACAATCCCTAACAGAAAAAGAAAAGACGAAGTTCATAAGTTTCTTCATAGAACGACAAATCAATTTTGCATGGTCATATGTGGATATGCCTGGACTAGATCCTGATCTAGTTATGCACCATTTGACAGTTACACCAGGAGCAAAGCCAATGAAATAGAGGTTAAGGAAAATGAATCCACAAGTGGCATTATTAGTAAAACTAGATCTTGAGAAATTGTTGGATTTTGGATTCATAATACCAATTGATTACCCCGAGTGGATCTCTAATTTAGTACCTGTTAGCAACCAAGATCACAACATCAAAATATCTAGGGATTTGAGAGACATCAACAAAGCTTGTCCTAAAGATGACTTTCTGTTGCCAAATATTGACTTGATAGTGGATCTTATAGGTGGTCATGCAATGTTATCTTTGATGGATGAATTTTTCAGCTACAACTAGATAAAAATCACACCTGAAGATCAGCACAAAATATCATTTACTTGTCTCTGGAGAACTTTTTGTTGGAATGTTATGCCCTTTGGACTAAAGAATGCAGGTGCCACATACCAAAGAGCTATTACTACCATCTTCTATAATCTTATGCATGTTACTGTGGAAGATTATGTTGATGACCTCCCGGGTAAATCATTAGAAAGAGAAACACATTTGGATATCCTTTCAGTGGTCTTCGATCGATTAGATAAGAAGTGTGTATTTGGAGTAACCTCTGAGAAAATCCTTGGATACATTGTCTCAAAGAGAGGAATTGAACTCGATCCAGCAAAAGTCAGAGCTATATTAGAAACGCCACCACCAAAGAATATCAATCAACTCCAATCTTTACAGTGAAGACTCCAATCTATATGAAGATTCATTGCTCAACTTGTAGATAAATGTCATCATTTTTAACATTTACTTCACAAAAATATCAAATTCAAGTGGGATGATAAATGTCAACAGGATTTTTAGATACTCAAAGATTATCTCCTAAATCCACCATTTTTTATGCCGCCAATTCCAGGAAAACCCATGTTACTCTACATATCAGCTACACAAACAACACTGAGGGCACTCTTGGCACATCATAACAACAAAGGAAAAGAGAGAGCAATATATTACATCAGTCATACTTTGGTTGGATATGAGCTTAACTACACACCAATTGAGTGTGCATGTCTTATTGTGGTTTTTGCCTTGCAGAAATTATGACATTACATGCTAACTCATAAAATGAAGCTCATTGCAAGGATAGATCCACTAAAATATCTTCTCAATAAGGAAACAATCATTGGTAGATTATCTAAATAGGTTATGATCCTAAGTGAATTTGACATCGAATATGTGGACAAAAAAGTAATTAAAGGACAAGCTATTGCAGATCAATTGGAATATGCACCCATGATTGATGATACTCTTATGACTTCAAAGTTTCTAGACGAATCCATTTTGATGGTGACACACATAAAGCTTTGGAAATTATATTTTAGTTATTCATACATGCAACATGGTGCAGGAGCTGGCATCCTCTTTATCACACCTCAAGGGGATTTCATTCCTAAATCTTATCGGTTGTCATTTCCTTGCACCAATAACATAGTAGAGTATGAGGCATTAACGATGGGTTTATGAATTGCGATTCAGTGGAAGATCGAGGAACTTCATGTTTTTGAGGACTCTCAAATTGTAATTTGTCAAGAAATGATTACCAAACAAAAGATGAGAAATTATTGCCTTATAAGAAAATGGTAGATGACTTCAAACAATATTTCAAAGAGATAATCTTTGAGTAGATTCCAAGGGAAACCAATCGAGTTGCAGACACCATGGCTACTATTGCTTCATTGATCGATCTACCACTGAATGAGACTTGCTATGAGTTCTTGGTGGTCAACCTTTTGGTTCCCTCGTATGAGATCACTTTAGTCAAGATGATATGTGTCATTGGTCCCAATTCCCCTTGGTACAAGGCCTTTTTTACATACCTTCGAAACAATACTCTTCCCCCTAATCTATCCAACAATCGACGCCATACTTTCATTCATGAATCTTCTCACTATTTCATTTTCGCCGATACCCTTTACCGTCGAGGTCTAGATAGCACTCTTCTTAGATGTTTAGAGAGTGACAAAGCTCATATTGTGTTATGAGAAGTCCATGAAGGTATATGTGGTGCCCACTCTATTGGTTCCACCTTAGCCAAGAAACTTATCAGGACTAGATACTACTCACCCACTATGGAAAAAGACTCATATCAGTTTGTCAAGAAATGTCACATTCATGGAGACTTCATTCATTTTCCAGCTTAGGAGCTTCAACCAATTGTGACTCCTTGGCCCTTTTGTCAATGGGGACTCGACCTCGTAGGCAAGATTCACCCTCCTTCTTCCAATGGCCATAAATTCGTTATCACTACCCAAAAATATTTCACAAAATAAATTGAAGTCATTCTTCTCACCCAAGTCACTGGAAAATAGATTGCTATATTTATCCTCGACTATATTATGTGTCGCTACGATGTTCCTCTTTCCATTATCATAGATAACAAATGTCCCTTCAAAAATTAGGATGTTCATGAACTTTGTGACTGTTTCCATATTAACCACCGCTTCTCCACTCCATATTATCCCCAAGGTAATTGTCAAGCTGGAGCATCTAACAAGACTATTCTTAGAATCTTCAAAAAGACAGTCGATGACGCTGGCTGAAATTGGCACATCCAACTCAACCATACACTTTAGGTTTATCATACAAGCGTTTGTAAACCTACTAGAGCTACCCATTATTCACTTGTCTAAGGTTCTAAAGATATCTTGCCTATTGAGGTCGAGTTACCATCCTTGAGAGTCTCTTTGTGTGATATAATCAATGATGAAGACTATAGGGTCTCCCACTTACAACAACTGGAATTATTGGATGAGTGACGATAAACTGCTTTTAATCATCTTAAGGCTTATCAACAGAGAATGAGCCACAACTACAATCATAAGGCAAAAACTTAAACATTTGAGGTAGGTGACTTAGTATTGAGAGAGAATCCTAAAAATCAGCAGGTTTGAGAAAAGAAAGGAAAGTTCAAGCCCAATTGGCATGGTCCTTATGTCATCACAACAGTCTATCGATCAGGGGCATATCATCTCTCAACATTAGATGGAGAACCTTTGAAACATTAGATTAAAACATGCACCTTTGCAAGTTTGACACATAGCTTTTCAGAATATCCCATTATCAAAAATACAAAAAAATTTAAAAATGTCAAAAATACAAAAAAATCATAAAAATTAAAAAATCGTTACTTGGTGAAAACCTGGCAAACAGGTGCCTTGTGACACAAAAAATTGAAAAATTGAAAAGAGTAAAGAGAAATAAATTCATCCAATGGTGAAAACCACTTTGGTGGCATCCTGGAAAAGTATCGTGGTGAAAACCAAATTAACGGTGCCATGTGTAGAGACATTGCTCCTCCCTCCTTCAAGATTCAATCTCACCCTTTCACCTTGCACACACTCAGCCTATCCATCCATAATAAATTTACCCATTCCCATCATGACTTTTTATTGATCTACCTAAGATTAGTTAGCCATTCAAAATAAACCTTTATTTTCCCCCTTTCCTTCCACAATAAATCAGCTCCAATCTATAACTGACACAAAAAATAATAATAAAAAAAATTAAAAAATTAAAAAATCGTAAATCTAGTGATGGAAGTGGTACTCTGAGCATTGCATGTTTTGAGGAGTATCGTGTTTTTCTTCCTCCTTTTCACACACAATCCACAATAAAATATCATTTGCATCACCAATCCACAATAAAGTTTCGATCTTCTTCACAATAAAGTATCAGTTTCATGGATTAAGTCAGTTTTAGATGAGACACAAGCAACATTAGGCTTTCAACAAATCAAATCTTTCAGCAGATTTTGGAAACAACATGGTTTTTTTAGCATGATCTTTCCTTTATCAAGATGACAACATTGTGATAATAAACACAAATAACTTGAGGATTTCATTGTGTGTTGGTGTTAAGTCTTTGTTCTCTTTTGATTTTATCTTTTTGGTGGCATGCCTTTTAGCTTTTCCAAGATGTCTCTGACCAAAGATTACATCTCCAAGATGTATTTGACTAGAAAGGAAAGGATGGGATATGTTCTCCTATTATTTTATTGTTTGTGGTTTGTATCTTAGTAATTCTATGACTTGTCCAAGGATATGAGGATACTATGAGTCTAGTGTGAACTGGGGCATTCCTTGTTTGCGATTGTCTGATCTCCATTCAAATGGGTACAATGATTTTTTGGGTCGAACCTATTCCTCGATTAACATAACCTATTTTCCATAATAAATCTCAATGATGGTAGTAACACAAGAATCTCTTTCACTTCCATATCTTCGATCTTCCATCCCCCTTTCATGATTGACCTCCATTGTCCTTCCCCGAGTCCGTGTAGCCCACTATCACATGATTGAGTATAATGACATGCCAAAATTACCTTCATTTTATGTAGTTGGTACCTGCATCACCACATGTTAGCATATCTCATTTCATACATATATCTAGAAATCATGATTACATCACATCCTGCACACACCACTGATTAGCATATCATATAAACATCATGAATTCTCATCATGTAAAAAATTATAGCATGTTAATAGTCATACATTCATCCACATATAGTACATTCACATTTGCATTCTCATATAAAATATATAAAAAAGCATAAAAGAACAAAAACATATCACATATCATCATGTACATATTTTGTATCCATATCATTGTTGGCTTGATGATGATGTTTTGGTGTAAAGAGTTGATTTGTGACTTGTTTTATGTTGTCATTGATGGAAACTAGGTTTTTATAGTCACATAAGTCTTGTAAGACAACCAGTAAAGCATAACTGGTAGAGAAGACAATTTAACAACGAATCGACAAATAGGTATTCAACCGGTAAATAGGAACAAAGTTGCATTCAAGCAACCAATACATGCGATTGATGAAGATTTGGATGATGCAGTTTTATAGGAGTGATGGAGACAGGTATTTGGTGTTATATTCATGACTGCATTAGCAGATTCAACAAGATGATCGAGATTTGATGTACAGAGTCGGCTATCAGGAAGAACACTTAACTAGTAGTGATAAAGTCACTAAGATCGGTAAACCAATACAATTTTATTTTATTTTTGGTTTTTTATGTCGGTGGCCGACATAAGTAAGGTGTGTAATGTAAGTTTTTCTAGATTCATTGAACCTAGGAAATTGTTCCAAGGTTATGAGTTGACTAAGTTGATGTCTATAAAAAGTGTGATGAGTTATGAGATGATGTATGAAATCGAAGGCAAATATTGAGATTTTGATTGTGCGGTGATTAGTGAAGCTTTGTATTCATGTGTTGTTGAATTTTTGGATGAATTGAAGTGAATCTTATTAGACATAGAAGTGTTATATGAATATCATTAAACTGTTGTTATCCTAACAATTGCAGCAGTCAAATCCCTTAACTAGGTAGGTCCTGACATGCCTTAATTTGTAAATCCCCTAACAAGGTAGCTCAACATTTGAGTTTAAATCCTCTTGTGAGGTTTCTCCTAACAGGGCAAAGCTCCTAACAGGGCTCATCATAGCAAATCCCTTCACCGGGTGACTCGTAACAGGGTCTGCTCCTAACGGGGTATATTTGTAAGACCTTAACTGGTCAAAGGTTTATATTTTGCAGATAGCGAATCTTGTGGGTACTAACTCCCACCATGGTTTTTCCCTTTTGGGTTTCCACATATAAATCATTGTGTTATGGTTGGCATGTTTTATTTAGTGTTTGCTTATGTGATTATTTTCCTTGCATGCCTGTTGATTTTAAAGTTGTTAAGAGGTGTAATTAGATTCTTAAGTTTTTTTCTTGCACTGGTTCACCCCCCCTCTCAGTGCCTTATAATTTTATCAAAAGGTATCAGAGCCTAATTCCCTTAAGGATTAACCACTTGGGAAAGATCCCTAAGGCTATCATGGGGGATATGAGTTATAAAGAGATGTCTAATAGGCTTGAAAAAACTAAGGAAGCCCTAGAAACATTGAAAGGAAAGTATAAAGCTTCTCTTGCTAAGAGAAGAGAGCTAACTAAACAATTATTGAAGGTTTCTAAAAGTAGTTCTTATGATGAAGTAAACATAGATGCATTGGTTGATGAAATGGAGAAATTGAATGATGAGAAGGCTATCTTGAGGATGGAGCTAGAAGCCCTAACCATCAGAATGAGTCAAGAACTTGAAGCAAGGAGGTCAGCAGAAGACAAGTTCAAAGAGAAATAATATGAGATCTTTAAGATGAATCAGGAAGTCCATACCCTGTATGCTCATTGGCATGAGGTAAAAGAAGAAATAAATGCAGAATTAGATATGGAAATGTCTCTTAGAGAGACTCTTATGAAAAGGAATGAATATCTTACAAAGGAACTTGCTAATGCTAATGAAAAGCTTGCTAAGTTTAACAAAAGATCTACCATGCTTGATGAACAGATTCAATCACAAAGGATGAAAGGTGACACAATTGGATTGGGTTATACTACATTTGAGAAAGGTGAGTCTTTCAGTACAAAGGACAACATGGAAGAAGGTCAATTTGCACCTAAAATTCAGAAATCCACTGGTAAGAAACCTTATAAACCTATATGTTTCAATTGTCATAAGCCAGGACATACTACTAATATTTTTAAAAGAAGGTCTAATGTTACTAATGGTTATAGAACTAATACATATCAAGGATATAAGCCTAGAACTTTTAATGGGAATTGTTACACTTGCAACATGCATGGGCATAGAGTTGTTGAGTGCAAGTATGGATCAAATAATATGATACCTCACATGAGTTTGAGGTTTGGTGGTGGTTGGCAACGAACCTTTAATGATCTAATAAGTCCTAATTGGCAGAGACCCTATGCTAATCGATCTAGCCCCTATGAGATGGAAAAGAGGATGAATGTGGTTTTCATAATCTGACATAACTACGGTCATGTAGCTATGAACTGTAGAAGAAGGACTAGTAGATGCAATGTTGGACCTTGGAGAGCATCTGGTATGGCTTGTTATCATTGTCATCAACTAGGACATATTGGAAAGTGTGTTGACTTGAATTTCAGCATCAGAATACTACCTACAACATGTTTGTTTCACAAAATACAAAGGAAATGCTATAGGAAATCCAAACTCAACCAATGAAACTCCATGAAATGAATATTAAAATAAAAACACCATTTTACCTTCATGATTTAAGTCTCATTGTGTCCTAACTCCACTATTCCTGGTTGCAGATGGTGTGCTCTTAGACAAGCACTGATAGCTTCCAAGATGGCATATGAAGAATGGACTGATAAATGATAGTTAACTAATTCTATGATATGCAATCCTAAATGACTATGCTAAATGATTTTGCTAAATGATTATTCTATTTGCTTCAAGATTAAAAACTCATGGATGCATAAGTTTTCATAAATGATTAGCTTGAAAAATCACTTGAAGACTAACTTGAATACTAACTCTTTCTCAACTCAAATTCCTAATTTTATAGAGTTTGAGAGGATAAGATGATGTGGCCCAGATCAACGGTCATGATCAGATCTGCAGATTTGGATGGTTGTGAGTAAAGGTGAAGGTTGAGAGAAAGGGGGGAGGAGAAGACAAGTATCACTCATCTCACCTTGACTGGGTTGCTGATTGAGGGAATCTAGGGATGGTTGGAGAATATTTAGGCATGAGAGGACAAGTGGACTCAAGTCCTTCCTAAGATATAGGGGTGTTGGAGAGAATATAGAAGAAGGTTATGAAATATTTGTACGTACGAAATATTTCATTAAATTTGGAGGTTGAAGATAAATGATGAAATAATATTTAAGAAATATTAATATCTTTAGGCACATGTTTGATGAGTTGGAAAAGGAAAGATGAAGTGGAGATGGAAGGATGAGTTGGAAAAAGATATTAAATAATTAAGAATTATCTAATATTTGAGACTATAGGATAGAAGAATAACCATTAGATATTAGATATTCAAATGATTGGAGGAAATAATTAAATATTAGATATTTAATTAATTATAGGAATAGGATAGATGAATTTATTAATAAAATATTTCAATTAAATTAATTAATAGAAAGACACGAAATGAATTAAATAAATTAATCTTTTCAAATTAACTATTTAATAGAAGAATAAACATTAAATAAATATAAAATATTTATTTAATCGCTCATAGCCAATTTTTATTTGTGTACATTTTTCCCCTCTTTGAAATGATGTCGAGACAACATTGTTTCAAAGATTAAATCAAGTCTCGATAGTGCGCTTGATGGAGATAAAAATCCTGACGGAGAGGAGGTAGATTGAGAGTTCGTGGAGGACCATTTGGACCAGTTGGTAGGAGTGGGAGACCGCTTCCTATGGCTGGGAGAGAGGTTGGATAGATTGGGAGGGATACTGGCAGGACAAGGATGAGATCACCTAGAGGGTTGCCCTCTATAGGAGGAGGCAGGATGACTGGACTAGATGGAGGTTACGGGAGAGGCATTGATTTTGGTCAGATTCAGCTAGACCTTAGGGTTATTGCAGCTCATGGTGGAGAGGATGAGGATCCAAAAGATCATGTTCCACTCATTAGACGATGGACTCTGAGAGCTACTCAGACTGAGATTCTAGCAGGTGGACAGGGAGGTGGAGATGAGGGATTGGGGTTTATGTGCCACAATAGGACGTGCCAAAGCAGGAGACCATGGATAGTCTCAGAGTATAGATAGAGAAGCTTAGAGCACAGGTATAGACACTCATGACAGAGAGAGACAGAGCTGTTAGGAGACAATAGGATACTCAGGGCCTCCTTGATCACATTCAGCAAGTTGGATCGGGCACTCTCTCAGTTGATACTATTAGAGAAATAGTTTGGGTCAGGAAGGAGACTTCCCATTGGTGAAGACTATATGAGGATTTAGTCGCAGAGAGCCAGAGAGCAAGTAGTTATCATACCACTATGAGGATGGATACTAGCAGTGGTGGAGTCATGGGACTTCCTCAGAGGAGTGGTGAGCACGTGAGACAATCATCTAGAGGATCTTCTCACCCACAGCCATAGAGACGGACAGAGTCGGGTGGTAGTGGTATAGGACAGCTGTGACTTGACTTTGTATTGATGAGGCACTTGTACTTTTGATCTGATATCATTGTATACTTGGACTTTTTATTGTTTTTATGATGATCTATATGCAAACATGGACTCTATATGATAATATTTATGCATTGATTAGATGGATGATGTTATGATCTTTTCTCTTCATTACGATGATGCAATGCTAAATGTTTTTTTATTTTTTATTTTGATGACCTTGGATGCAACTAAAAATGATTACTAACTTAAATGATGCAAATGCAATGATCTATATGGGAATGAAAATGAATGATTATGTAATATGTTATTCAAATGTTTTTTATGTTTTATATGTAATGCTTATAATGATTATGAATCTAAGTGCAAAGATGCAACTAAATGATCTTTAATGAAATGATAATGCAAATAATAATGATGATACACTACATGATTAATGAAATGTGCTTAATTGAATGCAAACTAATACAATGATTAAAATGCAACTAAATAAAAATGGATGATGATTTAAAATGAATACACCTATAATGATCAAATGCAAATTGTTTTTGTTTGTCCAAGTATACTCATTCTTTATTCGTGACCGTTGATTTGTGAATGAAATGAGATGCTTATAATGCAACTGACATTGAATGCTTATAATGTAGATGAATAATGAGCTAATGAAATGATCTAACTAAAAATAATACTGCCATTCTTCATATGTTATCTTGTAATAGTGCTTGATTTCATCATTGAGCTTTAAAATGTTGTAAGAAAATACAAGCAACTTGACATAATGATCCAATATGACCTGAGTATTTCTTACATGGATTTTGATATAGCAAGTTAATACAAGCAACTTGATATAATGAATCAATTTGACCTGAGTATTGCTTGCAAAATAGACTTGGGATTATCTCTTGTCATGCATGACTTGGAACGTCCTCCTTGATCTTTTGTCGATCATATCCTTAGACAAGTACATACTTTAATAAGAGATAAACCACAAACAACAAACAAAGAAAATAATCATGCCCCATCATATCTTTTCTAGTCATAGACATCCTTGAGTCGCATAGAGTACATGATTAGCAATAAAATCAAGAAATAAACATTGAATCTTGTATGTCATTCACATGTTCTAATGGTCATTAACTGATGTAATCATCTTGATGAATGATCTTTGATAATCCTTTATTACTTGCTGGTTGATTCTTCATTTTCTGAGTGTCATGATTCAGTTGTTATAAGACGCCTTGATCTTTGTTGCTTTGTTGCTCGTTATCTATTTCAAAACCCTAGGTGTTTTTGGTTTTTCTAATTTTTTTGAATGTTTTGGACTTTCAAAGATTCAAAAGATCACCTTAGAAAAAGGAATTAGGATTTTTCCCCCAACAGAAACAAAAATTTATTATTTATGTAAGAATTTGATCAAAATCCAAACCATGGCGGGATATAATGCAGATTGATTGATTCTGATAAAATCTAAAACAATGACTACGACAAGTATGTCAAAGATTGATAATTGCATATTTTCTACTAATGGTTCAGAGCAATGGATGTGAAAGATGAAATGGATGAGCTAGGATAGATGGAAGCGGTAGATGCGATGGAGTGAATAGGTGCGCAAAGCAATCTCATAGATGGAAGGACTCACTTTTTAGATAGCGCATGTTTACCAAGTTTTCACCATCTAAATTTATTGCATTTTTTTTCTTTTCATATTTTGATTTTTTATTTTCACTGTTTTATGCTTTTTAGGAATTTTCTGCTTTTCTGATTTTTATTGATTTCTTCAAGACTTTATATGCTTTTGTATTGATTTTTTTTTTCAGGACTTTATATCTCAAGCATAGAACTTCTTGAGATGAATAGAATTGATAGGTTCATCAAACCAATCACCTTCAGGGGTAGATAACTTGTATGCTCCTGAGCCATATGCTGCTACTATTACAAAAGGTCCTAGCCAATTTGGTTCAAATTTACCCTTCTTCTCTCGGCCTTGCTGATTTCTTGGATTATCCCTTAGAACTATATCTCCAATTTGAAAAATGTGTGGCTTGACTCTGTGATTATAAATTCTTGCCATTCTTTGTTGATATACTTTCAAATGATCTATTGCATTTTGGCAACATTCCTAGATCAGTTCAAGTTCTTGGAGTCTAGAGACTCGTTCTTCTTCTTCTGGTATAAGACCTTTCAAGGAAACCCGTAGAGAAGGTATCTCTACTTCTATGGGTAATATGGATTCTGATCCATAGACTAAGCAATATGGAGTTGCCCCCGTTGGTGTGCGGATGCTGGTTTGTTATGCCCAAAGAGCAGGATTTAGCAGAATGTGCCAGTCTTTTCCAGCTTCATTGACTATTTTCTTCAAGATTTTCAAGATAGTCTTGTTTGATGCCTCATCTTGACCATTTCCTTGAGGATAATATGGAGTAGAAAACCTATGTTGGATATGAAATTGCTCACATAGTTCCTTCACATCTTGATTCTTAAATGGTTGTCCATTATCAATGACAATGGTCATAGGAACTCCATAGCGATAGATTATATAATTAAAGATGAATGATGATATTTGTTTTCCTATCACTTTTGTCAAAGGTACTACTTCAATCCATTTAGTCAAATATTTAGTAGCAATCAGAATTAACTCATGTCCTTTAGAGGATGAAGGATTTATCTTTCCTACCAAATCAAGACCCCATTGAGAAAATGGCCATGATCCTACCATAGGATACAATTCTTGTGCTGGTGCATGGATGAGATTCCCATGGATCTGGCATTGTTTGCATTTCTTAGCATATGTGAATGAATCTTTCTCCATAGCAGGTCAATAGTAACCCATACAAAGAAGTTTCTTAGCTAGTGTTAATCCACTTGAGTGTGTGCCACAAATACCTGCGTGAACTTTGTTAAAAAACTTTCTTAGATTCTTCTTGTTCAAGACATCTCAATAAAGTGCTATTTAGACCTCGCCTATATAAGGTATCAACAATAATAGTATAGCGGGATGACTGACGGATAAAATTTCTTCTTTGATTGCGGGATAGCTCAGGAGGAAGGATATTCTCTTTTAAGTACTAATAGGTTTGGCTATATAAGGATTGGTTGATTCCTGATATGTGAAAATCATGTAGGTATGTTGGGATTGAATGGTAGGGGTTAAGATATCTTCCATGAGGAATTCATAATGTTGTTGATTCTCCTAATTCTGCAAGAGAGATGCTATTGTAGCCATTGCATCTGCTACTTTATTCTCATTTCTTGGGATCTGAGTGAATTATATTTCTTCAAAGTGTTCTTTAAACTCTTCTATCAACTGTTTGTAGGGCATGAGCTTGTCATTCTTAGTTTGATAATTATCATTTATTTGGTTGATGATAAGCTGTGAATCACCATAAACATGTAATTCCTTGATATTCCATTCAATAGCCATTTTGAGCCCAATAGTCAATGCTTCATACTTTGCAGTATTATTTGTGCATGGAAACCGTAGTCTATATGATTTTGGAATTGTGTGTCCTTCAGGTGTGGTGAATAAAATTCCTGTGCTGATCCAAATTATGTATAAGAACCATTCAAAGTACAATTCCCAAAACTTTGTACTTACTGTCAGAATGTCGGCATCAAGAAATTCAATGTGCAATGGTATGTCATTTTGTAAAGGTGCTTTAGCTAATTGATCAACAATGACCTATCCTTTGATATCTTTTTGATCAACATACTCTATATAAAATTCACTCAGTATCATAACCCATTTGGCTAGTTTGCCTGTCAAAGTTGACTTGTTCAGAAAATACTTTAGTGGATCTGTCTTTGCTATTCACTTCACTAAATGAGTCGGCATATAATATCACAGTTTCTGAGTTGCAAATACAACTACTAGACATGTCTTCTCTATTGATGTATAATTCAGTTCATAGTCGAGAAGTGTTCTACTAATGTAATACACTGCTCTTTATCTTCCTTCTTCATCATGTAGAGATAAGAGAGTGCCTAATGATACTTTTATCACTGAGATATAGAGTAACAATGGTTTCCCTTTGATTGGTGATACTAGTACTGGAGGATTCATGAGATATTCTTTGATTTGCATAAAGCCTCTTCACATTTCTGATCCCATTTGAATGGAACATTCTTATGTAAAAGATGAGTGAATGGATGACATCTATCTACTAATTGAGAGACAAATCTTCTGATTGATTGCAATCTTCCTTGTAAAGATCGCAATTGACTTATGTTCCTAGGTGACTCCATTTTCATGATGGCTTTAACTTTTTCAAGATCTACTTCAATTCCACGAGCTGATATAATGTACCCAAGAAGTTTTCCATAGGTTACTCCAAATGCACACTTCTTTGGATTTAATTTCAATTGATATCTTTCCAGCCTATCAAAGATCTTTCTTAAGATGTTCAAATGTTCTTGTCTTGTATAAGATTTTACAAGTATATCATCTACACAATCTTGCATAAATTTATGCATCATATCATGAAAAATTATTGTCATAGCTCTTTGATAAGTTGCTCTGGCATTCTTAAGCCCAAATGGCATAAAATTATAGCAATATGTACCCCATGCACAGGTGAATGTTGTCATTTCTTGATCTTCAGGGGTGATTCTTATTTGATTGTATCCTAAGAAGCAATCCATTTATGAAAACATCTCATGTCGTATTGATAAGTCCACAATTATATCAATGTTGGGTAGTGGGAAATCATCTTTGGGACATGCTTTGTTCAAATCTCTAAAATTGGTGCAGACTCTTATGCTTTTATCCGCCTTTGACACTGATATAATGCTTGAAACCCATTCTAGATAGGCAATAGGTCTTATAAAACCCACATCTAATAGTTTTTTTAGCTTGGATTTTACAAGAAGAGCGATGTGTGGATGCATCTTCCTTAGATTTTGCTTAACTAGTTTTTCTTTTAAATCCAAATTGAGATGATGCATTATAAGATCTGGATTAAGTTCCGACATGTCAGCATAGGACTAAGAAAAATTTATGTGTGTTTGTCTGAAGAATTCTATGTATTCTTTCCTCTCTTTATCTGATAATGAGGCAACATAATGAAGTATCTTGGGATCCTTTGATATGCCAATGTTTATTGCTTCTGTTGGTTCTATTAGAATAGCAGATCTCTCCTGAAAATATGCAGGGAGGATGTCAAACTTTCCATCTTCTGCTGCCTTCAAGAGGTTTTCACCATCAAATACGCCCTTTATTTTCCCTTTTGATTGATCTAGTGTTGTCATGAAATGGTTTTCAATAATAGGTCTCTTTCCTTGTTTTATTTCAATTTTGCGACTGGAAAGTTTGGCATTCTCCTGACTGCAAGAAACGTTACTTGATTCTACAATGGAAGATATCTTAGGTATTATGGGTTCGACAACATTAAGATACACAACTAAGTCATGGTCATTGGAAAAGACATCCAATTCAGGGTTTTCTAGATTATCCCAATCAATTAATTTTGGATGAAGAAGCGGTAAATCATAGTCATCGTCATTGTTAGATGCTTCACGGTTCATGATATAATAGTCATAATTTGGTGTAGAGTAGGTAATTTCATAGATAGAATGATCTTGATGATAGTTTCTCTCAAGTATTATCCAATTAATCCTAACAAAATCAGTGTTGGTATTTTGTAGTTCACACTCTAGTGGCTCTTCATCTGATGTTTGTCCCTTAAATGAATGGACTATATCAACACACACATCTTTAGTACTACAAGTTCCTTTTTGATTAATTTCAAGAGATTCATTTGCATTTTGAAGTTTACATACTTGTGTACATGATATAGAGGATTCTTTTGCTAGCCTTTGTCTTCTTTCAAACTCAGCTTCTTCTAGACTAATAGTTCTTCTATGGTTTTGCCATACCTTGGTACAACTTGCTCCTCATTTTGTAGGAATCTGATATTTCCAAATGCTTGATCCATATCTATTTTTGCTTCTTGTGGTGTTATTTCTTGGTCTTTTGTATTCTCTTTCTTTTTTTGTCTTGTATATTCCTCTTTTCTTTGGATTCTTAATTAGTTCTTCTTGCCTTCTTTCTAACTCCATCTTTTGTTTTGTAATAGATAAGTCTTTCTTTGTGATAGCTGCTTGCTCTTAATTTTTTTCTTCACGTGATATACTATATGAGACATTTGGACCCCATTCATATTCATTTGAATCTGTCTCTAAACCATTGTCTAGGACTATACCACTATAACACACATGAATGTTGTATGGTGCAAAAAGTTCCCTGATTTCTGCCATCTTGATTTTCACTGCTTCTAGAATATCTTGTTCAGATTTTGCACTTTCTCGTATTCCTTGAACTTGTTGACAAGATTCTTCTTTTCTTTTGATTGGAATCTCTTCTTCTTGTTTCTCATGTTCTTCTTGTTTCTGCTTATTGGCTACTATTTATGCAGCTTGATGTAGTTTTTCTTGCTATTGTTCTTCTCTAGAGACTGATTTCTTTCTCCACTTTGGCTGTTGGTGCTTTTGATTTGGTTTTGAATATCCAAGTCCTAATTTATCTTCTTTAGATTGCAAGTGAGGACAAATAGGTTCTGAAATACCTTGATGTCTCTTACCAATTGGTCCTTTTCCTTCATATCCCATTTTTTGCATGATTTTATTACCATTGCCATATTGCTCTATGGGAATATTGACTTCTGCAACTGTTGCTATAGTTTGATTTTCATCTTTGTACAACCAACCAAGAATGTCCTTGTCTTTGGTTTCTTCTTCAAGTGTTCCAGCTCTAACAAATGCTCCCTTAAACATGTCTTTTGATTTCTCTCAGGTCTTTGATTGGATATTTGTAGGCTTTCCATATGACTTAGGTGAAAGTCAAAAATTATGCAAAGAATATTTTCCCATTCCTTCATCATTCAATTTCAGCTTTTTCTCAAAGGTTTCCCATAACTTTTCTTGAATCTCTTTGGTAGGATATATTGATTCTCTGTTATGTGGGACTCTTGTATCTTGTGTTGGCTTTAGATTATTGAAATATTGGCTAGAGTCTGCAATTATAGTGACCTCTTCTCCTTCATGAGGAAATTTTACACATTGATGATATGTAGAAGGAACTGCTTGCATGGTATGAATCCACGGCCTTCCCAGAAGAATGTTGTAAGAGAGGTTCAAATCCAAAACCTAACATAATGTATTCTTTTCCAAAGGTCCTATTTTGATTGGTAACACCATAGTTCCTTTAGAAGAACGCTTTGCTTCATCATAAGCCTTAATGGTTATTTTCTTCTTTGGATCTACTGCATTCTTTGAATATCCCAAAGCCTTTATTAAACTCAATGCACAAATGTTTAAGCCCGCTCCACCATCTGTGAGTACGCGTTTGACACAAGTTTTATTAATTGTGACTTCAACATGTAAGGGAGCGTTGTGAGGATGTTGTAGATACGCGTCATCATTTTTAGAAAATGATAAGCAATGAGGGGCTATAAGGTGTCCCACCATGTTTTGGGACTAATCCACATCCAAGTCTTTTGAAACAGTTGTTTCTACTAAACCTTTTTCCAAAATTTCCTTATGCATAGGTGAAACTTTGAGAAGTTCCAAAATTGATATTTGAGAAGGTATTCTTTGTAATTTCTCTACTAAATTGTATTGTTGTGAAGTGGATGTTGTGTCTTTTGTTATACACGGAAAGGTGACCTTCGCTTTGCTTCTCGTAATGACATTGATTGGCTCTGAAGGTGGATTATCTTTAACAATGATCACATTTACCACATAATCATATGTATAAGTGTAGTTCACTTTGGCTTTTCCTTTGTCATCTTTTAATTGGGATTGTTTACCTTTGTCATAATTTGGAAGTGGAGTTTTGAAAGCTAGGTGTGATTCATTTGTCTTATGGCTATCCACTATGATAGTTTCATTATTGATTATATCTTGGATAAGGTGTTTCAATCTCTGACGATCATTTGTTTTGTGTCCTTTATTCCGATGCTAATTTCAAAAATGATTGTCATTCCACCAATTAGGCTTGACTTGTGGTTCATAACTTCTTGCTTTTGGTAAAACAATCAGTTTGTTTGCGAGAAGAGTTTTTAAAGCTTATTCTAATGGTTCTCCAATGTTTGTGAATTTTCTACCAGGATTGGAGAAGAATGTTAGTTTTATTGCTTTCTTGATTGTTATTGTTTGGGATTTGACTTGATAGATTAAAGATTGGTTGTACTTTCATAGCACTATTTTTGTCATTTCCTTCATTGATGATATTCCTATTCTTTGACCAGAACTTGGGTTTGTCATTGTTGTTGTTGTTGTTGTGATTGTTGTTGTTGTGAGAATTATTGTAAAGTTTTAGCTCTCCTTTCTTTACCATCACGTCTTCTATTTTCAGACCATTCTCAATCATCTTGGCAAAAGAGGGAGGACATTGCATTTTTAGTCGATAACTCATTTCACTGATATGATTATCAATGAATATGTCCATCTTTTTTTGATAAAGTACATCTCTTGGATACCTATTAAACATTCATTTCCATCGTTGCAAGAAGATCATAAAAGATTCACCATTCTTTTGTTTAACATTGCATAAATCTAGCATTGTGAAATAAATCTATTCACAAGTTCTTCAAAAGATTTGATTCCGGATGGTAATCTTGAAAACCATTCCATTGATTGTCCATTTAAACTCCTAGGGAAAAGACGCATCAGGTAAGTCTCATCGTGCACAAATTCCATACTGAAAGTACAAAATTCCCTAATGTGATCCTGAGGATCAGATTTTCAATTGTATTTGTCATATTTAGGGATCTCGCAATGCTGTGGAAATGGTATCATATTTAGAATTTTATCAAAAGGATACGGGAAGATATCTTCCAATGAATATTTCTTGGAGCTTGTTCCATTCTGCATATCTTGTATCTGTTGTTGTAGATTTTTCATTTGTTGAGTAAGGTTTAACAACGGATTATCTATATAGTTTCTCCTCATTTCTTTGTAAGTTCTTTTATCACTATGCTCTCTTCTAGTGTCATCGCGTTCTTTTCTTGTCTCTTCATGACTTTCTTTGTTTACATCTTCGTTATTTGGATCATCTATGTTTTGGGTGTTACTTGTCTTTGCATCTTGTTTCAAGCTTTCTATGTTAAAGTCTTGTGGCAATTTAGCTCCTGATTTTGCCAACATCAAAAGATATTTCTCTTTTTGTTTTGCCAATAATTTTTCCATTAGTCTATCAAATTTGAAATCTTTCTGAAGGTCTCTAATAGTGCTATTGACTGCTTCTTCATCAACAGTGGTATACCCAAAATTTTGGAATATCGGATTATCTTCTTCTTCCATTTGTTTTTGTTGTTTTCTAAGTTGTTCGTATTGAGCTCTAGTCCAAACTAGCATGTGATAGTTTCAAAAAATTTGAAGTTTCTAAAGGACAACTCAATAAGTGATTATTGGTGTAGGAAGATATGCTTTGTTGATTTTACCACTATTGTTTGTCTATTGTGATAAAGCGTCTCTTTGTTAAAAAGAACCTCTTTGCAGAATTTCTCTGTCAAACTCTGTCCCGCAGCCACGTAAGTAGTGATGAAAATGGTGTAGGAATGTCCTATGTTTTAACAAGATATTGCGATTGATATACAAGAATCTTATTCTTTTTTGGTTAACTTTATAACTGGATTTTCTTTTCTTAAGGCAATACTTAAAAGTCATATAAGCATCTACTAGTTTACAAGTTTGTTTGATCCCAATGTTGGTGCAATTCTGATTTTGATATGACCTAGGTTCAAAATAGGAAAGATATATCCAAGATAATGAACACAAGATGAATTGATCAAGTTTCGTGATAGAGGATTTGATATATCCTGATGAGAAACTTGAGAATGATGTTGATTTTTGCACTTAAAATGTTTGAATCAATAGCTTGTTGAATGTTTATGCTTATGAAAATATTTTGGGAATAACCTGTTGGATTAGTGACTCGGTTATTGAACTAGTTTGAAAATGTGTGATAGTTTAGAGACAAATCTACTTAAGAAGTGTTTTGATACCGATGTTGAAATTTTGGTTTGATATGCTTCGTTTTAGATGTGGAAAAGCCTTTGTGCTAACTCTTGTGGTCAAAAGTGATAACTTATGGGATAAAAGCATTATTTTGTTGCTTGAAAGCGCTACTTTGACTATGTTTCAAGGATTTGTTTCAAATTTTCCAGCAAGTTATTGGATTTTTACTCATTTTTGGATGTTGATTTTCTTCAATTTTGACCATTTTGAACATGTCATAGACATAGAAGACACAATGTTTGAAAAAAAAAATGCACAAGCAAGTACAAATCCTATTGCAGGTTGAGACAATAATTGTTGAATCTCACATGGGGTTTCCCCCGAGGCTACGCTATTCAAAGCAGATATTTAGATGCTTGAACCCACTGGCTCCACCCTTGGCACTCACTTCTCTAGGGCAGCCAAGCACCAGTTTCCATGAAAACTCCCCATGGAAAACTTTATATCTCTACCAAGAACCATATGTGTGTGAGCCGCTTCAGAGGTCCGACCTCCTGCGTGAACAATTAGAAGGATTTTGGCAACTAGTACAAGTGATTTTTCATAAAGGCTTCCATTCATGTGGCCATACATGCGGCACTTCTAGCTTTGTAAATACAGAAGGTTCCCAGCCTACAGAGGTTACGCTCCATAGGGTTTATGGGGAAACATAGTGTCGGTATGAACTTATCAACACATGTTGCTTGTGACTTTCGTCACAAACATGATTTATTTAGAGTGGATTGAAAGGACTCAGTATTAGACCGTTTCCACTTTGGGTCGTTCCCCTCTCACTGTCCCCCTCAAGGAAGCTTGGGAAGGTAGGCCCTCTAAAGGTTATAGTAACTAACAAATGCGCTAACCTGAAGGACAAAAACGTTGTTCTAAAGATTAAATGTGTTGATTTACAGATGAAAGCGCTAACCTAAATGACTAACCTACAGGACAAAAGCACTAACCTATCAAATAAAGGCATTGTCAGAACTCACACAAGCGTGAATCTGTATTGCAAATGCATTAAATTTTCTTTTTGCAAGGATTTGATAGGATATTAGAAAGAATATGCGAGGCTCTGAACCCCACGGTGGGTGCCAAAATGTGTCAACTTGAATTTCATCATCAGAATACTACCTGCAACATGTTAGTTTCACAAAATACAAAGGAAATGCTACAAGAAATCCAAACTCAACCAATGAAACTACATAAAATTAATATTAAAATAAAAACACTATTTTACCTTCATGATTTAAGTCTCATTGTGTCCTAACTCCATTGTTCCCGGTTGTAGATGGTGTGCTCTTAGACAAGCATTGATAGCTTCCAAGATGACATATGAAGAATGGACTGATAACTGGTAGTTAACTGATTCTATGATATGCAATGCTAAATGAATATGCTAAATGATTATGTTATTTTCTTCAAGATTAAAAAATCATGGATGCATAAGTTTTCACAAATGATTAGCTTGAAAAATCACTTGAAGACTAACTTGAAGGCTAACTTGAAGACTAACTCTTTCTCAACTCAAACTCCTGATTTAATAGACTTTGAGAGGATAAGATGATGTGGCCCAGATAAACGGTCATGATCAGATCTGCAGATTTGGATGGCTATGAGCAAAGGTGAAGGTTGAGAGAAAGGGGGAAGGAGAAGATAAGTGTCACTCATCTCACCTTGACTGGGTTGCTGACTAAGGGAATCTAGGGATGGTTGAAGAATATTTAGGCATGAGAGGACAAGTGGATTCAAGTCCTTCCTAAGATATAGAGGTGTTGGAGAGAATATAGAAGAAGGTTATTAAATATGTGTACGTACACAATATTTCATAAAATTTGGAGGTTGAAGATAAATGATGAATTAATATTTATGAAATATTAATATCTTTAGCCACATACTTGATGAATTGGCAAAGGAAAGATGAAGTGGAGATGGAAGGATGAGTTGGGAAAAGAGATTAAATAATTAAGAATTATCTAATATTTGAGACTATAGGATAGAAGAATAACCATTAGATATTAGATATTCAAATGATTGGAGGAAATAATTAAATATTAGATATTTAATTAATTAGAGGAATAGGATAGATGAATTAATTAATAAAATATTTCAATTAAATTAATTAATAGAAAGACACGAAATGAATTAAATACAAATTAACTATTTAATAGAAGAATAAACATGAAATAAATATAAAATATTTACTTAATCGCTCATAGCCAATGTTTATGTGTATACACAAAGTTTTATAGAGAAAAGGTGAATCAACCGGTAAATTAATATGATGACCGAAAAGGGAAGATGAAAGTTGATGTGGAGGAGACCAGAGTTGAAATGAACAAAACCTCGAAAAAGAAGGATGATGAGAAACCATCTGAAGATCCTAATTCTTCACCTAGTGTGGAGAACCCTTCACTGGCAAAATAAGTTGTTAAAAAACTTTGGGGGATCTTAATGTTAGATCCATTTCAGAACCCCCTGAAGGAACATGAGGTAAGTTAAATCTGCATACTTTGATGCATTATGATATTGAGAAATTTTATGATCAAGCTGGTAGTATGTTAAAAGATGTTTTAGGGTTTTACTGGTAATAACATTTAATGTGGTAGATAATGGGCAAATAAAAGAAACTTTGTGAATGTCATTTGTCACTTTGGATTCTTGTGAGCATTCAGAGAGAGAGAAGAGTAGAGGAAAGATTGTGTTTGCAACATCTAACCAGATTGACAAAGATTTGAAGAGATTTGAGGTGATCCATGATCGGTAATTGACAAGAGAACATTGTCGGTGTTGAAACCCTAGTTGTGTAAGCAGTAAAAGGTATTTATCTAGAAAGTCATATTTTCTATATCTAAAGTCTGAATCTTTAAGAATGGATACTTCGCATCTAGTAGATGTTACAGACAAACCTCGTCCTGAATTCAAAAGGCACCCATTTAAGTCTATTGAAACTGATCTCGCTAGAGCTCTATCTGGAATTCCATAAGGAGTGTTACATGCAGAAGATGTTTGATATTTTTATCATTGTAAATTGGAGGATCTTGGTATTTTTGTGATCTTTGACCAATATAAATCAGTGTGTAATAAGAACAGAGTGTTGAAGGAACAATTTAAGAAGGTTACCGAGAAAGGTTTTCACCATCCACTAAATTCCATTTATGATTTTGATGGCGAACATGTCAGATATGTTTTTAGTAGGATTCATGACCAATTTATGTAGCTCGACAGACCACATAAGATTACAAAAGAAGCTATTCATGCAGTCACCAGATTTTGTGCCACCGGTGAGGTTCCAGTATTGAGATCCGTTCCTAAGAATGATGTTGAAAGGCTGACTAATTCAAGATAGGATGGAAGAGAAATGATGGTGAATGATATTAACGATCTGGTAGTTAAATACGGTTCAATGGTTATAGGTTACCAGATATATTATTCTAACAGGATGAACAACATCCTTGTTGTAGCCATTCATATCGCATAATGGATGGTAAAGGAATATGTTGATTATGATTTGTCTAAGGAATTGCAAAGTCAACTGATACTAAATCTTGAGTCCATCAAGAAGGATAAGAGATTGAAGTTCAAATTTGGACAGTTGATCATTGGTTTATTTTTCTACTTTCAGAACTGTTTTCCCGATATTGGTGATGTTCAATGGTCTAAGGACACACCAACACTATCACAGATGAGGAACAACATTAGAATGTTGGGTAATGGTTCTGATAAGATTGCATGGGGATATTTTAAAGATTTTCAGAAAAAGATGTATGCAAGAGAAAGGTTACCGGAGAGTATTATCCAGAAATATAAGGTCAATTTTTTCATGGTTGATACAACTACCTGTATGATTGAGGCAATTGATCCCAGGACAACTTGGGTGATGCCTATAGGTTATGAAGTTGAGGTAGATCTTTTGTGGAATATGCAGATCACTTGTTAACTCAACCGGTAGATACAACTAAAGAAAGATTTGGCACCTACAAGGAGAAATCTCTATAGGTTCACTTTGAATTAAATAAACCAGTAATTGCTAAGAAAGTGAGAAAGGAAGTGGAGGCATTTGTTGAACAACAAGGTTTTATAAAAGAAGCCATTGCAGAAGAAAGAGAAAGACATGCAATACAATAGGCAGTTGCATCAAGTGCCCCAACTAGTACCTCCACCAGTATGCGAACAAGAAGTGAAGATGCAAAGATTAAGAAAGAGAAACCTGCTGAAGAAAAGAAGGTGAAGCCTTCCAAGATACAATTCAAGAGAAAAGGCAAAATCATTGAGCCCCCTGCACCTAAAGCACCAATAACTACAAGGAAAAGGAACAAGGAATAAGCAAAGAAATCGGTAGTTGTTGATGAAGAAGAAACCAAATCAGAAGGTGAAAAGAAATCCTTAAGAGCTACTGGTAAGAGATCAAAGGATGTTGGAACTTCCACTATCAAGATTGTAAAGAAACCGGTAACAAAACTTACATATTTTTAAAAGTTAATTATGCATGTTGAGTATGGTTTATTAACTTCTATGAAGAAAATTTATGATAGTTTTGGTGAGGATGAACAAAGACACAGAGGATGCAGTTGTTTTCATGATGAATAAACATAGCAAAGACCTAATTGAATTGCAAGGGATAATTTTAAATTCTTTATATAATAAGATTGATGCAAGATGGCAGGCTGCTATGAAACAAGACAGAGAATGTATTGAATTCATTCTTAAAAATCTGCAACTTGAAGCTACAAGAGAGGATGTAGATGAAATTATTGCAAAGGTAAAATCATCTTTCAGATCTAAGAAAAGGTTGACAAGAATGTTAATTGGTGAGACCTAATCAGTTCATATAGAAACTAAACAAAGTTTGAAGAAGTTATTGGGTTTGTTACTAGATGAGGAGAAAGAGAAACCAGAGAAGCTTAAGGCAGAAGATTATCTAGACTATGTTGATATAAGTGACTTTCAACCTGATGAAATTGTAATGGGAGACCAATTGATAGATGATCAACCAGTCAATAGACAGATAGAGACAGTTGTCATTCTTGATGATGACACTGGTACTAATGATGTTGATGCAACTGATAATGTAAAATGTGCAGGTTGATGATGTGCAAATGTCTGAACAACAACAGGCACATGAAGTGAAGAAATATGGAGAAGACAAGAGCTTTGAAGAGCCACCAGTACATACACAGATTGTTCCGCCATCGACAAATAACAGTGAAAAGAATAAGGAAGAAGAAAAGAAAGAAGAAAAGATAGAGGATAAACCTGAAGAGAAGAAAGAGGAAGAAGAGAAGGAAACAGAGAAATCTGAACCTAAAGTGACAACTCTATCCTTTACTTCTAAGAAGAAAATTGATGATGATGAGGATGATGATGCATTAAGTATACAATGACCCATTAATATGGGTATGCTGAGTTCTACTACCACTGCAATGCAATCTAGAGAAAAGAAGAAGAGAATGAAGGAACAACATAAAGAAGTTGAGACAATCAAACATGCAGCTGAAATTTTGTCAAGCTTATTACCGAAGACTGATACAGACAATTTTGCTACACTGATTGATAAGCTACGTCAATTGGTTAATAATGTTGGTGAACAGATGAAAACATTTGAGGATGTGGCATATGCTTGTGTAGAAAAGGAGTATAAGAAGAAAAGGATATAGCAGTTAATGAAAGATATTGATAAAGCTAAAGTTACTTTGACTATTAATAAGGACCACTTGATGGAAGCATTAGAGACTGGCGGTAAAGAGAACAACATCCCTGCAGGTACTACAAACACAGTTGATGCCAAAAGTTGAAATCTTGCAATGAGGGTATAAAGAGTCAGAAGCTATCCTTTCTACCTTGGACATGAGCACTATAGATGCCATGGAGGATCTTATTGGGTAGATCAGGACACATGTGGAGATAACTAGCACTATTTTGGAGACTTGCCATAATGATCTAAAGCAGTTGAACTCTCATTTTAGTGATGCTTTTTCTAAAATTGCATTGTAAAAACATTTTGAACTCCTATATCTATATTTGCTATGCAATTTTGATCTAAATGTATTTATATTTTCATGTTAGTTACTTTCCTTTGTCATTGTTATCAAAGGGGGAGTAGTAGTATGAGTCTTGTAATGTTTTAAATTTTTGTAATAGCATGTAATTTCTAAGGGGGAGTATGTGTCATGAATAGAGTCAATTTTTGTATTGCACACTTAAACAAAAAATTTCTTAAGTGTTGCCATCAATGCCAAAGGGGGAGATTGTTGGCTTGATAATGATGTTTTGGTGTAAACAGTTGATTGGTGAATTGTTTTATGTTGTCATTGATGGAAACTATGTTTTTATAGTCACATAAGTCATGTAAGCCAACTGGCAAAGCACAACCAGTAGAGAAGATAGTTTAACAGTGAATCGGCAAATAGGTCTTCAATCGGTAAATAGGAATAAAGTTGCATTCAAGCAACTGGTACAGACGATTGATGAAGAGTTGGATGATGCGGTTTTATAGGAGTGATGGAGACAGGTATTTGGTGCTATTTTCATGACTGCATTAGCAAATTCAACAGGATGATCAATATTTGATGTACAAAGCAGGATATCAAGAAGAACACTTAACCGGTAGTGATAAAATCACTAAGATCGATAAACTGATACATTTTTGTTTTGTTTTTGGTTTGTTATGTCGGTGGCTAACATAAGTAAGGCATGTAATGTAAGTTTGTCTAGATTCATTGAACCTAGGAAATTTTTCCAATGTTATGAGCCGACTAAGTTTATGTCTATAAAAAGTGTGATGAGTTATGAGATGATGTATGAGATCGAAGGTGAATATTGAGATTTTGATTGTGCGGTGATTAGTGAAGCTCTGTATTAATGTGTTATTGAAGTTTTGGAGGAATTGAAGAGGAACTTATTAGACACATAAGTGTTATATGAAGATCATTAAACTATTATTATCCTAACAGTTGTAGAAGTCAAATCCCTTAACCGGGTAGGTCCTGACAGACCTTAATCTATAAATCCCCTAATAGGGTAGCTCAACATTTGAGTTTAGTTCCTCTTATGAGGTTGCTCCTAACTGGGCTCATCATAGCAAATCCCTTCACTGGGTGACTCCTAACAAGGCATATTTGTAAGACCTTAACCAGTCAGAGGTTTCTATTCTTCAGATAGTGAATCTTGAAGGTACTAACTCCCACTGTGGTTTTTCCCTTTTGGGTTTCCACGTATAAATCATTGTGTTATGGTTGGCATGTTTTATGTAGTGTTTTCTTATGTGATTATTTTCCTTGCATTCTTATTGATTTTAAAGTTGTTAAGAGGTGTAATCATATTCTTAAAGTTTTTTCTTCCACTGATTCAACCCCCCTCTCAGTGCCTTATAAGTTTATCAATCATAAGAATCATTATAAGAACATTCATACATAAACCGCATCAACATATAGAATCACATCACATAGGAACACATTCATATAGTTGTCGCAAGGATAGATCATCTCATATATACATCAAAAAATAATCAGTTTCATAATACAATAATGTCAATATCTCATAACAATACAAAATCACCCAAATTTGTCTACATCATCATACAAAAAATTGATACAAAATGGGATCCAAGAGAGCTATGATGAAGAGCCTCCCTCAGAGCCAGCTGGTCTCAAAGTAATTTGAGTTATCGAAGTCCCTTCTCTAGGATCACCCACTCTGTCTCCCCCTCCTGGTGGTGTGGGTGGACCCATATCCCCACCATTGAATGTCTGTCATTTGTCTCTCCCCACTATGGTAGTCATCTTGGAAGCTCTGTTGAAGCTCCTAGCTCTCAGCTTTGGAAGAATAATTACATTGTACAAATCTCTCCAATAGACTATCTCCTCTCCTACTCATAGGATATATGCATATCCAACCCTTGTGTCCTCATTTTCTCTCTTGCCTACCCTTAGTACCTCCTCAGCCTTAGTGTATCTTGTGATGGCCTAATCTCTCTCCCTCTACATCTCTTCTAACAGTTGCCTCAATCGAGTCATGTCTCTATCAAGATCCTCGATCTCATCAATTTGTCCTGTTGTAATCTCTTAGAGCGCTAGAAACTCATCCTCCTCCTCATCTCCACCCTAAGCACCCTCCTCTTGCCTAGCCTATCCATGTAAATCTCTCCCTAGTACCTGTCCTTGTACCTATACACCAACCTGTAATACATTCCCTCCTTTACCCCTCGATGGTCTTGGTGGGCTCCCTCCCTATGAATCTTGTCTCTCCCCAACCCTCTCCCCATCATCCCTTTGTCCATGCCTACTCCATTGCAATCTCCTTTCTTCTCCTCTCCTCTGCCTCCTCCATCTCCCTCCACCCATGTCCTCATCATCCTCTGGTATTACTTTCTCATCTGTATCTATCAACCTTGGTACTAGATGTGCTACAAAATAGGCATCATACTCTGCATCTATACCTGCGTCAACCACATCCCTCAGTATATCCCATGGAATAAGAACCATCTACTCAAACTATGTAACTACAACATCATAAGACAAAATCGACCCCCAGTGAGCCTACTCCCGCACTGTCCCTGCAAACTCTCTTGATCCTTGAGGAATCCTCTATTGTCGCCCAAACTACCTGCATATCCTATCAATTAGATGTATGTCTAGTATATAAGGTGTCTACCTGATTAGATACCTTCTCCTGAAAATATATGGTAGCTTTGTAGCATCCTCCTCCCAATCCTCACAGTCCAGATAGGTTCTCCATATGACATTGTCTATGTCATCTATCACCCATCTCCAATATTCCACCTTCCCAATCTGTGGCTGGGAAGTGAACATACTATACAAGAGTGCATGGGACTGTCCATTCCCTCTCCTTCTGAAGTCAACTGGTCTAATCACTACAATTTGCTCATATGACCATGCCTGTAATAGAGTCACCCCACAACCTAACCCATAGCTATAGAGATACACAAATTGGTGAAGCTCATGATAAAAATGCACTAATACACATGGACCCCAGGTATACCTCATGTGTTGTGTCACCAATTTCTCTAGAGTCCTCGCTCATCCAACAACCATCTCTCGTGTCACCCTATCTGGACAAAGGTAACCACTAATCACCCCTCCAACTACTGTTGGTAGTTTGTGTCCAGTTGCTAGCATGACATCCCAACTGACATGACCGGATGTCATCTCTAGCTTTAGGTGCTCAAAGAATCATCTCAATGCATCCCTATCACCCTCTCTATCATATGACACCAAGTCATCATGGATTGATATCCTCATAATTCTATAAATGTCCTCTAAAGTGACTAACATCTCGCTAGTCATAAAATCAAATGAACAGATCTCAAAGTGTCATCTGTCTATTAGAGCAATTAATAATCCCCTATTTGCATGAATCTCAAGTAGATACATGATGTGTCTCAATCCCATACCCTTGACAACTTCCAACTCCTCAAAGGTCAACTCTGGTCGCAACTATTGTATCACAGGGAATCTCTCCCATGACTCTATCTAGGGCAAGTACTTCTGCATCCAAGCAAACTAATCATGTCAATCCTATTGGTACTCATATCTATCACATAGTGCTACTTCTATCATGCTTATGTCTATCACATGGCATTGCATCCTAGTGTATATGTTCATCACATTGCACTTGATCCTATTTAGAGGCCCTGCTTGAGTGTATCCTTTGAGAAACTTATCCAATTGGAAACTATGTTTATCATAGAATTATCAATTCTAGCCTATCTCTCAGTTTGTCTTCCCTAGGGCACCCACTTGAGTGAATCCTCTTAGAAACTTATCCAATCGACAATGTATTTTCATGATAGAACTGTTGATTTGAGCTTACTTAGACACAAACACTTTTTTACAACACAGACGTGGTTTTTATCACCCCAGACGTGTTTTCTTTCCCTAGACGTGCCTGTACATCATAGACATGTCACTGTCCCACACAAACATGCCTTTATGACACAGATGTGCCTTCTGCACATAGACATGCCCCTACTAAACCTAGATGTGATTACATTCACATACGTGACCAGACTTATCCGAGATGCACCTATCCTACCTAGACATGTTTGGCACTGACCTAGATGCATTTGCAGTGCAAAACATCGATTTTGTGTTTTTGTTTATCTACCCTAAAATGCATTAATGACAACAATAAATACAAAAACATACAAAGTAACTTTGAGGTACTTACTGGCTCACCCATGTCATTTGGTCTCTGATATCGCCGGACTTGATCGAATCTGTGAACTCTATCCATCGTCGCTGACTACTTTGACTTCTCTAAGATCTCTCTCTCCATTCTGATCTTTTAAGTGTGTGGATGAAAATGAGGATGTTTTCCTTGTGGTCCTATCTTATAGTCTACTTAACCCTAGTCTCCCGTGTCAGCCTCTTCTTCCTGCATGATCTTTATCCTATCTTGTCAGTCCTTTCTAGCCTTTCTTTTTTATCAAGAGATTGTCTGTGATCTTTTCAAACATTTTCATCCAATCTCTTGAGGGTATATCATTCTCGTCATAGGGCAACTTTGTATCATTTTATCTTTTATTCTTTGAGCCAATGTGACAAGTTGCATTGTCTCAAAGAGGGGCAAAATGTATACACCTAAGTCTTCTATTAATTACATTATCCTAAGTCTTCTATTAATTAAATAAATTCTTATTTATTTAATTAATTCATTAATCCCCTTCTAAGCCTTTCCTCATTTAAATTAATACTTTTTGTTTATTTAAATTGTCATTTTTTCCTAAAGTAAATAAATATTTTATTTCTTTAATTGATCCCACTTCCTTTTTAATTAAATAAATATTTATTTAATTAATTAATTCATTAGCCTTTTCTACCCATGACACATGTCATTCATCTCTTAATTCTTCTCTTACCTACCCCCTTTATCATTTAATGATTTCTTCTACCTACCCTTTAATCCTAGCTGACCATTTACCTTTACACCTCTTAATCATATCCATTCATTTCTTACAATGTTCTCTATATAAGAGGATTCTTATTTCATTATCAACCCTAATGACATAATTAATCTTTCTTGCGATCAAGCTATCAACCATAATTTGTTCTTTGTTGAGCTCTTGTGCACACATAAAATCTGAGAGCAAATATACCAAATAAGATCAATGGTGATAGGAGACAATGGAGATTGAACCCTACTAGACATGTGAATGGTATATCTTGGTTTATTTTGTTTCTTTGCATGGTCTTAGGTATCTTCATTTGTGTATGGTGGATTGTTTTCATTGTTAGGCTAGGGTTTTTGTGGTTTATCTTTCTTAGTCTTTCAATATTATTGTTTTCACTATCCATTTTCACTATATGCAATTACAATACAAAAACATTTTCTCAATTTTGTATCGATTGGGTAGCATCTATGTACCTGCAAAACAAATTATCTTGTCTCCAACTCAATCCCTCAGTATATTGACCCTTGGGGGCACAACTTACCACCATAAAAAGTTACCATGGGCCAAAAAAAGGTTCCAAAACACCATGGTAAAATTTGATACGACCTCTACATGCCAAACATAGCTTCTTACATGACATTTCATCTTCTTACATTTGTCATAAGAATCCCCAAAATATAGGAGATACTCTTACATACATCATAGACTATTAATAAAAAATGTAAAATTCTCTTACGTGTGGCATAATAATTGATTCTCATGTGCAAAATGATTCAACCCACTTTTAGCCCTTAAAGTTGTCATAGAATCAATAACATCCTTAAACATAGGCCTTACATGTTATACCACTTTATGGGCATCTTTTGACTACTACATGTTATACCACTTAATTACTAAGACTGAGACACTTTAATTTCCAACAAATAACTAGGTTTGAGCAACCACTCAATAGCTAGGACATGAATCTCAACAATATGAATAATATAATTTTGGGAACTTCAACATACAACTGTTGGAAAATGCACACTCCAATGAGAAATTGTAGGTGAATGAAGACTTTTTCATTGATGGCAACCTTGCAATCATACTGGAAAGACAAAGATACCAGTGCTAGCAAATGACAAACTCTACACTGGCATACAGAACACCGGTAGTGAAGGAAGGATACCAACATCCCGGCTGACAAGAATTTTGTTTAAAATGTATTTTGTAATTAATTGTAAAATCATTGTAAGCTGACATGGCAATTTGTAATATGACTCATATATGTATGAGATCATTGTAGATGATTTTGTATGTATGAGAGGATGTGAAATATGCAGACCTAATATGTGAATTATTGGTTAAGGGTTTATGTATGTAGCAAAGCTTAAACCGATACTGGATCTAGCATAGAAGATGCTAATCTGAAGCAGTACAAGACACTGGATTAGTATAATCCATTTTTGTAAGTCAGTGTGACTTCTTTTGTATTTGAGCAGTGAGCTCTAGGCACTTGGCCTTCCTGCATGTGCAGGCCCCTATTGTAAGAGTAATATTCCCTTATTGGCTTGTAAGTGAATATTGTGGGTCACAAATCCCACCAAGGTTTTTCCCACACCGGGTTTCCTCGTTAAAATATTGTGTTATGGTGTGCTTCACATGTTGTTGTTATTACTCTTGTTTACTGCATTATTTATGGTTTACCGGTACACAGTTTTAACATGCCTTTCATGTTTTAAGTCAAGTAAATCTTTTTACTGGTTAGATACTGATTCATCCCCCCCCCCCCCCCCCCCCCTCAGAGTAACTTTGGGAATCCTAACAATTGGTATCAGAGCCTGGTCCTCTAATTTCATAAGCCTAACAGCTTGAGGAAGATCTTGAGACCGGTAGAGATGGAAAACTTGAGAAAACAATTGGAAACAGCTCTTTGAGACTATGATGCGGAAAATTTGAAGAATATCAAACTTGAAGATGATCTAAAGGCTGCTCAGGATATTATTCAAGCACTTCAAGAAAATCTTGCTATTGCAAGAAATAAGAGAAGAGAACTTTGTGAAAAGATGCAGAATGAGAATGATTAAAAGGAAACTCTTAATGATCTGGCAACCAAGCTAAGACAAGAAAGTAGTACAACAAAGAATGATATGCAGGATATGACTATGAGATTTTGTAAAGAAAATGAAGATAGAAAGAAAAATGAGGATGACTTGACTAGAATACTGAATGATGCTGCGAATGAAAATATCAGACTCAATCATGAGAATGATATGCTAAAGACAGATCTAATTCACTTAGAGCATGATAAAACTGAACTCATGAGACAAAAGAACTTCTTGGAAAATGAATTGGCTGCTACAAATCAACACAAGGAAAAATTCAAGAAAAGTTCGGAGGAACTTGATGACATGTTGAAGAATCAGAAACCAAATGGTGATACAAATGGCTGGTACTACAAACAATCGTGATCATAGCAAATCGGAAAGGCAACCTACTACTTACAAATTTAATGGCAAATACTTTAACTGTAACAAGTATGGTCATAGAGAAAATTAGTGTAGATCTAGAAATTATCAGAACACTAATACACCCAATGGTCAATGTTCTAAATGCAACAAAGTTGGTCATAATTCAGAAAATTGCATAATGAATGTAAGATGTTATGTTTGTGGAAGATTTGGACACTTATCTAATCAATGTAGAACACATACCGGCATAGGATATGGGAAAGATATTTAGAAGAACAATATGACTTGTTATGCCTGTAACAAGATTGGACATATTGCTAAATTTTGTAGAAGCAAGTCCTCATCGGCAAATAAAAAAGGTCCTAGTTTGAAAGCTAAAGAAAAGGTTGAAGAGGTAAAGCAAGAATTCTCAAAACAATGGATCAGAAAGTCAGATCAGAATATTGATGGGAATACTCCTCCATTGGATGAACAGAGTAACACTCCACCAGCAGGAGACTCTTCATCTAACTGAAGAAAATTCTTTTAGGGGTTTAGCAACAAAATGAAAAAAATACTATTATTGCCTCGGTTGATGGTGAGAAGTTGAAATTACTTCTAGACCAGCATATGAGCTAAGTTGTGACTTAATCGGCAAGCATTAAATGTGGTAGTTGGAGAAAATAACATTATAAAGAAAGTGTTTTGGCTCCTTTTTCATTCACCGAGCATTCAAATCTTTGAGAGCGCAAAAATTCCTGAGGGAAGGTATTCCAAGTGAAGAAGTGAAGCAATCCATCAAATCATTCATCCCTAAGGTAGATTGAGGTATTTATAGCTATGACATCTTCATCCACTCCTGAATTTATTGCAAACCCTACTGTTGTTGAAGTTGTTAAGCGACCTAGACACGTATTCCAACTAGTTCCCAAAATTGCAAAGAAAGATGATAGCATAGGTGCATTTTCTCAAATCCCTAAAGGAGTAATATATGTTGAAGATCGTAGGATGTATATACATTTTCATATTGATGAACTAGGTGATAATGAGATTAAAAATATGTATAAGACTGTGATTTGTGATGAATCCGGAAATGCCAAACCTGAACATAAGATAGTAGAAACCCTAGGTTTCACTGAAATCCTTAGTGTCCCGGATTTTCTCAAGGATATCACAAGGATTGTGTTAAGAAGAGTACATGGTGAATTTTTTTGGTTAGACTCAATACATAAAATCACAAAAGAAGTGGTAAAAGTTGTAACAGGGTTACCCTCCGTTAGCAACAGACCTGACAAAACAAAGAAGGTCTCAAATGACACAGTGATAAACCTAACCGGTGCAACACTTGATAAGAGATCTCTAAGGGTAAACGATGTAAAGGATATAAATTTCATATTTACCAGTATGATCTTAGGTTATAAGGCTACACATGCAAATAGGTTAAACTCAGTTTCTAGCCTATGTATCAAGAGTGCCTATGATATGGTCAATGATAATGCAAGGATAGACATATGTGAATGACTTAAAGATGAGTTGATAGATAATCTAGGAAAGATCAAAAGAGACAAGAAAGGAACATTCAGATTTGGAAACTTACTTGTTTATCTAATATTGTACATAACCAAACAAGTACCTGGTATTGGTGCTAGAGATTTTGGTTTTGACATACCGGTAGGAAAGCAACTATCAGAACTATTGAACAACATGGGAGAGAATCGAGAGAAAAACATAAATGAATACTTTCAAGCACTGAAGGCTTGAATGAAAACTAGAGTAAGACTATCACAAGCTATTGTGGATAAATATCAAAATGAAATCTATTTTGTGATCAAGAAAGATGAAATATGGATGGAGTTAGTTATCCCTAGAACCATCTGGGTAATTGAAATGGGCTATGAAATAGATTGCAACATCATAGAAACTTATGCAAAATCCCTCCTTGAAGCTCCTAAGGAACCGGAAGAGAAAGTATCTGGTAGTGCAGAAATAATTGAAAGCACAATTCAATCAAAGAAAAGGGTTAAGAGAGTAGAAGAAAAGGTTAGGAAAGGATCCTGGTAGGCAAAAGCAATTAAGGAAGATGTGTTAAAACAAACTAGTATATCTGAAAGTGAGTTGGAAGCACTTCAACTGGAAACTCATCTTTCACCGGTAGGAACTTCTGAAAGTGACATACCTATTGTATTTAAAAGAGTTGAAAGGAAAAGAAAACCTTCATTGGTACCTTCTCCTACACCAAAAAGGACAAGACAAAAATAATAGGCAGTAAGGCCACCGGCAAAGAAAATGACTCCTAAGAAGAAGAAGACAAAACAAGACATTGCCCCAATAGACAAACTTCTTAGTGAAATTACAGAGGATGGTAAGATGAAGAACATCAACAAAATATACAATACACTATCAGCTAATGATAAGGAAATTATTGAGAACAGTGTAATTTTATAGTTACATATATACAAGAAATTCTTAATGGAAGTTGTTGATGAAATTCCAAATGATCTATATAGGAGACTTGAAGCTAGAAGGCTAGCCATTGTTGAGCTGGACAAGAAAATGAAGATTGAAAAATTACTTGTTGTACATCCAATCAACTCAACTGATGCAATAGACAAATTAATCAATGAGGCAAACTGGACAGTATTTTCCACTGCTCACCGACATGTAGCACTGATGGCAGGTAGAGTAAAGGAAGTTTATGAGGAAATTGTAGATGCATGGGATATTTTCTTTGTGGAAAAAGAAAAATAGGAAGAATTACTCAGACCTAAGACTATCAAAGTATATCAAAAGGATAGAGATAAGGGAAAAGGTAAGGTAGGTGGACCACCAAGCCTGAAAATAACTGACAATATGCCCCCACCTCTTTCAAATACTCCACCAGTAGACACTACTGAAAATCAACCGGCCACTAAGAGTATGGAGACTTCGGTAGAAGATACAAATCCTGAATCAGAAATTTTGTATACAGTAAATATAGATACTCAGGAATTTAATTTTGTGGTTGACAGATAAACCACTAAGGATAAGGAGAAAGATGTGACTACTGAGTCACCGACTGTTGAGATTGAATTAAACATAGAAAAACCTACACAGGAAAAGCAACCGGTAGAGGATACCACTGAGAAACTAGTAGATACAACAGATAAACCATATGAAGAACCGGCTAAGGAAAGTTCAGAGGTATAGACCGAGATTACATCTAGGAAACCAGCAAGTGAAAACTCTGAGATATAGATACAGAAACCTTCTGAGACAAAATTGGATAAAGTAGAACAGGTACAGGTTGAGGCTCAAGTATAGATAGAGACAGTGCCACTGGCACAAATTGAAAAGCCCAAACCCCTTCTTGTAGAAATGCAAACACAGACTGACCTACTAGAGGTCAAACCCAGCAAGGAAATTAACACAACCGGTAGCATGGCTATTGTAAAGACTGTTGGACAAACATCTGGTAAAACCATGACAGAATTCGGACCTACTAATGTAACTGAGGTCTTATTAGATTCAATAAAGAAGATCACCGAATGCAATGCACAAGCCTATAAGTCTATTGATGATACAATACCAATTCTTAAATTGATAGCACCAAAGTGCAGTATTGAGAATAAAGATTATTTAGGTCAACTAGACACATTGTCTAAGTTTATCATCGGCAACCTATTGACTATTGATCAAATGAATGAGGATACATTTAAGGAAAGAATGATAAAAGAAAAAGAGAAATTATTTGAGGATATTGTAAACAAGAACAAGGAAGAAATGGACACCCTTTTACCGAAACTTCGAGAAATAATCTATGACTTCAAGAAACTGTACAGGGACACTTGCAAAACGAATGTCTTAATAGAGGATCTTGACAAGGAGATCAACAAAGCACAAGAGAAGATAAACAATATTGCTGATAATTTGATAGGTACATCAGATTCATTTTTTGAGTTAGAGAAGAAGATTGCAGAGCAAGAAGAGAAAATCAAGAAACTGGAGAATGACAAACAAGGAATAAAGGATAAGGCAAAGGACTTGAAATGCAAACTTAGTCCAAGACTAGAGTATCTTATTTCTTTGAGAAAAGAAATATTTGAGGCTCTGGTTCACGGACTGAAGACACCGGAAGAGAAATTGCACATACTCACCGGTACAGTGCAGAGAACACAAGAGGCAATAAAAGACTTCAAAACATTTAGTAATGACATAAATTTAGTTTTGACAGATATCTTTTAGATTGTAACCCACCGGTTACAAGAATCCAGGCAGGACTCCACTGACAACGAATGACAACCTTTGTCATTGATGTCAAAGGGGGAGTAGTGGGATGAGAAAAATGGTCAGAAGAAAGGACATCATCTACTCAGGGGGAGCATACATTTTTTGGAACACATTTTTGGTAAGACAATTTTGACAGAATATTGTGGATATCATTTTGGACACTTTTGATTTTTCTCATGAGTGTTGCCATCAATGCCAAAGGGGGAGATTGTTGGCAAATGCATATTCCAATGAGAAATTGTAGGTGATTGAAGGTTTTGTCATTGATGGAAACCTTTCAATCATATGATACCAACAAGACAAATATACCCGCACCGGCAAACGACAAACTCTACACCGGCATACAAAACACCGACAATGAAGGAAGGATATTGGCATCCTGGCCGACAAGAATTTTGTTTAAAATGTATTTTGTAATTAATTGTAAAATCATTGTAAGCCGACATGGCGAGTTGTAATATGACTCATATATTTATGAGATCATTGTAGATCATTTTGTATGTATGAGAGGATGTGAAATATGTAGACCTAATATGCAAATTATTGGTTAACGGTTTATGTATGTAGCAGAGCTTAAACCGGTACTAGATCTGGTATAGAAAATGCTAATCTGAAGTAGTACAAGACATTGGATTAGTATAATCCATTTTTGTAAGTCAGTGTGACTTCTTTTGTATTTGAGTATTGAGCTCTAGGCACTTGGCCTTCCTGCATGTGCATGCCCCTATTGTAAGAGTAATATTCCCTTATTGGCCAGTAAGCGAATATTGTGGGTCACAAATCCCACCAGGTTTCCTTTTTAAAATAGTATGTTATGGTGTGCTTCTCATGTTGTTGTTATTACTCCTATTTATTGCATTATTTACGGTTTACATGTACACAGTTTTAATATGCCTTTCATGTTTAAAGTGAAGTAAATCTTTTTATCGGTTAGATACTGATTCACCCCCCCTCTCAGTACCTTTGGAAATCCTAACAACAATTTGGCTCTAATCAAATTAAAAATCAATTCTCTCTCCCTTGAATTTTATTTTATTTTGATAATGGCACACACGAATTAGGAAATCATACTTTGTCTCATTCTCTAGCTCACACAATATGGATTTGTACCCTCAAAAGTACATCAATGTTATCACTACTTCCATAAATGTATCTAGGACACTCATATGTGTGTGTATGTATCACAATTACAAGTCAGCCACACAACTTTCCATCACCAGATGTGTAGTAGGCCAATTCCTAATTAGCTTGTACACACATCAATGTAAGGGAACACACCATGTGTTTCTCAAGGAAGCTTAAGTAGGTCCTTAAGGTTGTCCAAGCATAATATTTGACATTAGACATGCTAAAATCCATTTGCAACTTGACCATATAAAACATGTAATATTTTGGTCCAAAAACATACATAGGGTTCTATGCAATGAAGAATATTTTGTGGATCCTAATAAGGATCAATCTAATCATAAGGAACATATACCCTTAATTTTTGGTAGAAAACACCCAAAACAACTACTGCATCATTCTAGAACACAAATTGGGCTAGTTATAATCACAAAAACATATTGTTGAAGGAAACACTATGTTTTTCCATACTAGAATTCTAAAAGCTGATGCAAGAGTATCCTTGGTTCTTGGCAATTTTGCATCAACCAAAAATATTTTCTTTTCAGTTTGTTCCTATCTTGTAATTCAACATTTTGTTATGTGTTTCTTTGCATTTTCTCATTGGGTCTTGTGGAGATGGATTTTGATTGTGGACATGTTGATCTACCCTATCCTTGATCCGTGGGATGTTTGAATCTTTTCCCGGCAAGTTATCACTTCCAGAATTTGAGGCAGTTTTCTGGCTTAGAACATCGGAACCTCCTGGACCTATCTTCTATTTGTGAATCTTGTGGATCTTTTTTGTAGCTTGTGAAGCTTCAGCTTGTTTTTTCCAACATTCTTTGGTATGTGGTCGACCTTCACTTAGGTCTGCACTTCATTTTATCAATTTTTCAAAGGGATCTCTTTGGCGGAAGCCGACCTTGTTGTTTTACACATTTCATCTTGTTCGTTGGTTATTGTTTCATCTTGGGTCGATGTGGATCACCCTTGATCATATAAATAAATGTAATTAAGAATTTGGAATCAATTTTTGGAAGATTGAAGATAGATCAGAAGGTTAGTAGGTCCAAAGTTGGCTCGTATTCTTGTTGGAACTGAATGTTGCATAGCACAAATGTTTTGTACTCAAGCCTATCAGCCGAATCTGTGAGCCCACATATTACCGATAGTTTGTAAAAAAATTTCATGAGATAATAAAGTCTATTATGTATTTCCTCCATCATGATTGCATTGTTTCTATTGTGTAACTCTTGTTGCACGATCCAGGCTACTCTTTTTGAGGATTGATCAACTATGATCTTCTGCAGATTACACTTACCAGTTCTATCAAGCACTCAATCACTATGATCTTTTGCAGATTACACTTTGATTGATCAACTCTTTGTTGCGCTCTCACACTCTGATCTTCAATATCTTGTAGCATCAATCACTTAGGTCTTCTGATGGACTTGAAAATCACTGAGAGGGGAGGGGGTGAATCAGTGACACCAAAAATAAAACTACTTCAAATACTAACTGGTAGATGAACTTAACAAAGCTTTTAAACACAATTCATGCAACCCAAAATATATAACAATATCCAAAAAAAGTAAAGCATCCATCATAACACAAGTGTTTGTACGTGGAAAACCCAAATAGTTAAAAACCACAGTGAGATGGAACTCACAAGTTAACTATCTATAGTAATAGATAATTTATCGGTTAAGTTTTGTAAAGTGCTCTGCTAGGAGCGAATCTTGTTAGAGATCCCAAAGATTGATTAGAAGCTTATACCTTGTTAAAGGTAGTACCCTATTAGGAGTAACCTCGGTGGAGAATTTCTGAATCCAAACTAATGGATCACCATGTTAGAGGATTTATACATTGAAGCTTGTTAGAGCTTACCCGGTTAGGGGATTTGATTATGTTGTAATTGTTAGAAAACAACAAGAATGGTTTGATCTATTCTGAGTAGGACAGTACTTGCTTGATCAGATCATTCTAAACATATTTAACACTTCTCTTCTGTATACTCTGCAACTTAACTCCTTTTACCTTTGTACATAACATAACACTTTCACTATATCAAATAATTCATTGCCATGTCAATATATAGATCTTATGATTTCATGTCGTCCTTAAGAAATCATAACACAATTTCCTACGTGCAATGTATCTTGACAAATGATCATAACTCATCACAAAAATTACCACCGAGTATTCGGTGCTAGTAACTCATCACGAAATGTGATAACTCATCACAAAATTACCAAATACCGGTTGGATCAATCAAATACCAGTTTGAGTAAAACATATGAACCATTTTCCTATATCTCCATCTTTATCTTCATCGTGATGCCAACTTCGTATAACCACAGATTGTCTCTTATGCACAAATTGGTTAACACAAGGTACCGGTTAGAGATTAACCACCAAGTATACCGATTGACAGTGTACATAATTGAAGTTACACCGGTAGTCAATATAATCATATGTGTGTGTGAGTGTTTCATCAATGACAATATATCATGAATACATTACAATCTTCATCATGCCAACAATCTCCCCTTTTGGCATTGATGGAAACACTTAGAAAATTTTATAGTAAAACCGCTAAGTGTGCATATACAACAAATTTACACATATACTCATACTCCCCCTTAATGCATACATTATAAAAAAAATTCAAAAACACACATACATATTTCTACTCCCCCTTTGACAACAATGCCAAATTGAAAAAGCAAAATATATATATAGAAAATTTGTATCAAGGTGTTTAGCATATATGCAAATAACTAAAAAACTTAAATCAAAGTTCAGGCATAGGCAATTCTCATGAAAATGACATTGCATCTTTGCTTCAAATGTGATAAAGCATTTTTCCATGAATCCAACACATTCTGAATATACTCGAATGTAGACATCAGTTGTGAATGGAAATCTTTTATTGAGTCTAGTGTGCAGGTTTTAGAACTTGCTAAGATAGCTTCTGCATTTGAGTAGGCTCTCTATAATATGTCTACTTGTGATGTGAGAAGATCTTGAGTTCCTTGAGAGACCCGAGTCTCTTTTCCTTCTCATTATCATAGATATCCACCCTTTTATACATAACATCTACAGATTTGCTAAAGGAAAATATAGAGTCCTCAAGTGGGACATATGCCTTGCATATCCTTTCCAGCTCTTGCTTGGTTTTTGTTTATCTTTTTGAAATGTTAGAATAAAAGAAAGAAACATTAGAGGTGGAAGCAAGATACTTTCCTCCCATTTTAATAGCATTTCTCAACAAATATTTGTTGTCCGATAGAAACATTTTTCCACTATCAATATCCTTTGCCAGTTTTTCTCCATACTTCTTCTTGCGACTCTTTTGAGTATAGAGTTGAGAAACATCTTCTAGTTACTTGATTTGATTGGATGCATCTGCAAGCAACTGGCCAAGTTTGCTAATAGGTGTAGGTATATGTGTTCTAGATGTTTCTAGTAGCAGACCAGATAAAATATCTACTGCAGTCTGAATTGTTTCAGCTTCAAACCTTTTCTCTTTCAGTCTCTTCTTATGTGCTCTAGATTGCATGACACTTACAATCTTCATCATTTCCGATGTGCTCAGGTTGTTCATTGTTAAGTCCCAGAGACAACTGAGAGGGGGGGGGGGGGGTGAATCAGTTGTCTAAAACTTTAAACCAAAAACAACTTAATCAATTATTGCTTTAATACCGGTGAGACAGTATGTTATACCGGTGGATAGATTTAACAGATAAATGCAATACCGGTAAATATTAATGCATGAAATCAAAACATAAAATCATCCACAACACATGACACCTATATTTGTACGTGGAAACCCTGTAAGGGGAAAAACCATGTTGGGAAACCTTACCCACAATCAGATGATACTACTGCAGATGGTAAGTGTACATAAATGGGGTCTGCACATGCAGAAAGGCCAAGCGCCTAGAGCTCACTGTTGAAACACAAATGGGAGTCACACTGACTACAATTTGGATGGTTAAATCCAATAAGAATGTACTGCTTGAAATAGCATCTTAATATGTTGGATTCAGTATCGGTGCAATACTAATATGCCTTCACAAAACCCTAGCTTCACCTTCAAATGATGTCTTTGTGTATAGCTCTGCTTAATCTCGCATGTCCCTTCACAATATGCCTTCTTCGCATTCCACAATTGATCTTACAATTAAGATCTTACATTTATACCATAACCTAAGACCAATTTTAGTAGGTCAGCTCTACAAGATATTACAATAAGAACATTTTACAAACAATATAATATCTGATGCAATAACTGATTGAACATGTCGGCTTAATGCATTTACAACATTAATTAATCATCTCCATAGTGTGCCATGTTGATCTGGAAAAGATAAACCTGTTAGTGTAACCCTAGATAACCCTCAACCTATTTGCTGGTAAAAGCAAATATGCAAATATGAATATACCAATGATCATTTCACCAGGATAAGATGTCCACATGATGTCTTCAACATTACCAAGTGTCTTCCATGCCATTTCAAGTGTCGGTGACCATTATATCTTGTCGGTGTACCATATACTAGTAACTGTACAATAGTTACTTCCTTGCCGGTGAATGTTTGCTGGATCTCCAAAAGTGATTTTAGTACGTGTTGACATCAATGACAAAACCATACCAAAATACCAACATTCATATCAATAGGTCCTGAAATACTTCAAGAATCATCATCATCCTCATCAAGTTGTTTTTGCTTTTCTGATTCAGAGGATACAACCTTAATGATTCCTTTCTCTTGATTCTTCTTTGTTTCCTTTTTAGAGGACTATGTGACAACCTTTTCAATAGACACCTTATTATCTTCAGTGACTGGTGGAGCTTGGGGTTTCTCTAGTTATTCTATTTCTAGTGGATTGTCCACTTTTAGTTGAGTTGTCAGTTGCTCAACTAAGGTAACCTATACATCAGTAATTGCAGGAGGCTCCATATCTGTTGTAGTGTTGTCTCCAGATAGATCAATTGTATCCTGAACATCATCAACAACATGAATAATGGAGTCATCCTTTTTCTTGATAGGATAGACCTCATTAGCTTCAACAATATCTTCTTCATCCATTTTTGGTCGATTAACATCATCAACAATATTATCTTCATTCATAGAGGATTGGATGAATTCTTCCATTCTTTTGATTTCACAAGCTATTTCATGGGTCTCAGTTTCAATAATTGCCTTCTTTCCACTAAGTAACTTCAGTCTTCTTGCTTTGAACATAAACTAAGATTTGTATCGATCGACTAAAGCACTAATATCATCTTTAGAAAGTTTAGAAAAATATTGTACAAAAATTTCATCAATGATTTCTTTTTCTAATTTTATAGCTTCCTCCCTTTTATCCAAAAGAATAGTGTACAAAGAATTTGAGATATCCTTTTCTAGTTCATGTGGATATCTACTATAATGTCACAAATCAGTGATTTCCTATTGAATGACTTTCTCTTTCTCATTTACAGTGAAGGAATCAAAATGCTCTTTGACATTGTCAAATCTAGTCCTCCCTAGTGTCTTCATTGTTCTTTCAAAATGGGTTTCAGGATTGAAAGATGATATATCAATAGGTACAGTTGCCTTTGGCACTTCCTTAATTATTTTTTCTACTCTACAGGTAGCCTTCATCTTCTTAGGTTCTTCTTCAATATCTGAACCTTCACATTCTGGTTGGAGAATAAGTTTTTGATTCCTCTTCTTTGGTGCATTCTCCTTCTTTGTATATACTTTAGGTGCCAGATCCTTTTTGGTTAGGACACTCTGAGTCACCCTTGTAGTCTTTATCACAGGAGGTGAGTCTATTTTCTTTTTCTTTCCTTTCACATTAGTGACAGGAGCAGTACTAGTTTTTGTTGGTGCAACTTGGACTGCCACAATGTCCAATTTTGCCTACTTTTTGTCTTTGGGAGATGCTAATAGGGTATTAGCATAACCAACCAGTAGATCATAGTTCACCTCATAACTCATGTCTTCCATCTCTTCTTCTCTTGCCTCAATTTCTTGCATCAAGAAAAAGTCAGTGGTAACAGTAAAGACTATGTCTTTTGCAAAGTGCCTTACCACATCTTCTGGTAGTCTCATTCTCATGCTCATATTTTTCTAAAATTCATTCAAATACTTATTCATGGTTGTAGGGAAAGTATTCTTTATATCCTTAATGTTGTTCTTGATTTGTGGAGTGACTGGTAGGTCTTTTGACCACTCAATGTCTCCAATTCTCGGTACAAAGTTCTAGAAATAGAAGAATAACTCGACCAATAGCTGACCATACTTAAAATTTTTACTGTTGTCCTTTTTAATAGATTGCAAATTTTAAAATAATTGTCTTTTGATGGCTTCACAGAGATCATAATTTGCATTATCAACAATCATTATGTGAGCTGTATGAATTTCTACAAATGGAACACTATTAAGTCTACTAGAGTAAAATACTCAGTAGCCTATCACCATTGCTGCTAGTTTCACTTCAGGGTCTCTAATATTGTTGATAGAAAAGGCATGCTTATCAGAAGTAGAACTGATTAAAGAGAATACCATGTCTTTTGAAATTTGTCTGAGAACAGGTACTTCATCGGTTGAGAAATAACCAGTTACAACCTGAATGGCTTCCTTAGTTATTGTGTGAGTTCTCTCTAAATACATGTTCTCTCCAAGAACTCGACTTAAAATGATTTTGATATGCTCTTCCTCAAAATCTTCAAGAAAGTAAGCAGTGTTATGAAAACCCTTTTCGAAAACCCTAACATACTTTGTTTCAATCTTTCCATTCTCATCACAAAGTGATTTCAACTGAGTATAAGTGTATAGAGATCCTAGATCTTCTATCTTGCAGTCAATATAACTAGATAAATCACCTTTGACCAAGACTCCACTCGAAACTTGTGACAATGCATTATACGACACAATTTGTTCTACCTCTACAGCTTCCATAGGCTCAGAAGTAATGATTAACCTCTCTACAGTCTTTGAAGTCGATGCCATTCCAGATGAACAAGATTCAAAGTAGGATATTTAAAGAAATACCTTGTTTTGTGCACATTGCCCCATTTACCGGTTGAAATGACCAAGTGCACACTAGTTTGACCTTCTGCAACCTTCAATTCAGCTTAATTTCATAAATCACACAGCAATTCAGGAATTGACAACAAAATAATCTTTCTCAACTCAGCAAGCGCTCCAAATTTATTTCTCGAATGCGTTAGGGTAAAAATGACAAAGTAAAACTTACTTTTATCCTTTTCACCTACTGCATTAAACGCTAGCCCATTAGGGTTACAAACCCTAATTTCACTGCTCAAGGAGAAAACCGGTTGATAACATATTGACAAAAAGTTACGAAAATTTCATTCTTCAAAATTCTTTTACCGCTCATTTTTCTCAAGGGATCCAGAGGTAATTTGACCATTAATCTCCCCTTAGCCATATTAAAAAGGCTTAAGTCACCGATACAGGGTTCTCTTCACTAGGTGAAGGAATAGTTTCTTCTCTAGGTGAGTCATCACTTTTTTTCTTCCAAATCCGATTCATTTCTTCTTTGGTTTCTTCAGCATTAACTTTCAGCTTTCCTTTCTGATCCTTAGAAGAATTGACCGGTTTGCTATTTTTGGATCTACAGATTTTTGCTAAGTGCCCCAGTTTGTTACAATGATAACACGCCGTACGAGATGATCTCCAAGGTCCCGCATTGCCTCTTCCTATTCTTTTTCTGCAGTTCATAGCCACATTACCAAAGTTATTACAGATGGTGCAAATAACATTTGTTACCTTTTCCATCTCAAATAGACTAAATCGGTTGTCATAGGGTCTTCTCCAGTTCAAGTTTACCCAGTTGTCAAAATTCCTTATCCGGTCACCATTTGATCTTGGATGCATGTGCGGTACAGGATTGTTTGCTCCATATCTTCACTCAATAGATCTATATCCATACATTCCACATGTGAAGCAATGACCTTCAAATTTCTTGGACACATACCTAGCATTAGTATTGTAACTTGCATTTATGTTAGGTCTGTCTCTACAAACATTTGCAGTGTGACCAGATTTATGGAAAACAAAACAAACAGGTTTAAAGACCTTCTTACCAGTAGGCTTATTGATCTTAGGAGAATATTTGTTCTTAGGAATGTTGCTCTTTGTACTGAAGGATTCACCCTTTTCAGATGTGTGAAAACCAAGTCCAGAGATATAACCCTTCATTCTTTGTGATTGAATTTGTTCTTTCAGCACGATAGAACTTCTGTTGAACTTCTCCAATTTCTCATTAGCTTCAGTAAGTTGTTTGGTGAGATCTTCATTATGCTTTGACAGGTTCTCTCTTAAACATGATGCAAGTTCAAGATCTAGTTGTAGGTTCTCCTTTTCTTCTCTTTCAACAACCAAATGCTCATGCATAGTGATATTTTCCTGCTTGATCTTGGCAATCTATTGATCTCTTTCCTTGATAAGATCTTCAATAGCTCTTCTAGCTTCTTGTTCCTGACTCATGCGGATAGTGAGACCTTCTAGCTCTCTCCTCAGATTCAGTTTCTCACTATTTAACTTTTCAACTTCCTCTGCTAAAGCATCAATATTGGCTTCATCTGAAGAACTATTATCAGATATCTCTAATAGTTCTTTAGTTAGCTCTCTCCTTTTGACTTGTGAAGCTTTTAGTTTGACCCTAAGGGTTTCAAGCTCATTTCTACTAGCTCTCTAGCCATCTCGGAGTAGCTCATGTCCTCCATGGTGGTTTCAAGGCTCCCTTCTAAGTGATTAGGCTTCAAATAAGTTAGGCTCTGATACCAATTGATGGTCTTAAAAAGCACTGAGAGGGGGAGTGAATCTGTGACACCAAAAATAAAACTACTTCAAACACTAACCGATAGATGAACTTAACAAATCTTTTAAACACAATGCATGCAATCCAAAATGATATAACAACATCCATAAAAAGTAAAGAATCCACCATAACACAAGTGTTTGTACATGGAAAACCCAAATAGGTAAAAACCACGGTGAGATGGAACTCACAAGTTAACTATCTACAGTAATAGAGATCCCAAAGCTTGATTAGAATCTTATACCCTGTTAAAGGTAGTACCCTGTTAGGAGTAACCTCGGTGGAAGATTTCTGAATCCAAACTAATGGATCACCCTATTAGAGGATTTATACATTGAAGCTTGTTAGAGCTTATCTGGTTAGGGGATTTGATTCTTCTATAATTGTTAGAAAACAACAAGAATGGTTTGATCTGTTCTGAGTAGCACAATACTTGCTTGATCAGATCCTTCTAAACATATTTAACATTTCTCTTCTGCATACTCTGCAACTTAACTCAGTTTACCTTTGCACATAACATAACACTTTCACTATATCAAATAATTCATTGCGATGTCAATATATAGACCTTATGATTTTATGTCGGCCTTAAGAAATCATAACAAAATTTCTTGGGTGCAGTGTATCTGGACAAGTGATCATAACTCATCACAAAAATTACCGCCATGCAGTCGGTGCTAGTAACTCATCACAAAATTACCAAATACCGGTTGGATCAATAAAATACCAGTTTGAGTAAAACATATGAACCATTGTCCTTGAATCTCCACTTGATATCCATCTTGATCTTCATCTTGATGTCAACTTAGTATAACCACAGATTGTCTCTTATGAACATACCGGTTAACACAATGTACCGGTTAAAGATTAACCACCAAGTATACTAGTTGATAGTGTAAATAATTGAAGTTACACCGGTAGTCAATATAATCATATGTGTGTGTGTGAGTGTTTCATCAATGACAATATATTATGAATACATTACAATCTTCATCATGCCAATATCTTCTACCTGCATATTTATAGCCAAGCTTTCCCACTAAAATGGAGACGCAAGGGCTTCTTCCACCGACTGTGGACAGTATCAAATCATATCTAGTCTATATGGGGATTGGCAACCTACAGGAAATCAAACATCACCGCCAATCTCGCTGCTTTCAATACACATTTGCTATATTTAGCAAACATGGCAAACTGATCATCGAACTGCATTTGAAAATATTATTAAATGAACTCTCAGTTGCCTTGACCAGATCCGATTTGCACTTGGACACTCTTCATCGATCATAATGCCAATTAATTAGATCTATATCCTCTAATTGGTCTTGAGCCGCAAACTCCAGTAATCGACTCATGATATTCATGGTCTTCATTTAATGTCAACTGAATCATCACCAACCTCACCAAAATACTCTTCACTGACTAATGTACGTTTGTCACCTGGAGACTATGTTTCTTCTTTTTTGATATCCACCTCATCTCCTTGTGTCGGTTCAAGCATGGTCACCAACCACAACACACAATGGGGATATACCTACCGGTTCATATCACCTTGCTGGTTATACACTAGTCAGTCAACCTTAAAACCATGCAGTCACTTGTTCTGTCGGTAGGATCTCATCAGCCCAGTCACCAAACTTGTCAATCCACCACATTTATCTAGAGTGGGTCACCTTGTATATCTCCATATGATGAGAGTCCATCCCCTTGTCTCTTTTCTCTCTTACTGGTTGTCATACTTACCGGTTCACTACACTTCAATAGTCTCCAATGTAAACCTTCTAGCATACCGGTAGATATGTTTAACAGTTGACATTCCTCATGTCTACATACCGATAACATCCTTGATGATATCATGCCATCAATCTTCAACCGTCTCCATCTCCATTCTAGTTGCACTCTTTGTCTACAATGATGAACCTTTCTTTCTTCTTCATTAGCTTGGACATCCTCTCAACCGATTTGTCAAAGTGACAAAATCATCACAACATATTCTTCCTCTTCTATCTCGGTAGCTCATCATGCTTTCACTTGTTGAATCTATGCATATCATTGATTTCACATGTTGGAGGCTTCCTCATGTTCCAGTATGGTCATCTGGTACATGCCTTCAACTAGTTGCCTTATATTTCTTGACTGCCTTATCTCAAAGGGTTAGGATGCATTCCATGCATGTTGCGAGATAAGATAAGTATTACCACATACCAGTAGAAGTGGATGGACCAATGCACTAAACCCGACTTTATAGAAATTGAGCAGACATATCTTCAATCAGGCACATAACCCGTTACACATCCCCTTTGTCTACCTTACTAACTTGCAACAACCCAAACTTTGTCGGTCATATCATCTTCTTGACATAACCTCTTCATCTGGTGGGAGTCTTATTGTATGATGTTGGCATTTGCATGCAGATTGTATTAATGAAATGTTATAATGTCATTGATGTAAATTAACCAGTAATAATGTTATAATAATGTTGTTTTGTAACTGGTAAGAGAACTTGTCAAGGAAATTGATATTACTAGAGAAGAAGTGAGATCAACCGGTAAACCCTACCTGTTGATATCATAAGCCCTAACCGATGGAGTTTTGATGAATCAGTTGTATTGGTTTATGATAAAATGATGAGCGGTAATGATTATGACGCGTATGCATGTTGTATGAGAAGAGTTTCAAAAGGTTTTTTGCACGTAGAGATAATGGTTTTCATCTTGGGAATGAGCAAGTTCATTGCATGTAATGTAAACCGCGTGGTGAGTTATAGAGTTTGATGAAGTGATGATCAAGGAGGGGTCAAGGATATATTGAATGTTGTGCAGTGATTGTTATGTAATCCAATGGTCATACTTGAACCGATTTATTTGTAATCTTTATGAGAATTAGGTTTGTGATGTGTTACCGACCTATTGATTTGTTTATAAGGTCGATGAGTTATTTTGTTGAAGTGTTGGAAATTTTTAGTTGAGAGTGAGAGTGTGGTTGTCAAACCAGATGATGTATCTACAATATGTGTAAAGGAATATAGGAGCATGAAAAGAATCTGAACAAGCAAGTGTAATGCTATTCAAACATATCAACAAACCCATGTTGTTTTCTAACAATTATAGCAGTCAAATCCCTTAACCGAGTAAGCTCTAACAAGCTTAGTGTTTTTCAAATCCTCTAACCAGGAGGCCAATTAGTTTGGATTCTAAAATCCTGTACTGAGATTACTCCTAACAAGGTATTTCTTTTAATAGGGCATTATAGTCAATCCCTTAACCGGGTGGTCCCTAACAGGATATGTTCTTAACAGGACTTATTGTAAATCTTTAACAAGCTAGGCTTCTAACAAGGCAAGCTTTAGAAGAGTTCAGAATACTTGTGGGTATTGATCCCCACCATGGTTTTTCCCATTTGGGTTTCCACGTCAAAAATATTGTGTCAAGTGGTGAATATTTTTGTGGTTATGTTTACTATGGTTGAATTGCTCAACTGCTAAATCCACATTGATATGTTATATTAACCCGCAACAATCTGAAATATGTTTTAACTACTGTCAGTAAAGTATTTGAATGATTCAATTAAAAGGTTTTAAGAGTTTCAAAGATGTTTTACTATTAGTTTGTTATAATAGTCAACCGGTTTAACTTGTCAGTATTATTGCATTTGAAGTTCAGTGTTTGAACCAGTCAGTTTAGATTTTTCTTTAAGAGGTTGTTTTTATTTGGTGAAAAGTTTATGTAAGTTTTCTATCTACTGATTCACCCACCCCCCCCCCTCTTAGTAGTTGACCGGATCCTTATTCTTTCATCATACCATCAATTGGTATCAAAGCTATTCAGGTCCTCTAAGGTCTAAGCCTAACATCTTGAGGTAAAGATCTTGAAGAACATGATGAAGAAAGAAGGTCTGAAGTTTAATAGAGAGAACTACAGAATATGGAGTGATAGAATGAAAATCTATATCAAGATTCTAGGAAGTCAATACTAGGAACATGTTGGTACTCAATATGTTGCACCTAGTGGGATTATGACGAATGATCAGAAGAAAGAGCAACAAGAAAACTATCAAGCATTGGAGGTCATCATCAGTTCTTTGTCTGATGCAGAGTATGTTTATTTCCATGGTTTGGAGACTGCTTATGAGGTATCGAAGAAAATTGAACAGATCTATAGTAGTGATGAGCATGTCAAGATTGCAAAAGAAGAGAGTCTAAGAGGAAAATTTGATGACATACAGATGGCTGAAGGTGAGAATATACAACAGTATGATTAGAGGATCAAAGAGATAGTTGGTGAGATCAAGAGTGTTGGTGGTAAAGTGGAAGATTCCACAGTTATTAGCAAGGTTTTGAGAACCCTTCTACCGGTCTACTCTATCCGAGTTGCATCCATTCAGGAGCTAAAGTCAATTCACAAATCTAAGGTAACCCTTGACTCCATCATTGGTAAACTTACTGCTTTTGAATTAAATGGTTATGATGGTAGTGTTCAGAAATTTGAATCTACATTTAGAGCTTCAGTTTCTAACCCATCTATGAGGAAAAGTAGAGATATCAGTCACAGTTATGAATATAGATCCATCAAAGAAGTTGATGATGAAGATATTTTGGTTGAGCTGAAGCATTGTTGGCCAAGCGGTTGCCCAGAGGTACTGGTAAGTACAGAGGTAAATTACCTTTGAAATTTTTTGCATGCAACAAGATTGGACACATTGCAGCTAATTGTCCTAATGGTGACAATGAGCACAATCGTGAGAAGTTCAAGAAGTGCAAAGGAAAAGGGAAAAGAGATTATCTCATTGCAGTTGATGGTGGTACCATTGATAAGGAATCTGAGGGAGATGTTAATGAAGACATTGTTTTTATAGCTATTAAAGAGGAGACATCTTACCAGAAGGCATTAGTTTCTCACATGGATAATTCTAACGATTGGATCATTGATAGTGGTTGTTCACAACACATCACTAGTGACCAGAGAAAATTTATTACCTTGAAGTAATTTAATAAAGGATTTGTGAGATTTGGTAATGAGACACCTTGCATGGTAAAAGGTAAGGGAACTATTTCTCTTAATGGAAAGAGCAGTGAAGATGATGTCTATCGGGTTTAAGGATTAAAACACAACATTTTGAGTGTTGCCCAACTCAATGACAAAGGTTATCCATTGGAATTTAAGAATGGCATATGCAAAATCTATGGGAGCAAAGGTGAATTGATTGCAACTAGAAAGCAGACTAAAGGTAACCTGTTTCACCTGAATCCTAAAGTCAACAATTGTTTAATTGCTAAAGTAGATGATAGTTGTCTTTGGCATAGGAGATTTTGTTATATAAATTTTGATAACATTGTCAAAGTGAGTAAGTCCAAGTCAGCGAGAGGTTTGCCTCAGTTGGAGAAACCGGTTAATGCTTTATGTAAGGAATGTTAGTTGGGAAATATGACATCCTCAACTTTTAAGAGCAAATCTTTTTCAGTAGAACATCTATTAGATTTGGTTCATGTAGACCTATGTGGACCAATAAGGACTAAAAGTATTCAAGGTGACATATATTTTATGATCTTCACTGATGATTTCTCAAGAATGATGTGGGTCACATTTTTGAAGGATAAAATAGAAGCTTTTGGTAAGTTCAAGGCATTCAGGGCCTTATCTGTAAAAGAAAGTGGTAAGAAGATAAAGTGTATGAGGACTGATCAAGATGGTGAATTTACTTCAACGGAATTCACTAGATATTGTGAAGAAAATGGTATCAAAAGGTAGTTTTCTGCACCAAGGACACCACAACATAATGGTATTGCAGAGAGGAATGACCAGTCAATTGTTCAAGCTACTAGAATGATGTTGATACAAGGAGGTGTAGCAAAAACTTTTTGGAGAGAAGATGTCAGCACAACTGTCTACACTATGAATTGGATATTGGTAAAAAGAGGTAAGGATAAAACTCCTTATGAATATTGGTATGGTAGATCACCTAATGTCAGTTATTTTAAGATATTTGGCAATAAATGTTTTATTAAGAGAGGTGGCTATGTTAGCAAGTTTGAGGCTAAAAGTGATGAGCGCATATTTCTTGGTTACTCCACCAAAAGTAAGGCCTGCAAATGTTACAACAACCAGACACAAAAAATCATTGAAAGTGATGATGTTCAAGTGGATGAGTATCCTAAAGTCTCAGGAGAAACTAGTGTGGAGAAAAAGGAAGAAGATCCTTGTATTATGTTTTTGGAACTAGAACTAGTGAAACCTAAAACTGATAAAGAGAATGGTGTTGTACCAGTTCAACCGGAACAAGTAGTTTCAAAAGAAGGTGATGATAATGAAGAAGAAGAACTTGATGATAATGATCATATTATTCTGAGGTATGTGAGACTCATTCACAACCCTGACCAGATTATTGGAGATAAAGATGTTGGAGTGTTAACCAGAAGAATAATTAGAGATAATTCTTGCATGATCTCCACTATTGAGCCTAGAACTGCTAAGGAATCATTTCGAGATGATCACTCAATTAAAGCTATGGAGGAGAAGCTTGATCAAACTGAGAAGAACACATGGACCCTAGTACCCAAACTGGTGAATAAAAATATGATAGGTACTAACTGGGTATTCATGAATAAACTGAATGAAGATGGAGTAGTAGTCTGAAACAAAGCTAGGTTGGTATGCAAATGTTATGCACAAGAAGAAGGAGAAGACTATGGTGATAATTTTGCACCAATTTCTAGACTGGAAGGTGTTAGAAATTTACTTGTATTTGCAACATATAAGGGATTCAAAGTATATCAGATGGATGTGAAGTCAACATTTTTGAATGGAGTACTGGAAGAAGAAGTATACATTGAGAAGCAAGATGGTTATGCTTTGACTGATGCAAAGGATATGGTATGCAAATTGCACAAGGCACTATATGGGTTAAAGAAAGCACCGAGAGCATGGTATGAAAGGTTACATTCACACCTGATGAAGATAGGTTTTCAAAAAACCAGTGAAGACAACAACATATATCTCAAATATGAAGGAGATAAGATACTGGTTAGTGAAGTGTTTGTGGATGATATCATATTTGGAGCCAATGATGACATGAGAAATGACTTTGCAAATGAGATGAAAAGTGAGTTTGAAATGTCTCTAGTGGGAGAGATAAAAATTTTCATAGGTTTGCAAATACAACAGATGAAGAGTGGTATTTTTATCACATAGTCTAAGTATGTGAAAGAGGTATTGAAGACATTTGGAATGAGTGACTATAAACTAGTTGGGACACCAATGGTTACAAGTTGTAAGTTGTCTAAAAAGGATGAAGCCACATCTATTGATGAAAAGGAGTATAGTTCAATGATAGGGAAATTGCACTATGTTGTTCATAGCAGACCGGATATAGCTCATGCAGTTGGTTTAGTTGCCATATTTTAGAAGAATCCAAAGGAAACACATTTGATAGAAACCAAGAGGATATTTAGATATTTTAAAGGTACTATTGACTATGGTTTATGGTATCCATATGGAGGTAACTTTGATTTGAAGGTGTATACAGATGCAGATTGGGCAGGTAATATTGATGATATGAAGAGCACAATCGGTGGAGCATTATTTCTTGGAGGAAGACTTGTTTCATGGAGTAGCAAGAAGCAGAGTTGTATATCATAGTCCACTATTGAAGTTGAGTATGTTGCAACTTATATAAATTGTACCTAGGTTATCTGAATGAAACACATTCTAGAAGGATTCAAGATAAAGTTTTCAGAACCAGTAAAGATCTTATGTGATAACACCAGTGCCATAAATATTTCAAAGAACCTTTTTTTGCATGCACGAACCAAGCATATTGAATTGAAGTATCATTTCTTGAGACAAAAAGTGCAGAGTAAAGATGTAATATTGGAGCATGTTTCTACCAAGGAGCAGCTAGCAGATATCTTTACAAAACCCCTGCCTAAGACTACTTTTGAGTATCTTAGAATTTAGCTAGGGGTTGTACCCCTACATGAGGTCAATTGAGCATGATGTAGAATACATTAGTCTCGGAGCTACTTGCAAAATTTTATAGTAGGATTGGTGTAGAGTGGAAGTTACTCCACAAGGGGAGCATCAAGTTGCAGGTTGATGATGATGAACAGTGAAGTTTGACATTGCATGTTTTACTTTCAATTTGACATTGTTGTCAAAGGGGGGGAAGAACTATATGATTGAGGAGAAGAATTATATGAATGACAGAGAGAAGATCTATAGCCAGTTACCAGTTGAAAACATGGAGACCCAGTTGACGGAGAATACATGGTAAAATGTAAACCAAGATTCCTATTCACAATCATAGCAATCAAGGGTATTGATACTTGTATTGCCATCAACGCCAAAGGGAGAGATTGTTGGCATTTGCATGACGATTGCATTAATGAAATGTTATGTTGTCATTGATGTCACTTAACCGGTAATGATGTTGTAATAATGTTGTTTTGTAACCAGTAAAAGAACTTGTGAAGGAAACTGGTATTACTAGAGAAGAAGTGAGATCAACCGGTAAACCCTAACCGATGGAATTTTGGTGATTATATTGTATTGGTTTATGATCAAGTGATGAGCACTAATGATTATGACATGTATGCATGTTGTATGAGAAGAGTTTCAAAAGGTTTTTTGCGTGTAGAGATAATGGTTTTTGTCTTGGGAATGAGCAAGTTCATTGCATGTAATGTAAATCTTGTTATGAGTTATAGAGTTCAATGAAGCGGTGATCAAGGAGCACTCAGGGATATCTTGAATATTCTGTTGTGATTGTTATATAATCCAATGGTCATACTTGAACCGATTTGTTTGTAATCTCTATGAGAATTTTCTTTGTGATGTGTTACCAACCTATTGATTTGTTTATAAGGTCGATGAGTTGTTTTGTTGAAGTGTTGGCAATTTGTAGTTGAGAGTGAGAGTGTGGTTTCTGAACCAGATGATGTATCTATAATATGTGTAAAGGTAGATAGGAGCATGAAAAGGATCTGAACAAGCAAGTGTAGTGTTATTCAAACAGATCATAAAACCCTTATTGTTTTTGTAGCGTCGTAAATTGTACGCACTTGCTAGGGTGGTACAATTTCACACCTAGTTTAGCACCCGCCTTAGTGCATTTTACATTCTGCATTGCATTTCTCCTTAAGCACTTAATCAATCAAATTAATTAGGTCTAAGGTCCTATTTCATCATTCTCTACATCATAAAATTGGGCCCTTTTCACTAAAGCGCGCCCTTCGCATTTTATTCCTCCAATACACCACTTAATCAAAAACCCTAATTAAGTCCTATTTCGAACTTGGGGGCTTGGTTTTGGGGTCAAAACATCTCGAAATCACCTGTAACTTCGGGATTCTCTCTAAAATCATCATATCCGACGGCCCTGAAAATTTGGTGAAAAGTTGTCAAGACCGTGGCGCCCGGAGTGCAACATGGTCCCGGACATTTTTCCCGAAATTTTAGGAGCGCGATCCAATCATAAAATAAAGCTTAACCCCAAGAAATTGGCGGGATATTCAATCTCTAGGTCGGCCAAAATACGAATTTACGACCTAGGGTTTCATACATAAAAGCTCTCTTTCCTCATTTGAAGGGATCGGATTTTTGTTTCCAGGAACTTCATATGCAGCGAAAAGGGCAGATCTTTGAAGACTTCAACATCTTACAACATCTTTCTATCAAGCATCTATCAAATTCATTCATCCACTTAGGGCTTGGAAGACATTGAAGAACAATAGGAGATTACCGACTAAAGATTGGCTTGTACTCCTCCCTTGAGGGTTGGGTATGATTTCATGTTGTTTTCATGTCTTTACATAAGCTTCAATACATCATTTATTCATGCTTTAGATCACTTTGCATCTTGATTTAGAGAATTTACGTTATCATCTACAAGCAATTAGGGTTTACTTTCTAGGTTGCTCTAGTTTGCTTTCTTGCATTTTAGGACCTAGCACACACACTAGGTCTACACACACAATACATTTTACAAAACAACTTGGCTATTCGTGGAGGTGGAAATCACCGAAGTGGGGGTTTGACTAAGGCAAAACCCTATATAGCCGCCCATACACCCTTTTCCAGATATTATTGCAGATTTCAGGATTCAGACGACGCCGCGGGATACAGATCCGGAGAAAGAAGGTCGAGACAACACTCTGTATCAAATTGCAGAGCAGAAGACTGGGATAGGAGCGCTGGGCGCCTTGGTCCTACCAAGACAAGGGCGCTGGGCGCCTTGGTCCCTGGGAGAGAGGCGCTGGGCACCCTGGTCCTCCGGACAGATAGCTTTCAGACAGCTTCCCGACAGTGTTCCAGAGTGCAGAACAACAGTTTCCGGTGCAGTTTTCAGGACAGTGGCACCCGTGCCCCCGTCCCGAACATTTTCAGTCTGATTTTGACTCTGGGTACACATCTGCACTCTTATTTCATCCTTGTATTTACAGCTGTTCATTGTTTAATCTCAATTCTGCAATCTTGTTATTAGTTCATACTTGCATTTTGGGATTAGGGTTTGAACTTGCATTACTTGATCTTACAATTTCAACAAGGGAATAGAAATCCTAATAGATATCCCGTGGCTCTCTCTTTCACAAAAAGAAGTAGCCAATTGTGTGATATCTCTAGGCTCTTTCGTATTCCGTAATGTGTGTCAAAAGGTAGGATTAGGGGAAAAAGCGAGACTAGGTTAATCATGCCCTAATCCTACCTTTTGACACACATTACGAAATATGAAAGAGCCTAGAGATATCACACAATTGGCTACTTCTTTTTGTGAAAGAGAGAGCCACGGGATATCTATTAGGATTTCTATTCCCTTGGTGAAATTGTAAGATCAAGTAATGCAAGTTCAAACCCTAATCCCAAAATGCAAGTATGAACTAATAACAAGATTGCAGAATTGAGATTAAACAATGAACAGTTGTAAATACAAGGATGAAATAAGAATGCAGATGTGTACCCAGAGTCAAAATCAGACTGAAAATGTTCAGGACGGGGGCGCGGGCGCCACTGTCCTGAAAACTGCACCGGAAACTGCTGTTCTGCACTCTGGAACACTGTCGGGAAGCTGTCTGAAAGCTGTCTATCCGGAGGACCAGGGCGCCCAGCGCCTCTGTCCCAGGGACCAAGGTGCCCAGCGCCCCTATCCTGGTAGGACCAGGGCGCCCAGCGCTCCTGTCCCAGTCTTTTGCTCTGCAATTTGATACAAAGTGCTGTCTCGACCTTCTTTCTCCGGATCTATATCCCGTGGCGTCATCTGAATCCTGAAACCTGCAATAATATCTGGAAAAGGGTGTATGGGCAGCTATATAGGGTTTTGCCTTAGTCAAACCCCCGATTTGGTGATTTCCACCTCCACGAATAGCCAAGTTGTTTTGTAAAATGTATTGTGTGTGCAGACCTAGTGTGTGTGCAAGGTCCTAAAATGCAAGAAAGCAAACTAGAGCAACCTAGAAAGTAAACCCTAATTGCTTGTAGATGATAACGTAAATGCTCTAAATCAAGATGCAAAGTGATCTAAAGCATGAATAAATGATGTATTGAAGCTTATGTAAAGACATGAAAACAACATGAAATCATACCCAACCCTCAAGGGAGGAGTACAAGCCAATCTTCAGTCGGTAATCTCCTATTGTTCTTCAATGTCTTCCAAGCCCTAAGTGGATGAATGAATTTGATAGATGCTTGATAGAAAGATGTTGTAAGATGTTGAAGTCTTCAAAGATCTGCTCTTTCGCTGCATATGAAGTTCCTGGAAACAAAAATCGGATCCCTTCAAATGAGGAAAGAGAGCTTTTATGTATGAAACCCTAGGTCATAAATTCGTATTTTGGTTGACCTAGAGATTGAATATCCCACCAATTTCTTGGGGTTAAGATTTATTTTATGATTGGATCGCGCTCCTAAAATTTCAGGAAAATCCGGGACCATGTTGCACTCCGGGCGCCACGGTCCCGACAACTTTTCACCAAATTTTTAGGGCCGTCGGATATGATGATTTTAGAGAGAATCCCGAAGTTACAGATGATTTTGAGATGCTTTGACCCCAAAACCAAGCCCCCAAGTTTGAAATAGGACTTAATTAGGGTTTTTGATTAAGTGGTGTATTGGAGGAATAAAATGCGAAGGGCGCGCTTTAGTGAAAAGGGCCCAATTTTATGATGTAGAGAATGATGAAATAGGACCTTAGACCTAATTAATTTGATTAATTAAGTGCTTAAGGAGAAATGCAATGCAGAATGTAAAATGCACTAAGGCGGGTGCTAAACTAGGTGTGAAATTGTACCACCCTAGCAAGTGCGTACAATTTACGACGCTACATTTAGCCCCCACTTTAGCGATCATATGAGTACTACGTGCATATGCAAGCTAAAGTACAGAAAAGTAAACATTATTTGAAAAAGGATATATCCATAAGTTGCCGGACGAAGCCCCCAGCGGTATCTGCAGTACACAGTTAGGAACCGCACCCTACAAAACACACGTTAGATCACAAAATCACCTAATGCTTACTAGGGAAAGTGATGAAATCTGTGAGTAGCTATATGCCCCCCCTGTTTCGACTTGCTTATTAGGGAGATGAAACAGGGTAGCATGTTTACTTGCGACAAATTGTGTAAGAGAGTATTGATGAGGGGTGTTCACTAAATAGGCTTCATTAGAGAACTTTTTGGAACATCCTGAGAGTAGGGGAAGGAAAATACGATTCCAACGCAACAAACGGTTCAAAAATTGCATCTCCCAAACTCAAGTTATGATAAAATGAATGACAGAGGAGAATTAGGGTTTCAAAAAGTAAGAATAAGCAAACGAGAGTATATACCTTGAAAGTGACACTTGTATTCATCACTTTGTTGATTTCAGAATACTATTCAGTGCAGCGGAGCCCACATAGCCATCATCATGCCTTCACGATGACCGGAGCGTCCCACGAGGATCGAGATCCTGCGCCAGGCCGTGATCAACGACGAGCCATTGGACAAGGTGAGTTGACTGAACGTTTGACTTTTGATTCTTTCGCATTTTGACTTTTTTGTGATTGTATGCGGGCCTTAAAGGCTGACCGGGGCCCACCCAGGGTGCCATGGTCCCTGTGGGGCACCCTGGTCCCCCCAGGGCGCCATGGTCCCTGACAGGGCACCATGGTCCTTGACAAGGCACCGTGGTCCCCTCAGGGTGCCATGGTCCCCAATCAGGGCCTGGCGAGGGGTTACAAGGCTAGCATACAATGTACGACAGTTTGCATTAGCGTTTTTGATGATCGAGTACTGATTATAGTCATGTTTTGATGTTGTAGGGTCTCCCGTACATGAGAGAGCATACAGTGGGACATATTCTTCGCACTTTGCGAGATCAGATTCCGCAGCTAACTCAGTTAGAGAGAGACACACTATCGATTGTGGGATTGTGGTCTGTGATTCTCATGCCGGCCATTCGATTTCATCCTGTGATGCTAATGGCCTTGATGGAGCGGAATCGGGAAAGGTACCATCAATCAAATATCTTACGATATGCGAGTACCATTCGTCTGAGTCTACAAAGTCACAACATGTTACCAGGCTAGAATCATCTACAATAGCTGGAGAAATAAGGTTGTGAATAACGAATTTAAGATCGATCACAGGGTCTTCTAAAGATACCAGAGAAGCCACACATGCCATTACATCCGCATGTCGATTATCTTTTCGAGGAACGGGTTCCATAGTATAAGAATCAAAATTTTGTAATAAAGAGACAGCAAGGTCTTTATATTGTGATAATTTGTCTTGTTTTGCTTGATATATTCTTGTTACTTGTCTTATAATCAATTGCGAATCTCCATAGATATGTATGCGTTTTATATTAAGAGCTAAGGCTGCTTTTATTCCCGCTATAAGAGCCTCATACTCAGCAATGTTATTGGTACACAAGAAATTTAGACGATATGATAAAGGAATGGACTTCTTTGTAGGAGAAATCAGAACAACCCCTGCCCTCGATCCCCTACGACACTTAGAGCCATCAAAGTATAACTCCCAAGTTTAATCTTTCTCTATAGAAAGAATGAAGTCATCAGGAAAAGACTCAGGGTTAGGGAAGGAGAAAGGTGAAGGGGCCTCAACTAAGTGATCGGTCAATGCTTGCCCTTTAATTGCTCTTTGTGAAACAAATTTAAGGTCAAATTCAGTTAACATCATAACCCACTTAGCTAGACGTCCTGATAAATCAGTTTTAGAGAAAAGATGCTTCAAAGGATCAAACTTTACCATGACATGGACTTCTGAATTCAAAAGATAATGTCTCAATTTCTGAGTCGCAAATACCAAGGCCAAGCATTGTCTTTCTATCGCAGAATATCGGGTCTCATAATCGAGTAAGGTACGACTTATGTAATAAACCGGACATTCCTTACCATCTTTATCATGTTGTGCCAACAATGCTGCGAGAGCATGAGAGGAAGCAGCTGTATACAGAAGGAAGGGTTTAGAAGGTTCGGCAGGTTGAAGAATAGGAGGACTAGCCAAATACACTTTTAAATCTTCAAATGCTTGCCGACAATCCTCATTCCATTGAAAAGTGATATCCTTTTTAAGAAGTTGAGTAAAAGGAAAGGTATGATCCGCAAGCTGAGACATGAACCTACGAATAGCTTGAATCTTTCCTTGTAAGCTTTTAAGTTGAGACACATTTCTAGGAGGTGGCATGTTGATAATAGCATCTATTTTCTTGGTATCCACCTCAATCCCACGATGCGAAACTATGAACCCTAATAGTTTTCCACTATCCACACCAAAAACACATTTTCAGGGATTCAAGTGCATGTGATATTTATGAATTCTTTCAAAGATTTGACAAAGGACTTTAACATGATCCATGCGAAGAAAGGATTTGGCCAAAATATCATCAACATAATCCTCTAAAATCTTATGCATATAATCATGAAAGATAAGGGTCATCGCTCGTTGATAAGTTGCACCGGCGTTTTTAAGTCCAAAAGGCATCATTATCCAACAAAACATACCCCAAGGAGTGGTGAAAGCAGTTTTGAATTGATCTTGAGGGTTAATAAAAATTTGATTGTAACCTAAAAAACCATCCATGAAGGATAACAAGGCATGTCCTGCCGTAGAATCAACTATCATGTCAATGTTTGGAAGAGGGAAATCATCTTTCAAGGAAGCTTTATTCAAATCTCAAAAGTCAGTACACATTCTTATTTTGTTATCTGGTTTAGCCACAGCAACAATATTTGAAATCCATGGGGAATAGTCAATAGGGCGGATAAATCCAGCCTCCAATAATTTTTCAATCTCAGCCTTAACAAGCAGAACCACCTTAGGATTCATTTTTTGAATCTTTTGTTTTACGGGCTTAGCATCAGGAACTAAGACAATATTGTGAGTAACAATCTTAGGATCTATACCAGGCATGTCAGAATATGTCCAAGCAAAGATCTCAGGGAATTCATGCAATAGTTCTTCATATTGTTTCTGTTCCTCTTCATCCAAACACTTTCCAATTTTAATGACTTTCTCTTTATTGCTAGGGTCTATCTTAACATCAGTGGTATCACTTATGAGAAGATTACTTTGTTGAGGAGTGTCCTTTAACTGAGGGAATTCTTTCACAATCTCATCATTATCAATCTCTTTTCCAAAATAGGCTTCAGTGTTCAAACAATAAGGGAGTCCCCTATTGTGATGATAACGAGGAAGAGTGTCATAGGCTCCCAAGAACTCAGCTAAAGCATCATCGGTAGGGAAGATATCCAAAGCACAGTCACCCGAAGGATCCCCATCAATATACTCAGGGTGCTGCATTGATAGAGATGTAGAAATAGCATTAACACTAATGCATGGTCTTTTAGAAGCTTTAGTACGTCTGCAGCGATTATAGCCAAGTCCAAAGGCATAATTGTGAAAATTAGTCTCTAGAGGAACTCTTATCCCTTGTTCATGAGCACCACAACCTTTTCCATGATACCCATGCTTAGCAAAAATGCAAAAACCACGACCATAACGATCAGCCATTTCAGGAAGAGAAGGTGGTTTTTCATAAGACAAAGAATCAAACTCTTCATAATTATAGATGTGAGGAGAAGAAGTTTGAGAAGCGGCCACAAAATTATTACTCATAGATTCAGGTAAGGTTGATTGGTTTTTAGCTTCTTCTTTCTTTTCAACTTTATGATTTTCAGCTTCTTCCTTCTTTTCAATTTTAATTTCTCTAGAAGGAACCTTATATTCACCTACAAAGGTAGGGTTAAAATCAAGAGATCCCCAATCATCGTCTGCGAGAACCTTCTCAGGATCAAAATCCTTTTTATGTGTAGTTTCAAGTCGAGAAGGATCCTCTTCAGGAGCTCCAGACTCATCCAAAGAATTCCGATCATCGAAGAGCGAGGATTCATCAATAGGTTTCTTGTTTAAAGAGTCATCACTAGACGAGGATGGCTTAGAAGAACTCCCTTTAGAAGTAGATGTTTGTAGACAAGCTTGAAAATTAGTATCACCCATCAAAGTGTATGTCTTATTGTTATAAACGAATTTAACTTGTCTATGCAATGTAGAGGGGACAACTTGCATGCTGTGAATCCAAGGCCTCCCTAATAACAAGTTATATGTTAAATTTCCCGGCATAACATGGATAGGAGTAGGCAAAGTAATAGGTCCCACTGTGAGAGGTAAGGTGATGATACCTAATGAAGTCTTAGCCACATTGTCAAAGCCATGAATGGGACGAGAGTCAGGCTCAATAAGAGACGTATCCACATTCATCTTATGCAATAAATTAATGCTACACACATTAAGGCCAGAGCCATTATCTACTAGTGTTCATCTTATAGCAGTGTCTTTCATGATAACCACAATCATCAAGGGATCATATTGTTGTTGAATTTCACTAGTAGGCAACTCATCTCGGGAAAACACAATTTGAGCTTTAGGATTCATCACAGAGTTAACAAAAGATGCTATATTACTAGATGTATTCGGTGGAGGAACATTCAAATCTTTCAAGGCATCTTGTAACATTCCATGATAAGCAGAAGAAGTTTGAATCAAATCCCAAAGGGATATCTTAGCAGGGGTAGCTTTAAGTTGTTCTATGAGATCATATTCCTTACCCATAACTTGCGAAATACGGGGAGCTTGAGGAAGAATTGGTTGAGGATTAGGAAGGGAAACTGGAATAACAGGAGGAGGATTAGGTTGCCTATTATTTCTAGTATGATAAGTATGGGCAACCGCATGATAACTCTCTCTAGTTATTTGTTTAGCATAACTGTAAGGACTTACAGGTTTTCTTCCTTGCACGGTGATGATTGGTTTATTCGGGGTACGAAAGGAATCATGATCATACCTTCCTTGGATAGTAAGGAGAGGTGATTTAAGAACTTGAAAGGTGGGAGAAGGATAAGCACCTTGGACTTCAAAGAGAGGCTTATTATGTTCATTCAAGTTTATCATGTTAACCAATTTAGAGGTCTTGTTCTTGTTTAAAGATTTCGATAAAGCCACAAAGTCATCAAGAGCATCATCCAACAAAGCATGATCATATCGGTTAAAAGGTTTGTCTTTTGATTCAAAAGGAGACATCTCCTCATAGAGGGGGTTATTGAAAACAACCATGTTACTAGAGTCAGGGGAAGAGTTGATAGGAATGTATCCTTGAGAGGAATCATTCGACTTATCTTTCTCATCACACCTAAATGGCATAGTAACAAGGTTTATGAGTTTTTGGTAAAATGAAGGTTTGGCATCTTTAGGGTTTAAAAACTCATCTAAAGCTTCATCTAATTCAACTTGGCTATACTCATAATAATCATCAAAAGCATGAACATTTTGCAAATAAAAATCTGACATTTTGAAAAGATTGCATAAAATTTAAACACACAATGCAAAGAAACACACTTTTTTTTTTTTTTCTTTTTTTTTTTTCTCTTTAATGAAAATGAAATGAAAACACACTAAATCTAGACCTAGATCTAACAAATGTAATGCAAGAGGAAGCAATGATAGATTCACATCGGGTTCACCAAAATGTGTAGGGGAAAAAGCGAGACTAGGTTAATCATGCCCTAATCCTACCTTTTGACACACATTACGGAATACGAAAGAGCCTAGAGATATCACACAATTGGCTACTTCTTTTTGTGAAAGAGAGAGCCACGGGATATCTATTAGGATTTCTATTCCCTTGTTGAAATTGTAAGATCAAGTAATGCAAGTTCAAACCCTAATCCCAAAATGCAAGTATGAACTAATAACAAGATTGCAGAATTGAGATTAAACAACGAACATTTTCAGTCTGATTTTGACTCCGGGTACACATCTGCATTCTTATTTCATCCTTGTATTTACAGCTGTTCATTGTTTAGTCTCAATTCTGCAATCTTGTTATTAGTTCATACTTGCATTTTGGGATTAGGGTTTGAACTTGCATTACTTGATCTTACAATTTCAACAAGGGAATAGAAATCCTAATAGATATCCCGTGGCTCTCTCTTTCACAAAAAGAAGTAGCCAATTGTGTGATATCTCTAGGCTCTTTTGTATTCCGTAATGTGTGTCAAAAGGTAGGATTAGGGCATGATTAACCTAGTCTCGCTTTTTCCCCTACACAGTTTTCTAACAATTAGAACACTCAAATCCCTTAATCGGATAAGCTCTAACAAGCTTAGTGTTATTCAAATCCTCTAAGCAGGTGGTCCATTAGTTTTGATTCTGAAATCATCTATTGAGGTTACTCCTAATAGGGTATTGCTTCTAATAGGGCATTATAGGCAATCCCTTAATCGGGTGGTCCCTAACAGGATTTGTTCTTAACAGGCTAGGCTCCTAACAAAGCGAACTTCAAAAGAGTTTAGAATACTTGTGGGTATTCATCCCCACCATGGTTTTTCTCATTTGGGTTTCCACATCCAAAATATTGTGTCAAGTGGTGAATATTTTTGTGGTTATGTTTACTATGGTTGAATTGCTTGACTGCTAAATCCACTTTGATATGTTATGTTAACTAGTAGGAATCTGAAATATGTTTTAACTATTGTTAGTAAAGTATTTGAATGATTCATTTAAAAGATTTTGAGAGTTTCATAGATGTTTTAATGTTAGTCTATTATGACAGTCAATCGGTTTAACTTGTCAGTATTATTGCATTTGAAGTTCAGTGTTTGAACCAGTCAGTTTAGAGTTTTCTTTGAGAGGTTGTTTTTGTTTGGTGAAAATTTTATGTTAGTTTTTTATCTATTGATTCACCCCCGCCCCCTCTCAGTATTTGATCGAATCCTTATTCTTTCATCATACCATCATATGACACCCATCTACATATCGGTTGCTTGCACTTTCTCCATTAGCTCAAACTTGCTTGCTTACCGATCGGATGCTTGTCGGTTGGCAACCATGCACTACCAACACATCACTCACTGGTTGGCATACCATACCGATCTCCAATACTTACTCATCTGTCAACATTCCATACTTATCGGTGACATGCTATACTAGTTGACATCAATGACAACACAATGCCAACAATCTCCCCCTTTGGCATTGATGTCAACACATGTAGTATTTGGTATACTACAGATTTTGTCTCCCCTTTTAACAACAATGGCAAAGAGAATTGATAGGAATTTCTACTAGTTGCTTCTCCCCCTTTGACCATTATTTTTTGTATTCTCTCATCCAACAACACTAGAGATAGAGAGCCCAGATACCAACTGACACTAATTGTATACACCAATCTGATACCAATTGTAGAAAATTGTGTTAGTGAATTTCACTTACCTGTCGGTCAGACTGCATCTTCTCCCCTTTGATATGCAGAAAGTTACTCTGACACCAATTTGCTGATATGAATTTGATATCACTTGTATATTCTCTCCATGTTCAGGTTGATAACTCAATGATGAATGAATAGTACCAACCAGTATTGAGAGGAGGCATGAATCAGTACAGGCAAAAATACAGTCCTAAATCAGTTCAACAACAAATACTCCAAATGACTGGCAAACAGTGACATCGGTTTGAAACAGAGTGCAACCGGTAAAACCGAGAGCAAATAAAACAATCATAAACCGGTTACTCACTTAGCTTTCCTCATAGCTCAATACTATAGTACCATTACACCCTCATACATGAACAAATAATCTATCATCAGATCTTCACAATAGTTAGTTCAATATGTTTTATAGACAGGCATAAAACACAGAACCATCATATGCTTAACAGGTAATAACAAAGCATCACAAGATAAAAGCATCACACATGATACACATATTTTTCACGTGGAAACTCAACTGGGAAAAACCACAGTGGGGATGAATACTCACAAGCTGCTTTTTGAACTCTTTAGAAGTCCGCTTTGTTAGGAGCCTTCTCCTGTTAAAGACATTACAATAGGTTCTGCTAGGAACCAATCCTGTTAGGGGATGGCTACAATACCTAGTTAAGGGTTAAACCCGGTTAGGGTTACCTTGTTAGAGGATTTCAAGAACTCAATAGCTAAAGGATCTTCAGAGCTCTATAGCTTCTCAGAACTCAATAACTTCGAGTTACCCTGTTAAAGGATTTGTGTCAAGCTAGTTAAGGCTACCCTATTAAGGGATTTCACAACTGTTGAAGTGGTTAAAGATCAATAGGAATTACAATGATCTGGTAACAACACTCAATGCTAATGTAGATTCGCTTTGGCTCCTCTTCACCTTCTGCACATTCACTTTGCAGGTATCACTTCTCACCTCTGGTCTGGCAAGAAACATGTATCCTTTCTGTTGGATACTCTCACACACCTTTTGCCAACAACCTTAGAAAGAAACACAACATCGACCTTATAGGAAACAAACAGGTTGGTAGCATAAACCCTAAACCTGTTAGGTTAAGAAATTCAAATGGTTCAATCCTGATCGTTGAACATACTGCATTAAATGCAACGGATCTTGAATAAATCTCAAGACATTCTCCATCATTCATTATCCACTGATTTCATGGTGATTGATAATCCATCACACATTTCCACCGTTTACAAACTTTGTACATTCCCGAGGTAGATAGGGATAGTCTTCTTCATGCAAGATCCTTCACGTGCACAGGGCATATGTGGCAACACGATCTGTTCTGCGTTACCATACTAACTCATCACACAAAAGATCACTGATTGAGTCACATAGGCTTGAGATACTCCAACCAGAAATCGTGAAGTTGAAACTACCTACCAACCGGTAGTCATACAATGCTTCCGTGTGTCGGTTCCCATAACTACATGTCGGTTCACCTTGACATGTCGGTTCACCTTGAACAAATATACCGCTTCACTTTCCCATATATATCGGTTCGCACATATGTCGGTTCTCTCTTCTAATACTGGTTCACTTCATATCACATATTGACATCAATGACAACATACCATATCATTATATCCTCATACCAGTTCACATAATGCCAAAAATCTCCCCCTTTGGCATTGATGGCATATACAAAGATATCTTTCCACTTTACATCTTCTCCCCCTTTGACAACAATGCCAAAGTGGAGGCACAAGCTTCCCCTTTCCATTATGCTGCTCCCCCTGAGGAGTAGCATCCTTCAACATATCAATCAATAAAAAATTGATTATGCAATACCTTACTGATGTGGAACAAATACTTTTAGTTCACCTCTCGAAGGGGAAGTACCCCCAATTCACCTCTTAATTGCACAAAAGTAGTCTTTGGGAGAGGCTTGGTGAATATGTCTGCTAACTGCTCCTTACTGCAAACATGTTCTAGTGCAATCTCTTTATTCTGAACCTTTTCTCTCAAGAAATGATACTTAAGCTCAAAATGCTTGGTTCTAGAATGTAAAACCGGTTGTGCTTTTTCGATCATCCACATTACCTGCCCAATCAGAATCTGTGAATACTTTCAGAATGAAATCATTGCATTATGGGTACCACAATCCATAGTCAACTATTCCCTTCAGATACCTAAGAATCCACTTGACTGCAACCAAGTGGGATTCTCTTGGACTAAACTGGAACCTTGTAGTAATGCCAACTGCATGTGCAATATTTGGTCTGCTATGCACTATGTAATGCAACTTACCAATCATTGATCGATATTTCTTCTCATCAAGTAATGCGGAATCATCCTCTTTTGATAATTTGCAACCGGTCACCATCGGTGTACCAACAGGTTTTCTATATTCCATGCCAAAGGTCTTCAACACCTCTTTGACATATTTGGACTGAGTGATAAAGATTCCATCTTTCATCTCCTGGATCTGCAATCCAATGAAGAACTTAATCTCCCCTATGAGTGACATCTCAAACTCTTTCTTCATCTCATCAGCAAACTCATGACTCATATTGTCATCTCCACCAAAGATAATGTCATCAACAAAAACCTCACAGATCAGGATCTGATCTCCTTCAGACTTCATGTAGATATTTCTATCTTCACTTGTTCTCTCAAATCCAATCTTCACAAGATGGGAGTGTAGATGTTCATACCATGTTCTAGGTGCTTGCTTTAGACCATATAAGGATTTATGTAGCCTGCACACCATATCACTATCTTCAGATAGGGAAAACCCATCTCGCTGCTCTATATACACCTCCTCTTCAAGTACACCATTTAGGAATGCAGATTTTACATCCATTTGGTATACCTTGAATCCTTTAAAAGTTGCATATGCAAGAAGCATATGAACTCCTTCCAATCTGGCTACAGGAGCAAAGGTTTCTCCAAAGTCTTCTCCTTCTTCTTGAGCATATCCTTTGCACACCAATCTGGCTTTGTTTCTAATTATTGTGCCATCCTCATTCAACTTGTTTCTAAAGACCCATTTGGTACCAATGACATTTTTATGCTCTGGTCTAGGTACCAAGGACCATGTACCATTTTTCTCTATCTGGTCAAGTTCCTCTTCCATTGCCTTGATCCAGTCTTCATCTTTATGTGCCTCTTTGAAAGATAAATTCAGAGATCATACATGAGTTCTCTCTGATCTTTCTTCTTGTAAGGATTCCTGCGTCCTTATCTCCTATGATCTGCTTAGGATCATGATTCAGCTTGACATATCGAGGAATAGTCTTGACTGGCTCTTCTTGCTTTTCCCCTTCATCCTCATTTTCATCAATATCAGCATTCACCGGTTCAGGAACACTGTTACTGGTACTTGGTTGACTGACAACTGGTTCCTAGAAGGTTGCAACCAGTTCATTTATAGCTTGCTCACTGCTGGTTTCTTCCTATTTCTCAGACGTTTCATCAACTCTCACATTGATGCTTTCCATAATTCTCTGAGTTCTATTGTTGAAACACTTGAGAGCTTTGCTCTTGGTGGAATATCCTAGGAATATTCCCTCATCACATTTAGCTTCAAACTTGCCATGATGTTCACTCCTCTTGATGTAACATTTGCTACCAAATACCCTAAAGTAGCTAATCACAGGTGTCTTACCGGTCCAATACTCATAAGGAGTTTTATCCTTACCTTTCTTGATGAGTACCCAGTTCATTGTGTAGACTGTAGTGCTTACCGCTTCTCTCCAAAAGGTGTGAGCTACCTTTCCTTGAATCAACATGGTTCTAGCTGCTTCAACCACTGTCTGGTTATTCCTCTCTGCTAGGCCATTCTGTTGTGGAGTCTGGGGGGCAGACAATTGCCTTTTGATGCCAAATTCTTCACAATACTTATTGAATTCACCGTAAGTGAATTTCCCTCCTTGATTAGTTTTGAGGCACTTGATCCTCTTACTACTTTCCTTCTCCACTAATGCTCTGAAATCTTTGAACTTCACAAAGGCTTCAGACTTATCTTTTAAAAATGTGACCCACATCATTCTTGAGCAGTCATCGGTGAGAATCATGAAGTACCTATCACCCTGCACAATTCTAGTTTTCATAGGACCACACAAATCAGTATGCACAAGATCAAGCAAGTTGTCAACAGTGAAAAATTTACCTTTAAAGGTTGAGGAAGACATTTTCCCCAATTGACACTCTCTACACAAGGTATTGTCCGGTTTGCTTAGCACCGGCAACCCTCTAACTGCCTTTATCTTACTAGCCTTCACAATGTTATCAAAGTTTACATGGCAGAGTCTCCTATGCCATATCCAGCTATCATCAAATTTATCCATAAGACATGTACTTATATTTGCATTCAACTGAAATAGGTTACCTTTGGTCTGTATGCTGGTGGCCACCAATTCACCATCTTTTCCTTTGATTCTGCAAACTCCATTCTTGAATTCCAAAGTGAGGCCACTGTCATTTAGCTGGGCAACACTCAGAAGGTTGTGTCTGAGACCATCAACCCAGTACACATTGTCAGCACCATTCTTTCCACTCAGAGAGATGGACCCTCTACCTTTGACCATGCATGGTGCATCATTGCCAAAATGAACCAATCCACCACCATACTCCTCCAAAGATAGGAACTTGCTCCTGTCACTAGTCATATGGTGAGGACAGCCACTGTCAATGATCCACTCATTGGAATTATCAAACCGGGAGACAAGAGCCTTCTTGTCTGACACTTTTTCCTTAACAGCAACAAATACAATATCTTCATTTTCTTCATCCTCCTATTCTTCATCTGTGACACCTTCATCAACTGCCACAAAACAATTTTTCTGTTTTCCTCATTTGAATTTCCTGAACCTTTCTGGTTTGTCCTTGTTATCTCCTTTAGGACAGTTTATAGCAATATGTCCTATCTGGTTACAAGAAAAGCATTTCAAAGGTAGCTTACCTTTGTATTTACCGGTTCCTTTAGGAAGCTTCCTGGCAAGGAGAGCTTCAAATGCCATCAGAATCTCCTCATCATTCATTTCTCTACTCTATCTTGGTTCACCACTGGTGCTAGCTTCTTTTCCTTTTCTGGATGGAATAGCAGAAGCTTTAAAAGTTGATTCAGTCTTTTGAACACTACCATCAAAACTATTTAGCTCATAGGCTGTCAGCTTGGCTATGATGGATTCCAATGATACCTTAGTCTTGTCTATTGATCTCAGCTCCTGAATAGCAGCAACCCTTATTGCATAGACCGGCAATAGGGATATCAAGACTTTGCTTACCACAGTGGGATCTTCTATTTTATCACCTGCACTCTTCATATCTCCAACAACAGTTTTGATTCTTATTCCATATTGTTGAATGGTCTCACCTTCAACCATCTGCATATCTTCAAACTTCCCTCTCAGGCTTTCTTCCTTATCCTATTTTACATGTTCATCATTGCCATAGATATTTTCAAGAGCATCCCATACCTCTTTGGGATTTACCTTGTCTTGAACATCAATAAACTCAATGTTAGATAATCTACTAATAAGTGCTTCCATGACTTGCCCATTTTCTTGTATCTCTCTCTCTTTTGGTCATCAGTGAGAGTACCGGTAGGGGCATCATAGGGATTCTCGACATAGCTCTAGTGTTGAGCACCCATGCTTCTGATGTATATCTTCATTTTGTCTTTCCATATACTAAAATTTTCTTTGTTAAACTTTGGACCTTCCCTCTTCATCATTACAACAAGATCTTTCCCTCAAGCGGTTAAGCTTACAACACAAAGGACCTGGAGGAAGCTCTGATACCAATTGATAACTCAATGATGAATGAATTGTACCAACCAGTACTGATAGGGGGGGTGAATCAGTACAGGCAAAAATATAGTCCTAAACCCATTCAACAGCAAATACTCCAAATGACTGGCAAACAGTCACACCGGGTTGAAACAGAGTGCAACCGGTAAAACCCAGAGCAACTAAAACAATCATAAACCTATTACTCACTTAGCTTTCCTCATAGCTCAATACTATAGTACAATTACACCCTCATGCATGAACAAATAATCTATCATCAGATCTTCACAACAGTTAGTTCAATATGTTTTATAGACAGGCATAAAACACAGAACCATGATATGCTTAATAGGCAATAACAAAGCATCACAAGATAAAAGCATCACACATGACACATATATTTTTCACATGGAAACCCAACTGGGAAAAATCATAGTGGGGATGAATACCCACAAGCTTCTTTTTGAACTCTTTAGAAGTCTGCTCTGTTAGGAGCCTTCTCCTGTTAAAGACATTACAATAGGTTCTGCTAGGAACCAATCCTGTTAGGGATCACCCGGTTAGGGGATGGCTACAATACCCGGTTAAGGGTTAAACCTAGTTAGGGTTACCTTGTTAGAGGATTTCAGGAACTCAATAGCTAAAGGATCTTCAGAGCTCTATAGCTTTTTAGAACTCAATAACTTTGAGTTACCTTGTTAAAGGATTTGTATCAAGTCGGTTAAGGCTACCCTGTTAAGGGATTTCATAACTGTTGAAGTGGTTAAAGATCAACAGGAATTACAATGATTTGGTAACAACACTCAAAGCTAATGCAGATCCGCTTTGGCTCCTCTTCACCTTCTGTACATTCACTTTGCAGGTATCACTTCTCACCTCTGGTCTGGCAAGAAACATGTATCCTTTCTCTTGGATACTCACACACACCTTTTTCCAACAACCTTAGAAAGAAACACAACATCGACCTTATAGGAAACAGACAGGTCGGTAGCATAAACCCTAAGCCCTAAACCTGTTAGGTTAAGCAATTCAAATGGTTCAATCCTGACCATTGAACATAATGCATTAAATGCAACAGATCTTGAATAAATCTCAAGACATTCTCCATCGTTCATTATCCATCGATTTCATGGTGGTTGGTAATCCATCACGTGTTTCCACTGTTTACAAACTTTGCACATTCCCGAGGTAGATAGGGATAGTCTTCTTCATGCAAGATCCTTCACAAGCACAGGGCTTATGTGCCAACACGATCTGTTCTCCGTTACCATACTAACTCATCACACAAAAGATGACCGATTGAGTCACACAGGCTTGAGATACTCCAACCAGAAATCCTGAAGTGGAAACTACCTACCAACCAGTAGTCATACAATGCTTCCATGTGTCAGTTCCCATAACTACATGTTGGTTCACCTTGACATAACGGTTCACCTTGAATAAATATACTGCTTCACTTTCCCATATATACCGGTTCACACATATGTCGATTCTCTCTTCTCATACCGGTTCACTTCATATCACATATTGACATCAGTGACAACATACCATATCATTATGTCCTCATACCGGTTCACATAATGCCAAAAATATCCCCCTTTGGCATTGATGGCAATATACAAAGATATCTTTTGGTTTACATCTTTTTCCTCAACTTCTGCAGATATCTTCTTCGCTTCACATCTTCTCCCCCTTTGACAACAATTCCAAAGTGGAGGCACAAGCTTCCCTATTCCATTATGCTGCTCCCCCTGAGGAGTAGCATCCTTCAACACATCAATCAACAAAAATTTGACTATGCAATACCTGATTGATGTGGAACAAATACTTTTAGTTCACCTTTTGAAGGGGAAGTACCCCCAATTCACCTCTTAAATGCACAAATGTAGTCTTTGGGAGAGGCTTGGTGAATATGTCTGCTAATTGCTCCTTACTGGAAACATGTTCTAGTGCAATCTCTTTATTCTGAACCTTTTCTCTCAAGAAATGATACTTAAGCTCAAAATGCTTGGTTCTAGAATGTAAAACCGGATTCTTTGAAATATTGATAGCACTTGTGTTATCACAGAATATACTTACCGGTTCAGACATAGGAATTTTGAAGCCATTTAAAAAATGCTTCATCCAAATTGTCTGAGTGCAGTTCATGAAAGCTGCAACATACTTCGCTTCCACTGTAGACTGAGAGATACAACTCTGCTTCTTACTCATCCATGAGACTAGTCTACCACTGAGAAAGAATGCACCACCAGTTGTGCTTTTCTGGTCATACACATTACCTGCCCAAGTAGCATCTCTGAATACTTTCAGAATGAAATCATTGCTATATGGGTACCACAATCCATAGTCAACTATTCCCTTCAGATACCTAAGAATCTACTTGACTGCAACCAAGTGGGATTCTCTCAGACTTTTCTGGAACCTTGCAGTAATGCCAACTGCATGTGCCATATCTGATCTGCTATGCACTACGTATTGCAACTTACCAATCATTGATCGGTATTCCTTCTCATCAACTAATGTGGGATCATCCTCTTTTGATAATTTGCAACTGATCACCATCGGTGTACCAACCGATTTGCTATCTTCCATGCCAAAGGTCTTCAACACCTCTTTGACATATTTGGACTGAGTGATAAAGATTCCATCTTTCATCTGCTGGATCTGCAATCCAATGAAGAACTTAATCTCCCCTATGAGTGACATCTCAAACTCTTTCTTCATCTCATCAGCAAACTCATGACTCATATTGTCATCTCCACCAAAGATAATGTCATCAACAAAAACCTCACAGATCAGGATCTGATCTCCTTCAGACTTCAAGTAGATATTTCTATCTTCACTTGTTCTCTCAAATCCAATCTTCACAAGATGGGAGTGTAGATGTTCATACCATGTTCTAGGTGCTTGCTTTAGACCATATAAGGATTTATGTAGCCTGCACACCATATCACTATCTTTAGATAGGGAAAACCCATCTTGCTGCTCTATATACACCTCCTCTTCAAGTACACCATTTAGGAATGCAGATTTTACATCCATTTGGTATACCTTGAATCCTTTAAAAGTTGCATATGCAAGAAGCATATGAACTCCTCCCAATCTGGCTATAGGAGCAAAGGTTTCTCCATAGTCTTTTCCTTCTTCTTGAGCATATCCTTTGCACACCAATCTGGCTTTGTTTCTAATTACTATGTCATCCTCATTCAGCTTGTTTCTAAAGACCCATTTAGTAACATTGACATTTTTATGCTTTGATCTGCGTACCAAGGACCATGTACCATTTTTCTCTATATGGTCAAGTTCCTCTTCCATTGCCTTGATCCAGTCTTCATCTTTATGTGCCTCTTTGAATGATTTAGGCTCAAATTTAGAGATCATACATGAGTTCTCTCTAATCTTTCTTCTTGTAAGGATTCCTGCATCCTTATCTCCTATGATCTGCTTAGGATCATGATTTAGCTTGACATATCGAGGAATAGTCTTGACTGGTTCTTCTTGCTTTTCCTCTTCATCCTCATCTTCATCAGTATCAACATTCACCGGCTTAGGAACACTGTTAATGGTACTTGGTTGACTAACAACCGGTTCCCAGAAGGTTGCAACTGGTTCATTTACAGCTTGGTCACTGTCGGTTTCTTCCTGTTTCTCAAAGGTTTCATCAACTCTCACATTGATGCTTTCCAAAATTCTCTAAGTTCAAACTTGACCTGATGCTTTCCATAATTCTCACATTGATACTTTCCATAATCTTAGGAATATTCCCTCATCAAATTTAGCTTCAAACTTGACCTGATGTTCACTCCTCTTGATGTAACATTTGGTACCAAATACCCTAAAGTAGCTAATCACAGGTGTCTTACCAATCCAATACTCATAAGGAGTTTTATCTTTACCTTTCTTGATGAGTACACAGTTCATTGTGTAGACTGCAGTGCTTACCGCTTCTCTCCAAAAGGTGTGAGCTACCTTTCCTTGAATCAACATGGTTCTAGTTGCTTCAACCACTGTCCGGTTATTCCTCTCTGCTAGGCCATTTTGTTGTGGAGTCCGGGGGGCAGACAATTGCCTCTTGATGCCAAATTCTTCACAATACTTATTGAATTCACCGGAAGTGAATTTCACTCCTTGATTAGTTTTGAGGCACTTGATCCTTTTACTACTTTCCTTCTCCACTAATGCTCTGAAATCTTTGAACTTCACAAAGGCTTCAAACTTGTCTTTCAAGAATGTGACCCACATCATTCTTGAGCAGTCATCAGTGATAATCATGAAGTACGTATCACCCTGCACACTTCTAGTTTTCATAGGACCACACAAATCAGTATGCACAAGATCAGGCAAGTTGTCAGCAGTGAAAAATTTACCTTTAAAGGTTGAGGAAGACATTTTCCCCAATTGACACTCTCTACACAAGGTATTGTCTGGTTTGCTTAGCACGGGCAACCCTCTAACTACCTTTATCTTACTAGCCTTCACAATGTTATCAAAGTTTACATGGCAGAGTCTCCTATGCCATATCCAGCTATCATCAAATTTATCCATAAGACATGTACTTATATTTGCATTCAACTGAAATAGGTTACCTTTGGTCTGTATGCCGGTGGCCACCAATTCACCATCTTTTCCTTTGATTCTACAAACTCCATTCTTCAATTCTAGAGTGAGGCCATTGTCATTCAGCTAGGCAACACTCATAAGTTTGTGTCTAAGACCATCAACCAAGTACACATTGTCAGCACTACTCTTTCCATTCAGACAGATGGACCCTCTGCCTTTGGCCATGCATGGTGCATCATTGCCAAAATGAACCACACCACCATCATACTCCTCCAAAGATAGGAACTTGCTCCTATCACCAGTCATATGGTGAGAACAGCCACTGTCAATGATCCACTCATTGGAATTATCAAACCAGGAGACAAGAGCCTTCTTGTCTAACACTTCTTCCTTGACAGCAGCAAATACAATATCTTCATTTTCTTCATCCTCTGATTCTTCATCTGTGACACCTTCATCAACTACCACAAAACAGTTTCTCCGTTTTCCTCCTTTCAATTTCTTGAACCTTTCCGGTTTGTCCTTGTTATTGCCATTAGGAAAGTTTATAGCAATATGTCCTATCCGATTACAAGAAAAGCATTTCAAAGGTAGCTTACCTTTATATTTATCGGTTCCTTTAGGAAGCTTCCTGGCAAGGAGAGCTTCAAATGCCATTAGAATCTCCTCATCATCCATTTCTCTACTATGTCTTGGTTCACCAGTGGTGCTAGCTTCTTTTCCTTTTTTGGATGGAATAGCAAAAGCTTTAAAAGTTGATTCAGTCTTTTGAACACTGCCATCAAAACTATTTAGCTCGTAGGATATTAGCTTGGCTATGATGGATTCCAATGATACCTTAGTCTTGTCTATTGATCTCAGCTCCTGAATAGCAGCAACCCTTATTGCATAGACCGGCAATAGGGATCTCAGGACTTTTCTTACCACAGTGGAATCTTCTATTTTACCACTTGCACTCTTGGTATCTCCAACAACGGTTTTGATTTTTATTCCATACTGTTGAATGTTCTCACCTTCAACCATCCACATATCTTCAAACTTCCCTCTCAGGCTTTCTTCCTTAGCCTATTTTACATGTTCATCACCATCATAGATATTTTCAAGAGCATCCCATACCTTTTTGGGATTTACCTTGTCTTGAACATCAATAAACTCAATGTCAGATAAACTACTAATAAAGGCTTCCATGACTTGCCCATTTTCTTGTATCTCTCTCTTTTGGTCATCGGTGAGAGTACCGATAGGTGCAACATAGGGATTCTCAACATAGCTCTAGTGTTGAGCACCCATGCTTCTGATTTATATCTTCATTCTGTCTTTCCATAAACTGAAATTTTCTCTATTAAACTTTGGACCTTCCCTCTTCATCATTACAACAGGATCTTTCCCTCAAGCGGTTAAGCTTACAACACAGAGTACCTGGAGGAAGCTCTGATACCAATTGATAACTCAATGATGAATGAATAGTACCAACTAGTATTAAGAGGGGGGTGAATCAGTATAGGCAAAAATACAGTCCTAAACCGGTTCAACAGCAAATACTCCAAATGACTGGCAAACAGTCACACCAATTTGAAACAGAGTGCAACCGGTAAAACCCAGAGCAACTAAAACAATCATAAACTGGTTACTCACTTAGCTTTCCTCATAGCTCAATACTATAGTACCATTACACCCTCATGCATGAACAGATAATCTATCATCAGATCTTCACAACAGTTAGTTCAATATGTTTTATAGATAGGCATAAAACATAGAACCATCAAATGCTTAATAGGCAATAACAAAGCATCACAAGATAAAAGCATCACACATGACACACATATTTTTCACGTGGAAACCCAACTGGGAAAAACCACGGTGGGGATGAATACCCACAAGATGCTTTTTGAACTCTTTAGAAGTCCCCTCTGTTAGGAGCCTTGTCCTATTAAAGACATTACAATATGTTCTGCTAGGAACTGATCCTGTTAGGGATCACCCGGTAAGGGGATGGCTACAATACCTAGTTAAGGGTTAAACCCGGTTAGGGTTACCTTGTTAGAGGATTTCAAGAACTCAATAGCTAAAGGATCTCCAGAGATCTATAGCTTCTCAGAACTCAATAACTTCGAGTTACCCTGTTAAAGGATTTGTATCAAGCCGGTTAAGGCTACCCTGTTAAGGGATTTCATAACTGTTGAAGTGGTTAAAGATCAACAGGAATTACAATGAACTGGTAGCAACACTCAATGCTAATGCAGATCCGCTTTGGCTCCTCTTCACCTTCTGCGCATTCACTTTGCAGGTATCACTTCTCTCCTCTAGTCTGGCAAGAAACATGCATCCTTTCTCTTGGATACTCACACACACCTTTTGCCAACAACCTTAGAAAGAAACACAACATCGACCTTATAGGAAACAGACATGTCGGTAGCATAAACCCTAAACCTGTTAGGTTAAGCAATTCAAATGGTTCAATCCTAACCGTTGAACATACTACATTAAATGCAACGAATCTTGAATAAATCTCAAGACATTCTCCATCATTCATTATCCACTGAATTCATGGTGGTTGATAATCCATCACACATTTCCAGCATTTACAAACTTTATACATTCCTGAGGTAGATAGGGATAGTCTTCTTCATGCAAGATCCTTCATGCACATAGGGCTTACGTGGCAACATGATCTGTTCTGTGCTACCATACTAACTCATCACATAAAAGATCACCGATTGAGTCACACGGGCTTGAGATACTCCAACTGGAAATCTTGAAGTGGAAACTACCTACCAACCCATAGTCATACAATGCTTCCATGTGTTGGTTCCCATAACTACATGTCGATTCACCTTGACATGCCGGTTCACCTTGAACAAATATACTGCTTCACTTTCCCATATATACCGGTTCACACATATGCTGGTTCTCTCTTCTCATACCAGTTCACTTCATATCACATATTGACATCAATGAAAACATACCATATCATTATGTCCTCATACTGGTTCACATAATGCCAACATAGGTAACTCTCCCTCTTTGGTCAACATATAGTTCAAAAATAAAGGGATGTAAAGTTGTGAACTCCCCCTAAACCATAGATCTCAGGTCTTCATTTTCTGAGAGGTCCTAAATTGGGACTCCAATCTGCACCTTGTACTGATTGAGCTAAGTATATGTGGTCCACTGATGATCTTCCAGCTCCATGACATCCATCATAGCTTATGACATGATCTTACATGACCACAATGCCCAACCACACCACCATCATGTCAATTATCCAACCAGTTAAATCAAAATGATGCATCCATGTAAGGTTGGCTACCAAACCAATACATTATCACTTAGGACCTTCCAATATCGCCTGGGACATAATTTCTTCACTTCAAGTCATAGGAGTCACTGCACAGATCATAATCTGCAATGTCCATTAATATCCATACCGATTGCATATTGAACATACCGGTTTACTGTATCGGATCAACATCTCTTATCAGAACACGTTGAATCACACAATCTGCAATACCGGTTGACCCTATACCAGTCCAATATTTCTACCGAAACACTTTCCTCTAACCTCTATCTTCTAGATTCAAATGCTTCTAATGCCAATTTGCAGTTTGATCCATGCATTGACACATGCAGCAGTAATCCATCTCTCATAGGTTGATGTGTAGCCAAGGAAGCAACTACACATACTATCACCTCATCTTCCTCCTTGTATCGAAAGCAACCCATTCTTGCATTTGTCTTTTTCACTATGGGGGTGAATGATGTGATCAACATGTATCTCCCCATAAGGTCCTGCATCTCCCTTAAGCCTTAGGAGATATCACTTGTGCATTAAATACACAGTGCAGGTCCATGGCTCTATTTTCTTTCTTCTTCCTCCATACCTTCTTGGTCTCCCTCCTTTTCTCATTTACAGTCTTGGGAGCAGCATTGACTTCCTTTTGTGGATTGGTTCTTACTCTTCAAACATTGTTGTAGTAGTAGACTGTTCTCATGACAACCAAATGATTGGAGGACCTTCTATCAAACTGGTTTGATCTTCTTCCTCTTATCATGTTGTTGTAACCAACTACTAGAACTAGTTGATTTCTTGATCTTATAGGAACATTTCTCCTTTTGTTCCATGCAGCTCTTTGACTCCTTAACATTCTGTCATCTCTTCCATGCTAACCATAGTTTCCATATCTTGCAATTTTGTTGGAAGAGAAAGTGGAAGGGTTGCCATATGTCTGAAAATTCTTCTTTCTACACTCATGACTTCTATGACCAAAACCATTACATCTTTGATAAACAAAATTGATATTCCTAAGAAAACCATGTTGTCCCTTCTTGGACCTCCTTTTACATTCATCTACCCTATGACCATAATCCTTGCATGAAAAATTGTAACCGAAGGAGGGCTTAAAACTTACAAATTTATTTTTCCAAACATGAGGTGATCTTACCAGCTTGGTTTCTCCATTTCTACTTCTCTAGGGACTATTCTTGAGAACAACAACATCTCTTTGTCTTCCACCGGTAGAAGGTCTTCTAGGTTATCTTCTTATTTAACCATTTCTGATGAAGCCTTCTTCTCTTAGTTTTCCTTTCCCTTTAGGATCTACATTATTCCTCCTTGTAGCACCAGTCATCCTCATGTCTTCACCAGTTGTAGTTAGGTCAACCTTCTTCCTAGGAGAATTCTTGACTGTGAACATCTGACTTTTGTCATTTCAATTGTTGGACAAAAACTGAATGTCTCTATTGTAGACATCCTTTTTTGTGGAGCATTCATTGGAAGCAATACCTAATCCTTCAGTATACTTAGAGTGTTTTTGTTTCTTCAACATTTTGTCCAAGACTTCAGAGCTGCTATCAACCCGGATCCTCACCTTGAGCTCATCTTGACACTTCTCAAGGTCTTTTATGAGATTCTCTATTTCATCTTTTGGTTGTTGATACTCTTTATCCTTGGCTTCTAGCTTTGATTCTAAATATTTTCACCTACACTTCTTGATATGAAAAATATGATTTTGATTATACACTCACCCTTTTTGCATCATCAACTTGTGCTTTCAAATTGGCAATGGTTGACTCTGATTCTTGAAGACTTTTGAACAATCGATCTTGTTCCACAATAGCAACATTCTGGTGCAGGAGCACCTAGGACTTAGGCTATCTAGGTTTTTCAATTTTGGCTTGTATTGACCCTAGCCAAGTCAGTGGTGAATAAGGACTCTAGGAGGGTCCAAGAGTTAGTGTTGTGAGTCAATGTAGGCCTTGGTTGAGTTCATTCTTCTTAGGTTTGCATTTTTCTATAAATAGTGGATTTGAGTAGGTAATTGACCTTCTTGATGGTTAAACATGTCAAAAATTGGTATAGGAATTAGGGAGGGTGAAATTAGTCTGAGGCATGTTTTAAAAGTCATGCGTGATGACTTAGAATAGGTCTTATAGGTTGAGAAGACCAAAAAGTGTAAAATTGCAAAGTTGCAATAAGTTGTCATGACAACTTTTGTCCTGAATTGGTTAGCGATGGAGTTAGGGATTGTCCAATTCCCTAGGATGACTCCACACATGGGAAATATATAAGTATCCTCTCTTTCATGGTTACCAAGGTTGGAGAATGTGTCATGTAAGTTCAACAATCTGAAACTACTCATTTTCAGACTAGTTGGCAACATTTTGGCTTGATTTTACTCATTTTGTAATTGAAAATGGATTGAATCCATTGATCCAAAAATTGATTGATTTTATCTAGTGTGTTACAGTGTTTTTGGTTCAATTTAAATCTTTGTAGATATTTTTCATTATTGTTTTCTTGCTTTAGTTTGCAAACAGCCAATTTTGGCTTATATATAGCAGTTTTTTTGTAAATATGGGTGCCCCATGAGTTCCACACGTGCTGCCATCACGGCTTGTTGGTACATGGAGTTAAACCACCTTTAAAGTCTACATATGTAGGGAAAATTGATGGAGAATATTTTAAGCATGACTATCACCTTGTTCTAGGCGAGTCCAGGAGCAACTCGGCTAGAGGAAATAAGGTGAAAATGAAGTGCCAAGTGCAGAGGTGAATTCCAAATCACTATCAAAGAATTTGGAGGGGTCCAAGGAGTTGGGAAAGAGTTACCAATGCAAGGGGGAGCCTTGACAAGGTCATTTAATACTCAAACCCCAACTTGACCATTCATTGTTGGCTAGAGGCCTAGAAAACCCTTCAAAACCCTCATTTTGGGGTTAGCACATTGGATGGTGGGTTAAGAAGCCAAAACCAAAAAAATATATTGAGGTTAAATGAATCATTCAAGGAAATCCAAAATTGTTAGGGGGTGTTTTGGACCGTTTTCACTCAAGCCCTAAAAAAAACCGGTTTTAGGAGGCCTAATTGGGGCTAATTCCTTGTAACCCTTTTCTAGGCAAGATTTTGGAATCGGTAAGAAATATAATGACTGCAAACCTCAAATGGGCCCTAAATGCATTCAAAAAATGAAATAAGACACCTCCACACCTCTGCATCATCTCACAATGGTAGGAGGTCAATTTGACAACTTGAAGCCAAGAAGCCATAATTGAGCACATGGGAAGCATTGTGAATTGGTAGGGTTCCTAACCAAAACACTTGAATAAAACACCTTAGAAAGGTGAATAATAAATACCTAGAAGAGACTATGAAGGACTTGGAGGTCTAGAGAGCAACTAGGCCTAGTGATTTGGTGGAATTGAGCAACACCAGCTAGGTGAAGTGTTGAGCAAACTAGGTGAACCCCATCACATTCTTGAACATATTATATTCATTTCTTATTCTGCTAAGTTCCTCAAGTCACTTACAAGCTCTCCTTCAAGATCAACTTCAAATTCATCTTCTTCTTCATCACTGCGAAACAAATCTTATTGGTAGAATTGATCTAAGTTATCAATTTTTGGTGCATGCATCTCACTTTTTGTCTCTTGGGCCATGAAGAGATGAGTTTTCTCTTCATCATTGTTGCAGCAACTAACTAATCTATCTTCATCATCTGCACATGTGTTTGTTCTATTCTTCTTATTTTCACAAACCAGTTTGGCAGTGCTAGGTTCACTACCATAGAGCGTCTTCAATATGTCCCACAAACTTTTTGTCGATTTCCATCTATCCACCTGTGAAGAAACATCATCGAAAAGTCCATTGAGTATATCTTTCATGGCTTCAGTATTGCATTCATATCTTCTTTCTGCATCAGGACCAGTGGGAGGATTGACAGGACTATAAAATCCATTTACAACTAATATTCAAACATCATACCCTAAGGAGGATAGGTAGACTTCCATTCTACAACTCCAAATGAAATAGTTTGACCCATTAAACACCGGTGTAGGGATTGACTCAAAACTGACCATTGTGTTCTAACTCCAGAATCTACCCAATCTAGAGAAATCTTATCTAACTGAGAACCTAGGCTCTAATACCAATTGTAGAACACAAGATGCCACTGAGAGGGGGGGGCGAATCAGTGGTTTCCAAACTTAACCCTTTTAATCCTAAATGTGTGTATTGGTTAGCAGATCTAACACAAGGTGAATATACCGGTGAGATAGGGAGAAGACCAAAATGCAAAAACACACAAAAGGAACATCACATGACACCGGATATACGAGGAAAACCCAACAGGAGAAAAACCTCGGTGAGAAATTTTATTGGAGTCTACTGCTCGAATCCAGCCTCACAATAAACAATTGTATACAAAGTTTAGGGCACCAACCCAAGGAGCACCAACCCCTACACCGAGCTCCAACTTAGTGATTACAATAAAATATATATCAATATAATAGTAATAACCTTGTTACAAATGAGCTTTGTAACTCTCACACATATCTTTGTCTAATGCTCTATGTTCTTTGTATCAGCTCTGTTGGATCTCCCTTCTTTCTCCCTCTGACTTAATGGTAGAATCCTCTCTCTACTGGTTTTATCTCTTCACTTCTTTTCTACTTCAGTCCTATCGGTTCAGACACTATCAGCTAGGAGAATTGATAGACTTTGCAACTACTTCACCGGTTACCTCAACCCTTACCGATTGAATCTCTTTCGGTCACTCTACCTCTACTCAACTTTTTCCTTGTCGTATTTTCTCAAACACTCACTCTTTATCGCTTCACTCACTACTATCTTCTTACCGATTGGACACAACCAGTTGAATGATCTATCAATTTCTATCATAGCTCACCAATCACTTTAACCTTGCCGATTTAACCCTCTTACTGGTTCTCTCAAGCACTTAGTCACTATGATCTTCTGTAGATTACACTTTGACTGATCAACTCTTTTTTGCACTCTCACACTCTAATCTTCAATATCTGGCAACATCAATCACTTAGGTCTTCTACCTGCATATTTATAGCTAAGCTTTCCCACCAAAATGGAGAATCAAATCTTGGCATGCAAGGGTTCCTTCCACCGACCATGGATAGTATCAAATCATATCTGATCTACATGGGAATTGATAACCTGCAAGCAATCAGACATCATGTCCAATCTCGCTACTTTCAATACATGTTTTCTATATTTAGAAAACATGGCAAAATGATCATCAACCTACATTTGTCAATCACATTAAATGAACTCTCAATTTCCTTCACCAGATGCGATCTACACTTGGACAATCTACATTGATCATGATGCCAATGAATCATATCTCTATCCTCTAATCTATCTTGAGCCACAAACTCCTATAATTGACTCATGATATTTAGGGTCTTCATTTGATATCGACCAACTCATCACCAATCTCACCAAAACATTCTTCACCAACTAAGGTATGTTTTCCACCTAGAGACTACGTGTCTTATTTGTTGGCATCCACCTCAACTACATGTGTTGGTTCAGGCATGGTCACCGACCACAACACACAACTAGGATATACCTACTAGTTTATATCACCTTATTGGTTGTACACTAACCGGTCAACCTTCAAACCATGTAGTCACCTATTATGTCAGTGGGATCACATCAACCTAGTCACCAAACTTGTTAATCCACCGCATGTATCCAGGGTGGTTCACCATGCATATCTCCATCTAATGAGAGTCCATCCCCTTGTCTCTTTTCTCTCTTACTGGTTGTCATACTTACCGGTTCACTACACTTCAATAGTCTCAAATGCAGAGCTTCTAGCATACTAGTAGATATGTTTATTGGTTGACATTACTCTTGTCTGCATACCAGTAACATCCTTGATGATACCATACCATCAATCTTCAACTGTCTCTATCCACAATGTTGAACCTTTCCTTCTTCTTTATTAGCTCAGACATCATCTCAACCGGTTTGTCAAAGTGACAAACTCATCACAACATATTCGTCCTCTTTTGTCCTGGTAGCTCATCATGCTTTCACTTGTTGAACCAGTGCATATCTTTGATTTCACATGTTAGAGGCTTCCTCATGTTCCACTATGGTCATTTGGTACATGCCTTCAACCAGCTACCTTATATTTCTTGACTGCCTTATCTCAGAGGGTTATGATGCATTCCATGCATGTTGGGAGATAAGCTAAGTATTACCACTTACTGGTAGAAGTGGATGGATTAATGCACTAAACCTGACTTTACTGAAATTGAGCAAACATGTCTTCAATCAGGAACATAACCCGGTAGACATCCCCTTTGTCTACCTTACTAACTTGCAGCAACCCAAACTCTATCGGTCATATCAACTTCCTGAGATAATCTCTTCATCCAGTGGGAGTCTTGTTGTATGACACCCAACTACATACCAGTTACCTGCACTTTCTCCATTAGCTCAAACTTGCTTTCTTATCGGTCACATGCTTTCCGGTTGGCAACCATACACTGCCAACACATCACTCATTGGTTGGCATACCATACCGATCTCCAATACTTACTCACTGATCAACATTCCATACTTACTGGTGACATGCTATACCAGTTGACATCAATGACAACACAATCCAGTTGACATCAATGAAAACACAATCCGGTTGACATCAATGACAACACAATGCCAACATATGCATCTTCTTTTCAATTGGTGACTTCCCTATAGTCTTATTTAGACTTTTACTTGCATTTTCGTGATATTTCATTTCCCTTTGTGTATTTGTGCAATTCGAACCTCAAGAACAAAAACCTCATAACCAATTTTAGTGCTAAAAATAATATTCTTTTCTAGTGTCATTTTTCATCCTTATTCAATCATCATAAGCCCATTTTTTCATCTATACATGTTTCTCATCACCTCAATGTGAATGTTCATTCCCCTTGTTTTCCTAGCCAAACCTGAAATCAAATTATAAATATCTAAATTAGAGTTGCTTAAGAATATCATTTATAAGCCCCATATTAGTCCTCTAATAGCCTTCACGGTCATTTTTCATGAAAACCAATTTTCTATCAAAAAAATTATCCCACCATTTCTTTCATGGTTTCCAAGAACCCTTTATGCTAGGTTTTAAAATCTCATGGCTAAGCTATAATTTAGACTTATTTTATCAATTTATATATTTATTATAATATATTACATATTATTAATCATGTAGATCCATGTTTTAACACCTACAATGGGTTAATTGGGGTTGACTTCCATTCTAATACATATTTTTATGGTTTCCTCCATTAAAGAGTTTCAAGTTACAAGTTATTTCTAACGAGGCTTGTAGAATATCAGTAGTACAAATACTTGAACATCAATAATCTTGTTATCAAGTTTTAAAAATATATGGTTTGTAGGTCTAACTTCTAGCAGTCACTAGCCATCATATGAGGACTTGGCCTACCTACTAATCATCAAACTTTGGACCTAGTATTCTTGATATCCATCTGATGCAAGAACATCTAGTGGTGTAAGGGAAATCTTGTCTTTACCTAAAAAAAATGGTATTTTCCTTTTATTTTGTAGGGTTTTTTGGTTGTGTTGGAACCCATGATGAAAATTTAAAGGTGTAAAGTAGTCATAAGGTTGGAAACGTAAAAAACTTGCACATGATATATTTGTTTTCATTATATTAATAATAAAGTTTGAAATACATATCTAAAGTACAAAAAAGCTTGTATTATGTAAGTGATCACATACAGACCCTTCCCCCTACATCCACCCTACCATTAGCACATATCTACCACTGGTTGGCATTCTTTAAAAACTACCAACAATACATCTATATAAATGGTTTCATATAAAATTTACCAAAATTGAAACCGAAACTACCAATACAACCTAGAAGTACAAACTGTCCAAACCCTAGACTTCAGATACTTCATTACATATGACTATTAAACCATGAGAATTTTACATAAAAATAAACTATACCAAAGTGAAATTTTCATAATTTTGTAAACAAAAAGAGAGAAACAGAAGTCCAAATCCTCCACGACGTCATCCCTTATATAACTAGGGCACACTTGAGGCCTTTCCATTTGGCCCTCCACCCATATTCTTCCACACACCACCTCATGCATCAACTTCATTGAACACTTTCACCCTTTTTCCCCTCTTTACCCTTTCTACACCCATCAACTTTTGCTTGCCCTTACCCCTATCATCCTTCATTACAAAAAAACACCAATTATAGAACCCCAAGATTCCAACTCTTTCTCTTTCAAGTAGACCTTGAGAAAGTCCCATCCAATGGCCACTTCCACTCTATGCTCATCTCTATCCAACCCAAAGGACCAATAGATAAAGGGAACCAATTCCCTCAGTTCCTAGATTCCATCAATTTCAAGCCCTTCAACCACATCAAACTAGCCCCAGACATAGCCATATCCAACCATTCCATAAATCTCCAAAGCCGTTCATCCTCCACACACTTCCACAAGAAATGGACCACAACATCCTTATGCTCACCCAACTCTAAGCCCCAAGAAAATACCATCAACACCACATTCACATTCACTCTGTATTTATGCATTGTCTTGCGGAACCACTCACCCAACAACGTCTCCATTATTTGGAAAAAGGCATCATCGTTGAACTTTAAAATACACTTAATTCTCTTTGCAAATACATCTCCCACAAACACCACCTTTTTCTTTGTGCTATACAATGTAAAAGTAGCCTTCATACTTCTCGACACCACAATACAACCTTCATTGGATACATCCAAACTAGGCCCAACACCTATAAATAATGTCCCATCACATCCCCACATTCCTAACCTTACCAAATAATGAATACATTTAAAAGTCCCATCATACTCTACCATCCATATCATCTTCCTTTAGACCTTTAAAAATTTTAACATGAATTTTGTGCACTTCATCAAATTGTGTTGCCCATTTGGACAATACATCATCAACTTCTTTACCTCCCCTTCGCACATGTGTAATGATGTAATTTTTGAACAAATTTAAATCATTTTTTATTTTCCAAATAAATCTATTTAAAAACCATGCATTTTCTTCACCTTTCATGATTGCATTGGTAATAATTTGTGAATCCCCTTCTAGGTGTAAATTTTACACACCCAATTTAATCCCCCATTGAACAGCCAGTAGGGCCGCTTGAACCTCTACCTCATTATTTATACCATGCACTAGCTTTTGAGCTCCCATCACCAAAATATTTCCCATCCAATCTTTGATTAGAAACCCCACTTCTGATACACCCAGATTACCTTTTGAGGCACTATCAAAATTTGCCTTATACCATCCATGTTGTGGAACTTCCCACTTTACAGGGTGCCTTTCAACCAAGATCGGATTCACCCGATTAGGCCCATGAGTGGGCATGAATTTAATCTTTGGCCAATCAATTATAAATATGATTGTCTTCCTTTGAGAAAGCCACCTTCTCTGAATAAAATTGTGAAGTTGCAACACCAACTACTTCCTTAATGGAGGTATTGATTCTGTTACAAACTTACACATGATATTTTAATTAACTTAGCCTTTAAGTAAACATATAAACCTAAAAACTTACCCTTAGTATCATAATTGAAAATAAATTGAATGGTAAAAGAATCATCTCAATATCTTATATTGTTAGGGAGATATTAAAGTTTTGATCTGAATAAACTTATCCTATAAAGTTTCAGAATAAAATTTGAAGCCCTTAGAAGCCTCATAAAAATCTTGAAAAGTGGATGAAATAATTTTTAGATGATTTGTACATTGTACATCTCATTGCAATATTTTTGATGATATATTACAATACTAAATTGAATGTGTAAGCCATAATTTATGGCCTCAAGAAGTTGTGCTACCAAAATTTAAATTTCAAATGAAATATCTTTGTGAGAAAGAAAATGAATGGTTGGACCTCTAGGAACCTAAATTTTGGGGGTTACACCTTGTAGAATATTCTAATAAAGTTATTGGGGCCAAATATAGGAGTGAACATATGATACAAAAAATAACTTCATTAGTACAGATTGTTGTTGTGAATTGTAGAATTTTCTTAGAGAGTTCATTTTTCCTTTGTAGTGAGTTAAGCCTATGTGATTGTAACATTGTAATTTTTGAATCTATAATTTTTTTATTAAAGAAATTGAGAGTGGGTTGTTGCCTTCCTACGTTAATTGTGTTAATATGTGTTTTTGTGTTGTGTGTGTGTTGGGTGGAATAGCTCTCCACCACCATCCAATAATAGATATGCTCTTCATAAATTTCATCTAATAGTAGACCTTGATACAAAATCTTTAAAGTGGGGTCAAATTAATACAAAATTTAACCAAATCATTCATAGATGTCTCTTAAATAATCTAAAATCCATCCATGATAGATAAAAATAATAAAATATAACTTCATCATATTGGGTATAACCATGCCATTTTTTTATATTTAATCCAAATGAATTACTTTATGTTTGGTGTCCATTTTTTGGTCTAACTTATAATTCTAAGCATGAAAACCTTTTAATGCATTCTTTACATATATTGCAACCAACCCTCTTGACCACAAGTCCATATTAGTCTCTTGTCAAGTAAAATTGCTTGACTTCCTCATGTTCTCATTCATCTCAACTCTTGTAATAATTTATTTCAGGTTTGATATTAATTAATGTCCTACTTGTTTAACAAATTTAAATCATCGAGAAGGAGCATAAAACAACCCTTAATAGAACCTAAAACCACAAGTTCCTAAATTTCTCTAGTGATTGGTCATTCATAGAAGATACAGTCTTGCTAATAGTCATCTAGCAGTTAACCTAACCTTCCTCTAGGCCATCCAATTGTGGAATTGTTTCTATCTTACATATTTTAGCTTTAAATTTTACCAACATCTTTAAAATCTAATTTCCAACAACTTTTCTAAGTGGACTAAGTCAATTCTAGTGCATCTTGGTCCTATATTTTATACACTTTTGTAGCAAATCATAACTTTTCATAATTTTCAAGTCAGGATTGCAATAATCTAGTTTTGATTATCATTTCAATGTAATACTATCCTGAAACATTTTGTTATTGTTAATGAAAGTTTGGCTGGTTGGAGATGACCTTAGTTTACACACACACACACACAGATATATATGTGTGTGTGTGTGTATCTATGTATGTATATATATCTATCTATGTATATGTATGTATATATATGTATGTATATATATATGTATGTATGTATATACATTGTTAGTCCCCATCCCAATTTTCATTAAAATTTCAAACTCGGAGGTTGCCTTTTGGTGTTTCTTTCCCCTTTTGGTCATATATTTTCTTTCTTTGAACCCGAGTCATTGAACCTTTTAAAAGTTCAAGGTTCAAAGTTCAAAACGCGCTTTAAAAAATTTTCTTCGCGGCTTTTTTTTATGGTAAGGTGAGTGCTTTGTTGCAATTTGTATTGAACTTGAACCGTTGAACCTTTTGGTTCAAGGTTCAAGGTTGAAAGTCAGCCATGCGTCGGTTTTGTTTTTTCTTGTTAATGTTATTTGTCTTGTCGCATAGTCGGTGTTTTGTGTTGCTCTATGTTATTTTTCAATATTGAACTTGAACCTTTGAACCTCTTGTTTCTTGGTTCAAAGTTAAAAGTCCGAATTCTTAAAGGTTGAAGTTTTATGTAGAATTGATACATGCATCATAAAGTGAATGTGGCAGCTGGAAAAGAGAATATTCAAGGGGATTCAAAATGTTAGTTTCAAAAATTATGACAAGAAATCATGATAATTCATGAGTCATGTGATGGAGTGACCCGAAATTAAATGCATGTCAGTTATATGTCAAATCAGGCGTTAGCTCACACAAAGTAACTTAATTAAGTACAACCAGCTAAGTCTTGAGTGTGATTTTGTCTATCTTTGTTGCGAAAACTAGCAATTGTTTCTAGAATTTTCTCAGTAGTAATGCAAGCAGAGAAAATTGGACGTATTGTATTTGCACACAGAATTTTTCCAAGAATTTGTTGTTGAGATCAGGTTAGTTTGAGTCATTCTCTCTTCTGTTGTATTTTCTTATTCTGGAAGCTAGTTGTCGTTCGTTCCCCTTTGTTGTGTATAAAATTCATTGCATTCCTGTAATTGTTTGTTTAAAATGAGAGGGGCCATTATGAGGCCTACTCTACCAAAACTAGGTCACACTTCTTGCCTAGTTAGTTCACTTCCAGAGATGGGAGATACTTCATTAGCCCTGGTGGATCTCTCCGATTTTCTTGAGAGAGCCAAAAACCCAGTTTAAAATTCAATGATGGAGAGAATAGTGAAGAGTGGTTTGATTGAGGCTGCCGCATTTCCCATTGATGCACCATGCCCGGAGTTAGTATTGGAATGTATGAATAGGTATGATGTGGAGAACAGGTGTATCAGGAACATCAATGGCGAAGTGTTTTTAAAAATTGAAAGGGAGACTATAATGGCAGCCATGGGTATACCTCATAAGGATCCATATGAGGACTAGACTATTGGCACATCATACTCATTCTTTTCTGAGAAGAAGAGTACTTGCAAAAGTGTGATTGCCAAGAATTGGTTACTGAAGATTCAAAAAGTGGGGTCCAGGTTGCCAAGGTCGCTTACTAGAGAACACTTCATTACAAAGGTGCGATACATTGTCATTATGTTGAATAGGTTAAAAGTAAATGTGCATGCCTTCTAATGGGAATATTGGATGTACTTATACATCCAAGTCATGTTGATGGAAGCACCTACCTGGATTGGGGGCAGGTAATTGTAGAAAGATTGCACGAGAGTCTGAATAGGTTTGCAGGAATGAGTAGTTTCTTCATGTCTTCATTTTTTTTTTTATGTGCTTGCATGTACCTAGGATTGGAATGGACTCTATCATGAACCTTGGATTGATGGAATAACTGTATATGAATATTATCCTCACCAGCAGGAACATAGATATGATAAGAATTTTATGAGATGGAATGACATTTTTGCAGGGAGATTGGTTTATGAATTGCAGGGAAATGCAAATAAGAGGTTGACAATGGAGGCCATGGAATTAATCGACATTTATGGTAGTTACTTTATCCAATTCCCTTAGTTCACTTATATTCGAGTTGGCAGTTTTCAAGGTGAACCTTTCAGGTTACCCCGGTTTGTTTTGGATAGTTATGTTTTAATTGAAATCTATCATCAACTAGCATACATTGACAAAAAGAGTGGAGGGAAGTTCGGGGTGGCATTTCCTATAGAACCTAGCCACTATAATTGTGCATCTATTTCAGACGAATTAAACCTTGCACTTGAATTCAAGAAGTTCAAGTTGCAATTGTATGTTGCCAAATACAAATTCGATAGTCAGGCATTTTCTATAGAGAATTTAGAGGTTGATAGTGATTTCTGGCATGAACCTCAGTTGGAGGATTATTGGGAGAACTGTGCTGATGAGTTCAAAGTTAGAAGAAGGTTGTGGTCAAGGTTCACAGTTTGGAAAATTGTCACAATGGGCTTATCCATGAATGTTTCTGGGGTGCAAGAAGATGGAGATGAGGAAGTAGTTGACCCCGAGTTCGATGAAAGGATACAGGGATATCCTATCCTACAAATTGATTGGAATAGGAAAGGGGACAATAGCATTCAGGCCAGAACCTTTAATGTGATCAGAAGAATAGAAAAATGGTTGAAAGATTGTCATTTCAGACAAAAGCCTACTCCTACACCTCAGGATAAGAAAGTTGGTCAAACTTATACGGCCTCCCAAACATCTCTTCCTTCTTCTAACGTTGTTGTTGATATTGCAAGTGAAAGGAAATAGAGGACAAAGAAGGCCAAAATTGCAAGTCTAGGAGAGTCTTCTATGGTTTCTACCTCTGCTTGTGTTACCAGATCACATAGTAGGAAAAGTAACCAGAAAACCATAGCAAGTTCACTGGTAGTGGACTTAGATTCTAAGGAAGAAACTCAAGAGAAATGGATACTCATATATAGGACCAGCCCATCACAGATGCTGCAGATAAAGGAAAGGAAATCCTGCAACCTGAAGATTCTAGGAATACCATGGTTGTTATCACAATTAACCAACAATCACCATTACCAAAGGAAACATCCACCACTCCTAAGTGGCTAAGTGCCTCACTTACTAAAATGAGGAATGTAATTCCTATTTCAATCCCTATGGAGGATATGGTTAGCAAATACCTGGGAAGGACTTCAAATTCCAAAAAACTCAAAATAGAAACCATGATCGATGTGGATGAGCAAACGAGACACTGGGTTGCAGAAGTGGCTAGACCCCTGACAGATAAGGAGGTTGAGAATATCACTGAGAAAGATTTTATCATTGAAAAGATTGATCTAGGGGAAACTTCTTGGGTTGTTGATGTTAAATATTTTGAGTCTTCAACCAAAAGGATTCTCACGAGGGCTTGAAAGGATGAAAAAGACAAGAATGAGATGAAGCAGATTATAATATAGATGGCTCAATATATGAATGCTATCTAGAATCCAAATCCCCAGCCTCTTTCCTAAGTTTCTTTATCATTCGATCTAAAATCGCCCATGAACCATAAGTTACTTGATCAGGTTCAAAAGATTTGAATGATTATAGATGTCTTTAGCGAATGGCTTGAATCAATCGCACAACAGGGAACTAGCTATATTTCTAATTTGGTCAAAGTATTCAAGAATGCAGAGTCTATTAGGAAAGAGTTAGAAATAGAAATAGTTGCCTGTGAGAAAGGGAAAAGTAAATGGTTGGTTGTGTTGAGGCAGATCAGAGATACTCAGAGATATGGAGTGATGAACTTCCTCACTGAGAATTCGGTGCACGGCCTTGATGATAATGTACTCTTCATTTGCAAAGAAAATATTGAGTGGAAAAACTCAATCATTCAGCAAGGACATGAGGAATTCCTCAAACTTCTCACAGAATTGAAGGAATCGACTGACACTGTGCAAAAAGAACTGAAATGTATAGACCTTCAACTTCTAAAAGAGGATAAGCAAATGCTTGAGGATTCATCAGAGATGACTCAATTTTTCAAAGATCGAATACAGCAGATTCAGGAAGCAAAGTCCTTGACAATTAAAGATTTCTCAAAGGTTGCAAGAATTGAATCTATGTTGGTTGTTTGTTTCGATCATCTAGAAATGCATAAGGGTAAGGTCCTACAGGTAAGCAAAAATAAAGAGGTATGGAGGCAATGGATCCTACATATAGGCCTCCCACATTACCAGCTCATTCTAAACTTCTCTTCAGCTCACCTGGAATGGTGGAACATTCAAATTACTCCTACATCTCAAGACAAATAGGTTGAAGCCACGTCATCTGCTAGAGTTTGATCGTGCCTCTGTTGCTCGTAGCTAATGTCACTTTTCTAGTTTAGTTATTGCTTTTCAGTTTTAAGAAACTAAACTTCTTTAACTTTAGGATATAGTTAGTCATTTAACTCTGGTTTTATTCATAACAGACTATCATAGCCTAGTGGCTATTTATATGGTTCTGAAAGTCTTTTTAAAGGTCCAAATTTTTTTGATTGAATGGAACAGACTTAATTTTCTTTGGATTTTCAGTATAGATATTTTTGGTACTTGAATGAAATGATGTTTTGATAGGATCTTCAAATCTGTGTGTATGAAATATTAGCAATCTCTGTTGGGATAAATGCTTATGTGCGGAATATGCTATTTCATTACCAGTTCTTTCTTAGTATGTGAATTCATTGATTCTCTTTGATTAAATGGTACTTCATTGTTATTTAAATGGATCTGATCCCCTTGTACTGTGAGGCATGTGTGAGAATCAATCAACATTTACACTACTTTGAGTATTTTGGGTAGAATTGCTTGCGGAACAGACAAGTATTATCTCCTTTCATGCATGACTTGGATCGTCCTCCTTGATCTTGGGCTGATCATATCCTGAGACAAGTTCATACCGTAATAAGAGATAAAAACCTTTATCCAGTTTGGAGGAGGTAGGAGGAACCAAAGAAAGAGCATATGGTTGAGGTATATGTTGTAGTCAGCAAGCCCTAGTGATCTATGACTATATTTTGCCTATGATCATGTAGCTTAGTTAACTTCCCATGTAGACACCATTAGGACATGCCCTAGTACTTCATCGGAATAATTTGCAGAAGATACATAAACAATGCTGTAGGAACCCGATATGAATAAATGACCCACAAATCAACCAAGTATTTGATAGTGTAAACAGAATTTCCTTGTCAAAGAAAATGTTATTTTTTCTTTGTTTTGGTAAGGAAGGATGCATCCTTGTTCAAGATAGTTTGAGTGTTGATGTTGATTGTTTGGTTGTTTTGATCAGTGATCATCATTTTGAGTATTGCACAATGTTTGTTTGGTATCTGCTAAGATGAGTATGTACAAGGTGTTGCCATGTTTTTGATTGATTTTTTATGTTTTCTGATGTTTTTGGATTTTATGATTATTTTTTTTAATGTTTTTGGATTTTGATGATTGTTTTCCAATGTTTTTGGAATTTGATGATTGTTTTCCAATGTTTTTGGATTTTGTGAGACAATTTTAAAATGAAGAACGTTGGTGAATCTCAAAACAATGTAGTATCCACTTGCATCAAACTTGATTAAGGGCATTGCCCCCAGTTTCTAGACATGACTATGAAAAAGTGGGATACAAGACGTATGAAGTACTTTCTTGATTGCAAATCAATACCAAGCCATGGTTTGGACAGATGGATGAGTGCATGTAAGGAAAGTGATCATAACAAGCCTGAAAGATAATGAAGCCATAGCCTTTACGAGTGGCGCTTGTTTGCCAGGTTTTCACCATCGCACTTACCCAAGGTGCCATCGGAGTGGTTGTTCACCGTTTGGATGTATGATTTTTTCTTTATTATTTTGATGTTTTTTGTATGTTTCTTCAAGACATTTTCTGAATGTTTTTGGTGTTTTTGCCGATATACATGAGAGCCTAATGCTCTATGCAGTTTATGTATAAAATCATTTGAGGTGCTTGCTATTGATCGGATCTGCTAGTGGTTCTCCTTCTAAAGTAGCCAATTGATATGCATGCCCCAGACCCAAATACAGTAGTAATAACATATGGACCTAGCCAGTTTGATTCAAACTTTCCTTGATGTTTTCTATTTGGTTGGTTATGAGGATTCTCTCAAAGAACAAGATCACCTACCTCAAATGTACGAGGTCTAACCCGATGATTATAGCTTATGCTCATGCGTTGCTGATGGGCTTTGAGGTGATTGTATGCAACCTGTCGTTTCTCATCAAGTAGTTCCAAGTCTTGAAGATGTGATACTCTGTATGCTTCATCATCAATGAGATTATGCAATGAAACCCGTAGAGATGGTATCTCGACCTCAATAGGAAGGATAGCTTCTGCACCATTAACCAGTGATTAGGGAGTTGCATCTGTAGGGGTTTGAATACTAGTTCGATATGTCCATAGTGCTAGATTCAATTGAACGTGCCAATCATGACCGACATCATTGACCATCTTCTTGAGGATTCTTAATATGTTTTTGTTTGATGCTTCGGCCTGACCATTGCCTTGTGGGTAATAGGGAGTGGAAAAGCGGTGTTGGATGTGAAATTTCTCGCAGAGCTCACGGACATCCTGATTTTTGAAAGGAAGACCGTTATATGTGATGATGGACATGGGTACACCATACCAACAGATGATGTAATTGAGGATGAATGAGGTGATCTGCTTGCCGGTGACTTGGGTAAGTGGAACAACTTCAATCCACTTTGTGAAGTATTAGATGGCGGTAATGATGAATTTGTGGTTGTTGGATGAAGATGGATGGATTTTACCCACAAGGTCAAGGCCCCATTGACAAAAAGGCCATGGTGTTGTGACTGGTTGCAATTCATATGCTGGTGCATGTATCAGGTCTCCATGAACTTGTCATTTCTTGCACTTTCTGACAAAGTAGTAGGAGTCTTTTTCCATGGATGGCCAATAGTATCTAGTGCACATGAGTTTCTTGGCTAGTGATAGACCGCTTGCATGAGTTCCACAAATTCCTTCATGTACCTCTTCCAAGGCCTTTGTTATCTCATCCTGTTCCAGACATCGAAGGAGAGTACCACCAAGACTACGTCGGTATAGGGTTTCAACAATAATGCCATATCGAGCGGTTTGGCAAATGAAAGTTTTACGTTGGTTATTCGATTGGTTAGGAAGAAGTGTGTGATTGTGGAGGTAGGTGTAGAACTCACTATACCATGGGGATTCAGAACCGATAAGGTGATATATCATCTCAGATTTGGGGATATCATAAGCGGGAATCCAAAGTTGTTCTACCAAGAACTCGTAGCATGTTGAATTCTGTGGAAGATCTAGGAGAGATGCAATGGTAGCCATAGCGTCAGCAGCTCGATTCTGATCTCTGGGTATCTGTTCAAAGGTGATAGTAGTGAATGATGCCTTTAATTCATCTACCATTTGTTTGTACAGCATGAGTTTGTCATCCTTTGTCTGATATTCATCAGTTGCTTGTCGAATGACCAATTGAGAGTCACCATATACTTATAGGTCTTGTAACTTCCATTGTATGGCTAGCCTCAGTTTTGTGATCAAGGCCTCATACTCTACTATGTTGTTGGTGCATGGAAATGTGAGTCTGTAAGATTTTGGGATGTTGTCACCTTGAGGTGTGATAAACAGAATGCCTGCCCTCGAGCCATGCCTAGTGTATGAACCATCAAAGTATAGTTTCCATGGTTGTGTTGTTGTGATCATGAAGATCTCTTCATCTGGAAAATTGGAAATGAGAGGATGATCCACTATGAGTGGTGCATCGGTCAACTGATCTGCTATGACTTGTCCTTTGATAGATTTACGGTCCACATACTCGATGTCAAATTCACTTAGAATCATCACCCATTTGGCCAAGCGACCAGTCAATGCTGCTTTGTTGAGTAAGTACTTTAGTGGATCGATCTTTGCAATGAGTTGCACCTTGTGTGTTAACAGATAGTGCCTCAATTTAGTGGCTGCCAAGATTACTACTAGGCAAGCTTGCTCAATAGGTGTGTAATTGAGTTCATAGCCAACCAGTGTGCGAGATATGTAGTAAATAGCACACTCTTTCCCTGCTGCATTGTGTTGTGCCAATAATACACCTAATGTTGTACTTGTTGCTGATATATAGAGAAATAGAGGCCTACTTGGATCTGGTCGAATCAACAATGGTGTATTCATGAGATAGTCTTTAAGCATCTGGAATGCTTACTGGCATCTAGCATCCCACTGAAAGCGGATGTTTTTGTGTAACAGGTGTGTAAATGGGTGACACTTATCTGCCAGTTGTGCAATGAATCTTCAAATAGATTGAAGTCGCCCTTGTAGTGTTCTTAGTTGGCTGATGTTCTTGGGAGGTGGCATGTCCATGATTGCCTTGACCTTTTCTACATCGACCTCAATACCTTTTCTTGAGACAATGTATCCTAGAAGCTTCCCTGAGGTTACTCCAAAGACACATTTATTTGGGTTGAGTCGAACATGATATTGTTCTAGTCAATCAAAGATTTTCTCTAATATGTCCAGATGACCTTCTCTTGTGAGTGATCTTTCCAGTAAGTCATCAACATAATCTTCCATTATAGTATGCATCATGTTGTGGAAGATGGTGGTCATTTCTCATTGATAGGTCGCTCCTGCATTCTTTAAACCAAAAGGCATGACATTCCAGCAGTATGTGCCCCATGGGCATGTAAAGGTCATCTTATGTTGATCCTCTGGTGTGATTTTTATCTGATTGTACCCTAAAAAACCATCCATGAGTGAAAGCATGGCATGTCCTACTGTTAGGTCTACTATGATGTCGATATTTGGTAGGGGGAAGTCATCCTTAGGACATGCCTTGTTCAGATCTTTGATGTCAATACAAATACGGATGCCCCCATTTGGTTTGCCGATAGGCACAATGTTGGATATCCAATCTACATAATCAATTGGTCTAATAAAACCAACATCTAGGAGTTTCTTAAGTTCTATTTTGACTAGTACTACAATTTGAGGATGCATCTTGAGAAGCTTCTGCTTGACAGGTTTGGCTCCTTCTGCGACGGTGAGTTGATGCATGACTAAATCGGGATCAAGCCCAGGCATGTCTGCATATGACCATGCAAAGTTGATCTGACACTTTTGGAAGAATGCTACAAACTTACGTTGTTCCTCTAGAGTTAAAGAGATGCCAAATGTATGTGGTGGGGTGTGTCAAGAGTCCCCACATTGTATTCTTTTGTGTCCTCGATGAGAATAATTGATCTTTTCGATTGTGTACTAGAGGGAAGAATGTCAACCCTTTCATCCTCAGGCGCCTCAGAGAGGTTTTCACCATTGGATACACTCTTTCTTTTTACTTTTGTGGGATCAAATAGTGCCACAGTGTGGTTTTCACTGGAAGATCCATGTTTTATTGTTATATTTTTGTAGCTGAAAGGGTTGGCATCTACCCCGAAGTATGTTGCGCTATTAAGTTCAATGGTGAATCCAGATTTGTGATCCCAGCTTGGTATGTTATCCCGTAGTTCCAGAAAGTCAATGATCGCCTCATCATTTTGGAAATGGTCAAGACATGGGGATTAGGTTGATTCCATTCGATGAGTTCAGGATGGATAATGGGAATTATTGCATCGATTAGGTTAAGTTCGTTAGATGTATTGGTGAGGGTTAAGATATTATGGTGAAGGTCATTGATGGTACTCTCCCTATCAGAATCAGGCATAGGATGTGATGTAGGGTCTATGGAAGATGTTTCCAGCTCAGGAACCCAAGAGGTCTTTATCTGTGCTTCTTCATAAATAGGTATGTCTTTGCAGGGTGGAGGTGGTGATGTGTCCTCCTCATCTAAAGTATTAAGTTGTATGGAATCGAATTCCCACTCATGTGAGTTAGTCTCTAAGTCACTTTCCAGTAACTAGTTACTGTACCATACTGGGATATCCTTTGAGTTAAATATTGTAGGTGTGATCGATTGATGTACCTTTGTAGATGAAATGATCGATGATGCAAGAAGGATGATGGGGATCAATGAATCTAATACGAGGAGTATTGGTAGTGTTGACTCTGTTGCTTCTGCTAGAATTGCCAGTGTTTTCGATACTACTAGGAATTCTGATATAGTCACCACTGCTAAGGGTGCTTTTGATGTTATTGCCGCTACTGATGGGGTTACTGGTTTGATTGGTGGGATGATTGGTGTTGCATATGGTTTTGCTAGGATTTTTAACCTCAATGGGGTAGTTGCTATGGTGTTTGGTGCTGCTTTTATAATCAAAGGTGACCTCTTTGTATTAGGTTGATATAGAGGTTGGCTGGGTTTTCCTTTGAATCTGAGCTTAGGAAGGATCTCCTTTTGAAAGCCTAGGCCAGTGTTATCCTTGTGCTTTAATTCCAGTTGTAGTGGTTCATGTCATCCTTGCTTGCAAGGTCCCAAAACACTCTGACCATCATAACCCATTCTTTGCATAATGAGAAGGCCTTTGCCATAATGGTCTGTGGGAATCTTAGCTTGCGGAATATCGGTGGTGATGGGATCTTTATAGATCCTTTCTGCTAAGTCTTCATCTCTCATCTCATCTTCTTGACTCTTTCCAAGGATGAAAGGTGTCAATGTACATGCTAGTTTGGCCCGTGACGGTTGAAGTAACCATTGAGGTTTGCCATGTGTTCTAGGAGAACTGGGCATTTGTCCAACACAAAAGAGTTGGCTGAGATTGTATTCCCCAGGACCTTCCTCTGCTATTTTCATCTTGAGCTTCTCTTGCTTGGGTATAGTGGTGTTTGAACTGGAAAGAGAGGCTGGACTTATGTATGATGTGGAGGAGATGGCTTCTTTATTGTTGGGGACGATAATGTCTGGTTGATGACTTATATTATGACAATATGCAAAGGGGTTTGTATCGCCCAGGATCGTGATTTCTACACCATTATGTGGGAACTTGATACACTGATGGTAAGTAGATGGAACAACTTGCATGGCGTGTATCCAAGGTCTTCCCAACAACAAATTGTATGGCAGAGGAAGGTCCAGAACCTGACATATGATGTGTTTCACCATGGGGTCGAATTGGTAGTACAATAGCTCCTTTGGATGAATGCTCTACATCATCATAAGCTTTGATTGTGATCTTCTTTCGGGGATCTACTGATTCAATTGCATATCCTAATGCAGTGACTAATTGTAGTTTACAAATATTCAGGCCTGCTCCATTGTCGATCAAGACTCGCTTGATCCTATGTTGACTGATGAATCCTTCAATGTGTAGTGAGGCGTTATGAGGTTGTTGGAAGGAAGAGTTGTCACTTTCAGAAAAAGTGAGACAAGGTGATGACCTTATATTTCCAACCATGGCTTGGAATTGATTTGTGTACAAATTGGTAGGGACTGATGCCTCTTGGACTGCTTGATCCAAGATTGTTTTATGAGATGGAGATAGATGCAATAGCTCTAAGATGGATATCAGTGCGGGTGTTTTATCTAATTGGTCCACAAGGTTATACTGCTTTGGGATAGTTGTGGTGCCTTATGGAGCTGCTTTTATGGTAATCTTGTCGCGGTGTGTAACAACATTGCAAGAGGAGCTGGGATTTTTGATAGTTATAGTTGCAATTTGTTCACTGGCATCGTATAGGTGATTCACAGTGTAATTATATGTGGCTTGGATATAATTGGTGGTATCTATGTTTCACCCTGAAGTGGAAGGACCCCTTTGATCTTGTGATGGAAGTGGATTTTTGAACATTAGATGATCATTGTTTGTTGTCTTTGGGTCATGTCCTTCGATTTTGATTTCACCTCGGTCAATAAGATCCTGAATAAGATCTTTCAATCTATGACAATTGCTTGTTTTATGCCCTTTCCCTTGATGGAAATCACAATGCTCAGTATCTCTCCACCATGAAGGTTTGACTTGAGGTTCATAATTTGATGTTTTGGGTAAGGTAACTAGATTTTGAGAAACCAGTTGTCGTAACACTGTTTCGATGGGTTCCCCTAAGGGAGTGTATGTTCACTTTGCTTTTTGTTGACGATGTTTGGGTTCATCTTGAGATGTGATGTGGCCTTTATTTGGAGGAGCAACTGTGTTAGTCTTAGGTGGGGGATTTTGTCCTGCAAATCGAACTACAGGTTGTGCACTTTTGATAGTTCTTGCATCCACAACCCCATCATTGACAACATTTTTGTTTTTGTTCCAGAAGTTTGGTTTGTCACTATTGAAACATGGACAAGGGCCATCCTTTGGTTCATTGTAGATTTTGATAATTCCTTTCTTGATGAGAGCCCGCTCACACTTTAAGCCTTTGGTGATCATGTTATTAAAAGAGTCTGTGTCTTTTATGTCCAGGTGAAATTCCATTTCTTCATTTAAGTTGGAAATAAATATTTCCACTAGTTCTTGTTCAGGTAACTGAAGAGAACGTCTGCTAGACATTTGATGCCATCGTTGAAAAAAAACTAATAATAGTTCACCTGGTTTTTGTTGAGTGTTACATAGATCAGCCATGGTGATATCATGTTCAATGTTGTGTGAGTAATGTGCCAAGAATTTCTCGACCAACTCTTCAAATGTCCTAATGCCACTTGGTAATCTGGAAAACCATGATGTGGTTGTTCCTCCCAAGCTTTACACAAAAAGGTGCATGAGGTACGTATCCTCGTATGCCACTTTGAGGCAAGTTGAATGGAATTCTCTGACATGATCGTGAGGATCTCCTTTTCCTCTATATTTTTCAAACTTGGGTGTTTCGAACCCTCGTGGAAAAGGTGGCATATGAAGATTCCTATCAAAGCGATAGGGAAAAATGTCGCTAAGTGAAAATTGATTGGTTTTTATACCACTATGAATTTGTTGAGCGAGATTTTTAACCTGTTGCCGCAACATGTCAATTTCATTTGGAAGAGGAGGAGGGGGGTTCCCTTGAGGAATTTTATATCTAACAGGACCTCTACCTCTTTCTTCCTCATTGTGACTTTATCATTCTGATTCTTGTCTTAGTTCTGCAAGATCAAAGTCAGAGGGTAGTTTAGCCCCTTCTTGAGCAAATCTTAAAAAGTGATCATCAGTATTACTCCTGAGTATTTCATCAAAAAGTCTGTTAAAGAGAGGGTTGTGTTGTGCCCTTTCTATTGTCGCAGGGGTAGGAGTACTTGGGTTATCATCATTTGCGTTTCCTCCAAGGGCTTCTTGGAATTCATTGATCTTTTCTTCCTCTTCTTCTTCAATTTCTGGTTGTCTAGATCGTGATTGGGTATGAGCCATTTTGTTTACAAGCTTTTGTTGAAGTTTGATGAAAATGATGATGAGGTGTTGATGAAATGGGAGATATATGGTTGGTGTGGTGTGTTGCATATGGATCTCTAGTACTTTAAAGGTAGATGTGACCGAAATTCTTTCTTGAATTGCTTGTTGTTTTAATAAGGTTTGATGTGATAAGGTTTAGAGAAATCTGAGATGTGTTACAGACTTAATTACCTAGTAATGAGAGGATGCACTCATAGATTAGTTTTAACCTGTGTAGAAATGTCTCTTAGGATAATTTTATCCTAGATGTAGAGACACTCTAAAAAGTGATGTGTTGTGTTTCATTCAAGCAATGTCGAAATAGAACTTTAGGAAAAAAACCTCTTAATGTTTTGAGAGTTGAAATGGATGAGATGATGTGTGAATGAGATAATGGATGAAATGTTTAACTTCAATAGAAACTTTGTGTTACAAAAGGAACAAATCTTCCTCTTCTTGTTCAGGGGTTTGTGGTTCTGCTCAGGCTACGTTGTAGGTGATACAAATGTCTGGAAAGAAGTCAGGGTTGATTATGCCTCCTTTTTTTTGTGATAACTCAAAGCACGATATTGCATAAAAGCTAGGCGGTTTAATGACTCTTGATCAAACTCATTTGATTTCCCTTGAAGATAGAGATGCATGTGACGTAGAAAAGCTCTATTAGAGACAAAGATTTATCTATTAAGATAGAATAATTTCCTCCTTTTGATAAGAGCCTTTGAGCTCAATGGTCTTTTCTTCAAGTTGATGTGTTGATGAAGATTCTTCTTTCTCAAAATGTGAAGAATGGTCATATATTTTGATACTTTTGCTCTTTTGTCTTTGATCTTTTGTTGATGTTTGAAAATGTTTATGTTGGACGAATACTTGTTTTTGGAATTTGATTTCTGATTTTTCTTTGACAAGAAAACAAAGCAAGCACACAAACATAAGAATGTTGCCTCAAAAGGCACAAATAAGTATGGGTCTAGATCAACCCAATCCTTGGACTTTTTATGACCCTTTTCTTTTAAGTGTATTTTAGGTGTTTTCCAAAGCCTGAAGTCGGCTCAATTTGCAATTGGTCTTGACTCAAAAATGAAGACACTTCAAACACTTTTTATCCCTAAGGTCAAATGGTCAGTTGCGATAAATTTAGCCATCTTGATATTTCTTCGACTTTGGTACTACATACCTTATGAATCCCGCCATGGCAGGTAAGGATGTGATATACTAAGTCTTGCGTGAGAATAACAAATAGATGATCCCTATGATGGGGGAGTCACCACTTTCATCAAGCCACAAGTGACTTTTCAAAAAGCTATGTTTCTACTCAAGGAAATATGTATGGTGAGTATCTTGGGAGCAAAACCATCTATGCTCTTGCACTGAATTGTATCACAAATATCCTCAATCAATAGAACAGGTGGGCTACTACTTAAAGGTATTTAGTAATGTTTGATATTTTTGGACATAAGATCATTCTGCAGTGACTCACTTAAGAGCCTTGTAACTTGTGGTGGGGCCCATTTGTCCTTTCGGCAAGTTACACTATAAGAACAGCTATACCCAAGGCTACAGCTTTCACTCTCACCTGATTTCTATAGCGGCTCGAAGGATTTATCGTGCGAGGTCATTCCCAAGAGAAATGTGTCTCTTGGCATGCCTCTCTTAAAAAGATAAAACTTTGAGTGTCACTAACACTTTTTTCTTGCACCTAGGACCATGAAAGCCAAGGGAGAGGATAGTGTGTGTTATAAATAGGACCACTCGACAAACTCTTTTGCACAAGTGTGCCAAACACAAAAGATACTTGTTCTTTTTAACTTGTCATTTGCAATGTGATCTAACTATTTGGAGATGTTGCTCCAACAGTCATGATGTTCTTTTTATCCTTAAATGGAAAAATGTGTTGTAATCTAGGAATTGGAAATCCTGGCCAACTGAATTAAGAGTATGTTTTGCTTGAAGTAAATTGATTTGAGAACAACTTTGACAAATTGGGGATTCTTTTTAACTTGCACAAAATGAAGTGTTGATTGTGAATTTTAGTTTGATGCAAGAAATAAAATTTGCCTTTTTTATTTTAAGCACCAAAAGAATTTATTCCTAACTTTGCAAAAAAATAATTTTGTGTGTTTGTTTTTGTGATTCTTTTTAACTTTGAACAAGTGTGATTCTTTTTTAGAGCTCTAAATGAAAGATGTGGTTCTTTTTAAAACTCCAAATGAAAGTGTATTTGATTTTAACCATAAAGGAAAATGAATTTATTTTATCCTAACTTGAAAGACAAAGTTAGCAATATGAACAAATTTATTTCCTAAGCTAAAATTGCTAAAAAAATCCTATTGTAAGAGTTAGTTAAAACCTGCACAAAAGATAATTAGTTAGAAAAATCTGCATGTTTTGGTGGGCTTCTACAAGCCTAAAAATTTTGGTTTTCGGTTACAAAGAATTTTCTTACAATGTTTTGTTACAATAGCGCTACTCTGTGTGCAAACAGAAGCGCTATTTAACACAAACGCGCTAATACGAAGACAAAAGCGCTAAAAGTAAAACCCTGACAACAAAAACAGAAGCGCTAAAACATGTACAAATACACTACTTAAGCCTCAAAAGCGCTAAAAGATGGGCAATAGCGCTAAATTTGAGACAATAGTGCTATTATAAATACAATAGCGCTAGAATATCAAATTGCAATAGCGCTACAACACGATCAAAAGCACTAAAGTGCAACCTGTGTGTCAAGATCAACATGCAAACAAGTTAGTTTTGTTAAAAAAAATTGTTTTTTGCGTGTTTGGATTCATGTCGAGTTCACCAAATGATGCTCTACGAAATGGGGGAAGGTTAGACTAGAACCTGTGGTGGAATAACACACAAAAAACCAAGAAACTGTCAGTGTTAGTCAACCAAAAACTAATCTAAGCAAGCATATCAAAAGAGACACCAAAAACATGAAAGAATATTTAACTAGGAAAGTAAATATAACGAGGCATCTCCAAATGCCTCCTAACATGCTCTTAGCTCCTTCTCCGTTGTTCCTCTCCTCTCCAAGTTCCAAACTAGTGTAGCTCTCAGTAGCTTTTTGCACTATGGATGCTTATGGAGGTTCAAGATTGAAATGTTTACTCTAAAATCCTATGCAAGTGTGAATAAAAACTAATATTAGATGCTATGACGCTAAAATGATTTATTTTAGACCAAAATAACAAGATATTAGTGGTTTATGCTAAATTCTCTCTAAAATTCTCTATAACTTAGATGCATACAAGTTTTCTGGATCTGGAGTATGAAGAAATGGGCTCTATTTATAAGAAAAATGGAGCAATGGATGGTCAAGATTGAATAATCTCAACAAGGGCCAGGATTGAATGATATTCAATCTATGTGAGAGCTTTCAACCCAATCCCAGGATGACAAGTGTCAATGTGAGATAGGTTGAGAGGAGAGGGTATAAGCATTAAATGCTTGACATGACCTGAGAGTTAACTTGGGAGTTAAGGTCAAGGTTAGGTTGAATGAATAAATTTTTTATCCAATGGATAAACTCTTGTGCAAAAGGCAAAAGGGATAACCATGGTCAAAGCAATAAATGTTTGAGGAGACACATGAGTGCAAGTTGAATTAACCATAAATGGTTATGTAAGAGTCATTAATGGTCATGTAAGGGCCATAAGTGGTTTTGGAAGACTTTAGAGGTTAGATTCTTGAACACAAAGCATTAAATGTTTTTCAAAGACTTTGAAGTCTTTGAGAAGTGACTCCAAGTTGCTTAGGAATGTGACAATAATTAGGGGATGGATTAGGTTAATTAGGAAGGGTTTAGAATAATCTAGAAGGGGTTTTAGGATTGCAAGTAGATTTGGTGGGTGAGGGAAAATGGGATTTTTATTAAAATAAAATTCATTTATTTCAACTTGTGGTTGCAACTTGCATTTGTAGGAAAATGCAAGTGGGGGGGATAAATGATTTAAATAAATGTTTTATTTAATTTATTTAAAAGAGGAAAGGGGATTAACTGAATAAATAGTATTTATTCATTTAATTGATTGTGAATTTGGTTTAATGAATTAATTAAAATAAATTAAATAGTTTATTTAATTAATAGGAGAACGTTTGAAGGTGAATTAATTAAATATTAATTTAATTAATTGATGGCTAGTGGATTTTTAATCAAATAAATAAGAAATATTCATTTAATTAAAGTGGACAGATTTATGTGACTACAATATGTATATATGTATATACATATATATACACATATACACATATACATATATATACATATACATATACATATATACATACATGCATATATATATATAGATACATATATACATACATACATATATATGTGTGTGTGTGTGTGTGTGTGTGTGTGTGGTATTCCATCTTATTTTACCTTGACATAGCTTTGATTCACATATAGTTTTAAAACATTTGTAAAACTTGATTTTTTTTTACCTTTTTGCATGTTATATGCATTGCATTCTTATTCAAACAAATTACATTCTAATTTTCAAATTCAATACTCACCATTTTGCAAATAAAACCAATACTTGAGCATAGTCTTTGTAGCCACATTACCCTTTTAGAAGTATATGTTGTATTCATATACTCTATTTGTGTAGTCAATAAGATCTAACTTTTTAGTTAGTAAATAAGCTGGGATGTCTCTTACTCATCTAACTAAATACACCATCAAATATAGCGAACATAAAACCACTTGTAGGACTCTTACTATTTAGATTTGTCGTGTAATTAAGATTAATGAAACCTTGTAAATCGATGTAATAACCCACTTAACTTAACCCAAAATTTTAACTACTTTTTTTTATATATATATAAATATTTATTTCTTATTCTTGCTTATTCTTAATTATGTTTGATTCAATCGCATACTTAGGTACATCTATCCAAACGAGATAGGCATCCATCCAACCAGGATGGGCATCTAACCATACGGGTTAGGCATCTAACCATACAGGTTAGACTTCTATCCATATAGGACTAGGCATCTAACCTTATGGGTTAGGCATCTAATCATATGGGCTAGGCATCTATCCATATGGGACAAGAGGTTTCATCTATCCAATCTGGGATGGGCATCTACCCAAACGAGGTAGGAATCTATTCATAAGAATAGGATATGCTCTGGCCAGAGACTTTAGACTCATCAAGACCATCCGGGTCCTAAGCCACTCTCTAAAGACTACACTCCCCTACTAGGAGTGCACCATCCTTAGGAGTATAAAAATAATTACATAAACAAGCTTGAGTTCCTCCCTGAAATTTGGCCTAAAGCCTCGAGAAGTCAAGCGAATCCATACAGGATTCCTTCTGAGTATGCATTGAATTAATTTCAACCTTTCAAATAGTATTTGCGCAATTTAGTTAAAATACCAAGGAGTTTCAAGAACCAACTACTCACCCATAACCAAATCCTAATCCCCATCCCCGAACACCTGAGTACAAGGGACAACTTTGTCCCTAGACTGCCTACATACCCGTTTCGGCATGGGATCAAGGTGTAAAGTATGTAGTTCTAGTTTTTAACTATGGTTTAATGTAAATTGTTTGGTGGGTATGCAACCCTTTCTTGGGTCAATGTCCTAGACAGTTTCTCTGCGGTTGCTACCCATGATGGTAACTCTATAGAAAAAAGGCTCAAGGTGGCGTTCTGCTTGTGGCCTAAAATAACTTAGTCCTATTTCCTATTAAATATGTCACCCTTAATCCATTATCATCCTCCAAAAAAAAATCATCAAGATAAATAAATTCCAATATATCACACACCACCAAACCCTAATTGGATTTTCTAAGGTTTAGCTGAGCGAATGTAAATTCTTTTTTTTTTAAATATCTTTTTATATTATCGATCCAAGAGATATTACCCACGCCTTGGATTTTAACTTCCATACAACCCTTATTTATCCCCGACAATTTATAGGGACGATGCCACAAACGTCATTGTTGCAGCTTTATTAGGCGTTAAGTGCAATAGTTCAACATGACGACATTACCCTTTAGCGTGACCCAAAGGCACCATAGATACCGAACGCTAATAAGGTTTTTGGTTTCAACTCCTCTTGTTTAGTTGTCTATCTAAGAATTTAACTATGAATTCATGAAAGGAAACTATGCAAGGAATTAAAAACTGAGATATAAGTATTACATGCTAAAAAATTCAACGAGCATTTGGAAATAGTATTTTCTTGAAAGAAAACTATAGTAATAGTATTTAAAATTCTAAAACTTGAACTATATACATGAAAGTACTTATCGCTTGAAAGCTATGACACTTATAGGAGATAGCTATGACACTTATAGGAGATAGCTTATGAAAATGACCATTACCCTTTAAGTATGAATCCTAAAACTTGAAACGTGCAAAATTGCTTGAAAGAAAATTAAATGATTAAATAGAAATACTTTGGAAAATAATTTAACATTTACTTGTTGAAGAGAAAAACCATTTAATAATAAACTTGAGAATAACCACATTATTGATAAACCAACTAATTCTTCCATTTGAAGTAGCATAAATTTTATCTTTTATTATTTTCTACAAATGATAACCTTACGTAAATATGAATCCTAATACTTGAAAGGTATTAAATTTCTTGATTAAATAGCAAGACTTTGGAAACCAAATTCAAAATAACCACATTACTTTTAATTACTAAAATTTGAAAATAAGATTAGAAGAGAGTCTAATTGCTTGCCAATTAACCATTATAAATAAAGGTCCTAAATAATTCCAAACAATCTACTTCTAGTTGCTTTAGAACTAATATCAATTCCCTTGCAAGATTATAAGAGATAACTAACTAACTATTCCTTCCACTTGAAGTAACGTTAACTTTATCCTTAGATATTTCTGACAAATAATATCCTTATAAATTTCAATTTCCTTATTTCAATTTAATTCTCTAAGTGGTCATAGGATAATTTTTCTTGAAACTCATTTGCTTGATAAGGATAAGGATCCAATAATCTAGGACAATTGATTCTAACTTTATTTCATCTTCAAAACTAAGTTCATTAGACATATACAAGTAATATGATTACTTGATTTGAGATTCACAAGATAAGTCAAGTCTTATGTTAAAGGGTTTTCAAATTTGGTAAAACTATTTGGTTTCAAATAAAGTCTTCTTTGAATCCTAATTAATATTATGTTTTTACAAATAGATCTTATCATTAACTTATATGTAATTTATCTCTAATTTAGATGTTAATTAATTCATCTATACTAGTTGCTTTGTAATATTAATGGAACCTCGCCCTTTAATAATCTTATATGCCTTTGACTATTTAGAGATCGATTACCCTCAAATTCCTTACATACTCTATATCTTGTAATTTAACTAGAGAAATCAAATATATTCAATTCCTAGAATTGAGTAAATCCTTAACTAACATTAATTCATATTTATTGAAATACACAAAAGAGTAACTCCGAATCTAAGAACAATATTACTTGAGGTAGATTCTTTTTTACTTTTAATACTTACGCTAATTTCAAGTATACAAAAATATATTTTATGTCTAATAAATAACTTAATTGTTTGAAATGCATGAGGGGATCTATTTACTACCAAAATTTATTTGAAGTTAACTAGTAATACTTGAAAAGAACCAATACTATGGAATAAGTGCAAGGATTTAATGCTTTAACTAAGATTATAATTCTATGGAAGAAACACTTGCTTGAGAGTAATAGTATCAAGGCAACTTTTAGGGGGATTATTATTACTAAAAGAGTAAGTCTATTAAATCTATTCTTTAAAATCGACAAGTAATCAACTACGGGTCTAACCAAACAATTATTTCATATTGCTTGAAATATATAAATTGTTTCTGAGAAGGGACTACACATATTTACATGGAACCCAAATGTTTGAGATGATAGAACTAGGTGAAGCATACAAAAGGTGTAAGGATTTTGAATATTCAAGGGGGGTATTAGGTGAACCGCTATTTGGAATAAAATTATTTGAATTGCAAGAGTTTGCAAGTTCGCATTCCCTCTTTGAATCAACTAATTAAGAATAGTTAGTTAATAAGTCACTAAATGTTTAGTATAGCAAAAAAAACTGTAAATGGAATTCCCTTTGATTATCAAAATTAAAGAGAATTCATTTACAACCAATTAATTGATAAAATAATTCTCCAAAATTGTTTGCCATTAACATAAAAAATTTTGATAAAACAAATACAAAATGATGTTATCAATCTATAATCAATTTTTTATATTATCAAAATTTAATTATAAACTAACAATACTAACTATAATCAAAATTTATAATATTAAATTTCAATTATTAACCAACAAAAAAAAATTACAAACTATAATCAAAATTTATATTATTAAATTTTAATTATTAATCAAAATCAAAGTTTATATTATTAAATTTTAATTATTAACCGAATAAAATCACATTACAAAAAGTAAAATTAGAAAAAAAACAAGGTTCCTTTTGCATCATGTAGCAGTTAGAAGAATTAAGAGGGGGGGTGGGGTAGTGGGCCATGCAAAGATTTTTAAACAAAAACAATTGCTTTAATAAAAGCTTTTTCATTAAAAATGTCATTAATAGTACCCAATATTAATAACCCATCACTATATATATATAATTAATCTACTATTTAATTCATCATGTTTAAATACAAAGGTTAGAGGTAATTTAAGAGAGGAGAATAAAATATGTTGAGAGTTAAGAAAACACAGGGAGTAAATTGTTTTGGGAGGAGAATAAACAGAGGATTAAAAATTATTCAGATAAATGAAATGTACAGAGAAATAATTTATCCCGAAAGATAAATAAATTCATAAGAGCACAAGAGACTATAGTAAATTATTCTAGGAGGTGAATAAAGACGGGAAAACAATTTATTCTAAGAAATGAAATGCACAAAGAAATAATTTATCATGAGAGATAAATGAACTCATAAGAGAAAAAGAGATTCAGAAGGGAAAAAGATAGCATTCACAGGGGTGAATAGATATGCTGCTACTGCATAGGCCTGGAATTTGATGGTCACCCCTACCTGTCATATGATTTTTGATGACGGTTTAGTTATTTCAATGCCTTTCATTTGACGTTTTAAGAAAAATATTAACTGTCAAAAAATATAAAATAGAAGATTGAAACCAAAATCATTGTCTTAATGACAAAATAATGATGAATTAGTAATATATGCAAAAATCTTAAATTTACTAAATAAGTTTCTAAATTAATACACTAATATATATTAAATGATAATCAATTAATAATTACTAATTTAGTAATAATAAACATTAAAATTTTAAAATTATATATGTTATGACATGTTTCTATAACAATCTTATTAAATATATTTAAAAAATTAAATTGACTAAGTTTCTAAATTGATATATAAAAAAATAGAATATATTGTAAAAAATCATATTAAAATATTTTATCAATTATATTCTATCATTTCAATTATGACAAGTTTCTAAATTGATATGAAAAAATAGAACTATTCTAAAAAATCATATTAAATTATTAGAAAATTAGAAACAACTACATCCTTCCATATTTTAAATCCTTCCATTTCAAAATATTCTAAATAAATTTGTATTTTTATAATAAACATTCTAAACTAATAGATATATTTTCTACTATATTTTTTACGGTTTATTTATAATTTGAAGTGTCATCTATACGGTTTTAGAAAAAAATAGCATGTCAATGCATACGTTCTACTAATTTTTTAAGTTGTCAAATACAGTTCAAAAGTGAAAAAACGGCCATTTTGCCTGTCAAATTCCAGGCCTCGATATGCATTTAAAATATAGAGGTAAAGATTCACAGAGAGGAAGATTCCTTAAAAAATAAATTATACGATACATATTTATGCATATTTTGAGGAAAGATTTCAAACAGAGGAAAAAGCACATGATTTTTCTTTCTATCCTGATTTTTTTTTTAATAAAACAAGGATATTTACTTATATTAAAAAAAATCAGATAATTTATTTTCTACTTGAGAAAGAATACAGATTTAAATGAGATGTTCGTATTTAGAAGAAAAAAACTACTATCAAATATTCATGTAGATCAAAGAAATTGAGATAGGAAAAAAAAGATTTCTCTTATTATTCTATCAAAATAATTGAGAGATAATTTATTTTAAAAAGGAAGATTTCAAATAATAATAATAAAAAAAAAAAAAATTTAAAAATTCTTTCGAAAATTACAAGATTCATACATGCAACAAGTAAATGGAAAAGAGGAAACCTGGATTGGACGAAGAACTTGTTATAGGAATCGACTTCAATCTCTCAGCTAATCTTTTTCAATGCTTCCTTGTGGCTTGATAGAATCTCCTCCAACAAGCTTTGAAAATCCTATCTTCTACCTTACAAAGTGTTTACAAAATCCTACTACTACTAAGATGAAGAATTCAAGAATAAAGAATACTTTTCATCAAAAAAACCATGAACTATATTTTCAAAATTGAAATCCATTATATAGAAAGGGAGTCACTTTCCCACTACTAAAGGAATTAATTGATTAGAGATTATTTTTCCAAAATAAACTCCATGTAAAATTAATTATTGACAAAGTGGGGGTTATATGCATATTAAATTTGAATTTAAAATTATTTCATGCAAGATATATTCCTTACAACTTGTCATAGTGGTGGTTACATTTGACCATGCATTTAAAATCTGAATTCAAAATTTGCTTCTAGAATCTTCTCATTTTCTCCTACGAAATGTGCTTGATTAATATGTTAAATAAATAAATAATTTTCAAATTTATTTCCTTATGAGTGAGTCACCACTTAGTAATTCTTCTTTAAAATAATTTCACCCTTATTCAATTTCCATCAAGAAATATAAATTTCCAAATAGATTTACGACTTCAAGAGTGTGTCACCACTATTTAATTATTATTTTTATTTAAAATAGCTTCACCTCCATTCTATTTATCATTTACTAACATTAATCATGAAATTCAAAACAATAATAATAAGTCGTAGTGATAACAATAATAATAACAACAATAATAATAATAAGAATAAGAATAAGAATAAGAATAAGAATAAGAATAAGAATAATAATAATAATAATAATAATAATAATAATAATAATAATAATAATAACAAGTCATATCAAGGTCCAAAAATAGGGTTATGACAATCAAGTACCTTATTCACATCATTAGTCCAATGATTTAAGTATTTTAATATGAAGTTCCCTACTTATATATCAATGTCATCTTAACATAAGTCCATTGTTCCTTATTATGGTTAGGCACAAATATTTTTAGAACTCACATTACTTGGTTATCATCTAGTCTTGTACATACCATTGCATACATAAGACTTCCAATAGCACTATGAGAAAAAAAAAACATTTAATTTTTCACAACCAACATTTGATTTGGAAAAATATTCCAAACAAATCCTAGTGCCTATAGGTAAGGGAATATTTAATATCCTGCAATCCTACATTGGAAAGCACTACCAAATTGTGTCAACATACTTCTTATGATTTAACCAAAGCCTTCTTGATCTTTGTAGATTTCTATACCAAGAATATAAGTATAATTACATATTTTATATCAAAATTACTAGAGATGATACTTACTATTTTAAAGCATCCCTTTGTTATTTCCAATAAATTACATGTGATCAACATACAAGATGATAATTAGTATTAGACTGCCAATTAATTTAAAATATACAAAAACATCTTTCTTTTCACAAAAATAATCTCTAATGTAAAAGTTTTTTTTTGATACCTCATATGTGGAGATTGCATTGAACCATATACAACCCTCTTTAAATTGCAAAACAATTGTTTCTCTCCTTTAGCATGAAATAGTAAATATCTTGTTTAAGGTAACATGAAAAATGTAGTATTTATATCTATTTGCTCCATTTTTAATTCATAATCAATAATAATAGATCAAAGAGATCTAATAAAGTTTAACTTGGTCATGGGATAAAATACATCACTAAAATACACTCCATTAATATTATGGTAACCTTTAGGCACCAATTGAGCTTTGCACCTCTTCTACTTAACATTTTCTCCAAATTTGTTTTTGAACTTGCAACCAATTTCCTTCCTTCCCTTGAGTAGCTCAACTGGATCCTAATTGTTTTATCTATTCAAGGCCTTCATTTCTTCTTTTATGACATCCAATCAAGACTCATTCGAGCCTCTAAAGATAGAGCTTCCTTCATAGAACTAGGTTTATCTTTAGTCATACTAATGAAAAAATATAATTGAAACCTTGTGGGCTATATTTTCAAAAATTCGCTATTGTATAATGGACCTTTTCCAAGGTATAATAAGAGGCATTCATTGATCTTCATATAAACTCTCCTCTAAACCTTATTTTCTCTTTACTTTTCTTCTTATTATTGTTCTACATGTGCATCTTCCTTCTCTTCATCTTTCATTTCAAATTCCATAGTATTCATTTTATCTTAACTCTTTTCGCCATTTTATAATATTCTAAGATCCATATTAATAAAATCCTTATAGTAAACCATTTTTAGTGCTACAAGATCCCAAAGCTTATAACATTTCATATTCTCTCCATAACCCATAAAAATAGACTTTTTAGGCTTGAAATCTAACTTTGACAAAAAAAATCTTTAGGAACATGAATATTAGCATCGCTACCAAACACTTTGAAATGAGAAAGTGATGGTATTTTACTTTTAGACACCCCCATAGGATATCTTATTTAATAAAGCAAATTTGGGATACATGTTTACTAGATAATAAGTATTGTTGACAACTTTAGCCCACAATGACCATTCTAGGTTAGCACTACTAAGTATGCTTCACGCTTTGGCCATTTGTGTTATATTTATCCATTCTACTACTCATTTTTGTTGAGGTGAACAAGATTTATATTTTTTCTATCAATTCCTACAAATTTGTAATAGTCATAATTCTATCTACAGTAGTACTTACAACAATTATTTGACCTCAAAAATTTACTCTCCTATTAATCTATTTTGAATCTTACAATGCTTTAAATTTATAAAAAAACATCATATTTTTTATTTATAGATTAAATCCAAGTAATCCTTGATAATTTATCAATAAAAGTAACATACTAATGATATTTACCAATAGTATGAACATCGAGAAAACCAAGCACATCATTACGAATCGCTTCTTATGCATGGTTTTCTCTAAAAGAAAATACTCTATGATGTTAAGAAAACATACAATATTCATATAAATTAAATCTAATAATACAACTAGACAAACAATCAATCATATTTTCATTAATGAGGCTTTTAAGACCATTTTTACAAATGTACCCTAGTCTATCCAGTGGCACATTTTACATGATCCTGAGTGTAGTGCCCTCTCTCTTTTGGCTTGTCAGACTTTGTGGTTTTGAGCTTTCTGTGTGGCATATATATGTATATGTATATATATACATATGTATATATATACATATATATATGTATATATATATATATATATATATGTATATATATATATGTATATATATATATATGTATGTATATATATATATGTATGTATATATATACATATGTATGTATATATATACAAAGACATATATATATTATATATATGTGTGTGTGTATATACATATACATATATATACACATATATATAATATACATATGTGTATGTATGCATATACATATGTATATATATGTATATATATACATACATACATATATATATATATGTATATATACATATATATATACATACATATATACATATATATCTAGATATATATATGTGTACATATATATGTATATATCTATATATATGTATTTATATATGTATATGCATATGTGTATATATGTATATGCATACATACATATATATACATATATATCTATATATCTATATACATGTATATTCACATATATATATGTATATATCTATATACATGTATATATATGTATATCTATATACATGTATGTATATATATATATACATGTATACATCTATATGTGTGTATACATGTATATGTGTGTGTGTGTGTGTGTGTGTGTGTGTGTGTGTGTGTGTGTGTATACATACATATAGATGTATACATGTATATATATGTATGTATATAAATACATACATATACATGTATACATGTGCATATATATATGTATATATATACACATGTATACATACATATATACATATACATGTATATACATGTGTGTGTGTGTATATATATATAATTGAATTATTAATATCATATTTTATTTTCATTAGATTTTCTGCATGTTTTGTTGTGTGGGATGTTTCCTATAGGACTGTGGGGGTCAACCCACAACGTGGAAGGACCCATGGTTGTGGGCGGAACTCCCACAGCATGGGGAGCTCCCACTCTATGGGTGGCTCTACCCACATTATGGGGAGCTGAACCCATAGCATGGGTCTCTCCCATGGTTGTGGGAGGAGAATTCCCACGCCTCCCTTCTAGATTTTATATATATATATATATATATATATATATATATATATATATATATATATATATATATATATATATATATATATATATATATATATATATATATATATATATATATATATATATATATATATATATATATATATATATATATATATATTGATATTGTACACTTGGGTTCTTTCATTTAATTTAATGTTGATTGTTCTCGTTAAGCATAATGGAATAATACAATATGTTATTTTTATTATTGCATAATGTAATGTTAGATCATTTGAGCAAATTATTCAGAGTAAAATAAGTTATTGTGGTTCTTCTTAAAACTTGGGATTAATGGAGAATGATGTTTTGAACTACTTTGTTGTATTAGTGTTATTGTGGTTTTAGTAATCTATATTAAATTATTTTATCCTTGGCATGTTGAGGCCTTATTTTTGCTATTGGATCTTTTTATCCTTGTGGGGGTATTCGGATGAGTTGTTCTATGTTGTTAGCTTCTAGAGGCTTTGGGAGGGAGTTTATGGAAATCATTATTGATTAAGTCATCCTTATCTTTTGATGAAATTTGTTCATGTCTTGTATGTTTTGGAAGCTAGATGATTTTTCCTAGCCTACCTTGGATTCTCCCTGTATGTTATCTTAATCTAGAAAGAGAGTCAAGCCTTGCTATGGTATCCTGGTAATTTCCCATCTAGTGTTTCTTGGTTGATCTTTGGTGTTTCTTGGATTCCTAGATGCAAATCTTGGGAAAGTGGTTGCCAGAGTAACTCAATGAAAGTTTGTAATCAAGTGAACACATAACATAATGAATTGGGGTGGGTAGTTACTTTACATTAAAAAGATAAACTTTGTTGCCTCTTTTACTTTTGAATGGTTGTATAGGTTCATAGTAAGTTGAGAAGGCATAGAATTGAATCCACCAATATTGTCCCCTCGAAAGGTTAGTGTGGTCCACTAGAGTTTTAATGGGGGTCGGGGGTCAAGAGAGGTGATGGGGATCACCTAGCTTGCTCACACTTCACCTAGTTGGTGTTGCTCAATTTCACCAACCTCTCTAGGTCTAGCTATGCAATAAGACCTCCAATTCCTTCTCAATCTCTTCTAGGGATTTCTTCTTAGCTATCTCAAGTTGTTTGCATCAAGTGTTTAACTAGGAACCCCACAACTTCAAAGTGTTTCCCACATGCTCATTCTTGTTGTCTTGTCTTCAACTTGTCAATTTCACCTCCTACTATTGTGAGTTGTTGCAGAGGTGTGGAGGTGGCTTTTAAAATTAAATTAATTCCTCTTAGGTCCATTTGTGGTTTTCATTCATTACCTTTCTTACCGATTTCACCATTTTGCCTAGAAAAGGGCTACAAGGAATGAGCCCCTATTAGGCCTCCAAAATCCGGTTTTCTAGGGCTTGGAAGAAAACGGTCTAAAAGACCCTGCAACAAGATTGGATTTTCTTCAATCATACACCTATCCCCAAGTGATTTTGGTGGTTTAGGCTTACCATCTCACCGTACAATTCCGTAACCCAAAAATGAGGGTTTTGAAGGGTTTCTAGGCCTCTTAACCGGCAATGACTGGTCAAGTTTGAGAAATAGGTATCTAAAGGTCTTTTCAAGGCTTATCCTTGTAATGGAAAGTCTTTATGAATTTCATGGACCCCTCCAAAAAAAAATTTTGTGGTTTCATGCTCACCCCTGCACTATGCACTCAAATTTCACCTTGTCTTCTCTAGCCAGGTTGCTCCTGGACTCGCCTAGAACAAAGTGGTAGCAATATAAAAAATAACCTCTAAAGCTTCTCCCTGCATATTTAAATTTTACAAGTGGTTTCCTTCCATGTCCTAATAGGTCGTGATGGTAGAACAGAGGGATTTTATGGGGCAACCATTTTACATAAAATTGCTATATACAAGCCAAAACTGGCTGATTGAAAACAAAGCAATGAAATCACTAACACACACTAACTACAAAGCTTTAAATGAATTAAATGACTCTAAAACACACCAAAGAAATTCAATCCATTACTGTATCAATGGATTCAATCCACTTGTATTTACATCATGAGCAAAATAAGCCAAAATAGTGACAAACTGTCCGAAAATGAGTAGTTTCGGATTGTTGATCATACAAAAAACAAAACTCCAACCTTAGTAACCATGCAAGAGGAGATTCTTATAGTATTCCCCATGTGTGGAGGAATTATAGGGCATTTTTCTATCCCTAACTCCATCGCTAAGCATTTTAGGACAAAATTTGTCATGACAACTTTCAAAAGTTGTCATGACAACTTTTGCAATTTTGCACTTTTTACTTTTCCAACCTATGAAACCTATTCTAAGTGTTTACTCATGAATTATTAATCTTTCCTAATACTATTGTAAACCTCACTCATTCTCATACCAATTTTTACCACTTTTGACAATCAAGAAGGTCAATTTCCTACTCAAACCACTACTTATGCACAAAATGCAAACCTAGGAAGAAACTAACTCAACTAGGCCTACACTTGACTCATTACACTCACTCTTGGACCCTCCTAGAGTCCTTATTAAGTACCTGACTTGGCTAAGGTCAGTACAAGCCAAAATTGAGAAAACACTATAAGCCTAAGTTTTAGGTGCTCCTGTGCCATTCTCCCAAACAAAAGAAAACTAAGTCACCTCCTTGGGGATCAGATTTTGATCAATGCCTAACTTTTTAAACTCTATCTCAAGAACCCATGTAGCTTCAACATCATCCATACCCTACCATTTGATTAGGTTCTCCCAATAGATTTGATGCCTTGTCTTCTTAGAGATCCTTGAACTCAACACCTTCTTAGCCTTTAGATTTGGTTTTGCTGGTAGTTGAAGGTTATTTGCATCATTTGATACCTCTGAGTGATTGCAATTTGAACCTTGAATTGGTCCTTTGTAGGAAACTAAGTCTACTATGTTGAAAACCAGTGACAATCCTATGTCACTAGGTAGGTCCACCTTGTATGCATTTTCTCCATACTTGGCTAGAATAGCACATTGACCTAACCTTCTCATTTGCAACTTGTTAGGTACCCCTTGTTGTAGCCTTTCTTTGTTTAGGTGCACCATGACAAGATCTCCTACTTGGAATTATAGGTTCTTCCTTCTCTCATTAAATTTTTACTTGATTTTGCTTGTGTTCTCCATCAAGGCTTGCTTGACTGATTCATGTACTTCCTTCATTGACTGAGCAAAGTCTTCTACATATCAACTTCTTGTTTTTGCATTACCTAAGTCTCTTAACTCCAAAATACCCCTTGGGTGAACACCATAGACCACTTCAAAAGGGCTCTTGCCGATGGTCCTATTTATTGTGTCATTGTAAGCATATTCAACTTGTGAAAGCACTTGATCCCATGTCTGACCATACTCTTTGGTAAGGAACCTCAATAAGTTCCCTAGGCTTCTATTCACCACTTCGGTCTGCTCATATGTTTGTGGATGGTAGGCTGATCCAAAAGATAGGTTGGTGCCAAGATTTTTCCAAAGTGTCTTCCAAAAATGACTCATGAACTTCGAGTCCCTATCTGAAACAATGCTCATGGGTAAACCATGTATCCTTATCACTTCCTTGAAGAACAAATGAGCTATTTGGCATGCATCATGAGTAGTCTTGCAAGGCACAAAGTGGGCCATCTTACTAAATATGTCCATAATGATATAAATATTGTCAAATCCTTGCTTTGTCCTTGGTAAACCTACTACAAAGTCCATACTAATGCACTCCCAAGGTCTATTTGGTATGGGAAGAGGTTGGTATAAACCAGCATTTGAAGAAGTACCCTTGGCCTTTTGACTAACAATACAAGTCTCCACATACCTTTTCACATCTTGATTCATCCTAGGCCAATAATAATACCTTTAAACCAACTCTTGAGTCTTATTGACTCTAAAATGACCACTAAGGCTGCCATTATGGTTCTCTTGTATGAGGTTTTCTCTCATTGACCCTCTAAGCACACAAAGTTGTCCACCTCTAAACAATAGTCCATCTTGTAAGGTAAAATCAAAATACTCACTATGAAAATGATTTTGGTATTCTTTGCACACCTTGTAGGCATTTGAAAAGTCTTCATCCTCCAGGTATAGGTCTTTAAAACTGTCAACACCTATGCTCCTCAATTGAATTTCTTGGATTGTCAAGAGTCTTCTACTCACTGCATCAGCAACTCGGTTTAACTGTCCTTTTTTGTGCTTGATTGTGAATGTGTAGGCTTGCATGTACCCCACCCATTTCATGTGTTTATGACTGAGTTTTTCTTGTGTGTTTAGAAAGCTCAATGCTTGGTTATTCGTATAGACTACAAATTCCTTAGGAAGGAGATAGTGTCTCCACTTCCTCAAAGCCTGCACTAAAGCATATAGTTCCAAGTCATAAGAGGACTACTTCCTCTTTTCATCACTTAGCTTCTCACTATGGAAAGCTACTAGTCTTTCATCTTGGCTTAGGACAACACCTACTGCAACATTTCTTGCATCACATTCTACTATGAAACGTTTCTCAAAACTAGGCAACACTAAGACCAGTTGAGTAGCTATCTTCTCCTTCAAGGTTTCAACTCCTCTATTTTCTTATTCATTCCACTGAAACTTTTCCTTCATTCCACCTCTAATGGTTTCTAACATTGGTGCACATATAGCATTGAATTGCCTAATGAACTTCCTATAATACTGAGCTAGTCCATGGAAGCTTCTCACCTTTGTTGCTCACTTAGGAGTAGGCCAATTTACTATGGTTTCAACCTTGCTAGGATCCATCTTGAGGTTTCCTTGAGACAACACAAACCCAAGGTAAACCAACTCCTGCTTAACAAATTTACACTTGTCCAGATTCATGGTTAGCTTCTCATCATACAATCTTTGTAGCACATTTTGCAAATGATTAAAATGACCTGCCCTATCCTTACTGAAAAATGAGAATATCATCTAGATATACCACCACAAATTTACCTATGAATCCCTTCATCACCTCATTCATGAGTCTCATGAAGGTACTTCGAGCATTGGATAAGCCAAATGGCATTACAAGCCATTCATAAAGACCCTCTGTAGTCTTAAATGCAGTTTTCCACTCATCACCCTCCTTAATCCTAATTTGGTGGTATCCACTTTTAAGTTCAATCTTGGTAAAGTACTTGGCTTCCCCTAAACAATTCATTAGGTCTTCTATTCTAGGAATTGGAAACCTATATCTGATGGTGATCCTATTTATAGCTCTAGAATCAATACACAATCTCCAAGTACCACCTTTCTTTGGAGATAACACTATAGGGATAGCACAAGGGCTAATGCTTTTCCTAATTAGGCCTTGGTCTAAAAGCTCTTGTATTTGCTTGGCAATCTCAACATTTTGTTGGGGATTCATTTTGTAAGCTGCCTTGTTAGGCAAAGATGCTTCTGGAATGAAGTCTATTTGATGGCTTATGGTTCTTTTAGGAGGTAAGGTGCTTGGTTTTCCATCACTCACTATGCCTTTGAACTTCTTCAATAGGTCTTGAACCTCTATTGGCAAATATGGCTGCTATTTCATGTCTTCCTCTTTAGGCTTCATTACTAATGCAAATCCTATACCTTCACCTTCCTCTAGTGTCTTCAAGAATTGTTTTTCACTCACCAAAAGAAAATTAGGACCTGCTGCCCTCTTTTCACCTTCCTCAAGGATAGATTGGATCTTGAAAGTGGCTCCATCATGAATAGCTTGTCTATCAAATTGCCATGGTCTTCCTAATAGAAGATGGCATGCATCCATGGGTGGGACATCACATAACACTTTGTCCTTATACCTCCCAATGGTAAAATCCACCCATGCTTTCTCATTGACTAGGACATGTTGGCCTTTGATCAACCAAGTGACTCTATAAGGGTTGTTGTGAGGTATCCTTTGCAATTTAAGCTTACTCACTACCTCTTCTGACACAATGTTGTCTGTTGACCCTGAATCAATGATCACTTTGCAAACTTTGTCCATTATCTTGCATTTGATCTTAAATAATCACCTCCTTTGGCTAGGCTCTTCTCTGACCAGTTCTTTTATAAAATTTCTCCTTATCATCAAGTTGTCACCTACCTCTGATTCTAGGGCAACCTCTGAGGTCTTGCTGCTTGAAGTCTCTTCTTGAAGATAATTCTCTCTCCTTTCACTACCTTGCGATGATGATCCCTTCTCTAGACACCTATATGTTGGATGACCAAGTTGGTTGCAATGGTAACACTTCATTGTTGCAAAATATGAGGAACCTCTATCTTTTTGACTAGATCTTCCTCTAAAACCATTGTTTGACCCCCTTCCTCCATTGAATCCTCTTTTACTAGTGCCACTTTCTTCTTGCTCGGTGAGTTTAGACTCACCTTGTGTTCTTTGCTCAGAACTTCTTCCTCCAAAGCCTCCCCTAAGGCCTCTATTGTATTTTCCTCTACCTTTGCCCCTATTTCTACTTGAATCATTCTTTCTTTTGAGTTTTTCTTTCACCTTAAGGGTAGTTGATAGATTTGATGAACTGTCATTGGGATCATTAGACTGATTTCTTCTTGGATGTTCCACCATAGACCATTTAGGTACCTAGAAACTTTGAGACTCTCTTCTTCCACTGCATGAGATCTAAGGCTAAGTTTATGGAACTTCTCTGTACAACTACTGAAATCAAGGTCTTTTTGTCTTAAGTTTTGTCTTTTACTATGAATTTTCACTTCATAGTCATCACGAAGATAGACTTCTTTGATTTTGACTAACATCCCTTTCCAAGAAGAGATGGGTGCTTTGCCCATTTTCTTTCTCTCATCTTGCACAAATTTCCACCATGTGAGAGCAGCTCCTGTCATCCTAGACTTGGCCACTTTGACTCTTTGGGCTTCAGTTATGCCTTCACATTCAAAATGGTACTCCATACCTTCTATCCATTCTAAGACCACTTATGCTTCCATCTTACCGGTAAACAATGGCAATCCTTCTAGCAATTTACCACTTAAGGCCTTCAATTCCTTTAGGAAAGGTTCTTGTTATAAGACAGGATCAGGTTTGGATACTTTTTCTATCTCTGACCCTTCTTTACCCTTCCCTTCTGCTCCTTCAACCTTTACTAACACTTCATCTACATTGGAGTCTATTCTCTTCCTCCTGATCATCCACTTTCTTTTCCAACTCTGCATTGGTCACCATTTTGTTGTCTCCTATAGATTCTACTAAGGACATCTACTCACCTAGCCCAAATCTTATAGGCTCTGATACCAATTTGATGGGGATCACCTAACTTGCTCACACTTCACCTAGTTGGTGTTGCTCAATTTCACCAGCCTCTCTAGGTCTAGCTAAACACTAAGACCTCCAAGTCCTTCTAAATGTCTTCTAGGGCTTGCTTCTTGTCTATCTCAAGGTGTTTTCATCGAGTGTTTAACTAGGAACCCCACCACTTCAAAGTGTTTCCCACATGCTCATTCTTGTTGTCTTGTCTTCAACTTGTCAATTTCACCTCCTACTATTGTGAGTTGTTGCAGAGGTGTGGAGGTGGATTTTAACATGAAATGAATTCCTTTTAGGTCCATTTTTTGTTTTCATGCATTACCTTTCTTACCGATTTCACCATTTTGCCTAGAAAAGGGCTACAAGGAATGAGCCCCTATTAGGCCTCCAAAATCCGGTTTTCTAGGGCTTGGAAGAAAATGGTCTAAAAGACCCTACAACAAGATTGGATTTTATTCAATCATACACATATCCCCAAGTTATTGTCTTGGTTTAGGTTTACCATCTCACCGTACAATTCCCTAACCCAAAAATGAGGATTTTGAAGGGTTTCTAGGTCTCTTAACTGGCAGCGACTGGTCAAGTTTGAGAAATGGGTATCTACATGTCTTGTAAAGGCTTCTCCTTGTAATGGAAAGTCTGTATGAACTTCATGGACCCCTCCAAAATGTTTGGTTGTGGTTTTGTGCTCAGCCCTGCACTATGCACTCAAATTTCACCTTGTCTTCTCTAGTCGAGTTGCTCCTGGAGTCGCCTAGAACAAGGTGGTAGCCATATCAAACATCACCTCCAGAGCTTCTCCCTTCATATGTACACTATAAAAGTGGTTTCCTTTCATTTCCCAATAGGTTTTGATGGTAGCACAGAGGGATTTTATGGGGCAGCCATTTTACAGAAAATTGCTATATACAAGCCAAAACTGGCTGATTGAAAACAAAGCAATGAAATCACTAACATGCACTAACTACAAATCTTGAAATGAATCAAATGAATCCAAAACACACCAAATAAACTCAATCCATTACTAGATCAATGGATTCAGTCCATTTGCATTCACATCATGAGCAAAATAAGCCAAAATAGTGACAAACAATCCGAAAACGAGTAGTTTCAAATTGTTGATCATACAAAAAACAAAACTCCAACCTTGGTAACCATGCAAGAGGAGGTTCTTATAGTATTCCTTATGTGTGGAGGAATTATAGGGCATTGTGCTATCCCTAACTCCATCTCTAAGCATTTCAGGACAAAAGTTGTCATGACAACTTTTACAATTTTGCACTTTTTTCTTTTCCAACCTATGAAACCTATTCTAAGTCTTTAATCATGAATTTTTAAGCTTTCTTAAGACTATTCTAAACCTCACTCATTTTCATACCAATTTTTACCACTTTTGACCATCAAGAAGGTCAATTTCCTACTCAAACCACTACTTATGCACAAAATGCAAACCTAGGAAGAAACTAACTCAACTAGGCCTACACTTGACTCATCACACTCACTCTTGGACCCTCCTGGAGTCCTTATTAAGTACCTAACTTGGATAAGGTCAGTACAAGCCAAAATTGAGAAAAGACTATAAACCTAAGTCCTAGGTGCTCCTACACCAAGAGGTCACCAAGGTAACCCAGGAAGGGGGTTGGGACCTAGTGAAGACCTACCAGGGAAATTCATGACAACCTAATGATGACACTCTTCCCAATTGCATACCTAGTGGTTTATTTGGTTTTCCCTTCTGTGAATTTTTTGGACCTCTGGAAGTTGGTTGTTATACTTGTGAGCTCCTTAGATCTTATCTTGTGGGTCTCTTGTGATTGTAGCCTTGTGAGCCCCGTGAATGACTTGTTTCTTCTTGTTCTTCTCTTCATCTCTTGGTTATGGTTGAGACCTCCTAGCATGGGGGTGGACCTGATGGTACCACATCGTTGGGTGGAGTATTATTCGCACCCAGTGGGTTTTGGTTTGAATTGCATCCAAATCATGATGGCTCGTGAGGGGAATAAAGACCTACTTTGTGCTCCAAATTTATACTCACGTCAGTATTGTACTCATGAATATTATATCCTTATGGATACCTTGTAATATAAAAAATAATCATATGTATATTCTCTTGGCAATGTATTTCAAATCATGTACTTTGTAAAGAATAGTTTCATCTTATTTATACAAGTTTTATTTATTCATGTATGTTTGGTTGTGTTATTTTGAGTAACAATGTTGTGGGGCCTTGAGGACTCTTGTTGATATTATAATATATTCTTTTATCTTTATCTTGTATCATCATGATACTCATTGCATTTGTATGGTTGATTCTTTTATAAAAAAAAATTATTCGCATTTTTTTTGTTTATTATGTTTTTGTCCTCTAGGCCTCATGGTGGGGAAGTTATACTTGGTATCAAAGCCCATGTTCAAACACTGGGTTCTCTGGGTGTTCTTGGGTTCATTATTCCTTGTTAGTCTTTTGTTTGTGTTTTAATTCTCATCATAAGCTTGCCTCATAGGTGTTGTCTAGAAATATGTCGAGAGCATGAGGTAGAGGTCATGGTAGAGGCCAAGGTAGAGGATGTGGAAAAGGGGTAGCATCTGATAGTACCCACTCATAGAGTTCTCATGGGGATTCTAGCAATCAGAATCGTGAGTAGTCAACATCAATATGGAATTGGTTACAAGTATTGCTTGAGCAGCTTCCTGACCGATTGGGTCCTCGCCAAGAGAATGGGGCTCATGAAAGGTCACCTATGAGGCTTGTAAATGACATGATAGAATGAAAGGCTTCATTCATGAGGGATCTAATGAGAACTTGGCCTCCTAAATTCCATGGCATTGGAACTAGTCTAGAGGCAGAAAACTGGTTGATTGAGTTGGACTGATGTTTCACTGTGAATCCCTTTAGTACCAACACCAAGCCAAAATGTGCAATCATGAATCTAAGGGGTTTTGCATCCACTTAGTGGCAACTAGAAGAGCGGAAGCTTCACCTTAATATCAAAACCATCTCTTGGGAGTTGTCTGTGGAACATTTTCAGACACAGTTCCTATTGGATCATTGGAGGCAATGCTAAAAAGATGAGTTCCATGACTTGCGTTAGTTATCCATGTTAGTAGAGAAGTATGAGCATCATTTTTATGAGCTCAAGAGATATGATGGGATCAGAGATTACAAGACCATGTTAGTGCAACATTTTATCAGGGGTCTCAATGATTGGATTAGTGGAGACGTGCGGGTTTTCATACCTAAGACAATGGAAGTTACAATTGAGAAAGCTCGTTTGGTTGAGGAGAAACTTGCTAAGGCACATGGGACTCACTCTGGAGTGCAGACTGGTAATGTATCAGTTGGAGGTCAGGGTTCTAGAGAAGCACCAACTTAGGGAGTGGGATCTTTCTGTGGTCAGCAACAACATTAGCCAAAATGTAAGAATTCTTATTATCAGCAGAATAAGGGTACTAAGTTAGGAAAGAACAAAAATTGGAAAAGGAACAAGCGTGATCGCAATGACCATCCTTCTCACAGTACACAGACGACAACTAGTAGAGGTGGGCATCAGCAGTCAAGTGCACTTTATCAAGGTGGTGGTGGTTTTGGCAGGAGTACAGGATGTTTCTTTTGTAGTTAGCAGGGGCACATTGCTAAATATTACCCTCAGAAGGTTGTACAGGGATTCAATTATAGACCAACTACTTCAGAACCTACAATTGGATATGTTGGCAATGTTGGGGAAATGGTATCTCAACCTTGCATTTACATGAGGTAACTATTTATAGTAAATTTTTATTTGAGCATGAAATGGTGCAAAATTCTCTCATAAGCTTCTTGTTTGTTAGATAAGTATGTCAGTAAAGTTTCATCATAAGATCACAACTAGTTTTGAAGATATTAAAGTTTCCATTTTGGAGGCGTGCAATTAAAGGTTTAAACTTCATTTTGGCAAATTTAGACCCTCTAAAATGCCTTGAAAAGTGGGCATAAATGGTATAGAATTTTACAAGGTGATAGAGCACTTCGAGAGCTTTCTGGCACTTCAAACGGTTCTTCAATCGGACACATGATTCACAAGTTATGGCCTCCGGAAGTTTGTGCTCTTGAAATAGAAAATATAAAATGTATCGAACACATAAATGAGTTGTAAAAGGGAGATACACATTTTGATGTGTGTTTTAACACATCAAAGGGCATCTAGAACTAAGATAAGGTTGGCTACACCTTACTGGCTAGTTTTATCCCCATGGTTTTGTAATACCATTTGACGGTTTCTTGTATTATGTCTCTTATATATGAGGTGCATGAGATAAAGGTTATCTGTAAGAGTCCTATGGCTATTGAGTTACCTCTTAATCTCTTATTAGTGGTACTCTTGTGAGGAGATTTCTTTGCAAGTATATTGTAATCTATTTTTCATTGTTGAGTAATATATTGGGTGCCTTTGGAGTGTGGGGTTTTCCTCCTGAAAGGGTTTTCCCCACATAAATCACTGTGTTATGGTTTGGATGTTATTATTTTTATTTTTGTTTTTTGTAACAGTTGTAACGATGTGTAAAAAAAATTACATTACCCTCCTCTCAAGGATAGTGTAGGAAGTTGTTTCGCTACTTAACTTCCTTACAAGTGGTATTGGAGCTTGATCACATTTGGTTTCAGTTGTGGGTTGTTGAGTTTTTTGAACTAATCCAAATTTGAGTGGGAGCTTGTGCAAAAGATATTTTTTTATCTTCTTGCGGTAATTTTCAAATGGCAAGTTCGTCAGGGAGAATAGAGGTGGATAAATTTAATGGAATGAATTTTAAGATGTGGAAGTTGAAGATGGAAGATCTGCTAATATATCGAGATATGTGGGGTGTTGTTGATGCAAATTTCCAAAGGCCCTTAGATCCTACTACGACAGCTCAGTCTAATGTTATGGACTGAAAAGCCAAAGGTCTAATTAGACTGTGCCTGGAAGACTCTGTTCTAATCAAAGTCGATTAAGAAAACTTTGCAAAGACGCTATGGACTAAGCTTGGTGAAATGTATCAAGCAAAATCTTTATTAAATCATATTTTCTTGATGAAGAAATTATATTCCTTGAAGATGGAAGAGGGTGGATGAATTACAAACCACCTGGAAGCAATCAATATGTTGGTGGATCAATTAGAATTTGTTGATGTTAAGATGAATGAAGCAGATAAATGTTAGATCTTGCTTTGTTCTTTGTGTGATTCGTGGGTTTCTCTTGTTATGGCTATCTTTTAGTACTTATGTTGTTTTGAAGTCTGAAGATGTGGTGGGTACCCTACTTGGTGAAGAGATGCAGAGGAAGGTATCCATCAGTTCAAAGGAAGCCCTAACTATTCATGGAAGACCTAAGGAGAAAAGCAAGAAGAATTAGAAGCGTGATAAGTCGAAATCGAGAGGGAGATTGAAATCTCCTGGAAAGTCCAAAGTCATTTGTTGGAATTCCGGTAAACTAGGTCACATCCATAAGGATTGCAAAGAACAAAAGAAGAAGAAAAAGAAGAAGTTTGATTCTTATTCTGAGTCCGAGAAGGAAGATGGTGATGCATTTATTGCAGCTTTGGCGACTCGTGAAGGTAATGATGTTTGGTTAATTGAATCATGTGTATCTTTTCATATGACTTCCAATAGAGATTGGTTTTTTGAATATGAAGAATTTAATGGAGGTAAGGCATACTTGGGTGATGATTCACATTTAGACATTATTGGTCGAGGTAAAGTTAGAATCATGTTTTTTTATGGTAGAATAAAAATGATTAATGGTGTGTTGCATATCCCTGGATTAAAATGAAATCTATTATCTGAGCAAACTGGTAGAAGCAAGTGTGTAGGTAGTCTTTTCTGAAGCATGATGTAAGATGATTAAGGGTGCTATGGTGATTGCTAGAGGTGTCAGGTTTGGCACTTTGTATAAGCTAGAGGCATACATTGTTGACTGTAATAGCACTTCTGTAAAAAGTAAATATGTGAATACCTTGTCCAAAAAATAGAGAGTTTCACCTTCATAAAATGGATGTGGCTTTTGGGTACCTAAGGGTGCTCTTTCTTTTGAAGCAAAGTCACCTACAGAGAAGACTATGTAAAGGCACCAAAGGCTTGGCCACATTAGAGAAAAGGGTCTAAGGACCCTGAAAAATAAAAACCTTTTTGAAGGTTTGAATGATTGTAATCTTGACTTTGATTTATGTGAGCATTGCATTTATGGAAAAAAAATGCATTCAGTTTTACTCGAGTTGTCATAAATCTTGTGGTGTTTTGGATCTTATTCATTCTAATGTGTTTGGTCTTGTAGATATTCCTTGGATTGGAAAATCCACATATTATGTTTCATTTATTGATGATTTTAGTAGAAGGATATGGATATATTATCTAAAGAGTAAATCTGAAGTTTTCAATTGATTTAAATAATTTAAAGCAATGGTTGAGTCTCATACTAGAAAGAAAATTAAATGTTGAGGAATGACAATGGCGGTGAATTTTTCTCTCATGACTTAGATTATGTAAAGACTGTGGTATTAACAGACAGAAGACAACTCTGTATTCTCCACAATAGAATGGAGTTGCAGAAAGAATGAACATGACACTGATGGAGAAGGCTAGGAGTATGTTGAATGGTGTTGATCTAGAACAAAATTTTTGGGTTTAAGTTGTTGCCACTACTTTCTACCCGATTAACAGGTCTCCTACATCAGTTCTTGTTGATAAAACACCTATGGAAGCATGGTCGGGTCACAAGCCTTGATTGAGACATCTTAGAGTTTTTAGTTGTGAGGCATATGCACATGTGCCAAAGGAGAAGCAAACAAAGTTAGAGAACAAGGCTATGAAATGTATCTTCATCAGGTATAATTATGGTGTGAAAGGATACAAGATTTGGGACCCTATTGCACAAAAGGTAATTCATAGTAGAAGTGTTATTTTTAGAGAAATTAAGTCTCCTTCTATTACTCATCTACTTTGTTTAGCCAGAACAGAATAAAAAGGAAGATGTGATTCAATTCCCTTCTACACCTAAAAGAGTTGAATCGAGACCCCTAAATAGGCAAGAAGTTGAGTAGAGCTTGTCTACCTCTGAATCTTCAGAAGAGGAGGAAGAAACTCCAACTCAGCTTGTTCGAAGGTCTACAAGACATAGACACCCACCTGAAAGGTATTCACCTGATGATTGGAGATGTATTTTTTCTTTGAATACTAATATGGATGAACCAAAATCTGTAGAAGAGGCATTAGGTATGAATGATGTAGAATCTTAAAAGATTTCTATGGAAGAAGAAATGGTAGCTTTGAAAAAGAATGACACATGAGATCTTGTACAATTGCCTGAAGGACATAAACATGTTAGTTGTAAATGGGTGTTCAAGAAAAAGATTAGTTCATATGGAAGCATTCAGAAGTATAAAGTGATGTTGGTTGCAAAAGGATACTCTCAATTTGAGGGTGTTGATTATGGTGAGATATTCTCTCCTGTTGAAAAAATTGGAATCCATTAGATTTTTGCTTTCTATTACTGTTGCTTATAATTTAGAGATTGATAAAATGGATGTGAAAATTGATTTCCTTCATGGTGATTTGGAGGAGGATATTTATATGACACAACCAGAGCACTATGTGGTAAAAGGTAAAAGTAACTTGGTCTGTAAATTAAAGAAATCTCTATATGGCCTCAAACAAAGTCCTAGGATGTGGTACCAGAAATTTGATACATATGTGTTGAGTTTGGGATTTGATCGTTCTAAATTAGATCGTTGTGTTTATTATAAATTTGATGGTGATCATTTCCTATACATTGCATTGTATGTTGATGATATGGTATTCATTGGTAAAGGGAAAGGTATGATTTCAGAACTAAATTCTCAGCTCGCTGCTAAATTTGAAATGAAAGATCTTAGTGCAGAAAAGTACATTCTTGGGATGGAAATTAAAAGAGATGCAGTGAACATAAAGCTTTGGCTAGGCTAGAGTAAGTATGTGAATTCAATGTTACAGAGCTTTAACATGCGGGATTGTAGACCATTATGTGTTCCTTTTGCAGTTGGAACAAAATTATCTATTACAGATTGTCCTGCATCACCATCGGAGATGGAAGACATGAGAAGAGTGCCTTACCAAGGTGTAGTTGCAAGTTTGATATATGTTGTGGTATATACTAGACCAGACATTGCCCAAGTTTTGGGAGTTCTTTCTAGATATATGTCTAATCCCGGTAGAGTTAATTGGGATGCAGTCAAAAGAGTCTTTAGATAAATGAAGGGTACCTCAGAATATTCTTTGCGTTATCATGGTAATTTAGTTGGAGATGTGATTTCCCTTAATATTCATGGTTATGTGTATTCAGACTAAGCAGGTGATATTGATAGCAGAAGATCCATCAGTGCTTATGTGTTTACTTTATTTGGTGGTGCAATTAGTTGGATGAGTAAGCAATAGGCTATGGTTGCTTTGTCCACTACTGAAGCTATATGGAAACTACTCGTGTGTGTAAAGAAGCCATTTGGATGCTTAAGAGACTATGTTTAGACATTGGAATAAAATAAAGAGTCGTGACAGTTTATTGTGACAGTCAGAGTGCAATTTGCCTAGCTAAGAACTCGACATTTCATGCCTGGACCAAGCACATTGATGTTCAGTATCATTTTATCAAAGATATGGTCGAAGATGGCAGGGTGAAGTTGGTTAAGGTAGAAACTTTTCTAAATGTTTCAGATTATTTAACCAAGGTTGTGAGCACAGAGAATTTCAGATGGTGTTCGGATTCTATGGGCCTTATGGCCCCTAGCAATTGATTCATTATGTTGATACTCCCTTTTCTCTTACAACGTGTTCGACAAGTGGGAGAATGTTGGGAAAATGGTGTCTCAACCTTGCATTTACATGAGGTAACTATTTATAGTAAATTTTCATTTAGGCAAAAAATGGTGTGAAATTCTCCCAGAAAATTTTGGTTGGTTAGATAAGCATGTCGGTAAAGTTTCATCACAAGATCAAAACTAGTTTTGAAGTTATTAAAGGTTTACATTTAATTTTAGGGACTTTAGACCCTCAAAATGCCTTGAAAAATGGGCATAAATGGCATAGAATTTTGTGAGGTGATAGAGCGCTTCATGAGCTTTCTGATGCTTCAAACGGTTTGTCAATCGAACACACGGTTCAAAAGTTATGGCCTTTGGAAGTTTGTACTCCTGAAATAGGAAATATAAAATGTATCGGACACATAAATGAGCTATTAAAGGGAGATGCATGTGTTGATGTGTGTTTTAACATGTCATAGGACATCTAGAAGGGAGATAAGGTTGGCTACACCTTATTGAGTTATTTTATCCCACGGTTTTGTAATAGCATTTGACGGTTTCTTGTATTGTATCTCCTATATATGAGGTGTGTGAGATAGAGGTTGTGTGTAAGAGCCTTATGGCTATTGAGTGACCTCTGAATCTCTAATTAGTGGTACTCCTATGAGGATATTTCTCTACAAGTATATTTTAATTAGTTTTTGATTGTTTAATAATATATTGGGTGGCTTTTGGAGTGTGGGGGTTTTCTCCCGAAATGGTTTTCCCCACGTAAATCATTGTGTTATGCTTTGAATGTTATTATGTCTATTTATATTTTTTGTAATTGTTGTAATGATTAGTAAAAAAAATTTCATTACCCTCCTCTCAAGGTTAGTGTAGGAAGTTGTTCCACTACTTAACTTCCTTATAAGCAGGAGCCATAGAATTCATGCTGCAGTTGACAACCACCAGGTGAAACATTAGAGTACTATAGTGGAGAAATCAGGTGTGTTGCATGGTAATATTATATTTATTCTATTCGATTCTAATGCGTCTGATTCTTTCATTACACCTTCTCTTATTAAGTAATGTGGACTAGCGGTAGTAGAGCAAGGTGATAGGTGGCAAGTAGAGTTAGCTTCAGGGGTTAAGTTTGCGGTAGAATCCTTGGTACATGATTGTGAATTGCAGATTGGTAAACTTCATACCTTTGCGGACCTATGTATCATACCTTTGGGTACCTATGATATTGTTTTGGGCATGGATTGGTTGTCATCCAATCAATCAGTCATAGATTGCCGAAATAAAACGGTGAAGTGTTTTAACCGTTTTGGTATTTTGGTGGAAGTGGTTGGCATTCAGAGACCTATTTCTCTATGCATGATTTTGGCTATGCAACTCAAGCGATGTATGCATCAAGGATGTAAGTTATTTGTTATGTTAGTGAATGACTTAGAGATGGATGAAATTCAGGAGGTATCCCTCGATGATCATCCCTTATTGAAAGAATTTACAGATGTCTTTTTGAGTGATATTTCAGGTATGCCTCCTAAGAGGGACATTGATTTCAGAATTGATTTGGTGACCAGAGCTGAACCTATCTCACGTACACAATATTGGATGACAACTCAAGAGCTCAAAGAACTTTGTTTGCAATTGGAGGATCTGTTGGTGAAAGGGTTTATCTGACCTAGTCTCTCTCCATGAGGAGCACCTTGATGAATACTAAGAGGGGGGGCTGAATTAGTATACCCAAAAACTTAAACAACCTCTCAAGCAGTTTAACTGTCAACCGGTGTAGCAAATTAAACAATAAACCTGTTAAAACATAAACAAGCCAAATAGAAAATAAAACATTCACCCACAAAAGCACAATCACCATAACACAATATGTTTTGAATTGGAAACCTAAATAGGAAAAACCATGGTGAGTAAAACTCACAAGTCAACTATCTGCAGAATAGTAACTAGACCGGTTAAGGTCGGACCTGTTAAGGCCTTACAATGTTCTTCACCAAAATAGATCCCGTTAGGAATCCAGATCTTTGTTAGGAGATAAGTCATGTTAAAGACTACCCCGTTAGAGGATTTCAGATCCACAACTATGAACCACCTTGTTACAGGATTTACAATAGTCTTGGTTGCGCCTACCCGGTTAAGGGTTTCAGACTTGTCGAAGATATTAGTAATCAACAAGTTAATGATCTAGACAGTAGCACATAATGCTTGATTAGATCCTTGATAGCTCCCTGTTAATGCATTCCAACATTACTTCAATCTTCTATATTTTGTACTCTCTATCTCTGTTGTGAGAGACCTTTTATTGTACAGACCTAATCTTCTCTTCAACGTTCACACACAACAACTTGTTTAAAACCCTAGACATGATGTCCTCATATAGGACCCTGATTTCATGTCAGGCCAATAAGATTAGACTATAATTTCCTAGGTATAGTGCATCTAGACACATTTGGTAACATGACACAAAAACACCGCCAAAGTGTCGGTGGATGATAACTCTTCACACATTACAATTATACCGGTTTAATACAATATACCGATCACCGGTTGACAAATGAAGATTGGAAAAATGGAACATAGTGTTCCAATCAAAATATTAACTAACACTTGGGGTCTTCATTCCGCTTGAGATCTTCATACCACTTGGGGTCTTCAGTCATGCTTTGACTGGTAAGCATCTTCTGCAAAACACCGATAGTCTTCAACAAACAAAGACTATACATTTAAGACATACAATACTAGTTGAGACAACAACCAGTTGATAATAACTCATACATCAAATAAGTGTGTCTCCATAAATGACAATCACAACTAAACATCATCAAAATACCAACAATCTGCCCCTTTAGCATTGATGGCAACACTTAGGAAAATTTTGACATCTAAGTGCTTACAAAACGAAAACAGATGTCATAATCAAAATTACTCCCCCTAAACATATGCACTACTCCCTTTACAAAAATTACAAGTATGTGCATGAAATGTTAATACTCACCAAAATTTTAATACACTACTCCCCCTTTGACAACAATGACAAAGTAATGCAAAATATTCCCTTTTTTTTGCATAATATAAAAAACAGAGTATATGTTCATGACAATAAGGAGTAAAACTTCTCAAAAAGAGATTTAAAGTTTTGCATAAAAATCTTCATGTCTGAGGACCATGACTTAAGAAGTGAGGCAGCAATTTCACTCTCAATCTTCATCTGGAAGGATAATTCTTCCATTGCATCGATGGTGCTCATCTCCTGTGTCACAGTAATAGCCTCCAAGTTCAGGAAGCACTTCTGAAGAACCTGCAATTTTGGTAATAGGAGCAATTGGAGCTCCTGCAAATATCAATTCTGATTGCAGATCTTTGAGTCAAGCTTTGCAATTTGATGCTGGTGAGTATGAACAGTTTGTCCATATACTGTGAACAAATCATAGGGTAGTTTGAAGTCTCCAATATACTTTTGTAACTCCAATTGGAGTTGAGTCTTCTATTTTAAAGCATCTTCACAAAATAGGTTAGGTTGGCAAATTTTACTCAAGAGTAGGTTACCTTCACCCATAGCTGAACTTATATCATCTTTTTGCTTAAGCAGTTTTTTCCTGTCTTCATCCATTTGCTTTACTAAGGCAACTTTGAGTTCCTTCTCATGGTTTTTCTCTCCATTGTCCTAGGCAACATCTTCCAAACATTGTACTTGATCATCCACTACTGTGCAAAGAAGTTTGAGCTTGGTTGGTGAGGAATCAGTACTGGGAAGGTTATTACTGGGGATTAGATTAGAAAGGGTGTCAACAGCAAACTGAATGACATCTTGTTCTTTCTTTTTCCTTAGTTCTTCCAATCTCTCTTGCGCTAGTTGAATGCTCCGCAATAGCTCAGTCTCATCAACCGATTGAGTTAGATAGGCAAGAGTCAGATCGGTGGTACCGGTGGAATCAACCTACTCAGCTTGATCTCTGGTTGCCTTAGGAGTTTGTCCTCCTTCCTTTCCCTTGATCTCCACTTGTATTTTCTCCTCTGCTTCTTCTTTGTCTTGGGTTACCTTGGCAGCCTTCACTTTCTCCTCTTCCACTCTCCTCTTCTCCTCTTCTTTCTTCCACTCTTCTTCTTTTTTTTTCTCCTCTTCCATTTTCTTCTCTACTTCCTCCTTCTTCTTCTCTTCTTCCTTTGTCTTCTTCTCTTCTTCCTTCCTCTTCTCTTCTTCCTTCTTCTTCTCTTCTTCCTTCCTCTTCTCTTCTTGTCTCGCTTTTTTTGCTTTCTCTTTCTCTTTCTTTTCTTTCTCCTCTTTCTCTTTTTCCTATTTCTCTTTTTCCGCTTCCTCATCCTTGTCTAAAGTGATATCCTCAATATCCAGTGCATCAACATCAATGGGGTCATTTTTTTCTTCTATTCTTTCACCCATACTGTCAAAGGTTTCATTCAATTTGGCTAAGGATAGGTCAGGCTCTTTCTCAACCTGTCGATTAGCTTCAGATACTTGTTGCATTTTGACAAAAGCTTTAACCTGCAAATGGGGGTCTTTTTCCACTTCAGAAGTTTTGCCTCCGAGTAGCTGGAGTCTTCTTCTTCGCATGAAGAAAATGCCTTTGTACTTGTCAACAATCTCAAACAATTCTAAATTTGAGGCATCTCTAAAATATTGTGCAAATATTTTCTCCCTGATGTCTTGTTCCTTTTCAATGGCAATGCGCCATTTGTTGTCCAAAGAATCATACAAAGATTTAGAAGTAACTGATTTAATTTTGGTAGGTGACCGATCATTAATACATAAATATTTAATAAGTTATTGTTCAACATCCTCCTTTTCACTATCATTGAAATCATCAAAATATTTTTTTAAATCATCAAGAACTTTTCTTCTAATATTCTTTATGGTCCTTTAACAATGTGTCATCAGTTTGTAAGAGGAAATATCTAAATTTACTGGTGCAGAGGTTGTTGGTACATTACCAGTTAACTTTGTCTTCTTGCTTGATTGCCTTGTCTTCTTCATTTCTACCTCTGGTTCAGTGCCTTCTAAATCTAGTGAGTTATTCTTGGTTTTCCTTTTCCTTTCAAATACCTTTGCTGGAATAGCTTCCAGTTCATTTTTGTAGGATTTTGCCAAGATCAAGGGCACAATGAAAAGCATAAAAGAGAGACAATAGAATGATAAGAACAAACTATATTCTCATCAATATGCAAATGATCAACTGGATTAACCAATACAATGAATATAGGCTTGCTTATATAGGCAAGGCCATATGGATGTATGAGCACACAATTATGACATGTGGCTCAATGAGAAACAAGGGTAGGTAAGAAATACTAGGAGTAGGTAGGAGAAATAATATAATATTCCACAAGAGGTGGATGACCCACCAAATATGGAGTGTAACAGCAAAATAAGACCACAAAAGGTGGAATTTCTCCTACAAGCTCTATCCCTATGTGCACACTTCCCTAAGTGTCTCAAATCCAAACTACGAAGAGATGCATTATCCTAAGTTAACTTAAGTAAAGTGTAATAATATCCAAAATGAATATTTATTTACACCAACACCCCCCCTTAAGTGAAACTTAGGGGAATGAAGACTCAAGTCAACAATGCAAGATGGGTCCCGACTACTAGGCCATGATAGGTACCCATGTACAAAATGCAAAAGCAAGCAAAACCATGCAATGCAATCTGTCACAAATGGAGAAAGGGAGAAAACCCAGTGGGAAAAAACTCCCCCCCAAAAGAGAGATGAATGTACAAAAGACTCTCAAAGAAGAACGACAAAACCGCAAAGAGGAAAAAGTCCCCCCCCATAAGAGAGGAAAGAGAAGTTAGCTGACCCCCCCTAATGACACATCCTGCACCCTCAAGAGAGCTCGCAACTGCTGGAACTTACTCTCAGTGAAAGGTGTATATGGTGAAAATGGATAACAATAACAACAATATTGAAAGGCTAAAATGAATCCAACCACTAAACCCTAGCCTAACAATGAACAAAGATCCACCATAACATATGAAGATAACCTAAGACAATGCAAATCAAATGAAATCACAAAGATTATACCATCACATGCCCAATAGGGTTTTGATCTCCATTCTTCCTATCTCCATTGATCTTGCTTGATATATTTGCTCTCAGATTTTAATATGCACAAGAGCTCAACAAAGAACGGAATGTGGTTGCAAGTAGGATCGTAGTTTAGTCAATTGATCAAGTAGTTAGGTCATTAGCCTGAGTGATTAGGGCATTAGGGTTTGATAATGAAGAAAGCATCTCCTTAAATAGAAGACACAATAAGAAATGGAGGGTTAAGATTGAGAGGTGTAAAAAGAGAGGTCGGCTAGGATTAGAGGATAGGTATAAGAAATACCAAAATAATGAAAGAGGTAGGTAGTGTATGAATTAAGAGATGAATGACATGTGTCATAGGTAGAAAAAGCTAATGAATTAATTAAATAAATAAAGATTTATTTAATTAATAGAAGAAGTAGGATAATTAAATAAATAAAATATTTATTTAATTTAGGAAAAGGATAATTTAAATAAATAAATGTATTTATTTAAATGAGAAATAAGGCTAGAAGAGGATAAATGAATTAATTAAATAAATAAAAATTTATTTAATTAATAGAAGAATTAGGCTTAGATAATTAAATAAATAAAATATTTATTTAATTAGACATGACAATTTTGAGTGTCTACATTTTGCCCCTCTTTGAGACAATGCGGCTTGTCGCGTTGTTTCAAAGAAGATAAGATGAATTGATACAAAGTTGCCCCAGTATGGGAATGATATGCCCCCTCGAGAGATTGGATGAAAATGTCTGAAAAGATTGCAGACAATCTCTCGATAAGAAAGACGGGATAGAATGGGTTGACCGAATAAAGTGACAAAGTCACAGGAAGAAGAATACTGACTCGGGAAATGAGGGCGAGGGCTAGGGTAGGCTATAAGATAGACCACGGGCAAAAGACATCCTCATTGTCATCCACACCCTTACGAGATCACATTGCAAAGCGAAAAAAGAGCAGCAGCAGTCAGCAGCGATGGCTTTGGTTCATAGATTTGACAGCGTTTGCCGATTCCAGCGACCAGCAGATGCAGGAGAGCCGGTAAGTACCGCAAAATCTCCTCGTACTTTCACGCATTTCAAGTTTTGTCATTAATGCATGCTAAGTAGCAATAAATGTGCTAGGAATAGGGTAGTTGAAATATGCAAAAACGCGCAACCGCGTCTGTGTCAGTGCCAGGCGCGTTTGTGTCGGACAGGCGCGTCTGTGTCGGGTCCAGGCGCGTCTGTGCCTGGAACCGCGTTTGTGATGAATACGGACGCGTTTGTGAAATGTAGAGGCGTCTGTGCCCTGTAGGGGCGTTTATGTCATGTAGGGACATCTGTGTTCCCTGGTCGCATTTGTGCATGGTATAGGCACGTTTGTGTTCAGAAAGCGCGTCTGTGTTGCAGAAGCGCGTTTGTGTAGTCTATAAGCGCGTTTATAAGCTTAAAGCGCGTTTGTGTGTCAAAATGCATAGGTTGTGTCTTTTTAGGTCAAATCGGCAGTTCTGTGATGAACATACGCTGTCGATTGGATAAGCTACTGAGAGGATACACTCAAGCAGGTCCTCTAGGAAGACTAGGATAGATCAAGGCACTTTGTGATGAACAGGGAGCACCAAGATAGGCGGCACTTTGTGATGAACAGGGAGTGAGAATGTGAGTAACACTTTGTGATGAACAGGGAATGTCACACACGTAGTACTTTGTGATGAATAGGGAGCACTACTAGGATAGATAGCAACACTTTGTGATGAACAATGAGTGTCACTAGGATAGGTAAGCGTATGCATTTAGGTAGCAAGTAGCATTTTGTGATAAACAATGAATGCCACGATAACTGACATGATTGATTGGTTGACTGCAGGAGTATCTGCCTATGTTGGAGTCACGGGAGAGATTCCCGTCTACTCAGAGGTTGCGACCAGAGTTGTCGATTCAGGATATGATTTCTATTGAGGAGATGGGTCTCACACATGTGCTATATGTGCCTGAGTTTCGAGCAAACATGGGTTTGCTGATTGCACTGGCGGAGAGATGGCACTCTGAGACTTGCACGTTTCACTTGCCTATGGGTGAGATGACAGTGACGCTTGAGGATGTCTACAGGATTCTGCATATTCCAATCGATGGAGAGTTGATTCCATATGATCGAGATGGTGACAGGGAGGCACTGAGACGGGTATTTCAGGATCCCGGGTTGGAGATGAGAGCAGGTCACGTGGCATGGGATACCATGACCACGACAGGGCTAGCGTTGCTGGCTGTTATTGGAGGAGTCATCAGTGGGTACTTGTGTCCGGACAGAGCTACACGAGGATTGGCAGTTGGTTGGGGAGGGGCATTGGAGACACTGGTGACTGAGCACACCAGATATGCATGGGGGCCATGTGTCCTGGCCCATTTGTACTATGAGCTGCATCAGTTTGTTTACCACGGATCAGTGGGCTTGGGCTGCGGAGTGACTCTCCTACAAGTGTGGGCATATGAGCACCTTCCTATCACACGACCTATCCACTTCTGAGGTAGAGGGCATGGACGGAGTTTTGTGCACCTGTACGATATGATTACGTCACAACCTCGGATTGGTCGATTGGAGCACTGGAGACGCGTCATAGATGACATTGATATGGTTATCTGGAGGCCGTACCTGGGGTGCGAGGAGTGGGATGACGACGCAGTGGAGCTACCCTATGCATTCAGGAGCAGGTATCTTATTGGGCGGACGCCCTATATTTTGGAGAGGCAGCTTGTTGACAGGGTATGCAGACAGTTCGGCCGGATCTAGAGGATGCCGCGAGGCTCGGGCATGTATGCCCGTATAGTCAGAGATCAGGTACAGTTCAGGCCGCTGTTATCATATGATCAGGCCGTGACACAGCTGGCAGAGATGATGCCATTACCATGGGACATGTGGCCAGAGGTAGAGGATGCAGGGATGGACGCAGAGTACTTTGCGTATTGGGCAGAGCATCCCTTTCCGAGATTGACAGATCCGGGAGAGCTGCTGGAGGGGGAGGTGGGAGGGGATGATGATGATGATGGTGGAGGAGATGGAGGTAGGGGCCGACGGAGGCGGAGGGGAATAGTGGGGGAGAGGCGGGTAGCACCTCGGAGGGAGGGAGGACAGGAGAGAGCAGCTCAGGTGGTGAGGGGTCGAGGTGGATTGCCCCTACATGTACCAGCAGCACAGGGTCCTAGAGCACAGGGACCGAGACAGGTGCAGGGACAGGGACAGGTGCAGAGACAGGTACCTATTCAGGCACCTAGACAGGTACAGGGGGAGGCACAGGTGTAGGAACCTGCAGAGGAGGAGCCACAGGTAGAGGCTGAGGGTGGTGATCCTAAGGAGGATGAGCTGCTAGGGCTGAGAGAGATCTGCCAGGGCCAGGCAGACGAGATTACAGATTTGGAGCGGGAGAGGGATCGCCTCAGGATCAGGCTCAGGGACACAGAGCGGGAGAGAGACCAGGCCATCCAGAGATATACTGAGGCCGAGACAGCTCTGAGGGCAGGGAGGCGGGCAGCAGAGGATGCAGGGGCAGGCTACGCATATGTGCTGCGAGCCGGAGAGGAGATCGCCTACTGGAGGGATCTGTACTATGGTGTCGTGCCAGGGGATCAGCGGGTGAGGAGCTTCCATAGATCGTCGCGCACAACGATGGCTACAGGAGGGAGTCGTAGGAGGCAGGCATCCAGCGGTGGGGTCATGGGTCCTCCACCACCACCAGACAGGCAGGGGGATCCTGGAGCGGGACCATCTAGAGCTCAGACTCCGTCGAGGCCAAGTGGCTCCGAGGGAGGGAGTTCATCATAGCCATAGAGGGCTCCCCTTTGTATCAGTATATGTACCATTTTTGTATTGTAGACACCTGTGGGTGATTTTGTAGCCATATGATTCTTTTGACATCATTGTATCATGACACATTTTGATTATATATGAGATGATCCATTTTTGCGGCAGCTATATGCATGTGTATCTTATGTGATGAGATGTTCTTAGGTGATGTATGTTTTATGATATGGATGCTTATATGATGTAATGCAATATATTTTTGTTCTTTTATGTTGTATATGTGATGCATGATGCAAATGTGAATGTATGTAATGCAAATGAATATGATAATGCAGATGTAAATTGTGCTAACAGGTGTTGTGTGCAGGATGTGATGCAATTGTGATATCTATACGTATGTATGAGATACTTATATGTGGTGATGCAGATGTAACTATATGAAATGCAAATGTTTTTGGTGTGTCATTATACTCAGTCATGTGATAGCAAGCTACGTGGACTCGAGAAGGACGATGGAAGTCAATCAAGAAAGGGGGATGGAAGATAGAAGATATGAACGTGAAAGAGCTTCTTGTGCGTTATCATCATTGAGCTTTATTATGGCAAGTAGGTTATGACAATCGAGGCATATGTTTGACCCAGAAAGTCATTGTACCTGTTTGCATGGAGATAAGATAGTCACAAACAAGGAATGCCCCAGTTCACACTAGACTCACAGTGTCCTCATATCCTTGGACAAGTCATAGCATTACTAAAAGACAATCCACAGACAGCAAATACAAATAGGTGATGATACCCCATCCTCGCCTTTCTAGTCAAAGACATCCTGGAGATAGAATCTCTAGTCAAAGACATCCCGAAAAAGCTAAAAGACATGCCACCAAAAAAAAAGATGAAATCAAAAGAAAACCAAGACTCGACACCAACATCCACTGTAGTCCTCAAGTTTAGTGTCTCTTGTCACTTGTATAAGTCTTATTTGATTGCGGTCACAATGTTTACTTTCACAAAAATGATCAATAGCACTGAACCATATGTTGTCTGAGTCTGTTGAAAGATTTGATTTTGTTGAAGCTCATTGTTGCTGCTGTGTCTCATCTGAAACTGACTGAATCCCTGAAACTGATACTTTATTGCGGAGAAGATGAAACTTTATTGCAGATCTGTGATGCGAATGTTGCTTTATTGCGGATTGTGCGCGGATAGACTGAAGGAAGCTGGAAGAAACTGTACTCCTCAAAAAATGTGATGTTCTCAGTTCCACACCCATCACTAGACGTAGGATTTGGCCGTAGTCACAGATAGGATCTGATTTATTATGGATGGAAAGGGAGTAAAAAGGGAGGGTTATGGATTGCTAACCAATCTTAGGTAGATCAATAACAAGCCATGATGGGACTGGGTAAGTTTATTATGGATGAATAGGTTGTGAGTGTGTGCAAAGTGAAAGGATGAAAGTGAATCCTGAAGGAGAGAGGAGCAAAGTCTCTATGCATGGTGCTGGGAACCCAGTTTTCACCATGGTACTTGCCCAGGGCGCCACCGAAGTGGTTTTCACCGTTGGATGAAATTATTTCTCTTTACTTTTTTTGATTTTTCAATTTTTTTGTGTCACAAGGCGCCTGTTTGCCAGGTTTTCACCAAGTAACGATTTTTTTGTTTTTATAATTTTTTTTGTATTTTTGAATTTTTTTTATTTTTTTGTATTTTTGAATTAGGATGCTCCAAAGAGCTTATGTGTAGAACCTGCGAAGGTGCATGCTATTGATAGGATCCTCTAAGGGTTCACCTTCTGTAGTTGAGAGTTGATATACCCCAGATCCATATACCGCTGTAATGATGTAAGGACCAAGCCAGTTTGGTTCGAACTTGCCCTTCTTATCTCTATCTTGCTGATTCTTGGGGTTCTCTCTGAGTACTAAGTCACCTACCTCAAATGTGCGAGGCTTAACTTTGTGATTGTAACTGCGACTCATTCGTTGTTGGTAAGCCTTGAGATGGTTAAAAGCAGTGTGCCTTCGTTCCTCCAGCAGTTCTAGTTCTTGTAAGCGAGAGACCCTGTAGTCTTCATCGTTGATTATGTTTCTCAAGGAGACCTGTAGAGAAGGTAGCTCGACCTCAATAGGCAAGATGGCTTCAGCGCTATAGACAAGTGAGTAGGGTGTAGCTCCTGTAGGTGTGCGGACACTTGTGCGATAGGCCCAGAGTGCAGGATTGAGTTGGATATGCCAGTTACGGCCAGCGTCGTCGACTGTCTTTTTAAGGATTTTAAGAATTGTTTTGTTAGACACCTCAGCTTGGCCATTACCTTGGGGGTAATATGGTGTGGAGAAATGGTGGGCAATATGGAAGCGCTCACAGAGTTCATGAACATCTTGATTTTTGAAAGGACGCCCATTATCAGTAATAATGGAAGTAGGAATCCCGTATCGGCAAATGATGTAGTTCAAGATGAAGGTAGTGATTTGTTTCCTAGTAACTTGTGTGAGAGGCATGGCTTCAATCCACTTTGTAAAATACTCTGTGGCTGTGATAATGAATTTATGACCGTTGGAAGAAGGAGGGTGAATCTTGCCTATGAGATCGAGTCCCCACTGACAAAAGGGCCAAGGAGATGCAAGTGGTTGTAGTTCCTACGCTGGTGCATGTATGAGGTCTCCATGAATTTGACACTGCTTACACTTCTTGACAAACTGATATGCATCTTTTTCCATAGTAGGCCAGTAGTATCCAGTCCTGATGAGTTTCTTGGCCAAGGTAGGACCACTAGTATGCGGGCCACATATCCCTTCATGCACTTCTCGTAACACAATCTGAGCTTCGTCACTCTCTAAACATCTAAGAAGGGTGCCATCTAGACCTCGTCGGTATAGGATATCTGCTAAAATGACGTATCGAGAGGATTGGCGAATGAAAGTATGGCGTTGATTGTTCGATAGATCGGGAGGTAAGATATTGTCGCGAAGGTATGTGAATATGGGACCATATAACTGGGATTCAGGACCAACAACACATATCATTTCCTTAGGAGTGATTTCATATGACGGAATCAGCAGGTTGTCTACCAGGAACTCATAGCAGGTCTCATTTTGCGGTAGATCAATGAGCGAAGCAATTGTAGCCATGGCATCTGCAGCGCGATTCTGTTCTCTTGGTATCTGCTCAAACTCTATCTTTGCAAAATGTTGTTTCAGCTCATCTACCAGTTGTTTGTAAGGCATTAGCTTTTCATCTTTTGTTTGATAATCATCAGTTGCTTGACGGATGACAAGTTGAGAATCCCCAAAAACACGAAGTTCTTGGATCTTCCATTGAACTGCAATTCTTAACCCAGTTGTTAATGCCTCGTATTCCGCTATATTGTTGGTGCAAGGAAATGACAAGCGGTATGACTTTGGTATAGAATCGCCTTGGGGAGTTATAAAGAGTATACCCGCTCCTGCCCCGTGCTGTGTATATGAGCCGTCAAAATATAATTGCCATGGCTTTGCAGGTGATATTGTTAGAATGGACTCATCTGGAAATTCTGACTGTAGAGGAGCATCATCTATCATGGGAGCATCTGCCAATTGGTCTGCAATTGCTTGTCCTTTTATAGCTTTTCTATCCACGTATTCAATGTCGAATTCACTCAAAATCATTACCCACTTGGCCAACCGCCCAGTAAGTGTAGCTTTGTTGAGAAGATATTTTAGTGGATCAATTCTGGCAATCAACTTAGTCTTGTGAGTGAGCATATAATGTCGTAACTTCTGTGAAGCAAAGACCACAGCGAGACATGCATGCTCGATTGGTGTGTAGTTTAGCTCATATCCCACCAATGTGCGACTGATATAGTAGGCTGCTTTTTCCTTTCCGTCAGGTATTTGTAGTGCTAGGAGTGCCCCCAGTGCTGTTGGAGTAGCCGATATGTAAAGTAGCAATGGTTGATCTAGAATTGGTGGCATCAAAACTGGTGGGTTCAAAAGATAGTCTTTGAGCGCCTGAAAAGCCTGTTGACAGTTCTCATCCCATTTGAACTTGATGTTTTTGTGTAGCAGGTGCTAGAAAGGGTTACACTTATCTGCAAGTTGTGCTATGAATCTTCGTATGGACTGGAGTCTCCCTTGTAAAGATCGAAGTTGACTAATATTCTTGGGTGGCGGCATGTCCAAGATAGCCTTGACTTTTGCTGGATCCGCTTCAATTCCTCTTTTAGACACAATGAATCCTAGGAGCTTCCCGGAGGTTACTCCAAAGACGCATTTCTTTGGATTTAGTCTTACCTTATATTTTTCTAGCCGATCAAAGACAACTGAAAGTATGTCCAAGTGTGTATTTCTGTCTATTGATTTGACCAAGAGATCGTCAACATAATCTTCCATGGTTATGTGCATGAGATCATGAAAAATAGTAGTCATCGCTCTTTGATAAGTAGCGCCTGCATTTTTCAACCCAAAAGGCATGACATTCCAACAGAAGGTTCCCCATGGACAAGTGAATGATGTTTTATGTTGATCTTCAGGTGCAATCCTGATCTGATTATATCCAAAAAATCCGTCCATTAAAGATAGCATTTCATGACCTGCTGTGAGATCAACGATCAAGTCAATGTTTGGTAATGGGAAATCATCCTTTGGACAAGCCTTGTTGATATCTCTGAAGTCTGTACATATTCAGATGCTACGATCCGGTTTACTGACAGGTACTAGATTGGAAATCCATTCAGGATAATCAATTGGGCGTATGAATCCGACATCCAGTAATTTCTCCAGCTCTGCCTTGACTAGCAATGCCACTTGTGGATGCATTTTCCTTAATTTCTGATTTACTGGTTTTGCCCCCGGTTTGACTATTAAATGATGCATCACCAAATCCGGGTCTAGTCCAGGCATATCCACGTATAACCATGCAAAGTTGACTTGTCGTCCCTTAAAGAAGCTTATGAATTTTGCTCTCTCGGCCTCTGTCAATGATTGAGCCAAAAATATGTTGTGTGGAACCTCTGCTGTACCAATGTTTGTCTTTATAGTCTCCTCTACCAACATAGATGATTTTTCCTCGTATGATGCTGGGAGAATGTCGAGCCTTCCATCTTCGGGCACCTCAGAGAGGTTTTCACCCTCAGATACGTCCTTTCTTTTTACTTTTTTGGAGTCAAATAGCGCCACAGTGTGGTTTTCGCCATAAGACCCTTGTTTTGTTTTTATTTTCACATTTTTGCGACTAGAAGGCCCGACACCCTCACCAAAGTATGCTATGTTGTTGAGCTCTATGGCGTATCCTGCTTTGTGGTCTCCAGGGGGAAGATCATCTCGAATGCCAAGGTAGTCGATAATAGCTTCGTCATTTTGAAATGTATCAAATTGTGCTGGTCCTTCATGATCCCAGTCAATGAGTTGAGGATGAACAAGGGGAAGGTCATTAGTGTTTTCCGAATTTGCTGGACGAAGAGTGAAGATGTGGTTATATTCAGGTATGTCAAGGTAATCATCGAGGTCATCGATGGCACTCTCCTCATCAGTTTCAATCGTGAGCGAATCCAAATTGTCATCACTAGTAGAGCCTTCTGGGACAGGTGTCCTCATCCTATGTGATTTTGACCTAGGATCTTGAAACGAAGAATGTGCGGGATCCTTATGGGTTGGTTCTTGACCAACTCTGAACTTTTTGTAAAATTCCTCTTCCTCTGTGGGTTCATCTAGCTCTCTGAATGTCTCGGTGAGCTCATAGTCACTGGAGGATTTGTCTGAACCCCACTCCCACTCATAGGAAATCTGTGGAAGGATAATCCTCTTGTTGAACTTCGGCAACTTTAATTCGCCATACCTCTTTTGTTCTTTTATTATGTAGTCTGGGATTCAGAAAACCAAGCCCCTTGGAGCATTCCCTTCTTGTAGTTAGCTCAGGTTGTAAGGGCTCCATGACACCTTCTTTGCGTAGTCCGAGAGGGCTTTTTCCGTCATACCCGAATCTTTGCAAAATTTTGAAGCCTTTGCCATAGTTCTCACAGGGTATAATAATCTGATCATGTGTGTCCTCTTCAACGTCCTTATAGAGCATTTTATATAAATTTTCTTCTTCTAGTTCACCCCATTTTTGAAAGATGGTAGGATCCCATTTGAGTATCATGATGGAGATTTTCTTGTCAGGATGTGGCCTCCCATATTCTTTTGGAGAGCTCAGGACTTGTCGTAAAAACATTGTCTGATTCAAAGTGTATTCTCCCATGCCTTTGTCTTGAAACTTGGCTCTAAGTTCACCTTGTTTGCATGTCGAGGGCTTTAATGACTCAGGATCAATATATGTTGAAGAAGGAGTAGCCTCACGATTGCTGGGGATGATAGTCTCAATATGTGATCTCAAGTTATTACAATATATGAATGGATTTGGATCACCATTGACCGTTACCTCGACTCCATTGTGAGGAAACTTAATGCACTGATGGTATGTTGATGGGACTGCCCTCATTTAATGAATCCACGGATGTCCTAGCAATATGTTATACGTGAGATCTAGATCTAGGACTTGACAAACCACATCCTTTGTGACTAGCCCTATTCTTAGTGGTAAGGTGACCGTGCCCTTGGACGAGCGCTCTTCATCATCATAAGCCTTAATGGTGATTTGGTTTGTAGCATTCACAGCCTTGTCAGAATATCCCAATTGTCTTATGGTACTCAAGGTACAAATATTAAGACCTGCTCCTCCATCTATCAGGACTCGCTTTATTCGGTGTTTATGTATGAAGGCTTCAACATGTAGAGGTGCATTATGTGGCTGACTTATGGAGGCGTCATCGGCTTCTGTAAATGTGAGGGAGTGTGGAACGGATAGGTATCCCACCATGGCTTGAAACTGGTCCACGTTCAGATCAGTAGGGACGGCAGTATCTCTCAAGATTTTGTCAAGGATAGCTTTATGTGCAGGAGATATACGTAAGAGCTCAAGAATAGAGATGAGTGCAGGTGTCTTCCCTAGTTGTTCTACAAGGTCGTACTCAGGCTTGGTTGATGAAAGATTGGTATTCTTAGTGGAGGTACCTGGCAACGTGATCTTACCTCGATGGGTTGTAACATGACATTCAGAGGTAGATTCGGACGAAGATCCCACACCTTTTAGGACAATCTTGGGTCTCTGAGAAGGATTCTCAGGATTTTTGTTCTTGATAGTGATAGTAGAGATATGATTGTCCATTGAGATGTGATTGATAGTAGAATCATAATTGTAAGGTGCTCTAGTGTAATTGGCTTGATCATCTGTGACTTTGGCTTTTCCTTTGTCATGTTTTGGGAATGGTTCCTTAAACATCTCATGCTCTTGATTAGATGAATGTCCCTCAATCTCAATGTCGCCTCTATCAATGAGATCTTGCACAATGTTTTTCAATCGATGGCAATTACTTGTCTTATGACCCTTGCTCTTATGAAACTCACAAAATTCATCATCATTCCACCAATTTGGTTTGACCTTTGGTTCATATGGAGGAAAATTTGGAACTGTGATCACTTTGTTTGCCACAAGCTTTTTGAATACTGATTCAAGTGGTTCCCCCAATGGAGTGTACTTCCTTTGTGGTCTAGAAGTTGTTTGAGTGTTCACCTGATTGTTGGTAGAACTTGATCCAGAAAAGATGAACTTGGGTCTCACTGTGTTGGCATCAACAACACCATCATTAACTGTGTTCTTGTTCTTATTCCAAAATTTTGGTTTGTCCTTTCCTTTGAAGTCCTCTTTGTTTTCTTTGAATAGTTTGATAACTCCTTGTTCAATTAAGACCTTTTCTGTTGCTAGGCCCTTTTCAATGACATCCTTGAATGTAGACAAACAAGCTTTCCTGAGATCATATCCAATAGCCTTGTTAACATTTTGTGTGAACATTTCTACCATTTGTTTCTGCGGGATTTCGCAAGAGCATCTGCTAGCTAGGTTTCTCCATCTTTGTAAAAATGTTGCGAAAGATTCTCCTTCCTTTTGTTTCATATTGCACAAGGTAGTAACTGAGACATCTGTTTCAATGTTGTAAGAGAAATGCTGAATGAATGCCTCTGCTAAATCGCCCCATGACTTAATACTAGGAGGTAATTGAGAAAACCATTCCATAGCTTGGTCGCCTAAGCTCTGTGGAAACAACCTCATCAAGTATGTTTCTTCTGCCGCTACCTCAATGCAAGCTATGAAGAATTATCTTATATGTGCCTTGGGGTCTCCTCTCCCTCTATATTTGTCAAATTTTGGCGTTACAAAGTGTGGAGGAAATGGAGGCATTGGAATGCTCTTATCAAAGGGATAAGGGCATATATCTCTCATAGTGTATGTTGGTTTTGATGTACTCATGTCCTCCATCTTCTTTTGTAGATCTCTTATTTGTTGCTCCAAATTATTCTTGGGAGGAGATTGATTTCTTGTAGCATACCCCATGTTTGAGACACCCATTTGAGGAGGAGCTTGTTGCATGTATGGATGATATTGATCGTAGACATGTCCATATGGAGGTCTATATTGTTGCGACATGTATGGAGCATTTGGCATAACTTCATGTTGAGGGACCCCATATCTATTTTGTGTGTATAAACCATATTCAATAGGCCTTTCATTTTCCATTGTGTTGCCCCCAATTTTGACATGAGGTCTCCTTGTGTCAGAATTTTGAGGATGTCCTTGAGTATCCACTTGTTTTGATTGATTCATACCTTGAGCATGTGATTGAGCATAAGGCCTCCATGATGGTCCTTGAGTGTAAGTATCATATGTTTGAGCTTGTGTATGTGGGATTGCTGGCTTTTGAATCAAAGCTGATGGTGACTCAGGCATCATATTATTCGGTCCTCTATTTCCTCCACTATTTGGTCTCCTTTGATCCATGTTGGATTGAGTTTGTTGTGAGGGTCGACTTTCCATAAGTTGAGATAAGTCAAAATCATGCGGTATTTTAGCTCCACTTTGTGCCATCATGTTTAAAAAGTATTGACGATCTCTCCTCATTATCTCTTCAACCAATCTATTGAATTGAGGATCCATTATGGATTCTTGTATGTCTGCTGATAGTATTGAAGAATTGTCCACTGTGTCATTGTGTGTAGCATTGTTGTTTATAGTGTTTGCGCTTTCCACATTTGGATTGTGTCTATAAACATTCATGTCTGGTAATGTAGTGTGCTCAGGATTGTAGAATAGATCATTGTCATACTCATAAGAACTCATGTTTAGGGATTCTTGAGCTTCTTTAGCTATTCTCCTAGATTTTTGAAGGCGGGTTTCAACCATGAACTAGGTGTTAGACCAAGATGTGAGAAACTAGATGAAAAGTGACAAGAGTACGGAAGACCAAGAGTTGTATGAAGTGTAAGTGAATCTTGAGGTGTACTTGCAATATCCAAAGTGTAAGACCAAGTATGTAAGTAGTAGAGTAGGTGTGACTTCCAAAGAGAGGATAGTTTCTCTTGATGAGGTAAGCTGACCTTGACTCTAAGTAAGACCAAATGAGACCCAAAGGTAAGAAACCTTGATGAGGGACCACTTAGCAAAGTGTAGTTGGATGTAGTGTGTTGACAAACTATGATGAGGACAAGCAAGTGACTTTTTGACTCAAGTTTAGACAATTGTGAATGTAAAATGAGATGTGAAGCAATGATGGACTGTGTGAAACCTTAGAACAGGCTGAATGCTAGATGAAACCTGAAGAGACAACCTAAGAAGCTCAAGTATGCCGAAACTGATTTTCCTTGTTTGCTTGACTGTTAAAGTTTTCAAATCCTGACACAGATGCCTCTGTATACTTCACAGACGTGATTATCTGACACAGACGCCTCTCTGTTTGACACAGACGCTAATAAAAACACAGACGCTATTCTGTACTTCACAGACGCGCTTATCCGATGCAGACGCGGTTTGAACAGACACAAACGCATTTCTGTAACCTTAGTGCAATTTTTCCTATCTCTGAAGTTGTTTTGTTGTGACCAAATCTGATTTTTTGACTGTTTTTCGTGACAAGAGGACACAATGTTGATGACTCAATGTGTGCAAACTGTTTAGACTCCAAAAGTGTGTTGTTTGATGTAAAAAAATTTTGCATACACTTGAAGACACAAAAGACACAATGTTTTGTTGTTTGGTCTTGAATGTTTGAGTGTTTAGCATAAGACAAGCACAAATCTTAGGGCTGGCCAAGACAATAGTTGTTGATCCCACATAGGGTTTTGCCCCCGAGGCTACGCTATTCAGAGCGGATACTTAGATGCTTGACCTCACTGGCTCCACCCTCGGCACTCACTTCTCGGGTCAGCCAAGCATCAGTCCCCATGAAAACTCCCCATGGCGAACTTTGTATCTCTACTAAGAACCGTATGTGTGTGGGCCGCTACCAGAGGTCCGACCTCCTGCCTCAACAACTAGAAGGATTTGGGCATCTAAAACAAAGAGGTGCTAGTAAGGGCATTCGCTCGTGTGGCCATACATGCGGCACTTTCAGCTCTGTAAATACAGAAGGCTCCCAGCCGGTAGGGGTTACGCCCTACAAATGATCAAATAAATTTGATCAAACGGGTTTATGGGGAGACATAGTGTCGGTATGAACTAATCAGCACACGTTATTCATAGTTTTCACCATGAATACATTTGATTATAGTGGTTTGGATGAATTGGGTTTTCCTCGCTACCACTTGGGTCGTTCTCTTCTCACTAGTAGTCCTAATGACCACACGGGAAGACAGGCCCTCTAAAGATTAAACAAAAAGAGCCTATTGCTCAAGACACAAAAGACAATGATTCAATTTTAGTGCACCAATGGAAGTGTTTGCTAAGCTATGAAAACAAGGCACACAACAAAACTACAAAACCCTAGCCAAGGCCCTGCAACAAAATTGTTAGTAGTTTGGGTTGTTTCAAATGATAACCCCTTCCTGCAAGCACACAAGTTAGGTAAATTTTAGAAAACCCAAAAGACTTTGTGAAAAGGGGCCTTCAACAAAAACGTTTTTTTGCCTCCAAAGCAAGCTGCACAAACCAGGTTAGCTAGATCTGCAAGGGTTAGCCGAAAATAAACCAGATCTGAAACCCTAAGTACAAAATCCGAAAACCCAAATCTCAGAAAAATTGAAATTACAAAACAGAAATCACAGACACCTCTATACCAAACACAGACACATCTGTATGACACAGACACGGTTCTGTTATGCACAGACGTGCTTGGACACCACAGACGCTATTCCCAAACACAGACGCGATAAGATCAATCACAGACGCGGTTTTAATTCACAGACGCGGTTCCAGAAACCTGCAAAAATAAAATCTGGCAAAAAAAAACACAGACGTGATTCAAGATATTGCAGACGCTCCTGAAACACAAAAACGCGATCCGAACGCTCGCAGACGCGGAAAAACCTAAAATGTCGTCGAAAATTGTCCGATCTGCAACTTCAAAAATGCGAAATCTGCAACAAAATTGTTAAATGCAAAGGGACAAGAGTCCCACCGGGCGTGCCAAAATGTATATGGTGAAAATGGATAACAATAACAACAATATTGAAAGGCTAAAATGAATCCAACCACTAAACCCTAGCCTAACAATGAACAAAGATCCACCATAACATATGAAGATAACCTAAGACAATGCAAATCAAATGAAATCACAAAGATTATACCATCACATGCCCAATAGGGTTTTGATCTCCATTCTTCCTATCTCCATTGATCTTGCTTGATATATTTGCTCTCAGATTTTAATATGCACAAGAGCTCAACAAAGAACGGAATGTGGTTGCAAGTAGGATCGTAGTGTAGTCAATTGATCAAATAGTTAGGTCATTAGCCTGAGTGATTAGGGCATTAGGGTTTGATAATGAAGAAAGCATCTCCTTAAATAGAAGACACAATAAGAAATGGAGGGTTAAGATTGAGAGGTGTAAAAAGAGAGGTCGGCTAGGATTAGAGGGTAGGTATAAGAAATACCAAAATAATGAAAGAGGTAGGTAGTGTATGAATTAAGAGATGAATGACATGTGTCATAGGTAGAAAAAGCTAATGAATTAATTAAATAAATAAAGATTTATTTAATTAATAGAAGAAGTAGGATAATTAAATAAATAAAATATTTATTTAATTTAGGAAAAGGATAATTTAAATAAATAAATGTATTTATTTAAATGAGAAATAAGGCTAGAAGAGGATAAATGAATTAATTAAATAAATAAAAATTTATTTAATTAATAGAAGAATTAGGCTTAGATAATTAAATAAATAAAATATTTATTTAATTAGACATGACAATTTTGAGTGTCTACAAAAGGTTTGGTGAATATGTCAGCAACCTGCTCTGCTGTAGGACAATACTGCAAATCAATGACCTGCTCCTGAATGAGCTCTCGGATATAGTGCATATGAATCTCGATGTGTTTGGTCCGTTGGTGCTGGACCAGGTTCTTTGAGATCGCAATAGCACTCTGATTGTCGCAATGTAGAACTGTCGGTCGTGGAGTGGTGAATCCAAACTCTGTGAGAATCTGCTAGAGCCAAATGGTCTCAGTCGTTGCATTAACAGCGCCTCGATACTTAGCCTCAGTCGAAGAGAGAGCAATAGCATGTTGCTTCTTGCTCTGCCAACAAATGGGGCCCGAACCAAGGTGAAAACTGTAACCAAAAGTAGACTTACGATCATCAAGATTGCCAACCCAATCGGAGTCTGTGTAACCAACCAAGTGAAGTCATGTGCCTACTGCATAGTGAATCCCATAGTGAAGCTCATGTGGATGTAATGAAGGATGCATTTGGTGGCTTTCCAATGAAGCTCATGTGGTTCCTGCATGAAGCAGGAAACCATGCTAACTACAAATGAAATATCAGGGCATGTATGAGTCAAGTAGATGAGACTACCCACAAGCTGACGATACAATGTGGCATCTACTGGAGGAGAAGAACACTGAGCCTCAAGCTTGACTCCTGAAAGAAAGGGAGTCGGGGTAGGCTTACAATCAACCATATGAAAGCGTGCAAGTAGATCAAGAGCATACTTGGGCTGCGATAGTGTAATCCTAGAAGGTGACTGTGAAATCTCTATCTCGAGAAAGTAGTGCAAAAGACCCAAGTCAGTCATAGCAAATCTATCATGCAAAGCAGACTTGACCCTACTAATGATGGATGAAGTACTCCCTGTAATGATCAAGCCATCAACATAGAGCACAAGTATCAAGTGAGAGTCATCCTATCGCAAAATGTAGACATTCGGATCGAAATGACACCTGGTGAACCCTGCGGAGAGAAGAAAGGAATCCATCTTGGCGTACCAAGCCCTGGGAGCCTGCTTAAGGCCAAAGAGAGATTTCCTTAGTCTGCAAACCAAGGAAGTATCCTAGATGAAACCCTGTGGCTGCTCCATATAAATCTCCTCATCAAGATCACCATGAAGAAAAGCACTCTTCACATCCATCTGATGTACAGCCCAACCATGAGCTGCAGCAATAGCAAGTGTCAAACAAATGGAGTTCATCTTGGCTACAGGTGCAAAGGTCTCAGTATAGTCAACACCTGCAACCTGAGAGAAACCTTTCGCAACAAGCCGAGCCTTATACTTATCCACACTACCATCCACTGCAAACTTGGTCCGATAGATCCACTTACATCGAACCATCTTTCTCCCCTTAGGGAGATGGACTAAATCCCATGTGTTGTTCCTCATCAAGGAAATATACTCTTCCTCCATAGCTTGGTCCCATTCAGGAACCCCTGATGCTTCCCTAAATGTCTATGGATCAGAAGCAGTAGTAATGAATGCATGTGGAAGATCCTGATGTTGTGATCGAGTTCTCCGTGTATCTAAAGGATCCCCAACAAGAGAACCCACGAACTCAAGTGTTTGTCGAGCCCAATGAGGTCTAGGTGGAGAACGAGGCTCCTCAATTGCAAGTGGACCCTACGAAGGTGTAACCCTGTGAGTTGGAGTTGAAGGAGTCTCATCATCTGAATCACTAACATCACTATCCACAATGGAGGAAGGTGGAGGAGGTAGAAAGGCTAAGCTAGGAGAGCTTTCCTCAAAGTGAACACTCCTCTCAATGAACACCTCATGTGTCTCTGGATCCATCAATCTATATGCCTTAACACTTCGGGATATCCAACAAATATGCCAGGCCAACTCTGAGGTTCCAATGCCTTGCATTTCTGCGGAGTTATGCGAGCCCATGCTGGACACCCAAAGACTCTGAAATGTCTCACAATTGGTTGCCTACCAGCCCAAGCCTCCAAACGAGTAATGCCTTGCAAAGATTTGTGAGGAACCCTATTCTGGATGTGTGTGGCACAACTGATAGCCTCTGCCCAAAAGGCGGGATCAAGAGAATGTGCATGTATCATACAGCTAGCCATTTCTTTAAGAGTTCTATTCTTGCGTTCTAGAACCCCATTCTGTTGTGGAGTGTATGCAACAGAATGTTGAAGATCAATCCCCTCAAATGTACAAAAAACCTCAAGTCTTTTGTTCACATATTCCCTTCCATTATCTATGCGAAGAATCTTGACCACTTTCCTTGATTGCTTCTCCACACGAGTCTTGAAATCCTAAAATCTATCAAATACTTCACTCTTATGAATAAGAAAATAGACCCAAGTGAAGCGGGAGTAGTCATCAATGAAGGTGAGAACATAGCGGGCCTTACTAAATGAAAGTGTTGGAAATGGACCTGCTACATCACTATGAACAAGTTGAAGAACTTCCAAAGCTCTCCAAGATTTCCCCTTATCAAACTTCTCTTCGGGATTCTTGCCCATGGAACAACTTGAACATACACCCTCTGAAAAACTGATTCGAGGTAGACCTGTGACCATGTCTTTAGTGCTGAGCTGCTGAAGATAGCGGTAGTTGAGGTGACCAAACCACTCATGCCATAGCTTACTTTCTAAATTTGAATAAGTAAGCAAGGCCCTAGAAGGTGAACTTGGCACAAAGTGGGAGAATGAATAAATCCTTGAGTTGTCATTGACTTGTCCCACTGCTACCAAGGCATCATCATCAAGTTCCTTTACCACAACTGAATCTGGTGTAAACTCAGCCTTTTTCCCATTCCCATAGTGAGTGATTTGGTAGATAGAGAGAAGGTTGGTAGACAAGTTAGGAACATAGAGAACATTCTCAAATGTTCCATCATCCATGTCAACTAAACCTTTCCCTTCAACCTCTACTTGTGTACCATCACCTATGTAAATGTGAGGTACCTTAGATGGCTCCAATGAAGAAAATTGCTCCTTTGTAGAACCCATGTGATATGAGGCACCCAAGTCAAGTATCCATTGCTATGAAGAACCTGTTGTAGCCACAAATGCTTGCCCTTTTCCCTTAGACTGTGAGGAAGAGGAAGGAGATGAATCCTTCTTTGTGTAGGCGGATGGCAAGTTGATGTTGTTTTTCTTAAGAAGATTAGTTAACTCATCAACTTGCTTTGCGTGGCATCAATGCTCATCATGACCATACTTCTTGCAATATGCACAAGTTGGTTTATCCTTCTTAGGTGGTGTCCCCTTCTTGGAAGAGGATGAAAAATCGCCTTGTGATGGAGAGGATGATTGTCCTTTTTCCTGGTGTGGCTTAGACTTAGAGTGCTTCTTCTTCTTGTTGGAATCTTTACCTTAACTTCCTTGATTCCCTTGATTTGCCACCAAAGCCTTGGACTTTGAAGACTTGAGAAGTCCCATGTTCAACAACTTAGATTGTTCCAATATTAACATTTCTGTGAAAGCATTAAATGAAGGCGTAACATAGGAACTCCCCACTGTCAAATGATGAGTTTGGAAGCTAGACACAAATGTTGCATATTCTGGTGCAAGCTTGTCCAACAAGTTGAATATCAACTGAGCATCCTTTTTGTCAATTCCACAATCCTTAAGCTTTGCTCTTAGCTCATTTGCTTTGGTGACATAATCTTGGATTGTATCAAAACTCTTGGGATCCAAGTTGGTGAGCTCATTGTCAATCTGATAGCCTCTGATTTCATCAACTTGACCATACAATTTCTGAAACATATCCCAAGCCTCTTTGATTGTTTTACACTTCTTAATGTGAAAAATGAGGTCATCTGATACATACTTGCGCAAAGTTCCAAGAGCCATGCAATTCTTTGTGATCCATTCTAATTGAGCATTTGGATCAGCCTTAGGATCAGGTGGTGCTATTATTGTTCCATCTATGTAATGTGTGAGACCCTTTTCCATTAATTTACTCCATACTTTAATTTTCCATGATGCATAATTATGTGGAGTTAAAGGTGGAAATTTATTAGGACTCATTGCAACAAAAATGGAAAGAGCACAAAGAGAGGCACAATCACACGAGACACCCCCCCAAATTCACTCAATCAAAGAACCCCCCCAAAAGTGATGATTTGGCACTTTATAATTAGTGCGTATACAATGGGCCACTTGCAAAAAATGGCAAAGTGGACTTCTGATTACAATTTTACAACTGCCTCAATAAGGCCAAAAGAGTCTCAAACTGATAATGCAAGAGATCTAACTAAGATCCAAGCAATTTACAAGTACCTAATAGGCCAAATAAGACCAATATTTGAAAGTACAATTTCCACTCAAAACCTTTGAAATCTGATCATAGATTATGAAAGTAGACAAAAAAAATAAGCAGTTTCAAAAAAAATTGCACCTGAAAAGGAGGTCGTATGAGCTCAAACGAGGCCTTTGAAGTTGCAGAATTGAGGATTGGACAAGTACAGCTGAGAGAATCTGAAAATTCTGAAAAACATGTGCACCAAAATTAGAAAATAACTACACCACTGTGAAGATCATGAAATTTTAGCCCATTTCAAAAAAAATTGCACCAAAAAAGGAGCAAAAATGAGCAAGATATGGCCTTTCAAAGTTGGACTACAAAACTGAAAAGCTCAATGGAGAGGGGTTAAAAAACTTTCAAAAAGTTGTTGATGTGGTGTTGATGTCAGCAATTCATGAGCTTAAATTTGACGGTCATATGATCGTCATGAAAACTTCACCTCCCTATTGATTGGGCGTCTGTACCGTACGGACTGCTGACTGTGCGCGATGACTGTGCAGCTAACTGGGCGTATGGTTGGCTGACGTGGCGCGATGATAGTGCGTACGGAGGTCGACCACGGGCCAGTGGCCGCCTGCCATGTGGTGGGCGTAGGTCCGCCTGTTTAGTGGACGCCGGAGAGGAGGGAAGTGCTGCCAGAGGTTACCGGCGGCCAGGAGCCGAGGGGGCTGGTGGCGGGAGCAGGCTGTCGGAGAGCCGGGCTGGGAGCCGAGGTCACCGGAGGCGAGAGCAAGGGTGTCGACGGGAGGTCTGGACGGCCAGCAGTGGTGGCGGCGAGAAACCTAGGCGTCGGCAGGAGTTTCAGAGCAGCCGGTGGGAGGTGCATGGCGGGTCACAGCGACGCGGGTCACGGCAATGGCGGTGGGTACATGTCGGCGGTGGGTACAGCGCAGGTACGACCTGCAACACACGCAGGGTACGGGGGGGCCTGCGGACCCCCGAAACACCAAAAAAAAAAAAATTGATTTTTTTTTTATTCGCCCTTTTTTTTTTCTATTTTTTTTTTCAAAACAATTTGATCGCCCTTTTTTCCGAAAATTTTCCCCTTTTTTTTTCGAAAAAATAATTAAAAAATTTCGAAATCCGTACAATAATAGCCAAAATGGGGAAAAAAATTTCTCATCAAAATAGGTCGACTTTATAGTCGAAATTTATGGAAACGGCCTCCCGGATTCAACGGTGATGTCCAAATCGTTGTACGACGCCCTCAAAAAATGAAGATCCCCAAATCCAAAAAATAGAAGCCTCCAAAATGTCTCCAAAAAACTAATCAATGAAGCCCCAATAGCTCTGATACCATGTAGGATTTTGCCAAGATCAAGGGCACAATGAAAAGCATAAAAGAGAGACAATAGAATGACAAGAACAAACTGTATTCTCATCAATATGCAAATGATCAACTGGATTAACCAATATAATGAATATAGGTCTGCTTATATAGGCAAGGCCATATGGATGTATGAGCACACAATTATGACATGTGGCTCAATGAGAAACAAGGGTAGGTAAGAAATACTAGGGGTAGGTAGGAGAAATAATATAATATTCCACAAGAGGTGGATGACCCACCGAATGTGGAGTGTAACAGCAAAATAAGACCACAAAAGGTGGAATTTCTCCTACAAGCTCTATCCCTATGTGCACACTTCCCTAAGTGTCTCAAATCCAAACTACGTAGAGATGCATTATCCTAAGTTAACTTAAGTAAAGTGTAATAATATCCAAAATGAATATTTATTTACACCAACAATTTTTGTTGGTGACCTTTTGGTCACTTTAGGACTGGCAGTAGATGTAATTGGTGTCGATGCCGATGGTGTTGCTTTATTCTTTTTCTGCTTCGGTACCTCAATAGGTTTGATCCTCTCTAAGTAAGTATCGGCCATCTTCTTCTTGGGATCTAGTGGTGAAGCAAGTAGGGTAGAGGCATACCCTGTCAGTATATCATTTACCACTTCATACCCCATAGGCTCAACTACATCTTCTCTGGGTTCGACCACTTCCATTATGCAGTGATCTGTTTTGATTGTAAAACAGATGTCATCTTCATATTTCTTAACTAGATCACCAGATATTCTCATTCTTTTGTTCATCTTAGTCTGAACTCATCAAAATACATGTTCACATTCTCCAGATATGAAGTTTCCACTACTTGTAGACTCTCCTTTATTTGTTTGGAAACCAGTAGGTCATTTGACCATTGAATGTCACTGACTCCAGAAAAATATCTTTGAAAGTAAAAAAAATAAATTGACAACCAGTTGACCAAACTTTAACCTCGGGGTTTTGTTCAATTTGATCGACTTCAAGTTATCCATGAGTTGTTTTTGCATGCAGGTACATAAGTCACATTCTGCATTCTCCTTGATCATCCTATAAGCGGCATGCACCGCAGCTGTAGGAACAGAATTCATTATGCTAGCATAAAATATTCTGTACCTAATTACCATGCATTCATATTTCACCAAGTCATCTTTAATGGTGTTAACAGTCATTGCCTGTTGGTCACTCACAGAACCGGTGAGCTCTGTATTTTGGTTTTGGTGATCTTTCGAAGAAGAGGGACTTCCCCAACTTTGCAGAAACCAGTCATGGCATGAATTTCCTCTGGTGTAATATCATGGGTTCGCTCAAGGTACATCTTATCACCATGAACCCTACTAAGGATAATCCTGATGTGTTCTTCTGTAAATTCTTCGAGAAAGTATATTGCATTATGTAATTTCTTCTTCTCTATTATGATGTATTCAGGTTTAATCTTCTTATCATCTCCATAGAACAGACTCAGTTGGGAGTGAATCACTAGGGACCATAGGTCTTCTAGTTTGTAATCAATATATCTTGAAACATCACCTTTGACAATTACTCTAGCGGGAATTTGAGATAGGGCATAATATTTCATCTTTTTTTTTAAGAAACTTAGGTGCATCCGCAGGTTCAATACAACTAGAGGGATTTTAGATGCAGAAGCCATATCAAGAAGATTCCAAATGATAAGAATGTTTCAACGAGAAATACCTTCACACTCTGAACTTAGGTTTTGTCGATGTTAAGCACAACACACTTCTTCGAAAGCTTGTTTACCACTTTGACTTCCACATTGATAGCCTGAAGTGGCTGCAAAATCTTGTGCAAGATTCCTTTCTAAATTCTTTTGAATGCAAGATGAACCACTCTGGTTGCACTGCTCAAGCTTAGAAAAATTCTTCTCTGAAAATAGGTAAGTAAAAATGATGACAAAAGTCACTTTTAAACATACTCCCACCTACCATAATAAATGCATCACCATTAGGGCTCAAACCCTAATTTTACATTTTACCGATATGTTCCCCCTAAGATTTTCGAAGCTCAGTTTTCTGGTTCAGGGATTTCCACACTAGGTGTGGAAACTGGTACATCTTGTGGCTTTTCTTCAGATTTCTTTTTCCAAGTTTTATACATATCCGCCTAAACGGTTTCAACATCAATCTTCCCTTTTGGGTTGATCAGTATGTCTCCCGATGGATTCTTTCTCAGCTTGCACGCTCTAGTAGTGTGTCTCGGTTTGTTGCAATGATAGCACACCATTTGAGGTGTTCTCCATGGTCTGGTGTTCACATTTCCATTCTTCCTTCTGCATTTTGCAGTAGTGTGACCGCTACCACAATAGATAAAATGGGTTGCTCTCCAAGTGGTTGTCGATCCATAACCATTTGACCAATGGTCATAGGTTCTGTATCAGTTTGGGTTCTGGTTCATGGGAAGTTCTGGGACAACTCCTTTAGATCTTGGTGGATAACTTCCAGAGTTGTTCATAACCAACCTGCACTCAAAAGCTCTATGCCCAAACTTGTTGCATGCATGACAGTGACCATTAAATCTACCAGATCTACCCACATTGTTTTGAAAGTAATTAAACTTGTTGTAAGCCTTACTCCTACATACATTGACAGTATGTCCTTCTTTAAGGCAATTAAAGCAAACAGGTTTAAACTTTTGCTTACCTTTACTCATGTTGTTGTTCTTAGGTATTGATTGCTTCTTTAGTGCATCACTCTTAGTTCCATAGGTCTCACCTTCCTTGTATCTAGAGAAACCAAGTCCAGTGGTATCCTTTGATGGCTTCACCGATTCCAGCTTTTGTTCCAACTTAGCAGCACTCTGGTTGAACTTAGCAAGTATCTCCTTTGTCTCAACAAGTTCCTTGGAAAGAGCATCATTGGTCTCCATCAACGTTTCACTCTAAGAAATATCTACATTCAGTTCAGCTTGTATTTCTTCTTTCTCTTCTTTACCCTCCTACAGATAGGCGGTAATGGTACTGATTTCTTGTTTCAACTTAGAGATCTCATGCTCCTTGTCCTTTACCAAATCTTCATCTTTTCTTATGTTTTCTAGCTCCTGAATCATCTTGATATTCAGTCCTTCCAACTCCCTCCTTAGGTTAGTTTTGGATTCATTTAGTTTCTCCACTTCTCCGACTAGGGCCTCCATGTCTGCTTCATTAGAAGAGTTGTTTTTAGTAAATTCCATCACTTTCTTAGCAAGCTCTCTTCTCTTGGCTAAAGAGGCTTTATACTTGATTTTGAGTTCATCATAGGCTCTCTCAAACTTAGTAAGATGGTGAGTGAGTTCCCTCATGTTGTATTCCCCCATATCTCCTTCCAAGTGGTTAGACTTATAGAAAGGTCGGCTCTGATACCAATTGATGAATACTAAGAGGGGGGTGAATTAGTATACCCAAAAACTTAAACAACCTCTCAAGCAGTTTAACTGCCAATCGGTGTAGCAGATTAAACAATAAATCTATTAAAACATAAACAAGCCAAATAGAAAATAAAGCATTCACCCACAGAAGCACAATCACCATAACACAATATGTTTTGAAGTGGAAACCCAAATAGGAAAAACCACGATGAGTAAAACTCACAAGTCAACTATCTATAGAATAGTAACTAGACCGGTTAAGGTCTGATCGATTAAGGCCTTACAACGTTCTTCACCAAAATAGATCCTATTAGGAATCCATATTTTTGTTAGGAGATAAGTCTTGTTAAAGACTACCCTATTAGAGGATTTCAGATCCACAACTGTGAACCACCTTGTTAGAGGATTTACAATAGGCTTTGCTGGGCCTACCTGGTTAAGGGTTTCAGACTTGTTGAAGATATTAGTAATCAACAAGTGAATGATATAGATAGTAGCACATAATGCTTGATTAGATCCTTAACAGCTCCCTGTTAATGCATTCTACCATTACTTCAGTCTTCTATATTTTGCACTATCTATCTTTGTTGTGAGAGACCTTTTCTCGTACAGACCTAATCTTCTCTTCAACGTTCGCACACAACAACTTGTTTAAAACCCTAGACATGGTGTCCTCATATAGGAACCTCATTTCATGTCAGTCCAATAAGATTAGACTACAATTTCCTAGGTACGGTGCATCCAGACACATTTGGTAACACACCACAAAAACACCGCTAAAGTGTCAGTGGATGATAACTCGTCACACATTACCATTATACCAGTTTAATACAATATACCGATTACCGGTTGACAAATGAAGATTGGAAAGATGGAACATAGTATTCTAATCAAAAGATTAACTACCACTCGGGGTCTTCATTCCACTTGAGATCTTCATACCGCTTGGGGTCTTCGATCATGCTTTGACCGGTAAGCATCTTCTGCAAAACACCGATAGTCTTCAACAAACAAAGAATATACATTTAACGACATACAATACCGGTTGGGACAACTATCGGTTGAGAATAACTCATACATCAAATAAGTGTGTGTCCATCAATGACAATCACAACTAAACATCATCAAAATACCAACACACCTGTCATATTTGTGAAGGAGAAGGATGGGTCTCTCCGCTTGTGCATTGATTACCAATAGCTAAACAAATTGACGGTGAAGAATCAATACCTATTGCCAAGGATTGATGATTTGTTTGACCAAATCAAGGGTGTGAAGGTATTTTCTAAGATTGATGTAAAGTCAGGTTACCATCAGTTGAAAATTATGGGGGCGGATATTCATAAGACAATTTTCTGCACTCACTATGGTCATTATGAGTTTTCCATCATGTCATTCAAGTTTACGAATACGCCATCTATTTTCATGAGCCTTATGAATAGTGTATTCAGGACATATCTAGATAGATTTGTCCTTGTGTTCCTTAATGACATACTAATTTATTCCATGACCATGGAGCAGCATGAGGAACATCTAAGGTAGGCGTTGCAATATCTGAGGGAGAACCAGTTGTATGTGAATGTGTAAAAATGTGAATTCTTTCAGACTGAGATCAAGTACCTCAGGAATGTCATTCCAAGAGATGGTATTGCAGTGGATCCCTCAAAGATCCAAGTTATTCTCAAGTGGCGTACAATTATGAACATTTTTTATGTTCCCAGTTTCATGGGTTAACGAGTTATTATCGAAGATTTGTTCAGGGTTTCTCTAGGATTGATCATCCCATCACTTCCATGCAGAGGAAATGGAAGAAATTTGTGTGGTCAGAGAAGTGTCAGGAAGCCTTTTAGATTCTTAAGGAGAAGTTGACTAGTGCACCTATTTGGTGGTTCTCGATTTGTCTAGTGATTTCTTGGTCTACACGGATGCGTCCTTGGAAGGGTTAGGTTCAGTGTTAATGCAGAATGGGAGAGTGATTTCTTATGAGTCTTGTAAACTCAAGAACCATGAGCTTAATTATCCAACACATGATCTAGAATTGGCAACTGTTGTGTATGCTTTGGTTCATTGGAGCCACTTTCACTTGGGGCATTGGTTTGAGTTTCATACAGATCATCACAGCTTGTGGTACATATTTGTGCAACTAAACCTTAATGCTAGCCAGAGGAGGTTGATGGAATTCCTATGTGAGTATGAATTTGAGGTTAAGTATATTAGGGAAAGTAGAATGTAGTTTTAGATGCCCTTAGTCGTCCTTGACATGAGATTTTAGTACTATCTCTTCAGGTGGATTCGAGAAGTCAAATTATGGCAGCACTCCTTGTGAACACTTGGTATCAGGAAGTTCATTCTGAGGTGGAGTTTGGTAGAACCTGGAAGGGAGATTTGCAGGTTATTCCCTCGATTCCAATGGTATTTTGTGTAATTTGGGCGTATTTATGTTCCTTCTTCTGAGGATCTTCATACTTTGATTCTATCTAAGTCACATCAGACACCATATTTAGCTCATCCTAGTTTCAAGAAGATGCATGCAGATCTTCGGCAATTATATTTTTGGTCGGGTATGAAGATGGATATAGAAGATTTTGTAGCTCAGTGCTTAGAGTGCCAAAGAGTGAAGGAAAAGCATCGGCATTCGGCAAGTCTTTTAGTGCAGCATCTTGTTCTAGTGTGGAAATGAGACATCATTTCTATGGATTTCATTGTGGGATTACCTAGGTTCCTGAATCGTCATAATGCTATTATGGTCACCATGGATAGGCTGACCAAAGTTGCACATTTTTCACCTGTCTGATTTTCTTATAATGAAGCAATGGTTGCTAGGATTTTCATGGAGGATATTGTTACCCTGCACAGTATTCCTCAAAAGATCATTTCTGATAGAGTTCTCATGTTCACTTCAACCCTTTGGAATTCTCTTCAACGAGCATTAGGAACTCAGTTGAACTTTAGTTCATCATATCATCCTAAGACTAACAGGAAGACGAAGAGGGTCGACCAAGTTTTGGAAGACATGCTTCAGATGTACGTTATGGACCAGCAAACTCGTTGGGAGGAGTACCTTTGCTTAGTGGAATTCTCTTATAAAAATGGGTATCACAGTTCCATCAGTATCGCTCCCTTTCAAGAATTATATGGTCATCCTTGTCAGACTCCCTTGAGTTGGGACCAATTAGAAGATAGAGTGCATCTGGGTTTGGATATTCTTCGGGATATGGAGCAGCAAGTGGAGAGGATGAGAGAGAATTTAGTGGTCGCGCAAGATCGACAAAAGAAGTACGTCGAGGCTCATAGGGTGGATCATCAGGTTTTTGTTGGGGATTGAGTATTTTTGTGTGTGCGCCTATGGAAGAGTCCAATCCATTATGGAAAGGACTTTAAGATTGCACTACGTTTTGTTGCCCCATTTGAGATTCTAGAGAGGATTGGTCCAGTTGTCTATTGGCTTGCTCTGCTGCCTAGTCTCTCGCGCATTCATGATGTTTTCCATGTTTCAGTTCTTCATCAATATAATCCTAATATTTCTCACATTCTTGATTGGACTTCTCGACAGGTCGAGGACGGGCAATGAGCTCTCAAGCCCGTGGGTGTTCTGGAGCACAGGCATTAGGGTTCTCAGAGGTAGAGATATTGAGCAGTTTAGGGTCTAGTGGGATCCTAATGATGAGTCTTCTGCTACTTGGGAGGAGTCTCCTCGTATGTGTGAGCTCTAGATCTATATCTCTTTGCAAGCTTCCAGGACAAAGCTTGATACTAGGAGGGGAGAATGTAGTGTCCTCTCTGTTTTGACTTGTCAAACTTTGTGGTTTTGATATTTCTGTGTGGTCTCGACCCTTTTAGTGTTGGTCTATTATGTTTTGGATGGGATGCTTGTCTATGTCTTTTGGATTCATATGTTACATTTATACTCTATGCTTTGTGGATTGTTGGGATAATGAAGATTTTCATACTGATGTCTATGATATGATTATTTGATGTTATCTATGTTTTGATGGTTATATGATAATTGAGATGGTTTACATATGTGATGTTAGGATTTAATTATTATGTGTCCTAGCCATGCATTGTGTTTTATCTCTGTTGTGCTTGGGTGAAAGGGAAAAGCGCCACACTACTCTCTACGGGAAAGCTACGTTGCTTCCATTCCCTTTTCATGATTTTCTATTATATGGTTTATATGTACATGTTCGATAGTTTGATTATGTAGCTGCAAATACTGAGCATTGACTCCACCTGAATCTCCAAGTCTGAGCATGCTCTACAACCCAATGGTAAAGTGGAAATGGGAGTATCAGTTAGACCCTAGTCATAACTATCCTCCTATGGAATGAGTTTTCTTGTTAGGTATCCTTGTGGTCATAGTTAGCTTCGTATTTGTCGGCCATGTCCTTATGACTTCATGTTATGTTCATTGTAGTTTGTTGTCTTAGAGTTGGGTTAATGTTTAATTAAATATTATTGTGAAAAAGATTAATTTTATAAACAAGTAGTACTTGAGTTTTTTTTATTAATGATTTAATTAACAAAATTCAAATTGTGCAAGATTAACTTAAATTTATTAAATATATTTTTACCCTAGCTATAAATGATTAATTAAATTGAACATTTAACCTGGTATTCTATTGTGCTCAAAGAAATTATTTTTTAAAAATAATTTATATTTAATTGTTTTCAAATTATTTTTTGCATGAAGGGAGTTACAAAAGAAATTAATGAATTTAATTAATTGGGAGTTCTCGCATCCATTGGGGAGTTACATTTGGGAAATTATCTCATTCTTCTTTTTGGGGGGAATATGGACACGGGTTCTTGTCAGGAAGTTTTTTGTGTGTGTGTGTTTTTTTCCTGGAAATGGCTTGAAACAAATTTGGGGAAAACAATGGATTTTTCATGATAATTTTGTTAAGAAATTAGAGTATGGGGGATTGAAATTATTTGATATAGCTATTGAAACTTTGTGTCTAGCTCTCTGGGTATGGCTGTTGAGGATCATCTGGAAGATTGTTGCTTTTGATTCCGCACATGATTTCTCAGACATCGTTTTTGAGGTAGGGATTTTAGATCCACACCTTGAATGTAGTAATTCTTTTTTTAATTAAAAGAAATTTTTTTGTGGCTGTTTTGGAAAGAGAAAATCTTCATGGATTGACTGTTAGAGGGGGATTATTGGGTTACTAGAAATTTATTTGTGTATCTGGGTGAAATTGGATCTTTGGAAAAATTTACGTTTAGTGATGTTGATCGTAATTGTTGATTGTTCTTGTTTTAAAGAAAACAAAATAAAATTTGGGGTTTGAATATAAAATTACTGAAAATTGTGCAAATGGATTCGTGATGTTAACAAAATAGTTTAAATTTCCTCTATGTAGAATTTCTCCATGAAATCCCTATTAGTTTGTGTTGATGTTTTTATTTGTGTGTGTGTGTACACACACACAGATATATATATATATATATATATATATATATATATATATATATATATATATATATATATATATATATATATATATATACATATATATATATATATACATATATATATATATATATACATATATACATATATATATACATATATATATATATATATACATATATATATATGTATATATGTATACATATATATATATGTATATATATATATATATGTATACATATATATATGTATATATGTATATATATATGTATATATGTATATATATATATATATCTGTGTGTGTGTACACACACACCCAAATAAAAACATATATATATATATATATATATATGTATATATATATATATTTATTGAATTGAATTATTAATATCGTATTTTGTTTTAATTGAGTTCTGTGAATGCTTTGTTGTGTGGGGTATTTCCCATGGGACTGTCGGCACCCATAGTGTGGGAGGACCCACAGCTGTGGGCAGAACTCCCACAACATGGGGAGCTCCCACTTTGTGGACGGCTCTACCCACACTGTGGGGAGTCGAACCCACAGTGTGGGTCTCTCCATGGATGTGGAAGGAGACTTCCCACACCTCCCTTCTTGATGTCGTATTTGTTATGTGCCCAGCTCAATACCTTTGCACGATATGGAGTTAATGTGTTTGATTTATATTGTTTCAGCAATTTTGATATATATTGTTTATGGTAAAAATGGAATAACAACATTATTGAAAAATTAAATAGATTCAACCACAAAACCCTAGCCTAACAATCAACAAAGATCCACCATAACATATGAAGATTACCTAAGACAATGCATATCAAATGAAATCACAAAGATGAAACCATCACATGTCCAATAGGGTTTGGATCTCCATTCTTCCTATCTCCATTGATCTTGCTTGATATATTTGCTCTCAGATTTTATGTGTGCACAAGAGCTCAACAAAGAACGGAAATGTGGTTGCAAGTAGGCTTGATCGCATATGAAAGTTTGAAAGCGTAGTTGGTTTCAAAGATCGATTAGGTGATTAGTAGTTGAATAGAATGATTAGGATTGATAATGAAGGAATCATCTCCTTGTATAGAAGACACTATAAGAAATGAAGGGATAACATTGAGAGGTGTAAAAGATAAATGGTCGGCTAAGATTAGAGGATAGGTAGATGAAATAAGAAAATAATAATAGGGTAGGTAGTATAGGAATTAAGAGATGAATGACATGTGTCATGGGTAGAAAAGGCTAATGAATTAATTTAAATAAATAAATATTTAATTAATTAATAGAAGAAGTGAGATCAATTAAATAAATAAAAGTATTTATTTTAGAAAACAAATAATTTAAATAAATAAAAGTATTTATTTAAATGAGAAATAAGGCTAGAAGAGAATAAATGAATTAATTAAATAAAAAGATTTATTTAATTAATAGAAGAATTAGGATAAAATAATTAAATAAATAAAAATATTTATTTAATTAGACAGGACTATTTTAGATGTCTACATTTTGCCCCTCTTTGAGACAATGCAGCTTGTCGCGTTGTTTCAAAGAAGATTAGATAAACTGATACAAAGTTACCCCAAGATGGGAATGATATGCCCCCTCGAGAGATTGGATGAAAATGTCTGGAAAGATCGCAGACAATCTCTTGATAAGAAAGAAAGGCTAGAAAGGACTAACCGGATAGGATAGAGTGACAGAGTCACAGGATAAAGAAAACTGACTCGACAGATTAGGGCTAGGGTAGTCTATAAGATAGACTACAAGGGAAAACATCCTCATTTTCATCTACACTTCCAAGAGATCAGAGTGCAGAGAGAGCAAAGAGTAGTCAACAGCGATGGCATTGGTGCATAGATTCAATCGCGTTCGTCGATTTCAGAGGCTAGCAGATGCAGGAGAGCCGGTAAGTACCGCAAAACCTCCTTGTACTTTGTTGCATTAATTGTTGTCATAAATGCATGCTAGGTAGTGCAATAAATGCACTTTAAGTATGTTGCAAAAAATGTCAAGCGGGGGGAAAAATGCCAAGGCACGTCTATGTTGGTGCCATGGGTGTCTGGGTAGGCTAGGCATGTTTAAGAAGTATGTAAACACATTTGCATCATGAATTCGCATTTATGTCTTCAAGGTCGAATCAACAGTTTTGTGATAAACATACGCTGTCAATTGGATAAGTTGTTGATAGGATACACTCAAGTAGGTCCTCTAGGGAAGACTAGGATAGCAGATAGGGCTGGGATTGATAATTCTGTGATAGAACATACGTTGCCAATCAGGAAACTACTCAAGAGGATACACTCAAGTAGAGCCCTTGGATAGGATAGATCAAGGCACTTTGTGACGAACAGGGAGTACCATAGAAATTGACAATTCTATGATAGAACATATGTTGCCAATTGGATTAGGCTGAAATTGACAATTTTGTGATAGAACATACGTTGTCAATTGGATAAGCTACTCAAGAGGATACACTCAAGTAGGTTCCCTAAAGGATAGGATTAAAGCAACACTTTGTGATGAACAGGGAGTACCACTAGGTTTGACACAGTTGATTTGCTTGATTGCAAGAGGACCTACCTATGCTGGAGTCATGGGAGAGATTCCCTTTGACTTTAAGTTTACGACCAAAGCTGACAATTTGAGGATAGAGCAGCAGTTGAGGTCATGGGACTGCGATATATTCTATATGTGCCTAATTTTCAAGCAAACATGGATTTGTTGACTGCATTAGCTGAGAGATGGCACCCAGAGACATGCATGTTTCATTTTCTGATGGGTGAGATGATAGTCACCTTAGAGGATGTGTATAGGATATTGCAGATACCGATCGATGGGGAGTTGGTTCCTTACGATCGAGGGGAGATAGGGATGCACTGAAATGAGTGTTTCAGGATCCAGGACTAGAGATGAGGGTTGGATATGTGGCTTGGGATACCATGACACAGACAGGATTGGCACTACCGACAGTACTAGCAAGAGTGATCAGTGGGTTCTTATGTCCGGATACGGAGACAAGAGGGTTGGCAGTGGGATGGGGAGGGACACTGGAGACATTGGTGACAAAGCACACTAGGTTTGCATGGGGGCCGTGTTGGCTGCAACACTTGTATTATGAGCTACATCAGTTTGTGTATCACGGATCGGAAGAATTGGGACTTGTATTATGGAGTTGTACCACCAGATCAGCAGGCTAGGAGCTTTCGGAGACCATCGCGGATGACAACGACCACTGGAGGGAGAGACAGGAGACATGCGTCTAGTGGTGGGGTCATGGGTCCTCCACCACCACCAGATAGAGGGGGAAATAGAGATGATCCTGGGGTGGGTCCTTCTAGGGCTCAGACTCCATCGAGGCAAGCTAGCTCCAAGGGAGGGAGCTCATCATAGCCTTAGAGGGCTCTCTATGTATCAGTTTGTTGGTATTTTGGTATGGTTTTGTCATTGATGTCAACACGTACTAAAACACTAGCACTTTGGAGATCCAGTAGCATTCACCAGCAAGCAAGTAACTATTGCATAATTACTGGTATATGGTTCACTGGCAGGATATAATGATCCCCGGCACTTGGAATGATATGGAAGACATCTGGTAATGTCGAAAACATCATATGGACACTTTGTTTTGAAGAATAAATCATTGGTATATTCATATTTGCATATTTGCTTTTACCGGCAAATAGGTCCAGGGTTACCTAGGGTTACACCGGCAGGTTTATCTTTTCTAGATCAGCATGGCATGCTTTGGAGATGATTAATTATTGTTGTAAATGCTTTAAGCCCACATGTTTAATCAGTTATTGCATTGGATATTATATTGTTTGTAAAATGCTTTTATTGTAATATCTTGTAGAGCCGACCTACTAAAATTGGTCTTAGGTTATGGTATAAATGTAAGATCTTAATTATAAGATCAAGTGTGGAATGCGAAGAAGCTATATTGTGAAGAGATATGCGAGATTAAGTAGAGCTATACATGAAGACATCATTTGAAGGTGAAGCTAGGGTTTTGTGAAGGCATATCAGCATTACACCGGTACTGAATCTAGCATATGAAGATGCCATTTCAAGTAGTACATTCTTATTCGATTTAACCATCCAAATTGTAGTTAGTGTGACTCCCATTTGTGTTTGAGCAGTGAGCTCTAAGCGCTTGGCCTTTCTGCATGTGCAGACTATTACTACTTATCAAATTGCCATTAGTTTTTATATTCAAAGTCATACTATATATTCTAGTCAGTTAGCACTACCGAATCATGCAGTCGGTATAAACAGAGAAGTCGGTATGCACAGTCTAGTCGGTTACAAAAGAAAGCAGTCACAGAACACAGTGTACACCAAAGCTGTCTACCGAGTATCTTTTTGAGACTACCGAGCAGTAAAGTTAACACACCGAGTTGATATTCACCGAGTGAAACATGTTACCAGATACATTGAACCTGGAAATGCATATGAAAATGTGTTACAAGATGGAGGCACATCTAACCGTTATTACATTGGAAATTGCACTAGAAGATTGTGTATAATTACAAGGTCAATCTAACCAATGAAATATTTTGTTTAGTTATTCATTTGAGGAATCTTGTTTGTAAGATTGAAGCAATGAATTAGATCACCATTTTAAGAGATCTATTTATACAGCATGAATTAAGAGCAAGGTGTGTGTATATATGTATGAAGGAAGACTATTACAAAGACATAGAGGTCACCGAGAAGGTTTTTAGAGAATAGTCGAAGAACAGAGTAAACAAAAGGGTTTACCGAGTTACTATATGGGTTACCGAGCTATGCTATAAGCAAGGTAATCTTATTCTGAGCACATAGAATCTGCTATAACATTTCAGATGTAAAGTTGCAGATGTTTGTAATGATTTTATTGTAATATTGTGAAGTTGAAAAAGAAACCTTTAACAGGGCAAAAGACTCTAACCAAGTCTATAAATTGTAAAGCCTCTAACCAGGTGCAGCATTCAGAATAATGTTGTGAGATCCTTTAGCAAGGTAGATCTAATGGATCTTGTTACTCCTAACAGGGTAAGCTATCAGAAATAGCTAAATGTAGCTCTAACCGAGCATCTTTATTATTGCAGTGGTGAAGTTGTGGGTGCCATCCCCACCGCAGTTTTTCTCTCTAACCAAGACTTTCTGTGTAACCAAAATATGTGTTATGGAGTGAATCATGTATGATTGTAATCTGTTTGTTTTAACTTTATTTTATGTTACTGCACTATTCTGTTTATGCATAACAGTAAGGTTATTATTAAAGAAAATTTTTGGAGTACTGATCCACCCCTCCCGTCTCAGTACATTAGCTTTCCCTATTGGGCCTAACAATTGGTATCAGAGCTTCAATCTTGGAAAAGGGTTTAACTACCTAAAGAGAAAGATCTTATCAATGGAAGGCTATAAACAATCTTGGAGGATTGTGTATCTACAAGAAGAACTAGATCATGCAAATCAAGTGATTGCAGACATGCAAAGGCAAATGCAAAAATCTCTGAAAGTAAGAAGAAGATTATCTAATGACTTGCAGGATTCTCAAGAGTTAGTGGAACAAATTGAGACATCATCTGAGAACAGTATATCTGAAGAGACTGGAGAAATGATTTGAGTATTGAAAGAAAGGAACAAAGCATTGGCTGATCAACTAAAAGAAATGAAAAGAGAACATGAACATTTAAGTACACAAATGACTAAAAATCTAGATGCATTGAGGATAGCAGAGGATAAAGAAAGAGATCTACAAAGAGAGAAACAACAACTTGAAGTCTTAGTATTTGATAAGAATGATGAAATCATAAGGTTAACTGGGATTCAACAAAACATGACAGATCAACTAGGTTATGCACATCATGAAGCAATTCTAAATAATGATGAAAATCAAGCATTAAAACTTGAAGTATCAAGGTTGACTGATGAACTTGAAACAGAGAAGAAATCCAAAGAAACATTGAAGAAGAGTTATGATGCATCAAAGATGTTGGATGAGCAATAGAATACAAGAAGACCCAACAAAGATGCAGGACTCGGTTACAAGGGAAAAGAATCAACCGAGAAAGGAATTCATACTACCGAGAGAGGAGAATCATCAAAGCAAGCTGGAAATAGGAATAACATCAAAAGGAAGAAGCCTATTTGCTACTACTGTGGAAATCAAGGTCATACTGCCAACATATGCCAGATTAGAAAAGGTAAGCAACCGAATATCACTAAGTCCAATGGATATTGTTACAATTGCAATAAATATGGTCACACATCTAATCAATGTAGGACAAAGTCTGTTAACAACTATCAGAAGGCAAAATTCAAAGGGTTTTGTAAAAATTGCAATAGATATGGACATAGTACCGAGAAGTGTTGGTCTAAGAAAAAGAATCACATGTGGTCTGCACACCGAACAAACACTAGAGGTTACCGAACTCACACAGATCCTTACCAACAATATGCAGCAGTACCATGGGATTACAATACAAGGATATGGTGCAAATGTTGTGGAAGATATGGACATATTAGTGCCAACAATTTTATAAGGTATGGAATGAACAAGCGAAGATCATGGAGAAATCCTGGTATGGCATGTTTTCATTGTCACAAAGCTAGACATTTAGTTGGAGATTGCAGAGATCAACCTAGAAGAGACATTGAAAAGATAAAAGAAAAATTTAAGATGATCTGGAAAAGGAAGGAAATCATGTCAGATGAAGAAAGCACCTTACCTACCGAGTTAGGTGCACCTATTCCAAATTAATCAAAAAGGTATGAAGTGACTGCATTCTCTAAAGGTTAAATCATAACAGCTCCCATTTTATTATGTACAAAATTCAAAATCTGCATAGTTAAGATGCATTAGTAAGTTTGAAATTCTATCAAAAGTACTTTACAGGAAACCTGTTAAGTCGGTGTATACAGGAAGCCTGTCAAGTTGGTAACTGAAGGAAATTTGGTTACTCGGTTAAAACGAAAAAAAAAAAGGAGTAAATCGGTTAAAGGTAAACTGAGTGCATTTAATGTTTTGACCTAACCCGCACGAAGCCCAATAAGATATTTTGTGTACTTAAAGGTATTTTCATGGTCATTCTCATTCACCAAGTTTTCAAGAGAGCAGAGCAGAGCAAATCAAGGCGATCAAACTTCATTCTAAGCGAATTTCAAGGTATTTACATTAAATCTCATCACACTGTTAAGCTAGTTTCCGATCTTGTCAAATTACTACTATCTACCAAGTGTGAAGCGTCTGTCGTTTGTAAACCATCAAACCCTAAGGATAGTTTGCTAAGTTTTTACCTGAAATCTACAATGGCGCCCAAGATCCAAGATTCCGTAGTTGTCAAGAATGTGGAGAAGCCCTCGCTAAAGTACTCCTTGACTCCTAAAGTTGCCTCTGAACCGGATGACAAAACTGCATTCTCACTCATCCCTGATCGAGTCTTGTTAGTCGAAGATGTTAGATTCTTCACCAAATGTTGTGTTGAAGAACTCGGTCATGTTGAGATCAGTGACACATATGATGAACTTTGTACAGATGGCAAAATGGATAGCAAGTATGAGCATATCAAAATCAAGGGATTAACTGAAGCCCTAGCCTAAGTAGAGTTCATGATGATTTTATGTGGCTAGAGGAGCAACCATTCAAAATCACTAAGGAAATCATTCATGTGATCACCAGGTATCCTATCTATGATCATGCACGAGCACAGAAAATGATATCACAGAAGGAGTTAATTAGTCTAACTGGAGTAGAATCTGATTACAGAGGACTAAAGTTGAAGAATGTCACTGATGCAAAACTTAAGTTTGCAATTAGAGTAATTGGTTACTATTTCTTCCAATCAGCAAGGGAAAATAGTATACCATGTGCAACAGTTGACTTAGCCTACAAAATAGTGAAAAAGGGAATGAAAGTAGACTTATGTGAAGTGCTACTAAAGAACTTGTTTGAGAACCTGAACACAATAAGGAAGCCGAAGAAGAACAACTCGGCAAACACACTAAAGTTTGGTTCACTTCTTGTATGCATGTTTTTCTACTTTGAGAAGTTCTTTCCCTCAGTCGGTAAAGTAGTTTGGGAGCTACACCAGCCTATCACCCATCAAATCAATGATTTTATCAAGAAATTGGGAGATAATTTTAATGATATCATGGATGACTATTTCAGAAAATTTCAAGAGAAGATGCACAACAGGTACCGAATTCCACCACAGCTGGTAGAAAAATATAAGGATGATATATGTTTTGAGGTAGACACCGATTATTGTTATATGAATGTTGTTGAACCAAGGACTCAATCTTTGCCACCAATGAGTTATGAGATTAACTATGATATTACACAACAACAAATTGATGCCTATCTTTCATTGCCAAGGCATGCTACCAAACTAAGATATGGAACTTATGAAGAAGTTAAAGAAAAGCTGAAAATGAACATTGTAGTACCTATAGCTACAAGAAAGGATACAAAGATGATAAAGGTTTTATATGAGAAATTTGGAGAAGAATCCTCCTCTACACCTATCAAAGGCACTCTTGCCATTACCGAAGAGGAATCAGAAGCTCAAGAGGCAGCAATAACATTAAGTACCGAGTTGCCTAAGGGTAATGTTTTGAAAAGAAAGAAACAAGACACTTCAAAGGCACTACCAACTCCACCAACAAAGAGACCCAACACTAGAGCATCAGCTGCATCACCGAGCAAGAAACAAAAGAGTGTTATTGTTCCCAAGGTAACCAAGACCTACAAGAAATCTACTTGGAGACTGATTTTGGAAAAAGAGTCTAGTGATACAGAATCCAATGATGCAAACAAATTTCAGATTGTAAAAAGCAAGAAGGTAAATATTCATAGTGTTGAAAACTTTTGTGCCAATCTTAAAGAATATGGTGGATTTCTAGGATTTAGATATGTCAAGTATGAGACTAGGAATAATGATGAGAAGCGACAAATTGAAGAAGTTGTCATTTGCACACTTCTAAAGTTTCGGCTAGCTCCATTAGAACTAGTAAAGTCACTTCCGAGTGAATTATACTTACATATTGATAACAGATGGAAATATGCAATGGACTCAGAGAAACAAATAAGAGAAAGAAGTCTAGTCCATCTATTTCCTGATATATTTGTAGCAAAAATAAAGGAGCATTTGACAACATACAATTCTAAATTTCTTGTCAAACAGAGAGCCTTAAAATTGATGAATGGGCTATACATTGATATAGAAAATGAGACAAAATCCAAATGGCAGAAAATTGAAATTGTTAATGTCACCAAGCAAGATCCTGATGTCACCGAGAAAGGTCTTGATGCTACCAAGCAAGACCCGGCTGACACTATTCAACTTGATGAAGATGTCATGGATGCAGAAGCACCGGAGCAGGAAATGATAGAAGGCACTACCTATGCAAAACTTGTATCTAGTGAATCTGTCTTAGAACAAGTTTAGCCTTATCCGTCAGTCAAGCCACCTGTCTCTACTGAAGCTCCTAAGGATATAGAACAAGGCACCGAAGGTCACAAGTCTGAAGCAGTAGAAGATACAACTAAAGATCAGACATCTCAAGCACCGTCAAGCACTGAAAATGTTATAGCTGAGACCCCTAGTACCGAGACACCCAAGGACACCACAATGGCTACAGGAACTGACCAAAATGTTGCATCTACCGAGCAACCTACCAAGGGTCAGCAAGCCTCACAAGCACTTGTCTTAGTACCACCGACCAAAGGTAAGAGAAGAAGGTGAGAAAGCATAGTTTCAAAATTGATTTAACTAAACCGATAGTGTTGCCCAATGTGGATATCTCAAAATTAAAAGGGCAAGCACTTATTGATTTCGGTGAACTATGCAAAGCAAAGGCCAAATAAGAAAAACAATTCGCTATTCAAAAGAAGAATAAAGTACTACAGAAGGTGAAGACACTGCTAACAGATATGCTACCTTTAGCAACAGTGTCAACTGATGCAGCCATCCACATTCAACTGGATGAACTCCTTACTCAAATAGAAACATCTGGAGTTGATGCATCTGAGTACTTGAGCAAGCTAAAAGATAAAGAGCTTACTACAAAGATGATAGAAGTGGTACAAAAAGCTCTCGCTATAGGAAAAGTAAAGCTTGTCAAATTCATTGTTGAGTTTACCCCTCAACTCAAGCATATTCTTTATTTATTTTAGAAACTTTGTACATTTTCCTTATTCATTAAAGATATCAAGAATAAAATTGATGCAATTGAGAAAGAGATCACTGATCTCTCAACTAAGTTGACCACCGAGCCTAATTCAGTCCAAAATTTTTACACCAACCTTCAACAGCTCATGGCTCAACAGTTAGAACTCAAAAATGAAGAGCATAATATTAGGATGGATATTATGACCCTCCAGACATTATTCCTTCCTCATCTCTCATCAGTTCAAGAGTAGATTAACCGAGCTACATGCCTATCAACTACACAAGAGGGAAGCACTCTTGATGGCTTAATATCACTATTGGTTGATATTCAAGCACAAAATTCTTTAATGGAAAGTGTAAAGGATGCACTCTTAGTCACACTCACCGACGCCCAGAACAAGTATAAATCTATTTTTGATTAGTTACCGCCCCCGAATGGAAATTAAGTTTTTGATGTTTGTCAAAAAAGGGGAGTAATACTACATATAATACTACATAAGGGGAGTAATATACTATATTTGGAGATTGATACAGTTTTGATAATACAGTTTTGAGTATTGTATATAGGGGAGTATATCGAGCAGAGTATGCAGAGCTAGCAGAGCACACAAGCACAGAACAGAACCGAGCATGCAAAATTCGAGTAATATACAGAATAATGATAAGGGGAGTATATTGGCATATACTATTTCATTGACTATTGTATATATTGTCAAGTGTAGTCATTTTGCAAAGTATATAGATTTTTGAGTTATGACTTTGAAAGTAGTTTTTGTCAAACATCTCAACTAATGTCAAAAAGGGAGATTGTTACTACTTATCAAGTTGCCATTAGTTTTTATATTCAAAGTCATACTATATATTCTAGTCGATTAGCACTACTGAATCATGTAGTCGATATAAACAGAGAAGTCGGTATGCACGGTCTAGTCGGTTACAGAAGAAAGTAGTCATAGAACATAGTGTACACCGAAGCTGTCTACCGAGTATCTTTTTGAGACTACCGAGCAGTAAAGTTAACACACTGAGTTGATATTCACCGAGTGAAATGTGTTACCAGATACATTGAACCTGGACATGCATATGAAAATGTGTTACAAGATGGAGGCACATCTAACCGTTATTACATTAGAAATTGCACTAGAAGATTGTGTATGATTACAAGGTCAATCTAACCAATGACATATTTTGTTTAGTTATTCATTCAAGGAATCTTGTTTGTAAGATCGAAGCAATGAATTAGATCACCATTTTAAGAGATCTATTTATATAGCATGAATTAAGAGCAAGGTGTGTGTATATATGTATGAAGGAAGACTATTACAGAGACACAGAGGTCACCGAGAAAGTTTTTAGAGAACAGTCGAAGAACAGAGTAAACAGAAGGGTTTACCGAGTTACTATATGGGTTACCGAGGTATGCTATAAGCAAGGTAATCTTATTCTGAGCACATAGAATCTACTATAACATTTCAGATGTAAAGTTGCAGATGTTTGTAATGATTTTATTGTAATATTGTGAAGTTGAAAAAGAAACCTTTAACAGGGCAAAAGACTCTAACCAAGTCTATAAATTGTAAAGCCTCTAACCAGGTGCAGCATTCAGAATAATGTTGTGAAATCCTTTAGCAAGGTAGATCTAATAGATCTTGTTACTCCTAACAGGGTAAGCTATTAGAAATAGCTAAATGTAGCTCTAACCGAGCATCTTTATTATCGCAGTAGTGAAGTTGTCGGTGCCATCCCCACCACAGTTTTTCTCTCTAACCAAGAGTTTTTGCGTAACCAAAATATATGTGTTATGGAGTGAATCATGTATGATTGTTATCTATTTGTTTTAACTTTATTTTATGTTATTGCACTATTTTGTTTATGCATAACAGTAAGGTTATTATTAAAGAAAAGTTTTGGAGTACTAATTCACCCCTCCCCTCTCAGTACATTAGCTTTCCATATTGGGCCTAACAAGACCCCATTTATGTACACTTACTATCTGCAGTAGTATCATCTGATTGTGGGTAAGGTTTCCCACCATGGTTTTTCCCCTTACAGGGTTTCCAAATACAAATATCAGTGTTATGTGTTGTGGATGACTTTGTGTTTATATTTCATGCATTAATCTTTACCGGTATAGCAATTAACTGTTAACACTGTCTACCGGCATACTTAACTGGTTTACTGATATTAAGCATTAAGTTGGTTAAGTTGTTTTTGGTTTGAATTTATTTGACAATTGATTCACCTCCCCCCCCTCTCAGTTGTCTCCAGGACCTGACAATTGGTATCAGAGCTAAGTCCTCTTTTGCAGAAGTTTAACAACTTGAGGAGATCCAATGGCTACTAATTATTTCAGGAAGTACAATCCTAAACTTGATGGAACCAACTATGGGATATGGAAGATCAGAATGGAAACACATTTGAATTGCATTGGAAAGAACATCTGGGATGTTACAAAGAATGGTTATATTACTGCTACTCCAGGTCAACCTGCTCCACCTAACTTAACAAAAGATGAAGAAAATGATTGCAAACCTAGAGAAGCACTTTTGAGCGCATTATCAGGTCAGCAAATCATGGGACTATCACATAGGTCTACTGCTAAAGCTATTTGGGATCATTTGGAAACACTGAATGAAAGAGATTCCATAGTCAAAATTGCAAAACTTGAAAGATTCTGAGTCAGGTATGAACATCTGAAAATGGAAGAAGACGAAAGGATTTTTGCTTTTTATGGAAAGAGTAAATGAAATTGTTTTGAGTATTAAATGTTGTGGAGGAACCTTAAGTGATGATGAAATTGTTTCAAAAGTTTTAAGAGGATTTCCACCAGCATACAAAATGAAGGTTACTACTATAAATGAATTAAGAACAATGCCTAATACATCAGTAACTAGGGATACACTGATTGGAAAACTTTCAGCTTTTGAAATTGAGGAATTTGGTCATGTTGCTACTATAAAGATAGATTTGGCCTTTAAAGCATCAACATCATCCACTCCATCATTTGACAAATCAGATTGGAAAGCCTTTTATGCAAGAGAACTTGAAGAAACTAGGAAGGAGAATGAAGAACTTGAAGCACTATTTGCAAGGAAAATGCCTAAAGGTCCAGTTGGGAGTAAGTATGAAGGTAAAGCACCTTTTAAATGTTTTAATTGCAATAAGATTGGTCACATGGCTTCAAGATGTCCTGATAGACATGCTAGACTAAGAGAAGAAGCTAGAAGGACATACAAGCCTAATCCTGAATATAAGAGATACAGATTTAAGAAGAACAAAGACAAATCTTGTTACATTGTTGATGAAGGTGTGACTGATGATTCTGAAGAGGATCCGGCAGACAATGGATGGGTTTTTGTTGCTATAACAGAAGATCAACTGGCACCTACTGCTCAACCGGTAGAACAAGCCCTAGCAGCTAAAATTGAAGTAAAGGATGAATGGATCATTGACTCGGGATGCTCACCTCATATGATAGGAGACAAAGGTAAATTCTTGAACTTTCAAGAATACAATGAAGGTTTAGTAAGATTTGGAGATGACAAATCCTGTTCAATCAAAGGTAAGGGTACAATATCTCTTGATGGTAAGTATAACACTGACAATGTCTACTATGTTGAAGGATTAAAACATAATCTTTTAAGTGTTGGTCAATTAGTTGAGAAAGGATTTCAGTTACAATTCAAAAATGCAAAATGCAAAATCATGAATAGAACTGGTTTAGAAATTGCAACCGGTAATCAGACTAGAGGTAATATCTTTTATTTGAATAACGGTGAAAAGCCATGCTTGATTGCACATATAGATGAAAGTTGGTTATGGCATAAGAGACTCTATCATGTAAACTTTGATTGCATGGTAAAGATCAGTACTACTAAGGCAGTTAGAGATCTACCTAAAATTGTGAAACCTCATAATACAATATGTAAGGAATGTCAATTTGGAAAACAAGTTAGACCTAGTTTCAAAAGTATTCCAGAAAAATCCAATAATGCTCTTGATTTGATTCACACTGATTTATGTGGTCCAGCTAGAACTAAAAGCTTACAAGGCGATAGATATTTCATGCTAATTATTGATGATTATTCTAGAATGTGTTGGGTTACTTTTCTCAGAGAAAAATCAGAAGCACTTGGTAAGTTCAAACTGTTCAAAGCAGTGGTTGAAGATGAAACCGGTAAGAAAATCAAATGTTTAAGATCAGATCAAGGAGGAGAATTTGCATCTAAAGACTTTAATACATTCTATGAAGTGAATGGAATCAGAAGACAGCTATCAGCACCTTAGACACCTCAGCAAAATGGAGTTGTTGAAAGGAAAAATAGAACTATCTTGGATGCAACAAGAACTATGTTATCAGAAGCAAATTTACCACATGTTTATTGGAGAGAAGCAGTAAGCACAACAATCTATACATTTAACAAAGTTCACATCAAAGGTGAAACCGGTAAGACCCCTCATGAACTATGGTTTGGTATTACTCCTACTCTTAAATATTTTAGAATACTTGGAAGTAAATGTTACATTAGAAGAGATGAGTATATTGGAAAATTTGATCCTAGAAGTGATGAAGGAATATTTTTAGGGTATTCATCTAAGAGTAAAGCATATAGATGTTTTAACAAGAGATTGCAGAAAATTGTTGAAAGCACAAACGTAAAGATTGATGAACAATTCAAAAGAACTTCAAGGTACATAGATTCTGAACCGACAATAGAAATTCTAATAAATGAACCTACACTGAATCCACCGGTACAGTGTGAAGATCCAGTTACACCGGTATCATCTGAAAATTCCACTATGACTGAAGAACAACAACAAACAAAGACACCCCAATATGTAAGAATGAATCATTCTGAAGATCAGATAATTGGAAACAAATACAAAGGAGTTATGACTAGAGGAAGACTAGAAAATGAAGAGGTATGTCTTATTTCTCAAATTGAAGCATCATCAATTAATGAGGCATGTGAAGATAAGTATTGGACTAAAGCTATGGAAGAAGAATTATAACAAATTGAGAAAAACAATACTTGGACACTAGTTCCCCGACCTAAAGATAAAAATGTAATTGGAACCAAATGGGTATTTAGAAACAAACTTAATGAAGATGGTAAAGTTATCAGAAATAAAGCAAGACTAGTGTGTAAGGGATATTCTCAAAAGGAAGGAATTGACTACTATGAAACCTTTGCATCGATAGCTAGAATTGAGGTAGTTAGATTATTTTTGGCATTTGCAGCACATAAGAACTATAAAGTATATCAGATGGATATCAAATGTACATTTCTAAATGGAGATCTTGAGGAAGAAGTGTACATTGAACAACCTGATGGATTTTCTTTGACAGATAACAAAGATATGGTTTGCAGGTTAAGGAAAGCTTTATTTTGATTGAAGCAAGCTCCAAGAACTTGGTATGCAAGATTGGATAAGTATCTTTTGAAGATTGGTTTTTCTAAAGGTGATGCTGACAGTAACTTATACTATAAAGTGACTAATTATGACATCTTGGTTATTGAAGTTTTTGTTGATGATATAGTATTTGGAGGAGAAGATGGATTGTGTAAATACTTTTCTATCAAAATGCAGCAAGAATTTGAAATGTCTATGATTGGTGAAGTAAGATTCTTCTTAGGATTGCAGATTTCACAGACTGAAAAAGGTATATTTTTGAGTCAATCAAAATACTTAAAAGAGTTGCTTAAAAAAATTGGAATGGAGAACTCTAAACCGGTAAGCACACCTATGACAACAAATGACAAATTATCACAAAGGGATGAATCTACACCTGTGAATCCAACTAGGTACAAATCTATGATAGGAGGTTTACTATATTTAACACAAACCAGACCTGATATTATGAATGCAGTATGTATTGTTTCAAGATTTCAAAGTAATCCTAGAGAAAATCATGAATCAGCAGTAAAAAGGATTTTCTGGTACTTACAAGGCACCCCAAATCTTGGATTATGGTATCCTCGAGATGAAAATTTTGATCTATGTGCATACACAGATGCAAATTGGGCAAGAGACATTGATGATAGAAAAAGCACCACATAAGGAGCATTTTTTCTTGGAAACAGATTAGTTTCTTGGCTAAGTAAGAAACAGAGTTGTACATCTTTATCAATAGCAGAATCAGAATATGTTGTAGCAGCAACTAACTATACATAGTTACTTTGGCTTAAACAAATGTTGAAAGATTTGAAGGTAAAATGAAAGGACCCTATAACTATCTACTATGACAACACTACAGCAATTGATATATTTAAGAATCTGGTATTACATTCTAAAACAAAACATGTTTCTATTAAAATGAATTTTCTAAGGGAAAAAGTTGAACCAAAAGAAATACAACTCGTTTATGTGAATACTAAAGAACAACTTGCAGATATTTTCACCAAACCTTTGCCTAAGGAGACTTTTGAGTATCTCAGAGAATAGCTTGGGGTCATACCCCCGTCGGTAGATACTTAGAGAATTGATGTCTGTCATCAACCAGCAGAATTAACAGAGACATATTCTTACTCCAGCTTTGATGAGGAAGCTACTTCTCAGGGGGAGTAGTTGGTATTTTGTATGTAACAATTGGTATATTGTAACTTTGGCATTTGATGTCAAAGGGGGAGAGATATCAATGGAAAAACACATTATCCTTATTATCTTTTGAGGAAAGATTGGTATGGAGAAACTTTCGAAATCACATGTTGCTCCCAAGGGGAGAGATTGTTATTTAGGAAAGATTTTGATTTCTGGATATGATCTCTTTGGAGATTGTTGGTCTTTGATACTTGGCATTTCTGTTTTGGCACTTTGATGGTTTTTCCATCTTGTGTTGCCATCAATGCCAAAGGGGGAGATTGTTGGTATTTTGGTATGGTTTTGTCATTGATGTCAACACCTACTAAAACACTAGCACTTTGGAGATCCAGCAACATTCACTAGCAAGCAAATAACTATTGCACAATTACTGGTATATGGTTCACCGGCAGGATATAATTATCACCGGCAGTTGGAATGATATGGAAGACATCTGGTAATGTCAAAAACATCTTATGGACACTTTGTTTTGAAGAATAAATCATTGGTATATTCATATTTGCATATTTTCTTTTACCGGCAAATAGGTCCAGGGTTACCTAGGGTTACACCGGCAGGTTTATCTTTTCTAGAGCAGCATGGCATGCTTTGGAGATGATTAATTATTGTTGTAAATGCTTTAAGCCGACATGTTTAATCGGTTATTGCATCGGATATTATATTGTTTGTAAAATGATTTTATTGTAATATCTTGTAGAGCCGGCCTACTAAAATTGGTCTTAGGTTATGGTATAAATGTAAATCTGAATTATAAGATCAAGTGTGGAATGTGAAGAAGGTATATTGTGAAGAGATATGCGAGATTAAGTAGAGTTATTCATGAAGACATCATTTGAAGGTGAAGCTAGGGTTTTGTGAAGGCATATCAGCATTACACCGATATTGAATCCAGCATATGAAGATGCTATTTCAAGCAGTACATTCTTATTGGATTTAACCATCCAAATTGTAGTCAATGTGACTCCCATTTGTGTTTGAGCAGTGAGCTCTAGGCGCTTGGCCTTTCTGCATGTGCAGACCCCATTTATGTACACTTACTATCTGTAGTAGTATCATCTGATTGTGGGTAAGGTTTCCCACCATGGTTTTTCACCTTACAGGATTTCCACATACAAATATCAGTGTTATGTGTTGTGGATGACTTTGTGCTTATATTTCATGCATTAATCTTTATCGGTATAGCAATTAACTGTTAACACTGTCTACCGGCATACTTAACTGGTTTACCAGTATTAAGCATTAAGTTGGTTAAGTTGTTTTTGGTTTGAATTTATTTGACAACTAATTCACCCCCCCCCCTCTCAGTTGTCTCCGAGACCTAACACAATTTTGTACCATTTTGTATGATGACACCTTCGGATGATTGTAGCCATATGATTTTGACATCATTGTATCATGATAGTTATGATTATATATATGAGATGATTTATCCTTGCGGCAAATATATGCATGTGCACCTATGTGATGCTTATGATATGTTTTATGATGATGATTTTATGATATGGATGCAAATATTTACATGATGAAATGCAATTTTTTTGTTCTTTTATGTTTTTAAATGTGTTATGCAAATACAAATGTGAAGTTATGAAATGTAGATGAATATGATAATGTACAGGATGAAATGCATGAGGATGTAAAATGTGTTAACATGTGTTGTGTGCAAGATATGGTGCAATTGTGATATCTATATCTATGTATGAAATGCTAATATGTGGTAATGCATGTGCAAACTACATGAAATGCAAATATTTTTGGCATGTCATTATACTCAGTCATATGATAATGGGCTACACGGACTCAAGAAGGATGATGGAGGTCAATCAAGAAAGGGGGATGGAAGATAGAAGATATCGAAGTGAAAGAGATTCTTGTGCTTTATCATCATTGAGCTTTATTATGGCAAATAGGTTATGACAATCCAGATATATGTTCGACCCAGAAAGTCATTGTACCCGTTTGCATGGAGATAAGACAGTTGTAAACAAAGAATGCCCCAGTTCATATTAGACTCACAGTGCCCTCATATCCTTGGACAAGTCATAGCATTACTAAGAGACAATACACAAACATCAAAGAAAAATAGGTGACGATACCCCATCCTTGCCTTTCTAGTCAAAGACATCCTGGAGATAAAATCTCTAGTCAGAGACATCCCAAAAAAGCTAAAAGACATGTCACCAAAAGATAAAATCAAAAGAAAACCAAGACTCGACACCAACATCCACTGTAGTCCTCAAGTTTAGTGTCTCTTGTCACTTGTATAAGTCTATTTGATTGTGACCTCACAATGTTTATTTTCAGAAAAGGATAGATAGCACTGAACCATAATGTTGTCTAAGTCTGTTGAAAGATTTTATTTGTTGAAGCCCATTGTTGTTGTGTCTCATCTGAAACTGACTGAATCCATGAAACTGATACTTTATTGTGGAGAAGACGAAACTTTATTGTGGATCTATGATGCAAGTGTTGCTTTATTGTGGATTGTGCACGGATAGACAGAAGAAAACTGGAAAAAACTATACTCCCCGAAACATGTGACGCTCTCAGTTCCATACCCATCACTAGACGTAGGATTTGCCTTAGCCATAGACATGAGCTGATTTATTATGGATGGAAAGGGTGAAAAGGAAGGAATATTATGAATGGCTAACCAATCTTGGGTAAATCAATAACAAGCCATGATGGGAATGGGTGAGGTTATTATGGATGGATAGGCTATGAGTGTGTGCAAAGTAAAAGGATGAGATTGAATCCTAAAGGAGGGAGAAGCAATGTCTCTATGCACGGCGTCGGTAACCCAGTTTTCACCCTGGTACTTGCCCAGGGCGCCACCGAAGTGGTTTTCACTGTTGGATGGATTTATTTCTCTTTTCTTTTTTTTTCTTTTTTTCAATTTTTTTGTGTCACAAGGTGCCTGTTTGCCAGGTTTTCACCAACTAATGATTTTTTTTTTTTATGATTTTTGTTGTATTTTTTTATTTTTTTATTTTTTTGTATTTTTGAATTAGGATACTCTGAAGAGCTATGTGTAAAACCTGTGAAGGTGCATGTTGTTGATAGGATCCTCCAAAGGTTCACCCTTTGTGGTTGAGAGCTGATATGCACCAGATCCATCGATTGTTGTAATGATGTAAGGACCAAGCCAATTTGGTTCGAACTTGCCCTTCTTTTCTCTATTTTGCTGATTTTTAGGATTTTCTTTGAGAACTAAGTCACCTACCTCAAATGTGTGAGGATTCACTTTATGATTGTAGCTGCGTCGTTCCTGGAATGCATGATATGTAGCTCGAGTGATCGTCTTCCTTGATAAAGGAACTGAGATAGAATTACTAGTGTGTGAACTACGTAGGCCCATATGCATGTCACCTAAAGAAGTTTGGGCATCCCTGATAACAAAATCCTTCAAGGAAGTTCCATTAAAGGTCCATTGATGTGATGTATCGCCAAAAGGGAATGGATACATAAAACAAATGGATGAGTTATGAAAGCTTATGACTACATACAAAAGTGAAAGTAGGATGGAATGATGGAGACTTAGGATCAATAAGTATGCTTTTTGGCTTGAAATTGTAGAACTTTTTCCCCCAGTTATTTTGATATTAGGGGAGATCAACTCTTGTTGTTTTTTAATCATATGATTTTTATCCTTGACTTTGATTTTTGTAGAGTCCAATAGTTTTTTATCTTGATTTGAACTAAAGGACTTCTCTTTCTTTTTTACTTTTATATTTTTCTTTCCAAAGCTTGATTTTTGATCCCCAGTGAGTAAGGGCTTTTCTAATTCTTGTTGATCCAAGTCTAGAAGAGGAGTGGAAATGGAATGAATGGATGAAATGGTAAGGCTATATGAGTTCTCAAGAGGGCTGGCGATACGCTTAATAGATTCTTTGCTAGAACCACTCATAGGACTATTGATATCAAGAGTTGCTTGCACTGCTAGAGGAGATTTGCATTCAGACTTAGTAGCCACAACACTAGATGGTTCACACCCATTTCCATGCAAATTATTTATAGATTGTTCCTGTCCACTAAATACCTTAGGAGATAGTGGGAGTTGATCAACATGAAAGATATAATCACCACATCCTATGTCTTTAACCTTGAATTTTTTGTTTAGCTCTTCTTGCTTTGATGTAGAAGGTTTTAATGATTCAGGATCAACATATGTTGATGAAGGAATAGCCTCTTGATTGACTGGAATTGTTATTTCTGATCTAGGTCACAGATTGTTGCAATATATAAATAGCTTTGGATCAGCTTTGATGGTCACTTCAACTCCATTGTGTGGAAACTTGATACATTGATGATATATTGAGGGAACAACTCTCATTTCATGAATCCATGGATGTCCCAAGAGTATATTGTATGTGAGATCTAAATCTAGGACTTGACAAACCATATCCTTCGTAACTAGCCCAACTCTGAGAGGTAAAGTGATTGTGCCCTTGGATGAGCATTCTTCATCATCATATGCTTTAATGGTGATTTATGTGTAGAATTCATAGCCTTTTCAGAATATCCCAATTGCTTAATAGTGTTCAATGTGCATATATTAAGACCAGCTCCTCCATCCATCAAGACTCATTTTATTTGATGTTTGTGTAGGAAGGCTTCAATGTGTAAAGGTGCATTATGTGGTTGACTCATGGAGGCATCGTCAGCTTCTGTGAATGTAAGAGAGTGTGGAATGGAAAGGTATCCCATCATGGCTTGAAACTGGTCCACGTTCAGATCCGTGGGGATAGAAGTGTCTCTCAAAGTTTTGTCAAGAATGGCTTTATGTGTAGGGGATATGCGTAAAATTTAAAGGATTGAGATAAGCGTGGATGTCTTCCCTAATTGTTCTACAAGGTCATACTCAATTTCACTTGATGAGGAAGCAACGTTTTTAGCTGGTGTAGCTTGCAAAGTGAATTTGCCTCGACGCGTTGTAACATTACATTCAGAGGTAGGTTCGGAAGAAGATCCAATGCTTTTTAGGACAACCTTGGGTCTTTGGGTAGAATTTTTAGGCGTTTTGTCCTTGATGATAATGGTAGAGACATAATTGTCCATTGAAATGTGATTGACAGTTGAATCATAGTTATAGGATGCTCTGGTATAGTTTGTCTGCTCATCTATGGCTTTGGCTTTTTCCTTGTCATGTTTTGGGAATGGTTCTTTAAACATTTCATGTTCTTGATTGGATGAGTGTCCCTCGATCTCAATGTCAACTCTATCAATAAGATCTTGTATAATGTTCTTCAGCCGATGATAATTCCCTATTTTATGGCCCTTGCTCTTGTGATATTCACAGTATTCATCGTCATTCCACCAATTTGGTTTGGCCTTTGGCTCATATGGAGGCATATCTGGAATTGTTATTATTTTGTTTGTCACTAGCTTCTTGAAAGCTGACTCAAGTGGTTCTCCCAATGGGGTGTATTTCCTTCGTGGTTTTGAATTTTTTTGAGTATTCACTTGATTATTTGTAGAGCTTGATCTAGAAAAAATGATTTTGGGTCGTACCGTATTGGCATCAACAACACCATCATTGACTGTGTTCTTGTTCTTGTTCCAAAATCTTGGCTTGTCTTTTCCTTTAAAGTCCTCTTTGTTTTCTTTGAATATCTTAATTACTCCTTGTTCGATTAGGACCTTCTTTGTTGCTAAGCCTTTTTCAATAACATCCTTGAAGGTGGACAAACAAGGTTTTCTTAGATCATAACCAATTTCTCTATGGACATTCTGGGTGAACATCTCTACCATTTGTTTTTGTAGAATTTCACAAGAGTATCTGTTGGCTAGATTCCTCCATCTTTGTAAAAATGATGAAAAAGATTCTCCATCCTTTTGTTTGATGTTGCACAAAGTAGTGACTGATATGTCTGTCTCTATGTTGTATGAGAAATGTTGGATAAATACCTCTGCTAAGTCACCCCATGACTTAATTCTAGGTGGAAGTTGGGAGAACCATTCCATAGCTTGATCACCTAAGCTTTGTGGGAATAATCTCATCAAATATGTCTCTTCCGGTGCTACCTCAATGCAAGATGTGAAAAACTGTCTTATATGTGTCTTAGGATCCCCTTTTCATCCGTACTTATCAAACTTAGGTGTCACAAAGTATGTAAGAAATGGAGGCATTGGAATGCTTTTGTCAAATGGATAGGGACATATGTCTCTCATTGTATAAGTTGGCTTTGGTGTATTAATGTCCTCCATTTTCTTTTGTAAGTCTTTTATTTGTTGTTCCAAATTGTTCTTAGGTGGAGGCCGACTTCTTGGACCATACCCCATGCCTGAACCATTGGGTGGAGGAGGAGCATGTTGCATATATGGACCGATCGTACACATGCTCATATGGAGGAGGTCTATAATGATGTTGCGTATATCGACCACTTGGCATAGAGTCATGATGAGGAATGGAAAATTTTCTTTGTCCATGTATACCATACTCTACAGGCATGTCATGATTTTTTTCTAATGTGTTACCCCCAAATTTGACGTGGGGTTTTCTTGTGTCCAAGTTTTGAACATGTCTTTGGATATCCAATTGCTTTTGCAGTTGGTCCTTAGCATTGGCATGTGATTGAGTATATTTTTCTACATAAGACTTCCATAATGGTCTGCGAAGGTGAGTATCATATGCTTGACCATGTGTATGTGGGACCTCTGGTTTCTGAAACAAAGATGATGGTGATTCAGGCACCATATGTGGTCCTCTATTGCCTCCACTATTAGGCCTCCTTTGATCCATGTTGAGGTGAGGTTGTTGCAAAGGTTGATTTTCCATTATTTGAGACATGTCGAAATCATGAGGGATCTTGGCTCCACTTTGTGCCATCACTTGTGAGAAATATTGTCTATCTCTCCTAATTATTTCCTCAACCAATCGATTAAAACAGGGATCCATGATGGAGTTTTCCACTTCTATTGAATGTACGGAAAATTTGTCCATGTTGTCATTGTGTGTATCATTGTTGTTTGTATTATCCATGTTCTCAACATTGTGAATGTTTCTATAAGTGTCCATGTCAGGTAATGTGGTATGATTAGAATTGAAGAAGATATCATTGTCATACTCATAGGCACTCATGTTTGCGGACTCTTGAGCCTCTTTAGTTTCTCTCCTATATTTTTGGGAACGATTTTCAACCATGAACTAGATCTTGACCAAGATGTGTGAGACTAGATTAAAATGGAAAGAAGTATGGAAGACCAAGAGTTGGATGGAATGTAAATGAATCTGAGGTGTACTTGCAATGTCCAAAGTGTAAGACCAAGTATGTATGTAGTAGAGTAGGTGTGGCTTCCAAAGAGATGATAGTTTGTCTTGATGAGGTAAGTTGACCTTGACTCTAAGTAAGACCAAATGAGACCCAAAGGTGATAGACCTTGATGAGGGACCACTTAACAAAATGTTATTGTATATAGTGTGTTGACAAAGCAAGATGAGGACAATCAAGTGACCTTTTGACTCAAGTTTAGACAAATGTGAATGTAATGCAAGATATAAAGCAATGATGGACTTTGTGAGACCCAAAGGTAGGTTGAATTCTAGATGAAAATCCAGAGAGATAACCTAGGAAGCTCAATAAGTCTGAAACTGGTTGTTCTCATTTGCTGGACTGTAGATTTTTCCAATACTAAACACAAACATTCCTATATACTTCACAGACACAATTCTAAAATCTGAGTGCAATTTTTTCTAATTTGGGAAGTTATTGTTGTGACCAAATCTGAATTTGTGACTGTTTTTCATGACAAAAGGACACAATATTGATGAGGACTCAATGTTTGCAGGTGTTTAGACTCAAAAAGACTCAAAGAAAAGTGTGTTGTTTGATGTAAAAATATTCTGCATACACTTGAAGACACAATGTTTTGATGTTTGATCTTGAATGTTTAAATGTTTAAAAGAAGACAAGTACAATTCTTATGGTTGGCCAGGACAATAGTTGTTGATCCCACATGGGGTTTCCCCCGAGGCTACTCTATTCAGAGCGGATACTTAGATGCTTGACCCCATGAGCTCCACCCTCGATACTCACTTCTCTGGGGCAGCCAAGCATCAGTCCCCATGAAAACTCCCCGTGACGAACTTTGTATATATCTCTACTAAGAATCATATGTGTGTGGGCCGCTCCAGAGGTCCGACCTCCTACCCCAACAACTAGAAGGATTTTGGCTTTCTAAAACATAAAGGTTCTAGTAAGGGCATCCGCTTGTGTGGCCATACATGCGGCACTTTCAACTCTGTAAATACAGAAAGCTCCCAGCCGGTAGGGGTTATGCCCTATAACTGATCAAATAAATTTGATCAAACGGGTTTATGGGGAGACATAGTGTCGGTATGAACTAATCAACACACGTTACCCATGGCTTTCACCATGGATACAATTATTTATAGTGGTTTGGAAGAGAATGGCTTTTCCTTGCTACCACTTGGGTCGTTCTCTCCTCACTAGTAGTCCTAATGACAACACAAGGAGACAGACCCTCTAGAGATTTAACAAAAAGAGCCTATTTCTCAAGACACAAAAGACACTAGTTCAGTTTTAGTGCACCAATTGAAATGTTTAGTAATCTATGAAAACAAGGCACACAAATGAAGATTAAAAAAAAAAAAAAAAAATCCTTACCAAGATCCTGCAACAAAGATTTGTTAGTAGTTTGGGTTGTTTCAAATGATTACCCCTTCCTGCAAGCACACAAGTTAGGTAAATTTTAGATCCAAAAGACTCTGTGAAATAGGGGCCTTCGATAAGACATTTTTTTGATAGATTCAAAGATCTGATTTTCCATGAGTTATTTTGCATCATAAAAAACAGATCACCTATAAAATTTCAAGACATTTCTAGAAATGTAAGAAAAACCAAAAAAGTTTCTAATTTGCTCCAAAAATTATTTTTTTCTAAAAAATCATAAAAAATTCATAGAAAATGAAAATTTGATCCAAAAAATATGAATTTTTTACTAGAAACTCCTGCTAGCATTCCAAACCTTCGCAAAAAAAATCCTACAAAATTTCCAAGCAGTTTGTGAGATATGAGCAAAATAATGCAAAACCCTAATTTTTAAGGATCCGATTTTAAGGAAATATTTTGCATCAAAATTAAAATCAAAAAGAACAAATACTATGTATAATTCTGATATATTTCCAAAAATGTAAGAAAATCCAAAAAATTCTCTCATTTTCTCTCAAAATTATTTTTTTATGAAAATTCATAAAATATTCATGGAAAATGCAAATGTGCTCCAAAAATTCTGAATTTTGGATTAAGAGCTCTTGATACTATCTTTCACCTGCTAACAAAATTTGGTATAAAAATTCCAATCCATTTTGTGAAATCAAATCAGATCTCTTCAAGATCTTAATTTTGTGTCAAAAACCCTAGCTACACAAGGTTATTCTCCAAATTGTTTTAGAAAACCGCAATATAGGGTTACAAAAATCTGCAAAAAACATAGATCTAACAAAAATCCATGTCCCACGGGGTGTGCCAAAATGTTTATGGTGAAAATGGAATAACAAAATTATTGAAAGACTAAATAGATTCAACCACAAAACCCTAGCCTAACAATCAACAAAGATCCACCATAACATATGAAGATTACTTAAAACAATGCAAATGAAATGAAATCACAAATATTATACCATCACATGTCCAATAGGTTTGGATCTCCATTCTTCCTATCTCCATTGATCTTGCTTGATATATTTGCTCTCAGATTTTATGTGTGCACAAGAGCTCAACAAAGAACGGAAATGTGGTTGCAAGTAGGCTTGATCGCATATGAAAGTTCGAAAGCGTAGTTGGTTTCAAAGATCGATTAGGTGATTAGTAGTTGAATAGAATGATTAGGATTGATAATGAAGGAAGCATCTCCTTATATAGAAGACACTATAAGAAATGAAGGGATAAGATTGAGAGGTGTAAAAGATAAATGGTCAGCTAAGATTAGAGGGTAGGTAGAGGAAATAAGAAAATAATAATATAGTAGGTAGTGTAGGAATTAAGAGGTAAATGACATGTGTCATGGGTAGAAAAGGCTAATGAATTAATTTAAATAAATAAATATTTATTTAATTAATAGAAGAAGTGAGATCAATTAAATAAATAAAAGTATTTATTTAATTTAGAAAACAAATAATTTAAATGAGAAATAAGGCTAGAAGAGGATAAATGAATTAATTAAATAAAAAGATTTATTTAATTAATAGAAGAATTAGGATAAAATAATTAAATAAATAAAAATATTTATTTAATTAGACGGGACAATTTTAGGTGTCTACATGTGTGTGTGTGTGTGTGTGTGTGTGTGTGTGTGTGTGTGTGTGTGTGTGTGTGTGTGTGTGTGTGTGTGTGTGTGTGTGTGTGTGTGTGCAAGTTTATATTGTGGAGTATAGACGAATATCAATTCTCATTTCATGATATTTTTGGATTAATGGAGTTAATGATGTTTTGAACTTCTTTGTTGTATTAGTGTTATTGTGGTTTTAGTAATCTATATTAAATTATTTTATCCTTGACATGTTGAGGCCTTATTTTTTCTATTGGATCTTTTTGTCCTTGAGGGGATATTCAAATGAGTTGTTTTCTATTGTTAGCTTCCAGAGGATTTGGGAGGGAGTTTATGGAATTCATTATTGATTAAGTCATGCTTCGCTTTTGATGAAATTTGTTCAAGTCTTGTATGTTTTGGAAGCTAGATGGTTTTTCCTAGCCTACCTTGGATTCTCCTTGTATGTTATCTTAATCTAGCAAGAGAGTCATGTCTTGCTATGGTATCTAAATGATTTCTCATCTTATATTTTCTGGTTGATCTTTGGTGTTGCTTGGATTCCTAGGTGCAAATCTGGGGGGGGGTGACTTTCATTGGGGGTCAGGACCCAAAAATGGTCTCCAGGGTAACTCAAAGAAAATTTGTAATCAAATGAAAACATAACATAATGAATTGGGGTGGGTAGTTACCTCACATTAAAAAGATAAACTTAATTTGTTGTCTCTCTTACTTCTGAATGCTTGTATAGGTTCAAGGTAAGTTGAGAAGGCTTGGAATAGAATCCACCAATCTTGTCCCCTCGAAAGGTTGGTGTGGTCCACTAGATTTTGTATTGGGGTCGGGGGTCGGGGGTCGGGAGAGGTCATAGGGTAACCCAGGAAGGGGGTCGGGACCTAATGAAGACCTACCAGGGTAACTCGTGACAACCTAGTGGTGAGACTCTTCCCAATTGCATACCTAGTGTTTTATTTGGTTTTCCCTTCTGTGAATTGCTTGGGCCTCTGGAAGTTGGTTGTTGTACTTGTGATTTCCTTAGATCTTGTCTTGTGGGTCTCTTGTGATTGTAGCCTTGTGAGCCCCATGAATAACTTGTTTCTTCTTGTTCTTCCTTTCGTCTCTTGGGTCTGGCTGATACCTCCTAGCAGGAGGGGTGGAACTAATGGTACCACATGGTTGGGTGGAGTTATATTCACACCCATTGGGTTTTGGTTTGACATGCATCCATATCGTGATGGCTCGTGAGGAGATTGAAGACCTACTTTGTGCTCCAGATTTTATACTCACCTCATTATTGTACTCATGAAGATTATATCCTTATGGATACCTTGTAATGTAAACAATAATCATATGTATATTCTCTTGGTAATGTATTTCAAATCATGTACTTTGTAAAGAATAGTGTCATCTTATTTAGAAAAGTTTCATTTATTCATGTATGTTTGGTTGTGTTATTTTGAGTAACAACATTGTGGGGTCTTGAGTACTTTTGTTGATATTATATGTTCTTTTATCTTTATCTTGGATCATCATGATACTCATTGCATTTGTATGGTTGATTCTTTTATAAAGAAAAAAGTGTTTGCATTTTTATTTATTTATTATGTTTTTGTCCTCTAGGCCTCATATCGGGGGTGTTACACCAATTTCCTAATTATAGTGTAGAATTACAATAAGTTCAAACATACAACTTGAACAAGGTTCCATACTAAGCTACCATAATTAGCACTACATTTTCTTTGGTCAATCTACAACCTATTTTTTTAAAGTTACATGTACACAAGTGTCATTTAGTTTAGATATTAAAATTAGTTTTCCAACCAATATTGGAATCTACAAACATCAGTTAGATTTTTAACTCTCCTATCACTAAATACCAACTTTACCATTGTTTTATCCACAATATTTTTTAGTGTTGTTATCTCCTAGAAAAACCTATCCACCATCATGCCAAAAATAAGTCATGTGAGAATCCATATGTAGGATCCAAATGAATCTATTAATAAATGTTCATCACAAGACAAGGATGAAATAAATAAGAGATCACAACATTAATCATTTGAGGACTTATCTATGGAGGAAATATAATTAACACTTAGTGCCCCTAGCTAGCACCAAGTTTTCTTTTGTCAATCTATAACCAATATTTTAAAAGGTTACATGCACTCTAGTATCCTTTATTTTAGATATAAAAAGTATTTTACTAGCCAATATTGGAATTTGAAAACATCAGTGAGAGTTTTGACTCTCCTATTACTAAATGCCAACTTCACCTATCTTTAACCCATAATATTTTAAGTCTTTTTTTCTCCTAGAAAATCCTCTCCACCATCAAATTTTATAATAATTAGTCATGTGAGAATTCATATGATATGATCCACATGAATCTATTAACCAAAAGTAATCACAAGAAAAGCTAGATGAAATAAATAAGAGATCACCACATTCATCATCCAGTGATTTATCTGTGGAGGAATTATCATTATTTTTTCTATTTTTACATTCTTTCTTAATATCAACCTACTCAAGTCATTGTTTTGACATATCAGCTACTCTTACTGGGGGTTTTGGATCTACCCCTTTGTTTATATCTATCTTTAGACTTATCTTTAACCACCCTTTTTCTTACCACGACCTTTTTCATTAGGTCTCCCTTTAGTATTCAATTCCTTCTTTGAACCACCATCACTTTAATTTATCTATATCTACTCTATAAGTAAGGTGACAACAAGAAAGGACGAGATAAATAATAAAATTCTCTGAAGAATTAGGTAATCAAAAGATTAGTAAAACAAATTTATCTTATTCCTTAATATTAACATTGGTAGTTTGTAACTGACTCAAGATTAAATTAAAATCATTCAAGTGTTCCATAATCATTTCTTCACCATCTTTAATAATATATAGTCCCTTACAATATACAATTTGTTAATGAGACTCTTTATTTGATATTTTCACCTATTCTCTTTCCAACTTAAATTTGATAGTTTTATTATAAACCTTTAAAAGTTAAAAATCACAAAGATATAACCCTAAATGGTACTCTAGAATTTCTTATCAACTCTTACCTAGTTTTCATTTAATATACTTTTAGGCTTTCTCTCATTTTTTACTACTATTCACTTATCATTATTTTCTAAAAGATCCTCAAAATTTATCTTTCAATGTTCATACCTTGTGTCAATGAAACAATCTCAATCTTCATACAAGATTTGTTATCCATGATCTATGTTACTAGGATCTCGTCTACGCAAAAAAAAAGCGTAAATTACCTACTACAACAATTTAAAAATAACACTTCCAAAGAGACATCCCTCTCTCTAATCAAACCAGATATCTTTGATGTCAAATATTAATAATCCAAGTATAAATACAAAATAATATTGATCATTAGTGCATACAAATTCATCAACATGATAGATAATGTATGAAAATAAAAATTATATAACCTAATTAATAAAATGTGCAAAGAACATCAATATACATGGGGAAATCCTTTTAAGTAAAGAACATGCCACCAAAAAGAGTATATATATATATATATATAAAACAAGAAATGATATTGAGGGGATGATTAAATAAATTAAAAGAAGGAAAAACTAACCTAGTTTCAATTGAGGAGGTGGGCTCAATAAACAATTGGAATTATATTTACAAGATTTGAATGGAAGGATAGGTGTACTTATCCCTTAACACAATTGTGGAATACGGATGTTGTGACTTGTAAAATCAATTTGTCACAATATGAAAAAAATATAATATGCTTCATGTTTTAACTACCTCAAACCCTATGTAGACCATAAATTCTCTATGGGTTGATTTTGTGGCTTGGGTTTGATATTAGGTAGCAGAAAAAAGACCTCTAGGATGCAATCTTGATTTAATAGTTTGTAGATTTTTGTGACCTAGTTTGGTAGAATCTATTTTTCTCTAATGATACTAAAGGATTGTTGGTATTTAGAAATGCTTTAGGTAAGCAACTAGATTTTTTAAGGGTCGGGCTCTCCTTTGTCAAACCCCTTGAAATTTGGAATTAAGATCTTGAATAATAATTTAAAACAAAAAAAAACTCAAGTGTGCAATGGCCTATATGTTAATTTTGATGTAAATGCATCTTTTTAGTGCTCCAAATCTAAATGTTCCTATTATGAATTCTCCTTATGATGTACTTATTTCTTATTATTTTCATATGGTCTAGGATGTACTTAATTGCACAAATAAATGTCTTTAGATACAAAGCCATAATGAATAGTCACATAAACATCAAATAGAAAAAAAATGGGAGTTAACAAAATTTGAATTTAAATTTTTTAAATTCGAAAGTCAATCCCAAGTAGCTTTGGACTGAGTTAGCAAAATTTGAGATTATTTTTTCAAATTTGAGGGTCAATCCTAAACAACTTGAGATCAATCCCAAACACCTCAATATTGGCCTAGGATATGAAGGCAGGAATCACAAAGTGGGGTATGAATTTGTAAATGGAGATGGCTAAGGAGTCATGGAAGGAGCCCAACTCAACATAAGAATATGTCACTAGTTGTCATGCAATTTCATTAAGAAATTTTGTTAAAATAGATCCAAAACTAAATGAAAATTGTTATGGGTATGCAAATTTCACTATTACAATTTTATATAAATGTGATGATATTTTTTTAATTTATTAATATGTAGAACATGCCAAAAAATGAACACAATTAATTAAATTTTGATTGCAGAAACACAGATCCATATCTCCAAAATGACACCTAATATAAGATTTTAAACTGTGAATCTTAAACTTCTATTATTAACTTGTGACATCTAATATGAAAATCTAAATTATAATTCCAAACCTTCCATTGTAAAATGTCTAATATTAATATTTAAATTATATTTTACAACTCATACTCCTCAAAATATGAGATTTTTATAAACTTGCACATACACCAGAAAGCATACAAGAACCATGTCGATAGAAAATATTTTTAAGTTAATATATTATATTGTACAATTCAATTTGTGCATATAAGACATTATTTTAAACAAAAGAGTTTTCATATGAATAGATACATAATAGCTTAAATATACAAAACACATCTCTGCATTGTGATAGAGTTATCCTTAGCAGGTCTACATGCATGACTTGCTTGTACAAAATTTGAAAACCTTTGTCCCCAAGCTTATCAAATGTTGCATAGTAAAACAACAAAGCAACATAATATGCAACACATAGAATGCACTTCATCGAAGTAGCTAAAAATTTACTTTCTCAAATAAAGATAAGCTTAAATGTACATTTCTTGTTGTATGTTGTTCAATCATAAAATAGTAGCATATAAAGAGCTATATACTAAAAATCTTCTTAGTAGTGCAAAGACATCTAGTCCTCTCTAAGTCAATAAATGAAAACAAAATCAAATAATTTTTTTACTTAATAAAGACATGTTTTCCATTAAAAAAGAAACTAAGCTCTTAATACTAATTCAATTTAATTGATAAATAACATAAGTTCAACCAAGCTAGTTCAAGAAAGACAAAAGGAAAAATAACATAATAGCATGATTCATCTATACCTAAAACATCAATAACCTCCCATACAATATTCAAACTCGTCTAATACCCATAAAATGTGGGCTTGTAATTGCTCACCATGGTTAAAATGTTTATCATTATCAATGCTTGGTTTGCACAAAGATAGCAATCAAACTTTCTTCACAATATATCGCAATTCACAAACTACATGACACAATATAAATATTTTTCAATATCCCAGTCATGGGACCATAGGAATACAATTCCCTACTAGGCATACTCATTGCTTAAGATTTTTTACCATTGCCATGAATCATTTGTGTAGCACAAGAAAAATTGCTAATAATCGTTCTTTGTTTGTAGGGAACACCTATAAGTGTTTCTCTAGGAAGATATTGAGTGCCAAAAATGAAGCTCGTGTATTGTGAAAACTTAGAGTATGAGATTTGACATCGAAAGATTGAGAATTGATATGAAAAAGTTGATAGGGTAAATATCAAGTCAATCAAACATTTATTTCTTAATATCTCTAAAATTTAATGATATAAAGTCATTCAACAAGTCACCAAGGATCATTAGGTTACACATAATTCTATTATTCTAGTAGGAGATAATTAAAGATGACATGGTTTGAGTTCTAACGTAATGCCATGATAAATTTAAAAGGTGTCCAAGCATAAATGAGTTTAAATTCAAAAAGGTGCAACTTGGGGTATAGTTAAAGAAGTTGGAACAAAGGATGAGTGTGGTGTGGAGAGGGTTAAGGCTATTGCTAAAAATGTGAATCATGTTGGTGAAGGAAATACTGATACACCCTTTGCCAACATGATTCACATTTTTAACATAAAATGAATAAGAAATGGTAAAATACATAACTTGAAAAATAATAATATTAAGTGATTTTCATTAGATATTTTTTACTTGCAGCTGCAAACCCATGTGACTTTAATATTTATTTAAAGAAATTTAACATATAAAAATAAATTCAGAAAACCCTCAATATTGGTACTATAAATAGTTATGAATTAGACATACCAACAATGTTATAAGTTTTGGCACTGTAACTTGTGCATATTTAGGGGTGTGTTAAGTCCCGCTAAAACACACATACATTTTAACCCTAATTTATGGAGGATCAAATGTCATGGAAGTTGACATGGGTTGAAAATAGTCATTAATAAAACCATAGAGCCAATTTCTTTATTTAAAACATAAAAATAAATAGTTTTAAGATAAAATAAAACATAACAAAAAATGATCCAATTGTGTACATACTCCCAAAAAAACACATTGAAACCATGGTAAATGACTTGCCTCAAGATTCTACATAAATTTTGTAACATTGTTAATGATGTCAAACCAGGCCTAGAATTTGACTGTTTCACTTTTAGACCATATATGACAACTTATAAAATTGTTGGATCGTATGCATTGGCATGATATTTTTTTCTTAAAACCGTATATATGACATTTTAAACTATTAGTAAATCGTAAATAATCATAATAGGTAATACATATTATATACTATTATAATTTATAATATTGATATATTATTTTAGAATTGTTTATTTTAAAAATATAAATTTATTTTGAATATTTTGAAATAGTGGGATTGGGATATATTTGTTTCTAAATAATATGAATTTTTTGGTATTTTTTTCTTATATAAATTTAGAAACTTTGTCAATTTATTTATTTTTAATATTTTTAATAAAATTGTCTTAAGAAACTTGTCATAATTGAAATATTAAGATATAATCATTTCTAATTTTTAAAATATTTTAATAAATAAATTTAGAATAGTTTCTATTTTAATTATAAACAAGATTTTTGAGTGTGAATTTAGAAACTAAGATATAGTCATTTGTGATTTTTAAAATATCTTAATAAAAAAATTTAAAATAGTTTCTATTTTAATTATAAACAAGATTTTTGGGTGTGAATTTAGAAACTGACTTAGTAAATTTAAGATTTTTGAATATACTATTAATTTATCATTGTTTTTTAATTTTTTACATTCTTTTTATCTAAATAAGATATGATGAATAATGAAAGGACATGGATTTTTATTTCTTTTCAAGAAACCACAATTGAATTTTATTGTAGCTTCAATCAATCTATGAAGCTTAAAGTGTTTATTTTACTGTAGCTTTATTCATTTAGCTTCAATTGTGAAGCTAATACAATTAAATTGTAATTCTTTTTACTGCAACTTCAATCTGTGAAGCTTAAAGCATTTATTTTATTGTAGTTTTATTATGTGAATGTTTAGGTATTTATTTTGCAATTCATAGTTAATACAATTATATTATAATTCTTTTTATTGTAGCTTTAGTCTGTGAAGCTTGGAGCATTTATTTTACTTCAGCTTCAATCTGTGAAGCTTGGAGCATTTATTTTACTTCAGCTTCAATCTGTAACGCTTAAGGTATATATTTTACAGTTCATAGCTCATACAAATATATTATAATTATTGCAATCACCTGCATCCTCTTCCTATTTTTTGCAACTTATAATTTTTTTCTTACTTTGCCTCATTCATTTCTTAAATAAAATTTCAAAATAAGTTTTATGAATCCCTTCAATTTACACTTATTTCTTTGTTTTTAAACCTGCAACTTTGAATTGATATTTGCCCAATCTTTTGATCCTTGTCTTTATATTTGCATTCCCTCTAAATTTTTATTAAAATCTACAAATCTCCTTTGTTATCCTTCTCCTTTGCTATCATTCTACACAACCCCCTTCTAATGTGTTGATGCATTTTTTGTTTTAAAATCAAATGGAGAGTGGTGGTTCAAATTCACACACCCTTCCCATTCTATCCTCTACTTACCATCTCTCTATATACTCATCATTTGTTTATTTAAAATTTTATGCATGTTTTTTTTAAATATTGTAAGTTTGTAATATATTTATTTTATAAAAAAATGTTTAATATATAATTAATATTTTTGTTTTTGTTTAGGTACTTCAAAAATATGTTTTCAAAGAGAAAGAAACAAGCTACCATTGGAGAAATGTATAGGTGGACCAAAGAGAAGGGTTCTAGAACTTCTAGTTTTTCAGTGTTGAATAAATAATATCATAATAAGCATTTGAAAGAAACATTTAAAGAATTTTTTGTGTCCTTTGATTCGAATGAAGAAACATATCAATTTGGAGAAGGGGATAACATTAATGATGAAGTTGGGGAGGGCTCAAATATTAATCAAGGGAAGGAAAAAGTACAATTAAAAAGAAATTTTCTAATGGAATGGCTAGAAAAAATTGTGTGGTTAAATTATTTTAAGAATGATGCTAAAATAGTAATGAAAAGTAATTATTGTGAAAAATATAAGATGCTAGGACCATGAGGCACATGGGATGAATGTATTAATTTATAACTTGATGCTCTTGTCACTCATGGAAAAACTGTGATACATAAAGATGCTCAAGCAAGATGGATTAATGCATTAGAAAGAAAGATAAAGTCTATTCTTGTTCATACTATAGAGATTGAATATTTCAATGGGGAAAGAGTAATCACCACAATGAAAACAACCTATTTTGTTTTTCAAAAAGATTTATCTTTATCTGAGTATGAGAAAATATGTAAATTTCTCATGGATTTAAGAACTCCTCATATGCCAAAATATGAAGACTACTCTACATACACAAATCGAAAGCATGCAAATGGGTTCTTTTTTGTATATCAAAATATCTTGAGAAAATTCAAATAGATGAGATGTTGAAAAGTCCTTTGTTTTCAATAATGATTGATAAAAGTATTGATCAAAGTTTAGAGCAACATCTTGTTGTTTATGTGACATATTTGACATCAAAGGATCATGTAGCACCTATATCTATGTTTATGAATATGATGACTATATTAGATGGAAAAGAGAAAACCATATGTGATACTATCAATCAGTTATGAATGATAGAGGACTTTCATCAACAAATCTAATAGTTGTATCGACAGATGGTGCTTCTACAATGGCTTGGTGTGAAAATGGGTTTATTTCTCTTATGAAACATAATATTACAAATGTTATTTCAATCTATTGCATAGCTCATTGTGAGTCATTAGCATCAACGGATGCCTCTAAAAGGATACCTGAGTTACTATTTGTTGAAAAAATAGCAAATTAAGTACATTCATGGATCCAAAATTCACTAAAGAGAAATAAAGAGCTGAAAGAATTACTTAAAATTATGCAAATTGATGTTTTGAATGTTTTGCAGATCCACACAATCAAATGGTTATCTAGAGGAGAAGTCGTAATAAGTCTGGTGAAGCTTATGCCAACCATCTTAACTTTGTGGAAAAAGATAAGAAGTGTTCATCATTCTATGAAAAGACAAGGATTTATTTTGTTCAATTTTGTTTGCATATGCTTATTGATGTTTTGGGTGAACAAAATAAATTGAATTATATTTTTCAAGAAGAAAATGTAGGTTGTTGTTATTTGTTTGGCTCTTGATGAAGCAATAGGAAATTTATATAGATGGTTTTTGAGAAAAGGTACATTTGCAAAATGTACAACTTATCTTCTAAAATTCTTGATTGATTCTCAATTTTTGTGTATTGAAGTCAAAGAAGATGTTGTCACTAATAAACATGAATTTCTATATATCCCTATTCCAAATGAGGGATATATAGATATTGTCATTGATGGCAAAATATTAAACTTTTCAAAGATATTCATATGAAATCTCTCATTTGGAATAGGGATATATAGAAATTCATGTTTATTGTAGCAATTCATGTTTATCAATGACAACATCTTTTTATTTGACTTCAATACACCCAAATTGAGAATCAATCAAGAATTTTGAAAGATAAGTTGTACCTTCTACAAATGTACCTTTTTCTCAAAAACCAACTACATAAATTTCTTATTGTTTCATCAAGAGCCAAACCAATAATAGTGATATCAACATTTTCTTTTTTGAAAAATCTTATTCAATTTATTCAGTTTGCCCAAAACATCAACAAGCATATGCAAACAAAATTGAACAAAATAAATCCTTTTCTTTTCATATAATGATGAACACTTCTTATTTTTTTCTACAAAGTCAATATGGCTGACATAAGCTTCACAAGCCTTATTATGTTTTCTCCTCTGAATAACCATCTAATCGTGTGGATGTACAAAACATTCAAAACATCAATTTGCATAACTTTAAGTAATTCATTCAACTCATTATTTATCTTTGGTGAATTCATGATCACGAATGCACTTTATTTGCTATTTTTTTCAACAAATAATAACTAGGGTATTCTTTTATAAGCATCTACTGCTAATAATGACTCACGATGAGCTGTGCAATGGATTGAAATAAGATTTGGAATATTTTATTTCATACAAGAAAAAAACTCATTTCCACGCCCAACCATTGCAAAAGCACCATCTATTGAGACGGCTATTAGTTTTGTTAATGCAAGTCCTCTATCATTCATCAATTGATTGCTAGTATCATATATGGTTTTCCCTTTTCCATGACCTTTTGATGTCAAATATGTTTGCATAAACAACAAAATGTTGCTCTAAACTTCAATCAATACTTTCATTAATCATTATTGAAAAAAAAAGGACTTTTAGCATCTCATCTATTTGAATTTTCTCAAGATATTTTGATATGCAAAAAAGAAACTCATTTACACCCTTACGATTTGTGTATGCAGAGTAGTCTTGACATTTTCGCATATTAAGAGTTCTTAAGTCCATGAGAAATTTATATCTTTTCTCATACTTAGATAAAGATAAATCTTCTTGACAAACAGAATAGGTTGTTTTCATTGTGGTGATTATTCTTTCCCTATTGACATCTTCGATCTCTAAAATATGATTAGGGATAGAGTTTTTCTTTCTTTCTGATGCATTAATCCATCTTGCTTGAGCATCTTTATGTATCATAGATTTTTCATGAGCGACAAGAGCATCACATTGTGCATTAATATGACATCCCCTATGCCTCATGGTCCTGACATCTTATATTTCTCACGATAATCACATTTCATTACTATTTTACTATCATGCTTAAAATAATTTAACCATACAATTTTTTTTTGCTAATCCATTCGAAAGTTTCTTTTTACTTGTATTTTTTCCTTCTCTTGATTAATATTTGAGCCCTCCCCAACTTCATCATTAATGTTATCCCCTTACCCAAATTAATATGTTTAATCATTTGAATCATCCTCTAAAGAGGACCCATAAGTTTCTTTCAAATACTTATTAAGATATTGTTCATTTAACATTGAATTACTAGAAGTTTCAGTACCCTTGTCTTTGGTCCACCTATATATTTCTCCAATGGTAGCTTGTTTCTTTCTCTTTGAAGACATGTTTTTGAAGTACCTAAACAAAAACAAATATATTAATTATGTATAAAACATTATTTTATAAAAATAAATATATTACAAACTTACAATATTTTTAAAAAAACATGCACTTAATTTTTAAATAATCAAAAGATGAGTAATCTACTCATATGCTCAATAGATGCATAGAGAGAGAACAAGAAACATATGCGGTTAGTAGAGGAGAGAATGGGAAGGGTGTGTGAAGTTGAACTACCACTCTCCATTTGATTTTAAAACAAAATGCATGAACACATTAAAAAGGAGGTTTGCATAATTTAATAAAAATGCACAAGGAATAAAAATCTAAATGTGCAAATTAATGTTTGAAGAGGAAATTAGAGGGAAAAGACAAGGATCAAAAAGTTTAGACAAATATCAATTCAAAGTTGCAAATATAAAAACAAAGAAATAGGTATGGATTGAAGGGAGTCATAAAACCTGTATAGAATTTTAATTTTTTTAAATGAATGAGACAAAGTAAGAATTCAATTATAAATTGCAAAAAATAGGAAGAGGATCGAAGGGAAACAGAGAATTTTGGAGGCTATGTGTAAAGAAGAAAAATATGCACCATAGAGAGAAAGAAAAGGCTTACAAAAACTGTGGATGCAAGATAGAAAAGGGCAGGTCAAAAGCGAAGAATTTTGTGTTGGAGTAAAGTAATGCAAGGGAGTATGATAATTAAAAGATCACCCACATCAAAAGAGTACAATTCCAAACATAAATTTTATTGAGAAATAAAAAGAATTTTAATATAATTATATGAACTATGAACTACAAAATAAATATTTTAAGCTTCACAGATTGAAGCTAAAGTAAAATAAATACTTTAAGCTTCACAGATTGAAGCTACATAAAATAAATACTTTAAGCTTCACAAACTGAAGCTATGGTAAAAAGAATTATAATATAATTGTATGAACTCTAAACTACAAAATAATTACTTTAAGCTTCATAGATTGAAGCTACAAAATATAAATACTTTAAACTTCATTTCTTTAAAAGAAATAAAATTTCATGTCCTTTCATTATTTGTAATATCTTATATAGTTAAAAAGAATGTAAAATTTTAAAAAAGTAATAATAAATTAGTAATATGTTAAAAAATCTTAAATTTACTAACTAAGTTTCTAAATTCACACCCAAAAATCTTGTTTATAATTAAAATAAAAACTATTCTAAGTTTTTTTATTAAGATATTTTAAAAATTAGAAATGATTATATCTTAAGTTTCTAAATCCACACCCAAATATATTGTTCATAATTAAAATAGAAACTATTCTAATTTTTTTTATTAATATATTTTTAAAAATAGAAATGATTATATTTTATCATTTCAATTATAGCAAGTTTCTAAATTGATATTTAAGACAATCTTATAAAAAATATTTTGAAACAATAAATTGACAAAATTTCTAAATTTATATAAGAAAAAAATACTAAAAATTCATATTAAAATAATATAATATTAAAAACAATTATATCTTAAGCCAACAATTTCAAAATATTCAAAATAAATTTTTATTTTTATAATAAGTATTCTTAAATAATATATATTAATATTATAAATTATAATAGTATATAATATATAGTACTTATTATGTTTTTTTTATGATTTATTAATAATAAAAAGTGTCATATATACGGTTTTAAGAAAAAATAGCATGTTGATGCATATGGCCCGACAATTTAATAAGTTGTCATATACGGTCTAAAGTGAAAAAACGGTCATATAGACCATCAAATTCCAAGCTTGGTTTAGAGTTTTAGTTTTGTATTCAAGGAGGCGATGTGTGGGGCAAGGTTCCTCTTTTTTGTGCAAATTTATTAGCATTTTTAGTTGCTCTTTTATGTTGCAATCTAGGGCATTGGTTGTGTGGGTTCATTGCAGGTGGGGACTTTGGCAGCAAGATCTTCAAAATAAGGAGTGTCATGGGCCGATTTATTGTCCAAGTTGGATTTCTCTTTATGGGGTTTGTGTATGAGATTTTATTTTTTATTTTTTATTTTTTTTGTCACTAAGGTGTTTGCATGACCCAACTTGGAGCTTTCTCTTTGTCTCGGGGTCTTCCCTTCATGGATTCATTAATTAGAAGAATTTTTTCTCCTATTTTGCAAAAAATTCCGAAATGAGGTTGAATAATTTGTATTCCATGATTAGTGCCTCATGGGGTGTTTCGACCTACGAAAGTGAATGGTTGTCTTGCGAGACGTGAACACATACCTATGCTTGTGATTCAACCGGTTACTGTGGAGGAGGATGTTAATTATTTATCGAATCATGCCCTAATATGTAAGTTTATGAGTAATAGAGTATTGTTGCCCTTCTTTGAATCTTGGGCTCTTTGCACATTGAACCTTGAAGGCAAAATGGAGGTAATGTTGGCGATGAAGAGTTACTTTTTGGGAGTCTTTTCAAGTATGTTAGATAGTGTAGTCACATAAATCTGTCCACTTAATTAAATGAATATTTAGTATTTATTTGATTATTTAACCATCAATTAATAATTAATTAAATTAATATTTAATTAATTCATCTTAACCCTCTTCTCCTATTAATTAAATAAATTATTCAATTTATTTGATTTAATTCACTTAACCAAATTCAGACCATTAATTAAATAAATAAATCATATTTATTTAATTAAATATTCTCTCACATTTAAATAAATTAATATTTATTTAAATCCCCCAAAATCCCACCTCTCACATTTAAATAAATTAACATTTATTTAAAATCACCTTTATCCTCTACCCACTTGTATTTTCCTACAAAAGCAAGTTGCACATTTAAATAAATAAATAATTTATTTAAATCACCTTTATCCTCCACCCACTTGTATTTTCCTACAAAAGCAAGTTGCACAACTATTTTAAATAAATTATTTATTTAAAATCCTATTTATCCTCACCCACTTGAAACCTTTAATGGTTTCCCTTAAAGTAGTCAAACTTGATGGCTTTAAAGTCTTCAAACTTGATGGCTTCCTTCTATAGTCTTCTTAAGACTTTAATGGTTTTCCTTAAAGTCTTCAAGCCTTTAATGGTTTCCCTCAAAGTCTTCAAGCATTTTAATGCTTTATCTTCATTTTTCTCATTTAAATAAATTAATATTTATTTGAATATTTATCCAAATGCAAATTACACCATTTAATTGAAATAAATGATTTTATTTTAATTGAAAATACCAAAATTTCTCCCACTTGCATTTTCCTACAAAATCCACTTGCATGCCTAAACCCCTTCTAAATTCTTCTAAACCCTTCCTAATTAGCCTAATCCATCCCCTAAATATTGTCACATTCCTAAGCAAATTGGAGTCACTTCTCAAAGACTCCAAAGTCTTTGAAAAGCAATTAATGCTTTGTGTGTTCAACAAATTAACCCTCAAAGTCTTGGATAACCTTTGAAAGCTTTCAACCTTCAACCACTAAATGGCTCAAAGTCTTTGAAAACCATTGAAGGCTTTCAACCTTCAACCACTTAATCCCCAAAGTCTCCAATAACCATTAATGGTTAATTCAACCCTCCCACATGGTTAAAACATTTGTTTTGACTCAACCTCTACCCAACCCAAAGGTCTCATCAAGCCTTTAATGCTTTGACCATGATTATCTCTTAAACATTTGCACAAAGGTTTATCCTTGGATTAACTCTTAATCCAATGGGTAATCTTAATTTAGACTTGACCCTTACCTTCTAGATAACCATGAGGTCTTCTCAGGCCTTTAATGCCTCCAACCTCTTCTCTCAACCCAATCCTATGTTGACACTTGTCACCATTTTATTGGTGCCAATTGTGCACATGGATCCCCAACTTTCAAACTTGGCCCTTGATTAAACCATTCAATCTTAACCCTTCATTTCCCCATTTCTTCTATAAATAGAACCCTTCTCCTCAAGCAAAAGGAGAAGCATTTTAGAGTATTGTTGTTATACTGGCATTAGCATAGAGCTTTTTCATAGCATCACTATCTACTCTAGCATAGTATTTAGCTTTTCATTTCATATTTGAAGCTTAGTATTAAATCTCAATCCTCCATAAGCATCCATAGTGCAAAAAGCTGCTGAGAGCTACACTCATTTGGGACTTGGAGAGGAGAGGAACAAGGGAGGAGCAACTATGAGCATCTTGATTAGCTATTTCATTTTATGTTTATATGCTTTCTATTTCATGCTTAATATCTCTCTTGATATGCCTGTTTAGGATAATCTTTTGTTGCTAACACTAACGTTTGTTTCTTGTGCTCTTGTGTGTGTTTCCATCAAACAGGTTTTCTAATCCTTTTTGCAGAGCATCATTTGGTGAACCCGACGTGAATCCAAACACCAAAAAGATCAATTTTTTTTTTTAAACCAATAACATGTTTGAATGTTGAAAATGTCACACAGGTTGCGATTTTGACACTGTTTTGGTGCGTTTGGCATTATTTTGGCGCTATTCCCCCTGTTTCAGTGCTTTTCCCTTCTCTGTCTTTCCCTTTCTTTTAATACGTTTGTGTTAAATAGTGCCTCTGTTCAAACGCAGACTAGCGCTATTGTAACAAAACGTTGTACAAATCACTTTGTAACCAAAAAAAAATAAAAAACCAAAAAAAAAAAATTTAGGCTTGTAGAAGCCCACCAAATAGGCGGATTTTACTAACTATTTTTCTCTTTTGTGCAGATTTAAATTAGATTAAAGAGTAGATTTATATTTTTTTACTAACTTGTTTTTGAAGTTGGTTTTAAAAATGAATTCACTTTTTATTTTGGTTTAAAATTAACTTCACATTTCAAATTTGGGCTTTTGAAAAAGAATCACACATTTGTTTGGGGCTCTTAAAAAGAATTTCATTGTTCAAAGGTAAAAAGAACCACAAACTTATACAAAAACAACTTTATTTTTTTTTTGCAAGTTAGGAAACAAACTTCGTTTTGGTGCTTAAAATCAACAAGGCAAATTTTATTTCTTGCATCAAGATAAAACTCACAATCCACACTTCCATTTTTGGTGCAAATAAAATTCACAATCAACTTGTCTCATTTTTAAAGCAATCTTACTTAATGCAATCTTACTTCATGCAATCTTACTTCATTTTTAAAGCAAGCTTCTTACTTAAAGGAAGCTCCACAAGGCACCACCTCCATCCCAAAGCAGTACAATCTTGTGGAACAATTAGACAAAACCCCTGCGCTTATATCCATCTTGGAGCTTTTGCGTCTGTCACCCTCTCATAAAACAATCTTGGATCAAGCACTCCAAGAGGCGTCAGTCCCTGCAAACCTAAACACGGACCAATTTCAAGCCATGGTTGGAAGTCTAAAGTCATCACCTTGTCTCACTTTTTCCGAAAGTGATAACTCTTCCTTCCAGCAACCTCATAACGCCTCACTCCACATTGAAGGCTTTGTCAACCAACACAGGATCAAGCGAGTCTTGATTGATAATGGAGCAGGCCTAAACATTTGCACACTACAGTTGGTCACAGCATTGGGCTATGCAGTAGAATCAGTGGATCCTCGCAAGAAGATCACCATCAAGGCCTATGATGATGCAGAGCGTTCATCCAAAGGAGCTGTGGTACTACCAATCCGAGTAGGCCCTGTGGTAAAGCACATCATCTGTCAGGTTCTGGACCTTCCTCTGCCATATAATCTATTATTAGGGAGACCTTGGATACATGCCATGCAAGCCGTTCCATCTACCTACCATCAATGTATCAAGTTCCCACATAACGGTGCAGAGATCACAATCCTGGGCGACGCAAATCCCTTTGCATTTTGCCATAATATCAGCCATCAACCAGAGATTACTGTTCCTAATAATAGGGAAGCCATTTCCTCCACATCATATGTAAATCCCGCCTCTCTTGCCAGTTCAAACACTCCTATACCCAAGCAAGAAAAGCTTAAGATGAAAGTCGCAGAGGAAGGTCCTGGAGAATACAACTTGAGTCAGCTCTTTTGTGTGGGACAAATGCCTACTTCTCCTAGAACACATGGTAAACCACAGCAGTTACTCCAGCAACCACTAAACATGCCTGCATGTGCTTTGACACCTTTCATCCTTGGAAAGAGTCAAGAGCAAGAGACACAAGATAAGGACCTAGCGGAATGGATCTATAAAGATCCCATCACCACTGACATACCGCGAGTTACACTTCCTACAGAACAGTATGGCAAAGGCCTCCTCATTATGCAAAGAATGGGATATGATGGTCAGAGTGCTTTGGGATACTGCAAACAAGGACGACATGAACCTCTGCTACCAGAATTCAAGCCCAAAGGTAATACAGGCCTAGGCTTTGAAAAAGAAGTCCTTCCTAAACTCAGATTTAAAGGAAAACCTAGCAAACCATTTTGCCCACCTACTGTAAAGAGGACACCTTTCATAATCAAAGCACCATCAAGCAATATTGTCACTGCCCCATCGAGGCTCACAAACCCACCGCAACCGTCATCAGTGCCAAAAATCCCACCAATCGAACTAGTAATCCCATCCACAGCAGTCATCACATCAATAAAACCATTCATAGCAGCAACTATATTGGAACCCGTAGTAGCATCTATGGCACCAGCCGTTCCAATAGAAACCACTAAATCAACACTGCCGATACTTCCAGTGACAAATCCTTTAAACCCCATCACAATTCCTGCAACACCGATCACTACAAGGATACATAAACCAATCACACCTGCCGTGTTTAACTCCAAAGACATCCCAGTATGGTATAGCAATCGGATGCTGGAGAGTGATTTAGAGACCGACTCACATGAGTGGGAATTCGATTCAGTGCAACTTAATACTTCAGATGAGGAAGACACATCACCACCTCCGCCACGCAAAGACATTCCTGTTTACGGAGAAGCACAGATAAAGACCACTTGGGTACCTGAGCTGGAAACATCTTCCACAGACCCTACGTCTCATCCTACGCCTGATTCTGACAGGGAAAGTACCATCAACTACCTTCACCACACTGTCTTAACCCTCACTGATACATCTCCCACACTTAACCTAATTGATGACGTAATGCCCATTGTCCACCCTGAACTCATCGAATGGAACCAACCAAATCCCCCATGTCTTGACCTCTTCCAAAATGATGAGGCTATCATTGACTTTTTGGAATTAAGGGATAATCTACCAAGCGGGGATCACAAAGCTGGATTCGCCATTGAACTTAATAGCGCAGCATACTTCGGGGCGGATGCCAAACCCTTCAGCTGCAAAAATATAACATTAAAACATGGATCTTCTAGTGAAAACCACACTGTGGCACTGTTTGATCCAACAAAAGTAAAAAGAAAGAGCGTATCCAACGGTGAAAACCTCTCTGAGGCGCCTGAGGATGAAGGGTTTGACATTCTCCCTGCTAGTACACAACAGGAACGATCGACGATTCTCATTGAGGAGACTAAAGAATACAATGTGGGGACTCCTGAAAACCCTCATATCATACATCTGGCATCTCTTCTCACTCCAGAGGAACAGCCTCAATTTATAGAGTTCTTCCAACAGCGTCAGATCAACTTTGCATGGTCATATGCAGACATGCCTGGGCTTGATCTTGATTTAGTCATGCATCATCTCACAGTAGCAAAAGGAGCCAAACCTGTCAAGCAGAAGCTTCGTAAGATGCATCCTCAGATTGTCGTGCTAGTCAAAACAGAACTCAAGAAACTCCTGGATGTTGGTTTCATTAGACCAATTGATTATGCAGAATGGATCTCCAACATTGTACCAGTTGGCAAACCAAAAGGGGGCATCCGCATTTGTACAGACTTCAGAGATCTGAATAAGGCATGTCCTAAGGATGACTTTCCCCTACCAAATATCGACATCATAGTGGATTTGACAGCAGGACATGCCATGCTTTCACTCATGGATGGCTTTTCAGGATACAATCAAATAAAGATCGCACCAGAGGACCAACATAAGACAGCCTTCACATGTCCATGGGGCACATACTGCTGGAATGTAATGCCTTTCGGTCTAAAGAATGCAGGAGCGACCTATCAAAGAGCAATGACCACCATCTTCCATGACATGATGCATACTATGATGGAAGATTATGTGGATGACTTACTAGCAAAATCACTCACTAGAGATGGACATCTCCACATCTTAGATCAAATCTTTGATAGACTGGAACAATATCATGTTCGACTCAACCCAAAGAAATGTGTCTTTGGAGTGACCTCCGGGAAGCTTCTAGGATACATTGTCTCAAGCAAAGGCATTGAGGTCGATCCAGCAAAGGTTAAGGCAATAATGGACATGCCACCTCCAAAGAATATCAGTCAGCTAAGAACACTACAAGGACGGCTTCAATCCATCCGCAGATTCATTGCACAATTGGCTGATAAGTGTCACCCATTCACACACCTGCTACACAAGAACATCCGCTTTCAGTGGGATGACAAATGCCAACAAGCATTTCAGGCACTCAAAGACTATCTCATGAATCCACCATTGCTGATGCCACCAGATCCAAGTAGACCGTTGTTACTTTATATCTCAGCGACAAGTACAGCATTAGGTGTACTACTGGCACAACATAATGCAGAAGGAAAAGAGTGTGCTATTTACTAAATCTCTTGCACACTTGTGGGCTATGAACTCAATTACACACCTATTGAGCGAGCTTGCCTAGCAGTAATCTTGGCAGCCACTAAACTGAGGCACTATCTGTTAACACACAAGGTGCAACTCATTGCAAAGATTGATCCACTCAAGTATTTACTTAACAAAGCAGCATTGACAGGTCGCTTAGCTAAATGGGTAATGATTCTAAGTGAATTTGACATTGAGTATGTAGATCGTAAAGCTATCAAAGGGCAGGTCATTGCAGATCAGTTGGCAGATGTGCCACTCACAGGTGATCATCCTCTTATTTCCAATTTTCCAAATGAAGAGATATTCATGATCACAACAGCACAACCATGGAAACTATATTTTGATGGTTCATACACTAGGCACGGCTCGGGGGCAGGCATTCTGTTTATCACACCTCAAGGTGATACCATCCTGAAGTCTTACAGGCTCACATTTCCATGCACAAACAACATAGCAGAGTATGAGGCCTTGATCACAGGACTCAGGTTAGCCGTACAATGGAAATTACAAGAACTACAAGTATATGGCGACTCACAACTGGTCATTCGACAAGCAACTAATGAATATCAGACCAAAGATGATAAACTCATGCCATACAAGAAAATGGTGGACACTCTAAAGACATCATTTACTACTATCACTTTTGAGCAGATACCAAGAGATCAGAATCGAGCCACTGACGCCATGGCTACCATCGCATCTCTCCTAGATCTTCCACAGAATTCAACACGCTACGAGTTCTTGGTAGAACAACTTTGGATCCTGGCTTATGATATCCCCGAATCTGAAATGATATGTTGCCTTGTTGGTTCTGAATCCCCATGGTACGGTGAGTTCTACACCTATCTCCATGATCACACCCTTCCTCCCAACCAATCAAATAACCAACGTAAAACCTTCATTCGCCAAACTGCTCGATATACCATTATTGCCGAAACCCTATACCGACGCAGTCTTGATGGTACTCTCCTTCGATGTCTAGAACAAGGTGAGATAACAAAGGCTTTGGAAGGGGTACATGAAGGAATTTGCGGGACTCACTCAAGTGGTCCATCACTAGCCAAGAAGATCATGCGAGCTGGATACTATTGGCCATCTATGGAAAAGGATTCCTACTACTTTGTTAGGAAGTGCAAAAAATGTCAAGTTCATGGCGACCTAATACATGCACCAGCTCAAGAACTGCAACCAATCACAACACCATGGCCTTTTTGTCAATGGGGTCTTGATCTTGTGGGTAAAATCCATCCATCTTCATCCAATGGCCATAAATTCATTATTACCGCCACCGAATATTTCACCAAGTGGATCGAAGTTGTTCCACTTACCCAAGTCACCGGCAAGCAGATTGCCTCATTCATCCTTAATTACATCATCTGCCGGTATGGTGTGCCCATGTCCATTGTCACAGATAACGGTCTTCCTTTCAAAAATCAGGATGTTCGTGAGCTTTGTGAGAAATTTCATATCCAACACCGCTTTTCCACTCCCTATTACCCACAAGGCAATGGTCAGGCCGAAGCATCCAATAAAAACATATTGAGGATCCTAAAGAAGACAGTCAATGATGTCGGCCGTGATTGGCATGTTCAATTGAATCCAGCGCTATGGGCATATCGAACTAGCATTCGGACCCCTACAGGTGCAACTCCTTATTCATTGGTCTATGGTGCTGAAGCTATCTTACCTATTGAGGTCGAGATACCATCCTTACGAGTTTCATTGCACAATCTCATCGATGATGAAGCATACAGAGTATCTCGTCTTCAGGACTTAGAGTTACTAGATGAGAAGCGACAAGCTGCATACAATCACCTCAAAGCCTATCAGCAGTGCATGAGTAGAAGTTACAATCACCGAGTTAGATCTCATACATTTGAGGTAGGTGATCTTGTTCTTCGAGAAAATCCTCGCAACCAACCAAACAGAGAACATCAAGGCAAGTTTGAATCAAATTGGCTAGGCCCATATGTTGTCACTGCTGTATTTGGGTCCGGGGCATATCAGTTGGCTACATCAGACGGAGAACCGCTCGCAGATCCAATCAACAGCATGCACCTCAAACGGTTTTACACATAAGCTGTACAGAGCATCAGGCTCCCCTGCCTATCAGAAAATACCAAAAAACATTCAGAAAAATGTCCTGAAGAAAATATAAAAACATTCAAAAAAGTAAAGAAAAATCATGCATCCAAACGGTGAACAACCACTCCGGTGGCACCTTGGGTAAGAACGATGGTGAAAACCTGGCAAACAGGCGCCACTCGTAAAGGCTATGGCTCCATTATCTTTCAGACTTGTGGCGATCACATCTACTTCATACATACATCCATCCATCCATCTAACCATGGCTTGTTATTTGATCTGTCATCCAAGAAAGTACTTCATGCGTCTAGCATCCCGCTTTTTCATAAATCATGTCCAACTTGGGGGCAATGCCCTTACAATCTAGATGATGGAAGTGGATTCTACATTGTCTTATGATTCATTAAGTTCTTCATTCAAACAATCATCAAAAATCCAAAAACATTCAAAAATATCTCGCAAAAATACCAAAAACATTCAAAACAATTCAAAATCCAAAAACATCGACAAAACCATTGAAAAATCACACAAAAACATGGCAACACCTTGTACATACTCATCCATGCAGATACCAAAACAAACATTGCGACAAACTACTCACACAATGACCATTTACCAAACAACCAAAACAATCAACATCAACAATCAAACTGTCTTTTCAACAAGGATGCATCCTTCCTTACCAAAACAAAGACAAGATGACATTTTTCTTTGACAAGAAAATTCTGTTAAGCTATCAAATACTTGGTTGATTTGTGAGTTCTATTGTTTGTTTATCTGTATCAGAATCTTTTAGCATTGTTTTGTATCGTTTGCGCATTATTTCCGATGAAGTTCTGGGGCATGTACTAATGGTGTCTACGTGGGAAGTTCACCAAGCTACATGATCTTATGCAAAAATATAGTCATAGATCACTACGGCTTGCTGACTACAGCGTATACCTCGACCATATGAGCATGAACCATTACCAAGGATCCTTATTCTTTATTCTTTATGTATATACTGTTTGTTTGCAGGTACAATGCTCTTCCTTTGGTTCCTCCTACCTCGTCCAAACTGGATAAAGGTTTTATTTCTTTGTACGGTATGCACTTGTCTCAGGATATGATCAGCCTAAGATCAAGGAGGACGATCCAAGTCATGCATGAACGGAGATAATCCTTGTCTATTCCGCAAGCAATACTCAGGTCAACTTGATCCATTATATCAAGTTGCTTGTATTAACTTGCTATATAAAAATCCATGTAAGAAATACTCTGGTCATCTTGAATCTTTATGTCAAGTTGCTTGTATTTTCTTACAACATTTTAAAGCTCAATGATGAAAAATAAAGCACCATGGATCGTCATTCCATCTCATCTGTATATATTGCATTTCGTTGCATTCCACCCATCCATACATTCATAATAGCTGCATATCATGCATACGTAGTCATAATAATGCATACTCTATTTTACTCATCTTCTTCCATAGGACTCGGTCCTAGTCCTCCATATCTTCTATCTAACATCGAATCCCCCCTCATCCTCCCTATCTTGATCATCAACATCATCCTAATCCCTTCATCACTTCCCATCCTCACTCATCCACAAAATTAAGTCAGTTACTCTGTCTACACAGATACATCGACTCCCACACACCTAGACTATCAACAGATACTCTGATCAAGTATCTTCGGGTCTCAACAGGTAATCGATTATGGTAATCCTAGACTACATCAGGCATTTATCACAATGACCTAGTCTCAACGGGGTTGCCATGATTCCCCACAACCATCCATCACACGCACACACTATCAATTGATCAACCAATCAAACACAATCCAACAGACAATTACATCAATTGTCTACGTCTCAACGAGTATTTTGCTTCATATACCTTGACTTCATCGGGCAATTACATCAATTGTCTAAGTCACCATCAGGTCACTTTGATTCACTTACTCAGACTTTATCATGTCCAAGCAACCAACTGACATCAACTGTCACGCTTTGACTTGACCGGGGCAATTCAACCGATTGCACCAGATTGTCCAACCAATTTTGATCAATTGTATAGCATCAATCAAAACCCCACACTACATCTGCTATGTATCTCTTGCATGACCTCAGGGCACTCGCTGGCTTGTTGTTTCTTCATATTCACTCCATTTTCTCCCATTCTTTCATCATTAGTTCTAATTTCTTCTATTCTACCTCCCCTCCACTTTTCATTCTTTTTCGAGAGATCGCCCGATTTTTCAAAAAAAATCGGCCCATCTCTCGAGGGGGCATACCACCCATTAAATTTACATTTTATGGGGCATTTCTTCACACCTATTTTTCTTTCTTTGAAACGATGCGATAAACTGCACCGTCTCAAAGAGGGGCAAATGTAGTCACATAAATCTGTCCACTTAATTAAATGAATATTTAGTATTTATTTGATTATTTAACCATCAATTAATAATTAATTAAATTAATATTTAATTAATTCATCTTAACCCTCTTCTCCTATTAATTAAATAAATTATTCAATTTATTTGATTTAATTCACTTAACCAAATTCAGACCATTAATTAAATAAATAAATCATATTTATTTAATTAAATATTCTCTCACATTTAAATAAATTAATATTTATTTAAATCCCCCAAAATCCCACCTCTCACATTTAAATAAATTAACATTTATTTAAAATCACCTTTATCCTCTACCCACTTGTATTTTCCTACAAAAGCAAGTTGCACATTTAAATAAATAAATAATTTATTTAAATCACCTTTATCCTCCACCCACTTGTATTTTCCTACAAAAGCAAGTTGCACAACTATTTTAAATAAATTATTTATTTAAAATCCTATTTATCCTCACCCACTTGAAACCTTTAATGGTTTCCCTTAAAGTAGTCAAACTTGATGGCTTTAAAGTCTTCAAACTTGATGGCTTCCTTCTATAGTCTTCTTAAGACTTTAATGGTTTTCCTTAAAGTCTTCAAGCCTTTAATGGTTTCCCTCAAAGTCTTCAAGCATTTTAATGCTTTATCTTCATTTTTCTCATTTAAATAAATTAATATTTATTTGAATATTTATCCAAATGCAAATTACACCATTTAATTGAAATAAATGATTTTATTTTAATTGAAAATACCAAAATTTCTCCCACTTGCATTTTCCTACAAAATCCACTTGCATGCCTAAACCCCTTCTAAATTCTTCTAAACCCTTCCTAATTAGCCTAATCCATCCCCTAAATATTGTCACATTCCTAAGCAAATTGGAGTCACTTCTCAAAGACTCCAAAGTCTTTGAAAAGCAATTAATGCTTTGTGTGTTCAACAAATTAACCCTCAAAGTCTTGGATAACCTTTGAAAGCTTTCAACCTTCAACCACTAAATGGCTCAAAGTCTTTGAAAACCATTGAAGGCTTTCAACCTTCAACCACTTAATCCCCAAAGTCTCCAATAACCATTAATGGTTAATTCAACCCTCCCACATGGTTAAAACATTTGTTTTGACTCAACCTCTACCCAACCCAAAGGTCTCATCAAGTCTTTAATGCTTTGACCATGATTATCTCTTAAACATTTGCACAAAGGTTTATCCTTGGATTAACTCTTAATCCAATGGGTAATCTTAATTTAGACTTGACCCTTACCTTCTAGATAACCATGAGGTCTTCTCAGGCCTTTAATGCCTCCAACCTCTTCTCTCAACCCAATCCTATGTTGACACTTGTCACCATTTTATTGGTGCCAATTGTGCACATGGATCCCCAACTTTCAAACTTGGCCCTTGATTAAACCATTCAATCTTAACCCTTCATTTCCCCATTTCTTCTATAAATAGAACCCTTCTCCTCAAGCAAAAGGAGAAGCATTTTAGAGTATTGTTGTTATACTGGCATTAGCATAGAGCTTTTTCATAGCATCACTATCTACTCTAGCATAGTATTTAGCTTTTCATTTCATATTTGAAGCTTAGTATTAAATCTCAATCCTCCATAAGCATCCATAGTGCAAAAAGCTGCTGAGAGCTACACTCATTTGGGACTTGGAGAGGAGAGGAACAAGGGAGGAGCAACTATGAGCATCTTGATTAGCTATTTCATTTTATGTTTATATGCTTTCTATTTCATGCTTAATATCTCTCTTGATATGCCTGTTTAGGATAATCTTTTGTTGCTAACACTAACGTTTGTTTCTTGTGCTCTTGTGTGTGTTGCCATCAAACAGATTTTCTAATCCTTTTTGCAGAGCATCAGATAGAAATAAGGCTTTTGAAGGTGGGACTTATTTTTATAATTAGTTCAAACTTTCATTAAGTCATGGCATGTTGGGTTCAACCCTACAAAGGAGTTACCATTAATGAGCCAAAAGAATGGCTCTATTTTATCTATGTTTATGTGTCATTACTAGGACATTAGAAGTCTAGTTATGTCTTTTTGAGTTCAGAACCTTTGCTAAGTGATAATATTTTATATGTTTTGATGATATGGTCATATGACATGAACTCATTTGATATATGTTCCTTTTTTATGCAATATAATAGGTAATTGTACTATGAGGAATATCCATGTAATGTTGCATGTAGATTTTGAATATTACTCTAGTAGGAATAAATAGGCCTATATTTGTACATGTTAACAATTTCCTGCACGGTTTAAGAATAATGTTGAACCGGTCTAGGATGTTCAACAATAAAGATTATGGAGTTGTTGGCCGAGGAAACGGACAGCAAGGATTGTCATTGAAAGAGTCAGGTGGCGGTTGAAAGTGGTTCATTATGACTTATCTAAAGACTTAATGATTTCCTTTGTTGAAGGAGTAGATTTAGTGCTAAGTTTAGGCTAGATTCTCTCTGCTATTCCAACAGACTTTGGCTTATTCTTAGCATTTGTAATTTCACCTTCTTTTTCTCCTTGTTCAATAAAAGCATCCTCCTTGAACTTTGGGAGTGGTATGCTAGTTAGTTAGGAATTTCATGATTTAAATAATCTCTCACCTTCTCTTGTATAGTGGTTGAGAATAAGATAGTTTTAGTTATTGTAATACAGTTCTGAGTTAAAAAGAAGCAGACTTCCAGCAATTTGTTGCTATGTTGTTAAGTACTTTTAAATCAATAAAGATGATACTTTAAGCTCTAGATGTTTGATTTAGTTGTTTGGATGTTTGCTAAGGGGGCCCACTTAGTGAGCATTCCTTTGATTTATTTTATCAGTCATTTATCATTCTGTACTTAGCATTATCTTGATCACGGACTGTTCCTGCAACCACTGGAATACTTCTTGTGACTGTTTCTGCAGCCACTATGAACTGAGTAGAATCTTGTTTATTGATCATGGATAAGTTATGTTTTTCCTAGTTGTTTCTTAGAAGATAGTTAGTTTTCCTTATAATAATTACAGTTATTTGTTTCTAGAATTGTCTTAGAGCAACATTTCAATTCTAGCAATAGGAAAAGTGGTTGTTTCGGTCTTTCTAGTCCATATACTTTGCGAACCCATTTCAAGTATACGTCGCGGGTTGACAACTAAATGAACCTCCATGATGAGAGATAATTACTTAGTCAGATGTCCAATCCATGAGTAATTACTTCAAGGTCTAATTATTGAACCATTAGGAAGATCAGTCAACCATCAAGGGTTCCTATTTAGGTGTGCCTTCCCTCATTTTCGCTCAAATTGTGTAGACATGACATTTTTCTCTCAATTGAATTTTTTCTTAGTAAACCTATGTGCCCATCTCAACAAACCATGGACAAAAAGGTAATTACGTATGCCCATATTCGTATTGAAATTAATTAAGCCCGCCCTCTCCAAATTCTATGGAAATTTATTTGGGATCCACCTCTTGGATTCAACAGATAGATCATGAGACTCTCCCTTTTAGATATTGGATTTGTCATGAATATGATCTTTACAAAGGATGTATCCCAAATCTAATCCTGCATGGTTATATAGCCAAGGCCCATCTCATGCTCCCCCTCAAGTAAGACAAAGGCAAAGCTCATATGATGGAGGATAAAGAGGGTTTCCTTCTAGTTAAAAGCCATAAATAGGGAAGAGGACATAAGAGAAATTTTAAGAATAAGCAGTCAGATGAACTTTTTAATAGGTTTGATGCTCTAGATGAATTGGATCAGTTTGATGAGGTTTTTGTAGGTTTTCCTATTGACCAGATACCTATGGGGAGATATCAAATAAATTTTGCAAAGGATGGCAACACTCCTATTGATCTACAAGAAGGAGCAAGAGATATTCAAATGGACATAGATATCTCCTTATTGACTTCTAGTGGATTGAAGACAAGTGGATGCAAAGAAGTCAAGGATGGTCCAAGTTGCATCAATGCAACAATTAATCTAGACAAGTCTCAAGATACTAGTAAAAGTGAGAGAAGCCTGCCTTCTTTGGTTTTATAGCAAAAAGTTCAAGGGGATAAGAAGAAAGATCAAGAAAAAGTGAAGTTACTTGATGAGTCATTGGTTGAGTCTGGTTTTGTAAAGACCATTGACTCCCATTTTTCTTCATCTCAAGATATTATTGTTCTATCATGGAATGCAAGGGAGTTGAATAGTGCCCCTAGACAAAAGGCTATTAAAGATTTGATTGGATGTCATTTTCCTGATGTGGTCTTTATTCAGGAAACTAAGTTATTAGTGGATGGTATTATAAATAGGGCTTCTACAATTTAGGCTTGAAGTCAATGTCAGTGTATTGGGGCTTAGGGCAGTCTAGGGGGTATGGCTTTCCTTTGGGACCCACGCAAGATGGTCCCACTCTGGTGGGTTTCTAGTAGGTCAACAATCTCTATGGCTATTGTTAGTTGTGAATCTAACAAGTTTCTCCTTTTTACTAATACTTAAGTTCTAGCTGATTTTATGAAAAAATCCCTTCTTTGGATTCATATTAGATATGTTTGTTCTCTTTCTCCTTTATTCTATTAGATCCTTGTAAGGGATTTTAATGAAACGGTCAATTTGGAAGAGAAAAGGGGAGGAAATATCAGGCTTGATCCTTTCTATAGATCTTTTGAGGGACAACATTGATTTTTTGAAGGTGGTAGATGTGAACCTTGCTAATGGTTTATTTACTTGGAATAATAGAATATGTGGGGAGGAAGCTATAGCTAAGAGATTGGACAATTTTTTGGTTTTTTGTTAGTGGATGAGTGATAATTGGACAACTAGCTCTGAAATTTTAGGTTAGAAAGGATCTAATCATTGGGTGATCAATTTGTCTATTGCTCAGTTCAGAGCCTCATAATACCCTTCCTTTAAGTTTCATCTCATGTGGCTTAAAGACCCTTCCCTTCAAGATCTTATGCTTGATTGGTTGCATGATGGGAAGCCTACTTATGGAACTACTATGTATTCTTCTATCAAGCAATTCCAATTTGTTAAGTATAAAATTAAAAGGTGGAATAGGATATGTTTTGGTAATATCTTCTATGAGAAGGTGAATGCTTGATCTCGAGTGGATGCTATTACTCACCAAATCAAAGATCAAGGCTTATCAACGAATTTATATAGGAAGAAGTCTATTGCAGTAAATGAGTTAGAGGAATGGGAGCTACAAGAGGAGATTTATTGGAAATAGAAGTCACGAGTTGATTGGTTCCAAGAGGGTGACAAGAACATGAATTTTTTTCACAATTTGAAATTAAGGACATGAGATGTGATAATTCTATTACTTATCTCATATCCTTAGAAAATGTTCACCTTTCTTCTTCAAGGGAGTTTTATCAAGAGCCTAATAGGTTATTTGCAACTTTTTTGGCTAATTATTCTCCCCTTGCCAATGTGGAAGAAGGTCTAGTGCTTGATTGTATTCCCTCTATCGTGTCTAATGAGATGAATGGGGACATTTTGAGACCCATATCTTTATTTCAAGTTAAATAATTTGTGTTTGAAATGAATAAGGGTAAAGATCCTGGCCCAAATGGCTTTCCAATAGAATTTTATCAATAATTTTGGGAGATTATTAAGTTTGACCTTTTGGAGGTGGTGCAGTTTCATAGGAACAAGTAGATGTTAAGGGCTATGAGTGCTACATTCCTAGCCCTTATTCCTAAAAGGAAGGAGATAACTCTTTGGATTCTTTTTGACCTATAGCTTTGTGTAATATAATTTATAAAGTAATAACAAAGTTGATTGCAAACGAGCTCAAGCCATGGCTCAATAATTTAATCTTTGAATAGCAAGGGGGTTTTGTTGCTAGAATGCAAATTCTTAATGGGATTATCATGTCATCTAAATCCATTAATTCTATGGAAACTTATAAGGAGAAGTCTATGTTTATAAAATTGGATATGTCCAAGGCTTATGATAGAGTCAAATAGGCTTTTCTATAGAAAGTGCTTGTAGATTGAGTTTTTAGAAATGAATGGATTAGTTGGGTAATGAGTTGTATCACTTCCTATTCTTTTTTTGTTCTCATCAATAGTGAACCTATAAAACTTTTTAAAGATTTTAGAGGCCATCAATAAGGAGATCCCCTATCCCCCTACTTTTTTAGTTTAATGGCGGAAGGGTTGGGAAGATTTATTAAGTCTCATGTTAAGAACAAATTGATTCAAGGCTAGAATTGGGGTAACGGAATTTTTCCTTATTCTTTTGTCCAATTTATGGATGACACGGATTTTATGGGAGTGGCCAAAATTATTGAGGCCGCTAATTTAAGGAAGACTTTGTATGTTTATTTGGCGGATTGGAGACAAACGATTATTGAAGATAAGTCTTTTATATTCTTATTCAATACCCCCCCCCTCTCATTCAAGACAAGATTGATAGGATTTTAAGATTTATAATTAGTGCCCTTCGATTTGTTTACCTTGGAATTTCTCTTTCAAATGGACCTTGCCCAGTGGGTTTTGACAAGACATTCTAGACAAGCTTCACAGTAAGGTTAGTCATTGGACTAATAGGTGTATTCAACTGTTGGGAGGGTGACTCTCTTGAAATATATAATTCAGACACTCCCTATCTATAGATTTTTTATGCTAACTATTCTAGTAAGTTTTATTAAGAAAATGGATGCTCTCTCCTAACAATACTTGTGGATCTATAATCTAGTTTCTTCAAAGTGGAGCATGGTTAAGTAGGATTATATTTGTAGGCCAATATAGGATGGAGCTATTGGTTTATGTCAAACTAGAAAGAATGGGCATGCTCTGTCTACCAAGTTATTTTAGAGATGGTCCATCCATCAAAATTATGATTGGGCCAACATTCTTAATGTAAAGTATTTAGGGGATCATGTGGATAGCAAGGTTTTTCCCTATTTCACTATGGTTGGAAAAGGTTCTATGATCTTGAATACCCTAAGGAAGGGAGTGTTTCTAGTTAAGCAAAGGATTTTTTGAATATCTAATAAAGGTGTTGAAGATTTATTTTGGCATGATTCTTGGGATGGACACCCACCCATTATTAAGCAATTTCCTCAACTACAATCTTAATTTGATAGCCTCATTGATGTAGGTTGGAGTAGAGTTGAAGATTTCAAAACTTCCTTGAGTGTAGGACAAGTGGAAAAGGCTAGATGGAAAAAACAACATTAATCCAACTCCTGGTAGATCAATGAATGCTAGGGAGGAACTTTCTTAGAATTTGGCGGGAAGGATTTTTAATTCCTTGAAGGATAAGGATATCCTTGTGTGAAGTCTAAATCCAAAGAGAAAATTTTTGGTGGATTCATGCTACATGGAGTTGGATAGAATGTCATATGGGAATATTAATGTTCCTTGGTAGAAGCGGATATGGAATAGGTTTTCTTGGCACAAGTGTAATTTTTTCTTGTGGCTTCTTGTGTAGAATAGATGTCTTACTTGGGAGAATCTTCAGAGAAGAGGGTTTCAAGGACCATCTACTTATGCTATGTGTAATAGTAGTGAGGATAATATTCCACATCATTTCTTTCAATGTGTTGTCACCAAAAAAAATTGGTACTATTGGTGGGGAGCCTAGAAGCATGCTTGGGTTCATGCTAATTCTCTCATTGAATATTGGATTAGTCTTGGCAGGCTTCCAACCAAGACCTCTTTTCTCCATGTGGCTTTAGAGGTTGGCCATTCTTTTAATATTTGAAAAGTGTGGTTGGAAAGAAATTGCTGGATTTTCAAGGTAAGAAAATATTGGTGCAACAAATATGGCAAAAAATTATTAATATACTCTAAGAAACTTTGTTGGTGAAGTGTTATCTTGTTATAGATGTGGATCCTGGCAACATGGTTGTTATTCAGAACTTGCAAATCTTTGGTGAGGATATTAGAGATATTATTATTACAAGGAGGTGACAAGATAAGTTTCGACATGCTAAGAAGAAGGTTCAATGGGATGGTAAGTGGTCTCCTCCACCCCAGGGAGTGTTGAAGATTAATGCTAATAGTTATTCTAGGGGAAATCCTTGGAACGCAAGGATTGGTGGTATTGGCATGGATAGTATGGAACATATTATTTTTCTATTTATTCTTATAAGGGGAAGAAAAATAATAATCATATGGAAGCTTCTACTATCCTCTCTACTCTAGAAATAGTGTGTTCTCTTGGATGGCACAAGATTGTTTATGAATTAAATTCTCAAGTGGTTACTAATATGTTGAATAAGCGAAAGCTAGAGGCTGTCGATTGGTATATGGTGGTAGTTATCAGATAGATCCTTTGGTTGAGAGATTCTTTGGAGTTAGTTTTCTTCTACTATGTTCCACAAGAGTGAAATAAGGCAGATGATTGTTTGGCTAAATGGGCCTTTAAACATCTAGATGGATGGAATATTGGGATTGGGTTAGTTTCCCTCAGATTATGCTCTAGTACTTGATAAGATTTTCATGGATGACATGATTGGTTGGTGGTGGTCCTATTTGGGTCTTCTTTAGGTTGGAGTTTCTTATTGTGCTCTCGTTAGTAGGATGATTGTTATTTGTCTTTGTAATGATCTTTCTGATTCACAAAAAAGAAAATAAAAACTAGCTCTTGCATCAGAATGGGTGTAAGGATTATGCCAATACAAAATTATTTGTAAGTTAATATGTTAGAAAGTAAATTTGATTTGTGAATATTATAAATTATTTTGATTAAAACATAGTAGATTCGTGAGCTAAAATTATTCACAACAAAAAACAATATTAAGTGTTAACAGTTGAAATTTTGAACATTAAAACTATTTGAAGTGCTTGATTTGAAAATGTAAACATTAATAACAAGCAACGATACTAGCTCAATCCAACCCAAAATTGAAATCTCAAAATTAGAGGTTTTTCTAGTTTTTGAGTCACCAATCATTCCTAGAGAAATCTTATGAATCTTCTTTTAAAATATTGTTTGGATGTATGTTATTTTAAAATTTGTATTTGAGAGTTGAGATCGGTAGATTTTGTGATCAAACATTCTACATCTAACATCTCATATCTTATATTTTAGGCTTGGTTTTATGTTTGTTTTTTCTCTTATCATTTCATTTTATTTCACTGATGGAAAATTTATGCAGAATAGGATACTGGGTATGAGCAAGCATAGTTGCATCACCAAAACCCCAACAAAATTTTCTTGCCAAGTATGATAGGAGATATGCTACAATGAAGCCCTTATTTGATTTCCAATAAAATAATTTGTTGCTAAAAAATGATACAAATAGATGTACTTAGTCCCAAGTGCAACTATCTAAAGACCAACATTAAAATTATTTGATCTCGTACGAAAGGAGACATATTACAAAGAAAATGGGATTATCAAACTTTGAATAAATTATATATAAATAAATTAAATATTTTTTATTATTTATGAAAATACAATAAAATTTATATAAATTGAATATTTTTATCATTTCTACTACTATTCGATAACAATTATACTAATAACCTTCTATTCTTATAATTGAAATAATATAAAATTACTATTATAATATGAATACAATTAAAGAGTTATGGAAAAAAAAAATGAAATATGTAACAGAACAAAACTATACAAAAGAAAAAAGAATGAAAATATTAAATAAATATTTTTAGATTGCTTTGAGATCAATATGAATGCTTATTTCCACTCGTTACAAAATGAAAAATATACCATGATATAATTAGACCATAGTGGGTGCATGAGATTTCATATTATATAACAAAGAGAACATAATGCTTTGTGCTTATTTTGGTTAAGGATTTTACCAGAATGAAATGAAACATTATGGAGGGTAGTTGCAGCTACAACATCTGACAAAATTCCTCTATCATTTATCCTCTAATTGATGTCCATACCCTATTTCAAAGCACCCAATTTGACACAATCAATGAGTATGCTTAAAAATTAAAACTAATTGGGTTGGAAACCTCTCTTGTCGCATATGGCAAAATGGTGTGACTGTATTGTGACGATATCCATGTCTTATATCCATTGCAACAACCATTTTTCATGAGACACTAGGTATTTCTTGTTTTATGAAATCAAACATTCATGAATATTCACTAAACATATGTACAAGAAGAGAGTTTGAATTTGAATGTTAATAGCACTGTTGTTTGGATAAACCCGCCTATAATTACAATGTTCGAGTCTAATCCTCTCTTTGACACTATCTTTTCAAACAAATTTCCAGTAAGGAGTACATGGTTTATGTTTTATAGAATAAATATGTTTGAAATGTATTTAAAAACAATTTTGGGGGGTTTTAGAGTCAGTGGGAGTAGGGTAGTGGCAAAGGTGGACAAAAACTATCTTCACATTAATGATTACAATCTGATAGACCACCAATAAATTAGATTGATTCTAATATTGCATAATTGAAAGGTATTAATCTAGTCTACCAACAAGTAGACTTAGAATTACATGACTTTTTGTGTAATATAACATATTGAGTATAAACTTCTAGATTGTTTAATCCATGTAAAATTTTAAATAAACCAAAGACAATAATACAACTGAGTTCAATGTGTAGCGTGATCACTTATAGATTTAACATTGGTGGACATGATAATAAAGTTAATGTGGTGTCTATGCATGTCTAGGTCTAGGATTGAAAGATATTGGTCATGGATCTATGAAATTCGTTGTTAGATATACAACATAAGGATGTTGGGATTCATTAAACCCTTTAGATGTCAAATGTCAGATTAGAGATTAAAAGTTCTTGATAGATAGAACTAAATACAAGTCTAAGTCCACCAAACAATATAGAATGCATTACACTTTGAACTTAAGTTTCTTAACTTATAGATAAGAATTAGATTAGTTGTAACATAGTCACATTCTCATGTCTAGGAACATAATATGAGATTCAATTCCAACACAAGATTTTGAGCGAGCAAACAATCTGCAAACTTTGAGTATCAGTTGAGTTTATCTCAATAGACATGAAACACCACTCAAGTAGATTCCAATATACACCTTGAGTGAAGACTTAAAATGCTTTTCAAATGTGAAAGCCCTAATTCACTATATAATGAAAAGGAATAAACAAAGAAAAATTAAGAATAACTTTAGATACAAGAGCTAAGTTGCAAGAAGATAGAAAAATGGCACATGAAAAAAAAACATTGAAAAAAAGTGTTGCCAAAATAGACATCAACAAATTTTCTATACCAAATGAAAACACATAAAGATTCCAAAGAAATTAGAAACTATTATAGTAATTTAGATAAAACCTTTTAAGTGTTTTTCCATGAATTAGTTGTAACATATGCAGGATGTGTTCAAAATGGTGACACGGACAAGGCGTTGAGGCTTTTTCATCAAATCCAAGTGGAAAATATAGGATATCGGCTAATGAAAATGAAACTATATGGTAGTTTATTTTTCTGCTACGATTGGTTTGTGGGTTAAATTTCAAAATATTTGGATCCATAATAAGATTTCAAACTTTCCCGCAAAAGGTAATCTACCATACATGTTTGATATATTTTACTTATAATTTATACCTTATCAAACTTCATCGAAGCCGTCTTAGCTCAGCTGGTAGAGCGCGTGGCTTTTAACCACGTGGTCGTGGGTTCGATTCCCACAGACGGCGTAGACGATAATCGATTTTTCTTTTTTATATAATAATCGGTTAAAAGAAATTAAGAATCTATTTTAAAATAGGCTTATATATAAAAGTACTTGTCATATTTACTAGTACTATTTCAACATGTTAGTAAATTATTGAACCTTTCTAAAGAATTTTATAATTATATTTAGATATAATTGATTGTCAAATGTTTTTGTTGAGGGAGCGCTCTGCAACTAGGGCACGAAACCCGTAGTGCCGCTGGTTGCAGTACGCTACCGCGTGCGAGGGCTCCCTGGCCCTGCTGGGAGGCCCTCGAAGTCATTTATTATCCTCCTGCATTTAATGGAGCCCAATAAAGATGGCTCAAAGATCCCTAATCACCACATTTCTTCAGCAGCGAACGCCTGAGTGCAGGGGAAAACGTTCAGCCAGGCGATGGAGGGCAAACAGAAGTCATTTCTTGAAGATGCTAGGTTCGAAGCCGCTCTCCACCATGAAGATGAAACCTGTCTCGCGCCAGCACAAGGTGAGGCCCTCTCTTCCAAACGCATCACTATTAAACCGAATGATCCCATGCTCTCTGTCATTTCTTCAGAGATTTCTAGACTTAGGGATTCAGCAATTTTTTTCATTGCCTTTGATGTAAATAACTTACCATCTCGACAGTACATGAATAAATGGTTGCAAGATGTGTGGGTAAAAACATTAGGGTTTCAATTTTCATTTTGTAGAATGATTCAGAAGGGTTTATTTTTAATTTTCTTTGATAACAAGGAAACCCAAAGCAAAATTGTAAATAAGCAATTTTGGTCAATAGGAAATTCGTCTTCTAGGGTGGTTCGATGGGACCCTGAAGCCTGCAATGATGAAATTCTTGCCCTTTCTTGCCCGAAGTGGATTACCATAAAAAATATTCCAGCTTTCCTTTGGTCCTGTGTTGACAAAATTGCGGAACCGTTGGGGAAAATTGTAAAAATAGACTCTTCTCCTTCGGTTCTCCCTCCTCTCGATGCTAGAATACTCATTACATTAAAACCAGGCATGGTTTACCCTACAGAGATTGCTATTCGTCTCCACATTAAGACCTACTGTTGTCCGATTGAATACATGGGAGGAATAGATGCCTATCACTTTTGTAAAGTTAGTGGCCACTTTAGAAGCAAATGTCCGTTACTTTCGAACAAAAACTCAAGGTCCAAAACTAGGGCCTCCAGTCCCCCCCCTGTTGCTAAAGTAGTGCCCTCTGAACCTGTCTCCGCGCCCCCCCCCCCCCCCCCTCGTTCCCCTTCCTTGCCATCCCCCCCACCAGCCTCCTCTCCCCCCCACCTCGCGGCCCCCCCACACCCCTCCCCTTGCCTCTCCAACCTCCTCGATGGCTAATTCCATCTCAGATTACTACAATGCTATCAAGGAGGCCCTCGCCGCTACTCAACCTCCCCCCCTTACCCCCTCTGGAACAATTGATTCCCCATCCCACCCCTCTAACCCGAGGACCCTTAATGCTCAACAACTAGTGATGGAGAATCTAAGAAAAGCAGCGGAGGCTAGGAAGATTCTTGAACTAAACCTCCTCAAGCAGAAAATGGAAATTGAGGCCTCTCAGTGCCACCTACCTAACCTTGAGGACTTTGATAGAGGTGCTTCTGATATGACTGACACCATTAGTAGGGCCTCGGCCCTGGACCCTGAACTTTCCTCTTACAAAGAACATAATGGTCTCAATACTGAGGATCCCCTTACTCGGCAAGGGGTTGGGGATGATCCTACTCTGGAGGAGGTACCGGTAACCCCTCTAGATGAGTTGGGTAAGTTGTAGGACTCTAGGGGAGACCCTGCTAGTGGTGCCCCCTACTCGGCTCGCACCCCTATTAGTGCCCTAAAGGCTAAGATAGCCACTGATCAACCTATGCAACCTGGCTTAGGCCCCTTCAATCCAATGGAAGCCAACTTTGAGCAAGGATTGACAATCCCTCAAGATGAATTTACAGTGGTTAAATACAGAAAAGCTAGGAGAAAGAGATCTCCTAAGAATAGCAAGGATAGTGCTAACTGGAAGGAATCTCTAGGCCCTGAACAAATCTTAGAGGCAAGGAAAAAGAGAGGTAGACTAACAAAGAGGACTGGCCCAAGTGTTTTGAGGGGTTTAAATCCCAATCTGAACCTCCCCAACCAGGTGAATCATGTTGAAGATTATTTCTTGGAACATCAGAGGCCTCGAGGCCCCTGATAGGAAATACATCATAAAGAGGTTTCTCAATGTGCATAAGAACATGGACTGTCTCCTCCTGTAGGAGCTAAAGGCAGTGGGTTTCACACTGCAAATTGGTCTAAAATGTATCTGGAGGGAAGCCACCTCTTTTTACACTAACCATACCAAAGGAAAAGGTGGTTCAGCCATTCTCCTTAGCCCTAAATGGGCCAGCAATCTAGTTAACTCGGGTCAATCCCCCTGTGCTAGAGCTATATGGGTCTCCATTCAAAAAGGAAACCAGAAATTTGGAATTTGCTCTATATATGCCCCGAATGACTACAGGGAAAGAGGTGAACTTTGGAACTGGCTAGTAACTCTAGAGGATATCCCTTAGATTATTGGGGGAGACTTCAATATGGTGGAATCTCCTAGTGATAAAAAAGGAGGAAATAAATTTGAGTGGAAAGGAATAGAAAGGCTTCAATGAGATAGAATGATCAATAAATTGCTCCTATTTGACCCTATTGCAGGGAAGAAAGACAATTTGAACACTATATGGTACACCCGGTGCAATTATCAACAACTAAATAAAAGGATATATTGCAAGTTGGACAGATTCTACCTCAATAAAGCCCACTTTGTGATAAACAAAGGCCCCTGTGGTGTTGTTTTCCCATTCACCCTATCTGACCACCACCCAATAATAATGGGAATTGACCTTTCCCCAGTGCCCCCCCCTCCTCCTCAAGGACCTCTTCATTTATCCTAAACACTAGGCTTTTGGAAGATGAAGACCTTTGCTTTGCCCTGGCCTTTATCAGACTTTTTAACAAAAAAGGATAGGGTGCAGCCATCCTATCTTGATGCCTGGAATGCAAACATTAAAACATGGACCATACTTTGTCAAACAGTGGGCCAAAAAAAAGGCCAAGGATGCCAGGAGGGTTGAAAGACTTCTCCAAGAGGATCTATGTAATGCAGAAATGAATCTTCAAAACTCTCAGAATGATGAGAACCTCACCTGCACTCTGATGACAATCAAAGACCATCTTAGGAAGTTTTAGAACCAGAAAATTAAAGCGTTGAAAACCAGGGCCAAACTAAATTGGCTGGACTCAGGGGACAAGGGCTCCAAATTCTTTTTTCACATGCTCAAAGTTAAAGAGGCTAAAGTCAACATCAACACTATATGGGACAATAATACTCACATCACAAACTCCCAGGAGATCCTCCAATGCTTCTCCCTCTATTATCAGAAGCTTTTCGCCTCAGAGGAAGTAAGTGAAGAACACAGACAAGCTAGAGTCCTTATTAAGCAATTAACCCCAACCAAAATTAATGAAGAAGACTGTGAGGTTTTGGGAAGCCCTATTTCAAAAGAGGAAATAGTCAAGGCTATCTCCTCTATGGGCAACGACCGATCCCTTGGTCCAGATGGATTCCCAGTGGAGTTCTATAAGAAAAATATGAAATGGATTGTGGATGACCTCCATGCCCTATATTTGGAGGCTATTTCCAAAGGAACTCTTGGTAAAGAGATCAATCAAGGGCTTATCAAACTCATCCCCAAAGAGGGAGACAAGACTTTGGTCAAGAATTGGAGGCCTATCACGCTACTAAATGTATCTTACAAAATATTAGCTAAAGTAGTAGCAAACAGGTTAATCAAAATACTACCTAAGATTATCAGCCCTACCCAGACAGGGTTTGTGAAAGGTAGGTTTATCCTTGAGAACTTGGTGACTTGCTAGGAATTTCTACATTGGGCCAAAGCCTCCGATCAGAATGGGGCTATGTTATTAATAGACTTCGAGAAGGCATATGATAGGATAGAATGGGGATTCATTACACAGATGCTAGACAGTCTGGGCTTCCCAGACTCCTTTTGCAGGATTGTTCAGACACTTCTCACTGATGCCAATGCAGTAGTGGAAGTAAATGGACTAAAATCTGATAACATTATTCTATCCAGATCAATTAGGCAGGGGTGCCCTCTTGCCCCGGCCCTGTTTGTCCTGGTTGCGGATGCTATGCACTACATACTAAAAGACTACAACTTATCTCCTAAGGTTAAAGGAATAACACTCCCTAACAAAGAAGAAGTCATCAATATACAGTTTGCAGATGACACAACTATTCTCTTCTCCCTAGAAGAGGGGAATCTATCACACCTTCTTCAAAATATAGAGATATTCTGCAAAGCATCAGGCAGTAGAATTGCCCTCCACAAGTCTACCATGTTAGGATGGTCTGATGCCCCTCCTATCTGGCTGTCTAAGTTTGATCTAAAGTGGGGAGGCCCAGATACCATCATTAGATACCTAGGAATCCCTTTCTCTATCTCCCCGAACCTGAAATAAATGTGGGAATGGTTTAGAAATAAAGTTGATAAGAAACTCACCAAGTGGAATCAGAACTTCCTTTCCTTGGCAGGCTGCTATCAGGTTTGTCAAAAACTGCTATCTTCTTATAACATATACTGTTCCTCAGCCTGGTTATTCGGCAATTATCAGTTCAACTACATTCAAAAATAGATCAGGAACTTCCTCTAGTCAGATGGAAAAGGCAAAAAGAAACAACATGCAGTTAAATGGGATTGGTGTATCGGATCTAAGACTCAAGGAGGTATTGGCCTCAAACACCTCAAACTTCAAGGAATTGCCCTGGTAGCCAAATGGATATGTAAAGCAATTGATGGCAATGAACCCTGGAAAGTGCTTATTAGAAACAATATCCAATGCTCCACCCCAAAATCAGGTAAAAAATGGAAGAACCTACCCATCAGTGATCTGATTGTTGGGAGTTTTGAGGTCTCCCCTGCAGGGTCAGAAGTCTTCAAATCAATATAGAAAGCCTGGAACCATGTTAGGCAATATATTATCAATAAAGACATAACAGATAAGGAAGGAACCCTTAATCTGAAAAGGTCTATTTGGTGGAATGTTCTACACAATGGAAAACAACTTGCCTATCTTCAAGGATGCTCTGCCCTGAAATGGCACAACCTGGGGCTAGTCTCATTTGAACACATTCTAAAGGATGGCACCTTGATCTCCTGGTAATCTCTTAGCTCCAAATTCAACCTCCCCCTCTCCTAGGCCAGAACCTACTCCGTCCTTAAATCTGCACTGGCCCCCATCCTACGTACTCCTTCCCCCGCCTCCCCCCCCTTAACCTCCCTCTGCTGGTTAGATGGCTCCCCCCTCTTGCAAATCAAATCCAAAATGATCTACTCTGCCCTTGTTGATTCTGGAGATATCCTTGACCACCTTAACTGCTCCTGGAACCTTTCCCGGGACTCCTTGCACTGGCACTCTGCCCTCTCGAGATTTTGGTCTTCCCTGACTAAGCCAAAGAAGAAATTTTTTGCCTGGAGGCTCCTGCTGCATAAACTACCTCTTAAAGACCTCAACGGAGACCCCTTGTTGTGCAAACTCTGCCGCATCCTTGAATCTATTTACCACATCTTTTTTGGTTGTCATTTTGCTAGAGAAATCTAGAATCTGTTTGGGTTCTCACTTAATAACAACTATTTTTCTATTGAAGAGATGGTACTTGGTTATATTAGAGGTGGCAAGAAACATGCTAATCTTTTCTGGTCTTCTCTCTCTTTGGAAATTATGTGGATCATTTGGAAATATAGAAATGATGATGTGTTTAATGGAAAGAGTAGGAACCTCACTGAGTCTCTTAGGAGACTCAGTTTTTACCTTGTTGCTATGCAGGTCACAGTGGTACTAAGAATGGAGGGGGACAAATTTGATAGGTGGTTAAAGAATGGCTCTCCTCTAGTCTTTATAAGAGAAATCTCACATGGCTTCACATGGGACCGCATGGGAAGCAACAAGACTCATTTTGAACAAGGGTTGATGAGATTCATGCAAGAGATGGAGGCACGACAGCAGAGAGAAGACTTCATAGAGCTAGAGCTGGAAGGACTTCCCTCTCACCCTTACAGAGATCAGTTTGCCGAAGGGAATGTATTGGTTTGGTGCGAAGGAGAACTAGGCTGGACTGCATGGATCCCCCCAGTGGGCGACAACAATGACCCTGCTTCCTCCTTTGTTTTCAGTTAGCTATTCCCCCCATGATGATGGGACACGTCTATCTTTTTGTATAATTTTGTAATCATCTCCTATCTAAATGTTTGTATATCAGTTATTGAACTCCTGCCTGGTTTAGCTATGGCATCTCATGCTTTAACTCTATAGTATGGTTGTGTGGTTTCCAGTCTAAACTTTCAAATTTTGTGTCTGTTGTTTTTATGATGCTTAATACAAAAAAAATGTTTTTGTTGAGATTGTGTTGGTTTAAGTATAATTATCATCTTTCTTGTTTGGTGAATATAGACAACCAATCAATATTCTTATTTTAAGTACTAATAGGTGATCGTATCAAACATATAAATAAAGAAGAATGACACATGAATTGAAGAATCATTAGAGTTAAATACCATGGAGAAGATGAAAACGCCAATAAAAAATCAGATCAAAAGGTAATAGGGCATGGTTGAAAATGGAAAACCATGCATTGAAAGTTAGATGACTAATAGTAAAATATTGAAAGGTGTATCAACCTTGCATCCTAATGTTTGTATTTATTAATTATTTTATCCTCACATGGGGCATAGGGCATCTCACTTTGAGGTACACTCTTGGTCATATATAAGGCTTTTTGTAATGTATGTAATAAGTTGTAAGAACATCTAATGATATTATGAGTGTTCTATGGCATTGTAAGATAGGAGTAATTGATGATAGACTCTATCCAATACACAAGAGAATATAAGAGGGGGGTTACATTATCATTTTGACTAGCATGATGATAAATTGTAGTGCATGTTGTAGAGAATCTTTAAATGAACAATGTAGATCAATATGAGGTGTCAAAGTTATGTGGTCAATTTTGACAAGTTATGACAATTGTAAGAGAATCATCTAAAACTAGTTTGGAAGGAAAAAATAATGGAGGCATTGGAATTTCTGCCATGGATTTGGCACCGCTTCTAGTGGGATACTCATGGTTATAGAACAATTTGGTGGTTTTCAATTGGTTCTTTGTCTATAGTTTTGTAGGAATTGTTATGTTACCAAAATTACTCTAGAATTATATGTTGGTGATACTATTGTCAGGGTCAATATTTTACAAGTGTAGTGTATCCAATGTACAAATGACCATGGACAAGCTAAACCAACTAAGTTTGTAACAACATCAAAAATATATATGGATAGAGACAACCTGCCCCTATGTCTTCTCGCTATAATAAATGGGTTGCCTACTTCACATTTGCATAGCTTGTATAATGTAAACCCGCCATCACATTAATACCTTACAAATAAAGATAACCAATAAGATAACTTGTAGATCTCAAGACTCAAAGACCAAAACACTTATAGGTCCAATTTACTAAGTAAATCCACATTTAAGTAACTGAAGTAAGAAACTAAATAAGCATCAAAGAGATAAGATCAACCTCCTAACACAAAACCACATCACTACCCATTAACCACATACATGATTATGTTATACCAATGCTCAAATGCATATGAACATCCATGACACCATAATAATCAACATTATTGTACTTTTACCCAACTCTTAGTAAATTAAGATTTAAAGTCTTACACACATATCAACCATATATAACATGTGTACCTATCTCCATCAAAGTCTAAACTATAAAAAAACTTGTAAACCTATATCAAATATTATCAAATCTTACAATGAGATGCTTACACAATCACACCTTGAATCTCAAGCTCCTACAAGTGCACAAATAAGTACAATCCTCTCTCCTCATTCAAGTGAACAAACACCTAATCCACTATGTAGTACTCTACAAATTCTCTCCATTACTTATTTAAATTTTAAACCTATTTTTTATGTGGAATATATGACCTTTTAACTATTCTAGAGCAACATCGGCTTCATTGCACCATTTTTTACAAGAAATAAAAGATCTAAAAGCCAAACCCATACCATTATGTAGTGCTTAGAGATACATTTATGAGGACTATACAAAGTAAAAAATGTAATATTATGGGTGATTTCATCCCATTTAAAAATAATATCTATAAGGCCAAATGCAAGGTACTTGGTGGCTAGTGAATGACCCTTTGGTGGTGTTGCTAGTGGCTTTTGGTAAATAGAAAATAGTGACACATGGGTTGCAAGGGTTAAGGTGGGTAGCATACCAAACCTAATGATAAATTATATTTAGTTTTTTTTTAGTTTCTAAAACTTATCCCATGGAGGGTCTTAGACTGTGGCCCTACTTAATTAAAGGTTGTGACTCAAGGTTGTCCCACCAACCCAATATAGCTAACCATGGACCAACTAGCATTGGCGGGGTTGACATCCCAATGTATTTTGGTACAAATTGGTCATGGATGATGTTGTGTAGGCACCAAGGTGGTATAGAGTCTATGAACCCATTTACGCCCTATTTAAACTACCAATTACAAATTTTTATTTTAAATTTTATTTTTCAAATCTACACATAATGATTGTATGGTTGTACAATTTTGAGTAATTTTTTTCTTTAGGACTTGATGTCTAAAATAGGTTAATTTTATGCCAATCTTTATCTCTTGGGCCTCTTGAATCTAATGATGAGGTCCATTTTTGTCTCAAGTGGTTATTTATAAAACTTGCCCTATAAAATCCTCATGGCAAATGTTGGGACTCAACCCTATAATGTTATTTTTTGCTTGAGTACCTTCTCTTTTATGTGCCTAACCATATTTTTGGCCAAATATGTTAACTGACTAAGAAATTATATGTGGGTTTTGAGTTGTTAAATTCACTGAAGTTTGGTATTTTCCATATTCATGTACCTATAATACGTTGCAATTGCTAAATTTTTAAAAAGTGACTAAGTTTGGAAATTGTTAAGAGTTTTTAGAGTTTCCATACTAGACATACCTTTCCATCGACCATTGCTTCCCTTTATTCCTTATTAAAATGTTAGAATTTACTCCCTTGTCATGCCATCCTTCCTACACTTCAATTTTTCCTTATATTAGTTAGTCCATCAAAATTTTCTTTCCAAAGAACCCTGTGATCATCGTCAAACTCTCATACCTAATAATTTATGTTTTCACCATATTTCGACCTTTGAAATTATATTTATTATCATACTCTAGTGGTGTGACTTCCCCCATCACTCGTAATATCCTAACTAATAGTATGGATTCTTCCCAACCTCTATAATTCAAAACTTCCACCCGTTTTGTATACTTCCTACCAACTCATTTTTTATACTTCCTACCAACTCATTGGAATAGCCTAGAAAGGCCATGTGGTCACCATAAAAAGTCTAGGCCAACCAAAAAGTTCTAATAGTTCACAAGGATGTTATTTCATTGCCTAAAGATTGCTTTATTCATTTTTGGCATGACTTTATGGTATTTTTTTATGGAGGAAGCTAGTAAGAAGTTATGGTTCCATCTAATAGCTATGTTGACCCTACACTTACTTTTTATTTATGCAAAAGCTAATTTCATTGCCTAAATCATAGTGCAAGTAAACAAATATTTAATAACCATGGAAAAACTAATTCAGGTGTTAAATTTGTACATCAATTATAGTGATAGAGGTAAAAATAGCTCAAAACCCTAAAATTGATCCAATGGATCTTTGCAACCACAAAATCAAATAAGAAGATACCTAAAATAATTAATTAAGTTATATCTATAGGTGTAGATTAAAATGGGAGAAAATGACAAGGCTTCTCCATATCCCATTTATTATGATAATTAGATATTTGTGGCCCATTTTCTTCATGACATCCCTTAGTGACATCTACAATAGATTTTATAGCTCATCCACGACCTAAATTAGTTGATCTAAGCATGAAATTAATGTAAAATAATTTTTTAGACTAGTAATGTGCTATCACAAATCTATCATGTAGATTCAATATCTGACAAATAGTTCTCATATGATTTTAAACATGAATCTCAAAAAATTGATGACTGTGAATATGGTTTAGGTGGGTTTCTTCATGCAATTAAATATTTACATCATCTCAAGGATCCATGATGGTTAGACTCAATGAAACTAAGAAATGTATAAAAAACATTCAATTGTTCATACATAGCATTGTTCATCAAGCCAACTTAAGGTCTTGGATAAGTCTATACATTGTTAAAGGGCATCAAAAGATGCAAGTATTAGCTTTAATGCATGTCATTATCTTGTATAAAATTTTTGTATATGTACCATTTTGTAGTGGTGCATCTCTATAATGGTTTACAATAACTCGGAGGATTATATAGTCACATATATATAGTTCCTCTAACCACATGTGTTGGTGTGAATGTAACTACTTTTTCTTTTTTTTTGTGTGTGTGTGGCAATGTCTAATGTATTACACATGATAAATAATAACCATTATTTTTTATTTTGGTTTATTGTATTTCTATATTGATTATTAATTATTTCCATTGCATAAAATGTAGTCTCTTGTTTGTATTTGAATGCATATCTAGTTTTGTTGATACTTTACCTAATTGCAGTTCTTTCCTCTTTCTTGTTCATCACTCTATTTCAAAATAAAGTAGGCACCATGATTTATTGATTTAAGATAAATAATTTCAATTTAATCATTATCTTTTTATAATTAGATTAGGTTAATGAATGTTGTTAATAGCTCAATAGTATAAGCTAGGGAAGTATTATAAGCAAATTGAAGTTATTAAAACATTTGAGAATTGTTTCCAATGTGTATGCAAATATTAACAAGAACCATCAAGGGATTATATAACTACTAATGATCTGTATATGCATGTCCAAGGTGTGTAATCAACTATATAGAGGTTGAATGTAGCTAGTTGCATTTGATCTATAGATAGAAATTGGGACCAAATATATATGGGTATAATTGTTATTTACTACAATTATGTTATATGTTGTGTGATCTATAAACCTATTGAGGAGACCATTAAGAACACCCTCCTAGGTTTAATCTCAGCACAAAGGGAAAGAGGGACTACCATTTTCAAAGTAGGACATTGATCATCTTCAATCTATTGATGAACCTTTGGCTCACCCTCTTGAAGACACCCCTGAATCTGAAGATGTGACAAGTATGTTGTAGAATTTTTGACCTACAAATATGGAACCTAATAGTAAGCACCTTTAAAATCCTTTTTTCCAAATCATTTTTAAACCCCATATTTAAAAAGATAATCACAAATATGTAAAGTACAAATTCTTAGATTTTTAACATACAACTTGCACAATATATATCATAACTTGAAATCTCTCTAGCATTGCGATGACTCCAACTTTGTATCATATATACTCGAATAATATGGATCTCTCACCTACCTTAACCATAATCAAATTACTGAATCAATCATACTATTTCCTATATAAACCCATGAGAGAAAAGCATACATATCATATTACAAAATAATCATAATGCAAATATCAAATATATACCACAATATTGCATAGGATAAACCCTAGGAAAACCTTCAAGAGGGAAAAAAAAAACTAGCCTTCAAAAGCTTCCACACTCAATGTATTATTTAACAAAAATATTACAGTACACTTATTGAGTCTCCATGAATACTTATGAAATATCAATCTCTTCCAATGCATCCTCCATGTGTCGAAGCATGTAACCACATGTCTCATACCATGCTTCGTGAATATTCAATCAATAGGAGAGATTAATACAAATAAGAACCAAGTGAAATAATTAACCAACCTCAGCCACTAAACTATTAAGATAATGGTGTCTCAACCTTGCAATTGCATAAGGTTGCTATTTATAGTAAATTTTCATTTGAGAATGAATTATTCCAATTTTTTTCTCAAAGCAATGGATTGGCTAAATAAACATGACAATAAATTTTTGTTGCAAGATCATGTCTAGATTTGAAGATATTAAATTTTTTATTTTTGAAACTTGTGAATGAAAGCTTCAAAGTTAATTTGAAGGCCTTAGAGGCTCTAAATGGGCCCAAAAGTGGTCGTAACTGGTATAGTGAGTTATATATTGATAGAGCACTTCATGATCTTTTTGGTGTTTCAAATAGTTCGTCAATCAAACACCTAGATCAAAAGTTATGTTCTCCAAAAGTGGATCTCTTGAAATGGGAAATATAAAAAATGTGTTGGACACATAAATGGCCTGTAAAATGGAGTTGCATGTGTTGTGTGTGTCTTGACATATCATAGGGCATATTGGATTAGATATAAGTTAGGTGCCACTTTTTAGGTGGTTTTAGCTCATGGTTTTGAAATACCATTTTGATGGTTTCATGTATTGTATCTCCTATATATTAGGTGAATGAGATGGAGGTTGTGTGTAAGGGTCTTATAGGTTTTGAGTTACCTCTAGGTCTCAAGTTGTTGATACTTGTGTGAGAAGCTTTCTCTACAAATATATTGTATTTTGTTGTTTATTTTTGTATAATATATTGGGTGACTTTTAAAGTGTGTCATTTTTCTCCTGAAAGGAATTTCCCTGCGTAAAAAAGTGTGTTATGGTATGGATGTTATTTTTGTTATTTTTGTTTAACTTTTGTAACTATTGTAAATATCTTAAAAGGTTTTGCATTACCCTCCTCTCAAGATTAGTGTAGGAAGTTGTTCCACTACCTTAACTTCCTTTCATAAACATGTGCTTTCTTTTATAATTTAAGCTCATGTAAAACACCCAAGTGATAAGGTAAAACCACGTGTCTCAAAAACATGTGTACAAAACCATTGAACCCATTTATTTTTTTGTACTATTTTTTCCTAGTATTAAATATTTTTTCCATGTGTAACCAATCCAATCATAAAATATGTAATCAAATAAACATTTAATGTGGCTAAACACATCCCCTAATATGTGCAACAAATAAATATTTATTTTATATAATTAAAATATTCCTTTCTTATGCAATGAGTACAACACCCTTTTTCAAATGAGAAAATAATATTCTAAAATTCTAACTCGGAGGAAGAGACCTACATGATATAGCCAAAGCACTAGGTTCATAAAGGTAAGAATTCTTTGGGTTATAAATTACTTTTTAAGAGTCTTAAATAGTCCCCCAAGATGTGCACTAATCTTTAGGTTTTTTGTGTTGGGATTATAATTTTTGAGATCTAAATTGAATCATTATGTATAATGAAACTAGAAAGTGTTCAATTCCTTTTTATCATATTGTACATATATGATATGTTAATTATTGTAACAACAAGGAAGTGATTAGTGATTTGGAGTCTTAAATTTCAACACAATTTGATATGAAGGACTTGGGGGTCACTAAGTATATCTTAGGAATGTGTATGAATAATGATTATGTAAACACAAAGCTTTAGTTGGTCTAAACTAAGTATGTGGACTTTGCATTATAGTGTTCAACGTGGTAGATAACTAACCACTAAGTGTTTCTATTTTAGTGAGGAGAAAGTTATTCATAAAGAAGTGTTTGACTACATTTGTGAGATGGAGGATATGGGTGATATGTCTTATGCTAGTGCTATTAATAGTTTGATGCATGTTGTGATCTATAATAGATTAGTTATTGTTGAAGTAGTGGAAGTATTGAGCCATTTTATTACCAATTTTGGATGATATCATAAGGATGGAACTAAGAGGGTCTTTAGGTTATTGTTAGGTGATTTCAAGTACTCTATTTTCTTTTATGGTCATTTTTTACTAGTCTAAATGTCTTGCTTAGCATAAATGAATGACACAATACCAAAAATATGGAACATCTTGTAGGCATGAGATAATCCTACAAGTCAATCTTTGAGGTTGAAAGGATGGATTCTTATATATCTTAAGTGAAGGCTATGTTGTGGAGGGTTAAAAAGGGGGAGATATTATGGAAATAAAACAATAATAACAAAGACTCATTCTAGATACATGTTCTTATTATTAGAGTAGATATTTATAACTCATGATGTAATAATTGATATAACGAGAATACAAAATACATATAATAGTTATCTCAATTCTTACTTACAAGAATTCAAAGGAACTAGAATTATTGGAATAAAATATTCTTATATTCATTCTTATGAGATAGGTTAACCACTACATACAATACATTATCTAGAAACATGCATAAAGGCTCCCTTGTATATAACTATGACAATAATGGGATTAAGTTTATAGATTAGACTCAAAAATTTAGATGTATCAAACAAAATCTCTTATTAGAAGTTTATAATATGATATTAACAATTAGAATTTCCAACCCTTGGTGATATTCCTACCCAAAAAATAATTTCAAATTTCAATCTAGTTAAGAAGGCAATCTGTGTATCTTGTTGAGGAAAAATGAGGCATGCAATATCAACAAGATGGAAAGCCTTGTAGTTATGCAACAATTCTGCAAGTTAATCTTTGATATTGAAAGATTATCTCCTTGTCTTTCTTTAGCTAATCATAAATTTGTGTGAGGTTAAAAATGGAATATATTGTAAAAAAGAAAATAACATAAATTAAAGGCTTACACTAGACAAATGTATTCTCACAATCAGAGAAAATATTTGCAAATCATGATGCTATGAGCAATATGATGAGAATACATAATGCAAATAATAGTAAACCAATAAGTGACAAGAATAATAATTTCCATAGTAACAAATTATTATATTAATGTCAATGAGATAGATTAACTAGTATGTACAATGCATATAATCAACTCTAGAAATATGCATGGAAGTTTCCTTATATAACAATGAGAAATGCGAGACTAATTCCACACATTAGGCTCAAAAGCTTAGTTGTATAAGAGAAAATCTTACTATGATGTGCACGGGAAAATATTTGTAACTTGCAATGATGTTTTCTCCCTAAAAATAAGAATTTTAAATTTTAAATTACTGGAGAAGAGGGTGAAAACTTTGTGAATTCGTCACCTTGAAGTTCCTTGTTAGTGGTTATAACTGATTGTCGGGTTGTTGGTACATTATCAATGAAGCTTTCCATAAAGTACTATATTATGTAGTTTTAGGTAGGTGAATTATTTATGTGTATTATATGAGATTGAAGTCTATTGGTCACGAATGTTGGATTGATATCTATAAGGAAATAATGAATTTAAAATATAATAGATCCCAACCAAATTATTTTTGAGCTAAAAGATATCCTATGACTATTATAAAACAGTCGTGAATGTGAAAATTTTACAATCATAAATTATTGTTGAAGAGATATGTAATAGAATGACCACGAATTAATGGATAAAATTGATGGTGAAAAATTTGATGAGTCACACTATCCTATAGCAATATTATCACTTTTACTTTTGGGAACTCTCTAGAGTACACTATGTGGTATCAGTTAAAATATAGCTAATGAAATTGAACATGTATTATACCATTCTACCAATAATTAGGGATTTATAATTGATGTGGACCAAAGAGAAGGATCTATAATGAGATCTTTATTTATTATACAAAAAAAGTCCCACAAACTATTAGATCTCATCCGTAGCATATTTGATTGTTCACGTGAGTTCACACATATAACTTTTGCTAGGCCACGTAGAATGCAACAAAACTGAAAAAAAAATGATGGAACATGGGGTGATCCACCATTGTTGTGGGGCATAATTATTTTAACTCAAATAAAGTAGAATGATTTTTTAACCTATAGTGAATAATTCACTATATGCATAGTCAAACTACAAAACTATAAAATATCAAAATTATCGAATGAAAGGATACCTACCTTAATGATTTCTAAGGAAAGCCATGAGCACCCTACATTCTTTATTTTGTGGGAGGTTGACCCTTGGTAGAAATCTATAGGTTCTCTATTTATTGATTATGGACTCATAAGATATATCTTACACCCAAATGACCATTGATTGTACAAGTGTCCTTTATTCTTCTAGAGACTTGATGATTATAAAAATTTACTCTATGGTAGATGTTGGGGATATCCCATCCAATTCAAATTCTTTGGCTTCTCCTTTTTATTAGCTCCAATAATTTTCTAGAGAGAGCATCTTCTCTTTATTGATAAATGGTGAGTTCAATCCCTATCATTCCAACTATTTAATGTGCGATTAATTAGTCTAAATGAAGTGTGTCGGAGCTTATTGATTTAATTTATCTATATTTAGGGTATCATTTAGCTTTAGATAGTGATTTTTTAGTGATGATTTTTCATACAACAAGTTTAGTTTGTTTGGTATTATAAAGTTATGAGATGTCTGTGTGCACATCATCTATGATCAGAGATAAAGTTGTATTCATGGAATCAACCACCTTTCTCACCATATAATATAACATCTAGTAAACTCCATGAATTGAAGTGATTTTATAAGGGATGTTGTTGATTCTCTAATTTCCCTTGGGTAGGATTTTTTGATAACCTTGATGAGATCAAGGGCCTCATCAATAGTTTTTTATCTCTACCTTAGCTTATAGCTACCTAATTTATTCCTTAGATGCTTCTAGATTGGTCTCATGATCATCTTCTTTCTATTTAAGCCCTTTTATGGTCTATTTTAGGGTGTCCCTTTAACTCTACATCTTGGTGATTTGGTAGTCTAAGACATTCTTCTTATATTTCATGGACCTAATATCTACACTTACAACACCAACAATAGCTTCTTCTTGAGAAAGTTGAGCTTTTAGGTCATCTTCTTGTTTTCTAAATACATTTATGTGGCCATCTCAGTGACCATTTATCTCTTAATGGTTGATTGATTCCAATTTGACCTATGTTAATTATTTTTAGGCATCTACCAACTACTTCTTTTATTGTTTTCTCTTTGTGTCTTGAAAATCAATGGCCTTCTCTACCACTATGAAAACCTAGCTCTCTAGTTCTTTGGAGTTTCTCTTCATGGATTTAATTATCTATTTCACTACATCTAGCTCAAACACCTTTTCTTAAACTTCCTCTCCATTATAGTTAGACAGAAGTCAACAAACTTTACTACCTCCCATAGAAATTTAGCCCTTTGAATCCTTGATGGTAACATTATTTGGTTCCATTTTATAGTCATTATCTTGCATCTAGTCTTCGGGCTTATTTATGAGGGGAGTGAAGTACATAAAGTGTATTGTATCACATAATTTGTCATACTTTTTTCTCGCCTTCTTTGTTGTGGGAGCAATACACCATTTCATCTTTATTTTAGCCTCCTTCCAACATGAGATAAACTCAACTCATTTTCTACTAGTGTAAGATGGGGTTCCTTATCACTGTCATACTATGGGGTAATTGGGTAGCTCCCAAGAAAAAAAGATAGCATTGATGGGGTAATTTTCTATGCATTAGTGGAATGGGTGAGTACTTGGGCAGTTGGAATATGTACAACTATCATAGGTGAAGATGATTATTGAGAATTTAATCCTTATGGAGAAGATGTGATAGGTGATATAAAAATGAGAAGGTGATAAGCTCCAACCAAAAAAATGAGGCATTTGGTTGGTTGGGTTGGGATATTATTGGTAGTAGAATTTGGGGGTAATTGTATACAAAGGATGTTGCATGTATTTCCATTGTAGGGGGATCATTAAATTCTTATGTGTAAGATCATGTACTAGAGATAATAAAGAGTAAGTAGGAAAGAGTATATTGGGAAGAGGGAAGGGAAATGGATTTATATTGTTAGGTGGAATGGGATGTGAATTTATGGGTATGTAGGAATGAAAATTAGGATTGCATAATGAGAAAGAGGAGGAATCGGGATTATAGAGTGAGGAGGAGAGGGAATAGGAATACTTATAATGGGAAGTTGTGTTGGTTGCACCTAGTTGTTGGGTTGCTCTTACTCTTTGGCTTCCTTTAACTTCTAAATTTTAACTTGATGGATCATTAATCTTTATAATCTTTTTTTAATTTTCCTCTCAATCATCATACCCACCTATGGAATCTTTGAACAAGATTTGTCTTTCTATGGATGGTCTTTAGGATGATTTAGTGGAAGTGTTAACCAACCCCTTTATTTTGGGCATTTTCCTACACATCTATCTAGTTAAGATTTGTTTGGTGATCACCTTTGTAGTTGTGGGTGTTACCAATAGTTGGGTCAGGGGTGACTCTACTACATGGCATAAAAAATGTAATTATTATTTTTTATCATAGGTGATTAGTTGAGATGGGTCTACACTACTATCAAATGTAATATATGTTTGGACCACTAGTTTGGTGAGGATTTATTGTAGTGCCATTTGAGTATTTCTAATCCCATATCTATGGGGTTTTGATTTTTCTTCTTCATCCTCCCCTAACCAAGCTACTCCAATTCTCCCCTTTTCTTAAGGATTATAGGATGAAGCTAGGGTAGGGTGGTATCGATCATAAAGATATTCCCATCTGTTACCCATTTCAAACTCCTTATACCTATCTACCACATGGCGAACCTCTTGTTTGAACTTCCATCATGTGGCCATCTTATGGTTGCCTTGACCCATGTGCTTTAGGGAGGTCTTATGGCTATTACATATGTTTTCCTTCTAAGACTCAACCTTCTTGTATAGTTTTTCATAAGGATGCAACATTGAGGTTAATATTATAATGGGCTAGGCCCCTGCAAATATTTTTACCTCTTCCTCTCTAGGGCTTTTTTTTTTCTTCAATTTGTGGATAGGACCCATGAGAATTTCTTCTTCTACTTACTATGTATATTTTTAAGCTACATAAAGATTGATCTTGTTAGATCATGTAGCGTCCTAAAATTGCGACACTTGCAATTTCGACTGCATTTGGGTCTTCACGATGGCGACGCAACACTGAACCTGGATGGAGACCCCGAAACTTGTTCATGACATCAAAAACTGCATTTTTCTGCACCCTGGCCTGATCCCTCCTTGCACCCTACTGTCCTGGGAGGTGGGACCATGGCGCCCAGCGCCCTGGTCCCTGGCCCTATTTTGGGCCTAGTCTCTTTTGGGCATCGGGTCTTTAAGTTTGCAAATTGGAAAATAATCTTTCCTGGTCGGCCTAAGGTCGGGAAAATCAGTCTATCAGCCCTAATTGACAAGTATATAAACTACATTTCCTCTCCCATTTTGAGGAGGAAGGAGATATGTGTGCAAAGGCGCGAAAGCGATATTCAAACATTCAAGCATTCAAGCATTCCTTCAAGCAATTGAGCATTCTAAGTCTCCATTCAAGGCTAAGTGTTGCATTCAAGACAAGGATTTAACCATTGAAGAGGAGATCACTTACAACATACAACATACTACATACATTACACCTTCGCATGTAAGAATACAAACATTCTTACAACAAGGTATCAGTACTTGTTTACATTACAAACATTTACATTTACAGCATTCTCATTTCTTGGTTAATTCCAAAACCGGGGTTTGACCTAAAGGCAAACCCCTCATCCCTAACCCCCCAATCGTCCTCTCTTTTCTGTGTGTAGGTTGCAGGTACGCAACTATAATTGAAGATCTGGAATCCTTGTGCAGAGACGAACAGATCCCCCTTCGTTTCGCGGATTTTTCGGAGGACCGTGTGCACGTCGGGCGCCATCGTCCCGTCAACTTTCGCTCAAATTTGCAGGATAGCACCGTCTCGGCATTTTACTGCTAATTTCAGGTCCGCAGCTTCATCCCATATCCCTATCTCTGTTTATAAGCGAATCTTTCCTACTTTACATGCATTCCTAGGTCAATCTTTCTATCTACATTCTTTACAAAAGAGGGTATCCTTGCTATCACAACCCTTGAAACTCATTTAGAATCCAATCTTGCATTGCATGGGATTGGATCTTGTGGGTTTCAACCCCTCTTTTGAATGTAAAGTCTCCCCTAAGTGAAAACCATCAACCCTAGTGACTCTCCCTTCTCTCTCCTTGGAGTTGGGGAGGGGAGAACAACTAGGGTTCAATTTTTCCGCTTTACATTTTGGTGAACCCGACGTGAACATCCTCATTCTGATTATTCATGGTTAGATCTGAAAATTTTGCTTTCCTAATTATATTTCCATGTTTGATCTTTTGCAAATTTTAGAGGTTGATTGCATAAAAACCCTAAAATTTTCTTTTTAGTAATTAAACTTGTGAAACGTTTAATTGTTAATGCTTGTTTCAGATCTACCCTTCTATTGCAAATTGTCAATTCATATTTGTGCTTTAATTCTGAAAATTAAGTGGTTAAATGTCAAAACCCTAATTTTTAAAACCTTCTTGATTCAACCTTTGACTGATAAATTCACTTATCAAAACACCTCCAAATCGGCTGTAACTTTGGATTCTGCAATAAAATCACAATATCTTTCATCCCTGAAAATTTGGAAAAAAGTTGCGAGGACCGTGTGCACCCCGAGCGCCATCGTCCCCGACATTTTTTTCGAAATTTCGAGAGCTAGATCTTACTGTATTTTTCTGCTAAAATCCAGAATTTTCGCTGATTTTATCAATTTTAACACCTTCAAAATTAAAGTCAAAGTTGGTCTAGTGATTGCTCGGATAAAGGCTTCTAATCATTCAAAAATTGTTGAAATTGAAATTCATATCAAAATTGTGTTCCTTACAGTCCTAAATCTGAAAAGTGTGTTGGCATTCATTCGAAATTTCAGTGTTTTATTCAAATTTTTACAATTTGTGACTTCTGAAATTAAGTGTTTAATTGCAACAACTTTGATTTCCACTTTCAAATTCGAATTTTGCATGAAATCGAGTCAACTTTTAAATTTCAAAACTTGCATTGCTTTTAGTATTCCCTCTAAAATCATAAAATTCAAAATTTCAGTTTCCCTCTCTTTTTCAAAATTCAAAATTTGCATTTTTCAACAATCTTGGTAGGGTTCAATTTTGAGATTGCAACTTTAATTTGGCCTATCTACAGATCGTAAAATCACTCAATTTTTTCAGATTAGCTTTAAAATCATCATAACTTTCATCCCTGAAAATTTTGAAAAAAGTTGCGAGGACCGTGTGCACTCCGTTCGCCACGGTCCTGGACATTTTTTCCAAAATTTCGGGAGATTGTCCTGATTGCATTTAACAGCTTAAATCTAGGAGATTGGCTGATTTTATTGAAATTTGCTACCTCTAAAATTCAAAATCTCTCTCTCTCTCTAGTGCATGAGTTTTACAACAATAAGTCCTACTTATACTATTCCCGTTAGATGAAGCCTTAGAATTAAGTCTTTCCAAGGTTTAATTACCGAGGAGATGGAACCTAATTTGAATGGCCTTTTTAACGAGGACATGGGTAATTCCTCTAATCCTCTTAATCATGAAGAAGCTCTCCATGAGGCTTCTGTAGAACAACTTTCGAAATTGGATAACCAATTTGATGATTTTCGATAATGGATGTCTCAAGAATACCCTGATAGCGAAGCTCTTTCATTAATTGAGGGTCTAAAACGTATGGTTCAAAGTGATAAGAATGGAATTGATATTTTGTGTGGTATTGCACACATTGTGGATTCGAATGTGATGCCTATGAAAAGTTGTGCTGAAACCTTAGGTTATACACAACCTCCTACTCAAGTCAATCATTCTATTCCTTTGACGACTCCTATTGCTAGTATACCTACTTTTACATCAAACATAATTACTACTTCAATACAAGACATTCCCCCTATGATCACCAGTCATGGGGGCAATCCTTCCTCTTCAATCAATCCAACTTCTTCATTCATTCCTTCAATGAGTGTTCCTATTATATCACCACAAATGAACATGACGCAAGGGGGCAATTCGTTTAAATCATTTCATTCCTCCTTGTAGTGTTCCTCCTTTCCAATCATCTCCTATGACTAACTATCATAGTGTCCCACCACCTTACTCTCTACCTTCTTTCAATAACATAACACCTCCATCACAATCTAACACGTCTAATATGAATTCTTCGACTGAAGCGACCATTAACAATCTTGCACAAACTGTCTCTTCTTTACAGCAACAAATTGCCTCTATGAATCAATCTAAGTTTAGTGTGCCCACATTTGATGTTGCGAGCCCACTTTCTCTTGACATTGTTCGAGCTATCCCCCCTAAACATGTTGAAATTCCGCATTTGGAGCTTTATAATGGTAAGGGTGATCCTCTAACACATGTTAAGACATTTCAAACAATATGTACCGATTTTGCTTATGACCAAAGGTTGCTTGCAAAACTGTTTACAAGAACATTAAGAGATAAAGCCCTACAATGGTATTGCTCGTTGCCTTCTTATTCTATTTCTTCTTTCAAACAACTTGCAAATGCTTTTATTCAACAGTTTCAAAACAATATAAGTCCTAAAGTTACTTTGATTGATTTAATGCATTGTAAACAAGGTGTTAAAGAAAGAGTGACTGATTTCATTGGTAGATATAAGCATTTGTATGCTCAAATTTCTTTTCCAGTACCTGACAATGATATTCAAAGAATCTTTATTTCTAATTTGCAAAAAGATATTAGAGAAAAACTCCTGTTTTCTGAGTTTACTTCTTTCCAACAGTTGTGCGCAACTCTTCACAATTATCAACTGACTGTGAGTCAAATGGAACGAGCAAATCCTATGGCTCCGAGTGATAAGGGTGATAGTAGTCAACAACCATTTGGGAAGTTTAAACCGAACAGAGAGTCAATTAAATTCAATGAAAACATCATCAACAACAATGTGAATGCAGCATCAGGTGTGCCTCCTATTTCTAAGTTTTTCAAGAAAGAAAGAAAGTTTACTCCTTTGAATGAATCATTGCATAGTATTATGAACAAGTTATTGGAACAAAATGTGCTTACTCTTCCTCCTATAAGGCAAATAGATCCTGCAAAGATTAATTCACCCTATTTTGATAACAAATCTTTTTGTCAATTTCATCATCATCCTGGGCATGATACTGAAAAATGTTTTGCTTTAAAAGGTAAAATTCAAGATTTGATTGATAATAATACTATCTCTGTTTCTGGTGTGAATGATAAAGGCAATACATCTGTAGCTCCTCCTAACCAAAATCTTCAGATTTTTACTGATCCATTACCTTCTCATACCTCTAATGCGATTGATACTAATGATTCCTCTGTCTCACCTGATGATCTTGTGTCCATGACTCCGAATGTGATTAACTTTGTAAAGCAACAGAAAATCCCTAAAGAACCTTCCATCACATTTGATTCCAGTGAAACTATCAGGGCACCTGATGGTCCTTTATATATAGTTGCAAAAGTCAAAAATACACCTTGCCGTGGAGTGCTTATTGATCCTTCTTGTATGGTTAATGTCATTACTGAAGAATTTCTTTTTACTTTGCAATTGAATCAAGTGATCTATGATGAAACAAATGTGGTTGTGAAACTATTTGATGCATTTTCTTCTCCTGCAATTGGTTCTATTACATTACCTATTGAGGTCCATAACAAATCCCTTGATGTGGACTTTGCTATTATTCCATCATTCGAACAATTTCGTGTGAAGCTAGGCTATCCTTGGTTGTCTTCCATGAAAGCTATTGCTTCTCCTATTCACAAATGTTTGAAATTTCCCCATAATGGTGAAGTTGTTACTGTCAATCATAGTCTCTTTAAACCAGCTGAAAGAACTTCTAGCGTTCCTATTGATTACTTTTGGCCTAAACAATTCCAATCTCTTCCTCCGCGAAGTGATCATCTTTTTAAATCTTATCAAAAGTGGGAAAAAGATATGATCCTATCTCTAAGTGAACCTAGAACACCCAAACTTGATATTCCTATCGTTCTTGAGAAGGAAGTTCTTCCTTTGAAAGATAAAACTAATGTCTTTCCTCAAGAAGATTCCCAACCCATCCCTATGAATGTGACTATCCCTATGACTAATAAACTTCCTAAAAGTAGACCTATACCTCCTCGTCATGATGGACTTGGTCTCCTTCCTAAACCAAATATTCCTCCCTTATATGGAGCAGTTCCTCCTCCTTCCTCTTATGGAGAGAAGAGACCTTCCTCTTCTCCTATTGTTCAACCTAAGAGACCACAACCTAAACACCCAAGTGATAGGGATGAAAACATTCCTCCTCCTTCACAACTTCCTACTAAGACTAGACGAAATCGTTCTGCACGTGAACGTCGACGAAAGCATCGTCTTTGAGCTCAGGCAGCTGCTTCTCAAACTTTGCAATCCCCCAAAACACCTTCAGCCAGTATTATTCCATTTTCTCCTTAGCCGATGATTGAGCCGAAATCTCCTAAACATAAGATGCATGATGGCCTTGATCCTGTGCGAGTTAAAGATCCTATTTTTATAAATCTTGATGATGATATAGATGAAAATATTATTCATGATGAAAATGTTACTCCTGTTCATTCTGATAGTGAATATGAATATGTTGATGTTGATAACCATTTATCTAACGAATTTTCTAAAGCACTTATCCTAGCTCCTAGACAAGAACAACGTGGCTCGGAACATGAACATAGCCCTTGTTTGGATCTTGTGATAGCTCCATCTGCTGTGTTGGATGTTCCTCCTCTAGCGTGTTTCCTACCTTCCCGAAACATTGATCAGCAAGATCGGGGGGTAGATGACGTGCTAGACTAGTTCATTAGCATAGCAGATTCTTTCCTCCTCTCTTTTGTTACTTCTTCTATGTGTTACTCTCATTCTTTTATTTATTGTCCTTGGTGTTGTCTACTTGAGGACGATGCAAAACATTGAGATCTCTTTTGGTCTCTCTCATGTTGACTCAAAAGACACATGTGTTCCCTTCTTCTAGGTGACCTTCCTTGATTGGGGAATGAAGAACAATTATGCATACATACATATGATATACATGAATTATCATACAGCATACTGACCCCGAGGAAAGTGAAGTCACCTTGTGCTTTGTGTTTTGTGTCTATTATCCTTGGGCTTATCTCACACTTGGGGGCTAAATCCTTGTGATAACGTGCTCCTTTCTCATTTCTTATATGTATCACTACCTTAAAGCAATCACCCCCGGTGAGGCATGTGCGATCACTTTAACGTAGGGGGGCATACATCCCGTTCATATCTTTTCAAGATACTTGAAAATTTCTTGACAAATTTAGCTTTGCCTTGAAAATTTTTGATATCTTTCTTGCATGACTCATAGTGAGGAAACCTTACTACTGACAGTCATGGTTCTCCCTCATGATCTTCCCTTTTACTTTGTCAATCGAAGTCGTAAGATCCTTAGTCCACTGGGGGCTTGGTGTATCTTGCCTCCTTGACGTGGTGAAAGTTTTTCAATGTTGTTTCCTTGTACTTTACCGGAAGTATGAGCGTACGCTTATACTCCCGCTAAAGTGGGGGCTAAATGTAGCATCCTAAAATTGCGACACTTGCAATTTCGACTACATTTGGGTCTTCATGATGGCGACGCAACACTGAACCTGGATGGAGACCCCGAAACTTGTTCATGACATCAAAAACTGCATTTTTCTGCACCCTGGCCTGATCCCTCCTTGCACCCTGTTGTCCCGGGAGGTGGGACCATGGCGCCCAGCGCCCTGGTCCCTGGCCCTATTTTGGGCCCGGTCTCTTTTGGGCATCGGGTCTTTAAGTTTGCAAATTGGAAAATAATCTTTCCTGGTCGGCCTAAGGTCGGGAAAATCAGTCTATCAGCCCTAATTGACAAGTATATAAACTACATTTCCTCTCCCATTTTGAGGAGGAAGGAGATATGTGTGCAAAGGCGCGAAAGCGATATTCAAACATTCAAGCATTCAAGCATTCCTTCAAGCAATTGAGCATTCTAAGTCTCCATTCAAGGCTAAGTGTTGCATTCAAGACAAGGATTCAACCATTGAAGATGAGATCACTTACAACATACAACATACTACATACATTACACCTTCGCATGTAAGAATACAAACATTCTTACAACAAGGTATCAGTACTTGTTTACATTACAAACATTTACATTTACAGCATTCTCATTTCTTGGTTAATTCCAAAACCGGGGTTTGACCTAAAGGCAAACCCCTCATCCCTAACCCCCCAATCGTCCTCTCTTTTATGTGTGTAGGTTGCAGGTACGTAGCTGTAATTGAAGATCTGGAATCCTTGTGCAGAGACGAACAGATCCCCCTTCGTTTCGCGGATTTTTCGGAGGACCGTGTGCACGCCGGGCGCCATCGTCCCGTCAACTTTCGCTCAAATTTGCAGGACAGCACCGTCTCGGCATTTTACTGCTAATTCCAGGTCCGCAGCTTCATCCCATATCCCTATCTCTGTTTATAAGCGAATCTTTCCTACTTTACATGCATTCCTAGGTCAATCTTTCTATCTACATTCTTTACAAAAGAGGGTATCCTTGCTATCACAACCCTTGAAACTCATTTAGAATCCAATCTTGCATTGCATGGGATTGGATCTTGTGGGTTTCAACCCCTCTTTTGAATGTAAAGTCTCCCCTAAGTGAAAACCATCAACCCTAGTGACTCTCCCTTCTCTCTCCTTGGAGTTGGGGAGGGGAGAACAACTAGGGTTCGATTTTTCCGCTTTACAGATCATAATTCCACTAGTATGAACTAGCAAATCCAACTAAAATTCTCAACTTGGAAATCCTTCCTCCCGACCACCACAATCTCATTACAAGGGTTTATATGGTAATGAAACATAACGTTTCCCTTGTTGTTGCTAAATGATTGGTCTGCAATATCTACCTTGCACATGTACTTTGAGGTAAAGACATGAGGTAACATGTAAATTTATTTTAGTAGCTATATGTCCTTGCCTATTTAATAACTTCATTGTTTTATTAGTCACCCTTGTAGATGGGGTTTAGGATTATAATGTAGAACTTGGTGAATCTGAGGTGTTCTCATTATTTCTCTAAGGCAACAAGTGGGGATTAAGAATTTCTCAAGAAATGTGTAATAGTAAATTTTTGGTTGAGATGGGAAATCTAGATGGTAATTGTGTCATCACCCCTTGATCTATGAAAACTCTTGGGATTAAGGTTGGGGTAGAATTTAGAGCACTAGTGGAGGAACATGTGGATCAGTTGAGAAGGGTATTTGAAGGTTTTGGTAACATCAAATATTTCCTCCTAGATGATATTTGATCCTCCAAATGTTGGGATAAATCCTTGACCAAACGATTTAATTTGGTGGCATTCTTCTCAATTTGTACACTATGACTAGTTTCTTCATATTTACCTTATCATCCGCTATGCTTAGAACATAGGTCACAATTTTGTATCGTGTGTATGTTTTATCTTGAATTGGTTGAAGATCATGGAGAAATATAGGGGGGTTAAAACAATTGTTTGGGGTAGAGGGTACTTAAAACTAATTGAATACCTTATCCCATGTAGAAAAATAAATATTTGTATTGCAAAATAAGGAACCCAAGGCCCAATATCCAACATTTTTTGAATCATATTTATTGTACAAGACATTTGAACTACCATTAATAATATGGTTGTGTTGGTCAAATCTTAAAATTATAAGGAACCCAAGGCCCAATATCCAACATTTTCTCAATCATATTTATTGTAACAAGACATTTGAAATACCACTAATAATATGGTTGTGTTGGTTAAATCTTAAAATTATTATTGTTTCTACCAAGGTTCAAACCTCAAGTGGACATTTGAGCTCATGAGCTTTGTGCCCCCACTAGGATAATAAGATTGTGTTTTTAAAGCTCACCACCAAGGTTCAAACTTCTACTCATCTATTATTATTATAGGCCTTGTACCATTGTTAGTTTATTAAACTCAAAAGTTTGAATTTATATAGTTAAGCAAGCATTAATAGTAGGGGAAGAGATCACATTTATGACCTCTAATGGTAAAATTATTATCTAAATGATATTCACCTTCATTCTCCCAAAAAACAAGACATCTAAATTTATTGATTTTACCTTTCTCCTTTATAGTTTGGTAGGATGCATAGTATTATAGCATAGATAGTTACAATCTCACAATAGGGATGGGTGGTAGCGACTTGATATTTGACCAAGAATGAGGTACATTCCTTGCCTTCGTACATATAGAAAATTCCTGAAAAATTAGCAGTGTGATTGAAGTAGATCAATCTAGGAGAGTTTGTTTAGATTGTCTCAGTTTGCAACTGTGCCCAAAAATATTTGATTTAAGATTCAAAAGTAATGTATCCTTATTTCATTTGCAAATTAGAAAACTAATCCCAATATCAAATTTGACCAAATTTTAATGCACAAACAATTTGGAAACAACTTAATCTCTGTTATAGAAATGCTTTTACTATATTCTCCTTTTAACATGAAAAGGTGGGGAAACTATTTTAAATACATTCACCACTCGCTATGCACTATTCTCTTCTCACTATGAAAATCATCTTGCCCACATGCCTATTAATAGTCCAAAATCTATATTTTTTTCCTCTCCATGCAATCACCTTCTAGTCATGCTTTGATTATGTTTCTCCCTCTTTCCTTATGCAACTCTGATGGAACTTATATTTTCCTTATCGATTCCCAAAGCAACCTTCTCACTATAGATTTTAGCTTAACAAAATTTCTCCTCCCTTTGGCTCCACCCTTAATCTTTTCTTTCCCTTCTTCTTTGTATAAGCTTTTCCATCTTTCTTTATTGTGTATGTATTTAATTCACCCTCATAAATATCTTGTCTATCAGATTGTCATGCTCTTCCCAAAAGTAAATAGCATGCATATATTGACATCACATTACACATAATTTCATCACTGTAATTGCCAATCTAAAAATTTACCAAACATTGCTCATTCACCATCAAATGATGCTTATTTTGCAACCATGAAACTTGGTATGAGATAGGGTGTTTAATTCTTTTCAATTTCAACTTATTTACCATTTTTTTGTATACTATGTTGTTGGTGCTACCACTATCCATAGTGACTTTGCAATATTTCCCACTCACTTTACACCTTATTCGAAATGGGTTTCTTCTTTGGATTTTTTTCTAAATTACCCTTATGCAAATTTAACAAAATTATTTGCATAACTAATGAATCTCCTTCTTACTTCTCCATGCTTTGTTGAATTCTATTTTCATTTTTAGATTGTGCTACATTCACTCTTGCCTCTTTTCCTTTTTCCCTATCATACTGGAAACATGTACCACTGAAAGTTCTTCCTCTACCTCTTCCAAATATCCCTCTTCCATGTGATTAATCTCCTCTTCTTCTTCTTTCAAACACACTTATATGAGATGTGCCTTTTTCCTCTTGTACATATTAGTTACCTCTACCACTGCTAGATTGTTCTCTTCCACATTAAAATTTGCCTCTACCTTGGGAGTTGTTTTGTTTCATTTTATTGATTTTCTCTTTTGTTTTCAAGGCATGTCAACATGCCTCCTCCACACTATGCATATTGATTAAACTTATTTCATATTGGATTGATATGTGTAGATTGTTCAAATATCTTGAAACTTGTTTGATATCATCTTCCGCATGGTCAACTCTTATGTTTAACTAGTAAAATTTTCTAGTATACTCAACACTTCTCTCCTTTTAATTCAAATTTTGTAGTTTCCTGAACATATCGATATGATAGCTTGCTAGCAAGAACTTTGATTTAATTTTTTTCACCATTTAATCCAAGGTCTAATTTTATCCTTTCCTCTTTGGTGCCTATCTATTTGTAGTAGATCCCACTATAGGAATGCATGCCCCTTCATTTTGGTGTGTGCATACTTGACCTTGATTTTCTTCTATTTTTTCATACTGTATTTGTCCATTTCACTAATCCAATCCAACAATTCTTTTGCATTTAAACCAACTTTGAAGTTTGGAGGATCAAATCAAAGTTTAGAGTTTATTCTAGTGATAACATTGATGAATTTCTCCTCTCATGGATCATGCCATAGTTGGTTCAGTTGCTTACCTCCATCAACAATCTGTTCTCCCTCATGTTCATTGATATCCTCTATGTGGTCTTCTCTTCTCTATGCCATTTCTATTGCATTCATTCACATTGTATGACCTCTAATTACCTCTGCAATTTTAGGCTCCATGCCTCTAGGTCCTCTTTCTCTCTGACCCCATCCTCTAAATGTCATTTTGGCTATCTATAAGTATTTCTCTCAATACAAAGGAATTCACTATGATACCAAACGAAGCAAACCAAACTAAGAGAGATTGTTTAAATTGTCTTTGTTTGTAGTTGTGCCCAAAAATATCTCATTTAAGAGGGGGTAACTTATCCTTATTTCATTTAATCATAGATATTATGATTCATAAATGTTATATTCAAATTTGCAAATTAGAATACTAATCGCAAAATCAAATTTCACCAAATTTTAATACACAAACAATTGTGAAACAACTTAGTCTCTGCAACAAGAATGATTATACTTTGTTCTCCTTTCAACATGGATAAATTTTTAAACCATTTAAAATTCATTCACCAATCACTATGCATTGTTCCCTTCTCACTATGTGCTCTCTTTCTTCTTTTGTAAAAATCCTCTTGCCTGTGTGCTTGCCAACAGTCCAAAATCTGCATTTTTCCTCTCCATGCAATCACATTTTGGTCATGCTTTGACTTTGTTTCTCACTCTTTCCTTATGTAGTTCTAGTGCAACTTTTTTCCCTTTTTGAAATAAAGTAATCAACTAATTAAGCACACAATGAGATATTCATTGAAACAAACCTGATTTTCAAATTATAACATATACTACATGTGCAATATAAATGTCTAATCAATTAATCAATGTAGCTATATTAATGCATTTTAGAATCAAAAGATATGTGAATATAAGACATGTCAAAGTTCACCAAATGATATGTATAAACATGAGATCCTAGCCCTATGGATGCAAACTAATACTTTAAGTCTCCATGGCATGTCATTTGGAACATGAATAGGTTTAGTTATTGTCCTAATAGGAGAGATAAACACTTAGGTTTATGTTCCTTTGTTGCAATGGAATTGAGATTGTGAAGTGTGTTCTAGATGTAGGTTTAATGATAGGAAAACAATGAATTTTAACAATCACAGTAAATTATAGAATAGAAAACCAAAAAAATTCAGCCAAATTTAGAAATAAGACACATAAAGAAATACGACACTACAAAATGAACCTTGGAGTGGCGAATTGGTGCCTTGGTCACCCTAATATAAGGTTCTTGTGACTAAAATAAAGGAGAAATAATTTTTTAAGGAGGTCTTGTAGGTTTGTCCCCCAAAAAGTATTGAAAACGGGTGTTGGGTGCCCTAGTCTAGGGTTTTTTTCCTGTTCAAAATCTAGGAGTTTCTATCATTGTTTATTTTACTCATTTGTAGCACTTATTTCTATCAGATATTAACTTGCACATAAGAACATAAGGAAGAATGGTTGTACTGTATAGTGACTTACCTAAGTTAAACCTCGCATTGGTCTTTCCACCTCCACAAAAACGTAATTAATATAAAAGAGATCTTATCCTAGAGAGGACATAGGCTAAAAAAATGATTGAAATATTGAATTGAAATATCATACCTTAGGTATGAAACCTTCTCATGGAATTTCACATAAAGGTGGTGATATAATTCTCTTTAAACAAGTCCTACAATTGTTAATGCAATAACATGATAAACATAAATGAAATCAAACTCAATTGTTGAATGATGTAGTTTGAAACTTCTTGATTTCCCTTGATTGAATTGGTGAATACCTACACTTAGAACTTTATGTCTTTTGAATGTTTGAAGAAGTGCTATATATAGGGTTCACAAGGTAATTTTGATTAAAAAAAAGCTAACATAAAATGGGCAAGTACCAACATCGAGACTAGATTTTCAATTGTGAAATCCAACACTTGCATTAGCTACAATTTTGAGAGATTTTGGTAGGGCTATGGAGCTATGGACACTAGTTCCAATAAAATAGGGCCTTCAAAGGGGAAACACAAGTGTAAGATTCTATGATGTTAAATCCTATCCTAATTTTGTCATTTAACAATATCTAAGTTAAGATTAACGATGAAGATTTGATATTAAATAAGGCCCAAATAGGCCTAAGTGATCTAGGAAAAAGCACACTAAAGTAAGTGCCGATAGAGTGTGAAATTTTAAAAGGATGCAATTTATAACACTACAAATACTGATATAAACGGATTAAAATATACACAAAAGGCATTGATTATAAATGATGTCGAGTCTTAAAAATTGTTATAGATGATGAGATAATAGATTTAAAGAATAACATGATACATAAAATTTGGTGTTCCCAAAGGACACATACTTATTGGTTGCAAATAGATATTAGAAAAGAAGATTGGTTTGAATATAAATTGTAATGTGGGGAAATAGGGTTCACTAGCCTATATGGGCAAACTAGGAAGCTTAGGCCTATTTCTACTTCAATTAATTTTAGAGGGATAATGATCCACTTGTCCCAAGATGTTCTTAGGCACAAGGTGAATTTAGTGGTCCCTTGTGGAGGGAGTTGAAAGGCGACTCTACAATTTTAAGAAGAGGGATACAAAATAGGATGAAAAGATGACCTTTTTGTGTGCACAAGAAAACAATAAACTAGAAAATCAATTATAAAAGAAGATCCATCAATGCAGACTATAACTAGCCTACACAATAAATCTTTAGCAAAACTAGATCGACCGACACACCTTCCTCGACCTTCTCTTAGGACTAAGGTGCCCTACTCGACTCACTCATGACAATTTTAGCTCTGGAAAATTATAGACTGTAGATCTCCACCTTCTTTCTCTATACCTATTTCCGTGGGTCCATCAAATGTTCCTACACATAAAAAAAAAAAAGTAAAAATATTGGGTAGAAAGGGGTTTCCCTAAGTCAAACCTTGGTTTTGGAATCAACCTTGAAATTAAATTGAAATGGACTTGAAAGGAAAGCATGTTGATATGTAGCAGAGACTATATCTAAGAATGAAAATGTCTTGTACCTTGATGATGCAATTGCTTCTTTGAAGATGATCGCAAATATTAATGCAATAACATGACTACACAAAAGACCTAAAAGAAAATCATGAAAGACATGCTTGCATGAAGGTTGTTGAAGGTTATGACAATGAAGAATATGATGGGATGAAATATATTGAATGCTTGAATTGGATTGAATTGGCTCTAGTTCCCCTCCTTTGTTCATCGTTGATTCTTGATTCATTCTTTTTCTTCAAAAATGAGGGAGGATACTTACTTATACACCTCTCCCAAATATTTCAGGGTACAAAAATTGGATCAAACTAACACATGCAAAGATTTCTCACTTGACCAAGTTGGTTGTTAAGTGGTTTTAATTTGGGCCCAAACACTAGGGAACAGGGCACCCTGATTGGCCCAATCCCATGAGCAAGTCGCCCTAGGCACCTTGCTACCTCTAATGTGGCCTCAAATTGGAACCTAAGGTCCAAATGGAAAGGAGAAGCCAGAATGATATGTGGAATTGAGTTGGGATGAATGCAACTAGATGCGGGAGGCCATACATGCTAAAATAGGGCCTAATTGAGCAAGAAAATGCATAGGGATACAATTTAGGATGATGCATTTAACCCCCACTTTTGCAAGAGTATGAGCCTACACACATACTCATGGTAAAGTACAAGAAAGAGAAAGAGAGAGAGGCATTGAGAAAGCCTGCAAAGAAAGAAGACATCACTAAGTTCAAGGGAACAAGCCCCCAAACCAAGGATCCTAACTCATACAACCACATGCAAGGACACACAAACAAAAACAAAGAACACACAAAAGGGGTTAGTACTAAAAACAAAGGCTCCAAGTCAACTAGTTGAAGAGACCTCAATAATTAAAATGCCTCAACCATTAATATCACCCTTAAAATGCTATTGCAAGAGCATAAGTGGTCACCTAGAAAGAGAAAGAGCACACATCAAAGATGAGATAAGATTCCATGGTCCAATCAACTAGCAAAGTATGTTATGGGATCATAGAGGAGAGACAAAGAGAGCATCGATTCCATGGGATAGCAAGATGTGTTATGCTAGGTGATCCATGAAAGATGAAGGAAAGAATGGAAAATAGTCTAGCAAGTTGTGTTATGCTAGTTCCACTCATCCCAAGAGAATTTGGTGTAAAGAGAGAATTGAGTATCTAGCAAGTTATGTTATGCTAGTCAACCCATCCCAAGGATAACCAAGGAAATAATTGTCTCCAATGAAATCTACCAAAAATGGTGCAAAAGGATAACCAAGGAAGGCATTGTATCCAAGGAAATATACTAAAAAAACTACGAAAGGATAACCAAGGAAAGCATTGTCTCCAAGGAAAACTGCCAAAAAATGGTGCAATAGGATGACCAAGGAAAGCATTGTCTCCAACAAAATTTGCTAAAAAGGGTGAAAAGGGATAACCAATGAAAGCATTGTCTCCAAGGAAATCCGCCAAAAAAGATGCAAAAGGATGACCAAGGAAAGCATTGTCTCTAAGGAAATCCAAAAAAAAAGGTGCAAAAGGATGACCAAGGAAAGTATTGTCTCCAAGGAAATCCACGATATACTACACAAGGAGGTCGCATAAATTCCTTCTCCTTAAGAGGATAGTGTAGATCTATGGTGACTATTGGAGTTGAGGAAAAAACAACTCTACAGCTCCCAAAGATCACCTGCATGCAAACCTATCACAGAAGGAGAGAAGCCAAAAAGCTATGGAGGCCAGAATTCAGAGATCCAGAAAAGAGGAGTCATATTGATTGTGCAACAAGAATGCAATTCAATAATTACAGTTGTTATGAAAATACAAAGAGAGAATTCTTATAAAAGGATACTCGAAACCATAAAGAATTATAAGATTCCTAAGTTTAGCTTAAGCATAGAGTATAATAGACTAATAATTAAATATATAATTATTAGCTAATAAAAGATAACTCGAACACCCCCCCTTAAGATGAACTTAGGGAGTAGATAAAAAACAACTAAGGACTAAAAAAGCATGTAAAAAATTCAGGAAAGCAACAATGGGTCCCGACAACTAGGGTTGATGAGGTACCCAAGTACAATAAAATCTCTATAAAGTGGAGAAAAAGGAGAAAACCCCGTGGGAACAAAACTCCTCTCCAAGAAGAGATGAAAGCTCAAGTGAAGGACTAAGAAGCCTACAAACAAGAGTGTTCCAAAAGATAGGAACAAAAAGAAGAGAATGAATAACACCACTAAAGCATGAAATAGTTGCAAACACTATCGAAGAGTAACTGTTGATCTCAAGAACCTCCACTGAAATAGAACATGACCAAGTAGAGAAGACTGTAATCTGCTTGAGTGTCCTCAAATGACACTACTTAAATCAGATGGAAAACAAAGGCAAACTACTGAACTCGAAGATACAGATGGCATGAAACACCATAGCCTGAAGAGCTAATCAATCGAACCAAGGAAGCATTAGAACAACAGGACAAACCTCCCCATAATGGAGAAAAGGGAGAAGGAAAGGTACACTAAAAAGAATGGCCAACAAGAACTACATGATGAAGAACCAGGAACATCAAAGGTGCAAAGAAAGTACATAGTGTCATAGAAGGAACATTCACTTGACACACATCATGAGGCTAATGTCATGGAAGGAACACTCATGTGACAAAGGTAGATGGCAAACAAAGGCAAACATCAACCCCCATGGCACTTTATAAGTAGTGCATGTACAATAAGGCACAAGATGTGCAATATCTAAAGTATACAATGCATAGTGGCACGTTATCTTAGTGTGTTTGCATAAATAAAATGCTACAATGATCAGAAGAGATGAAAGACTGGAAACAGAAAGAATAGCCAAAGATGAGACATCCTACTCAAATAAAGAGATAAAGCAAAAAACTGAATAAAATATACCTAGAGCAGAATTTGGAAAGAAAACTCATATGAATGGAAAGAACATAGAATAATATTTTCAACGATATAAATTTTTCGAAAAACGGAGTTCGGATGCTCAAGTTATGTCTCCCAGAGTGCAAAAATGAACCTCTAGCTTTGACAGCAAAAAACATCATCAAAAAAGAAAAATTAAAAAATTCAAACCTCCAGATCTGGATAGATCTTGGAAAGAGATTTTTGAAGATATAAGATTTGTTGAACAACGGCTCCGTATGCCCAAGATATGGCCAAAAGACTGAAGGTGCTCCAGATGGGCCCAGAAGAGGCTTGAAGGCTGCCTACACAATGCTGACATCATCGAACTGCGAGCATAAAATTGACGGGCGTATGGTCGTCATCACCAAAAAACCAATATGCCTAGAAAATATCGCCGAAAAAATAATCCAGTGCCCGGCAAATAATCCCGATCGTTGGAAAACAAAGGAGGGGTCGAAAACAGGTCGACGACTCCTGGGCGGTGCGGGAGTGGTGGCTAGGCAGTGGCTGGAGGGACCTCTCGACCGGCGAGGGCCTGGCAGCATCAAGGCCTTGGCGACCGGCGACCGGGGCCTTGCGATCGGTGGGAGCCTGGCGGCGTCAGGACCTTGGCAGCCGACGGGTGAGGCCTTGCGACTGGCAGGGGCCTAGTGACGTTGGGACCTTGGCGACCAACGGGTGAGGGTCGTGTAGGCAACGACAAAGACCACGGCCTATTGCAGGGCGTACGAACCTGCACAGGTCATCAACCCCCCCCCCCCCCCCCAAATTTTATTTTTTTATTATTTAAAACAAAAATGAAAAAGAATTTTTTCCTCAATCTACGTGCATGAGGTCGTACAGCTTGGGGCCTAATTTTTTTTTGCCTCCAGAACACCTGACACCAAAATATGTCAAATTTTATATCAAACGTGGAAACAGCCTCCTAAATCCAACCATGAGGTCCTTTTGGCACCAAAATGTACCAAAAAATCAACTACCCCCAAAAATGGAAAAAATCAATTGCACAAACCCTCGAAAACACAGATCTAAAGAACAAGGCCCAAAAAATCTCATGAAGAGAATAGGGGCATGCAGATCTGGAGCTCTGATACTATATTGGAGTTGAGGAAAAATCAACTCTTTAACTCCCAAAAATCACCTGCATGCAAACCTAACACAAAAGGAGAGAAGCAAAAAAGCTATAGAGGCCAGAATTCAAGTATCCAGAAAAGAGGAGTCATATTGATTGTGCAACAAGAATGCAATTCAATAATTATAGTTGTTATGAAAATACAAAGAGAGAATCCTTATAAAAGGATACTTGAAAACCTAAAGGAGAAAACCCTAAAGAATTATAAGATTCCTAAGTTTAGCTTAAGCATTGAGTATGATAGACTAATAATCAAATAAATAATTATTAGCTAATAAAAGATAACTCTAACATATTGGAGTTGAGGAAAAATCAACTCTACAGCTCCCAAAGATCACCTGCATGTCATAGAAGGAGAGAAGCAAAAAAGCTATGGAGGCCACAATTCAAAGATCCAGAAAAGAGGAGTCATATTGATTGTGCAACAAGAATGCAATTCAATAATTATAGTTCTTTTCTGGATCTCTGAATTCTGGCCTCCATAATTTTTTTGCTTCTCTCCTTTTGTGACAGGTTTGCATGCAGGTGATCTTTGGGAGTTGTAGAGTTTATTTTTCCTCAACTCCAATATGGTATCAGAGCCTTGTCTCCAAAAAAGTTGCAAAAGGATGACCAAGGAAAGCATTGTCTCCAAGGAAATCCAAAAAGAATGGTGCAAAAGGTTGACCAAGGAAAGTATTGTCTCCAAGGAAATCAACAATATACTACACAAGGAGGTCGCGTAAATTCCCCCTCCTTAAGATGACAGTGTATATCTATGGTGACATCTTAAGGAAAAGAAGAACAAGGATACACACATTCAATCACCAAGGATATATCCTTAAACAATGAGGTACATGCAACCCTAGCCAAAGAGGCTTACTCTTGTGAGCCAAGGAAGAGATGATTGTGAGATATCTTGCGACAAGTGTAAAGGGGTCCTTTTGAGGGACACACAAGAAGGAGGAGGAAGAGATCATTTCTCAAAGACATCTACCTCCAAGAGGAGATCTTGAACAAAAATAACATCACTGACCAAAAGAAAGGAAAGAGAACAAGAATTCATACCTTCCTCTCATTGCTAGGTAAAGGGATTCTTGATGAAAGATAACACACTTTTTGGCTCCAAGTGAGAGATTTGTTTAAAATAGACATACATCGTAAAGTGAGAAAGATGTTGTACCCAAGGATACACAACTCTTTCATAAGAGAGAATCCTTGAGAAAACAAACAATTCCACAAAAAAAATGGCATCATATCATAAGCAAATAGCACCCAACCAAGGACCAAAAAAAATGGATCCTTAGAAAGAATAAGTAATAGAATCCTTGTCCCCCAAGTGTGAAAGTCAAGGAAAAAGGAGCTATTATGTTTCTCACAAAGTAAGATTGAAAATAAAAGCATAAAACCATGCAAAACAAAGAGTCCCCTAAAAGGTAAACTACTAAGATTACATGGTGTGGAGCAACATAATAGGTAAAGGGGGTGCTAAGGCATGACGTTTTCACCAAGAAAAAGAATAAGATCAATTGTGAGAGTAATACAAGCTTTATCATATTTCTCTTGAACAAACTCTTAAAAATCTCTACAATTGCCAAGAGAATGAGAATAACTATGATGAAAGAGACAATACACATCACCATATTTGCTCTTATAATTTTTTTTATATTTTATGAAAGGAAAAATAACATTCTTATCGTACTTCTATCTCCAAAAGATTCTTGTAGCTATTTTTTCTTGAATATCGGTATGTATAGGTCTTCTCTCTTTAGATGCAATGGAAGAAGAAGGGTTGTTTTCATGTAGTAAAAGATTTGATAAGGGAGGAGGAGGATTGTTTGATGAAGAATAATTTTTAGATGGACAATAGTTTCTATGTTTTGCAAAGTACTCCTTAAGAATTTGAACCTTACAAGAGTCTTCCATAGATGTTTAAGATGATGAATGAGGATATCCTAGACCTTCTCTAGTAGTTTTTGATGGAAGATCTATAGGGATCTTAATTTATTGTTCGTGTGTTCCAAGTCCTTGTCCCTATAACCTTGTTTAGAAATCATATCATAGACAACCTCATAAGATGTTCATAATTTCAAAGAAGAATGATCTTCATCCTAAATTTCTTTAAAATGTTGTGTAAGGATAAGCTAAAGGGCCAAAGGGATGATTAGATGAATAATAAACATCCTTTATAGGGAGATTCCCCTTTCTATCAAAATTATTCATGTCCTCTTTGGTAGGTTTGGAAGTAGAGTCATCTAAATCTTTATCTTTTCTTAATGCTATGTTAGGAGATAGATAATGAACTTGTTTTAGAATATTTTGATGGCGAAGATAAGATTTAGGAGAATAGGGAGGATCTATAGTTATTGAAGTGGTGAAATTAACATGATTAGCTTGTCCCTCTTGCACCAAGGTATCCTTGTGAGGAGATGGACTTGGAGTATGGACTCTAGCCTAATGAACAAAAAATAACCTAGGGGAGGTACAAGTGTTGTTTATTTCAATATCATCTCTAGGATTATCACTTTCTACAAAATATCTTATGTGATCCACATATTCTATGCATCTTCTTAAGAATTTCATCATAAAACAATTTACAACATGGATAAAAGCTTTGAGAAATGATTTGCAAGTAGTAAATATCTTTAAAATTCTAATGATGCCATATGCAAGAGTACTATGAATGAAAATAAGCAACATGAAGTGAAAGAAACCATTATCCAACACATGATTTTGATAAATGTAACTAAGAAGCAATGTAATCACATGTGAAATAGCAAACCAATCGGACTAAGTGAATTCCATTATGAATAATGCAATACACTCAAATCAGATCTGAAAATCAAAAGATGGATGTATAGGACACATCGGGTTCACCAAAATGTAATGGGAAACATGGGTTCACTAACTTGTATAGGCAAACTAGGAAGCTTAAGCCTATTTATGCTTCAATTACTTTGAGAGAGAAAGAATGATCCACTTGGCTCAAGATGTTCTTCAACACAAGGTGAATTTAGCGGTCCCTCATGGGGGGAGTTGAAAGGTGACTCTGTAATTTTGAGAAGAGCGATGCAAAATAGGGTGAAAAGATGACCTTTTGTGTGCATAGGAAAATAGTAAACTAATAGACCGATTCAAGAAAAGATCCAACAAAGATAACAAATTGTAAGCAAAATTGGAGGGGTTGGGGCACCCTACTTGAATTCCCAACACTAGGGCGCTCGACTCAACCTGCTTACTGCAATTTCAGCTCTAACAAATTGTAGGTTGTAGATCTCCACTTGCTTACCATGTACCTACCTCCATGGGTTTGTCACATGTTCTTGCACACAAAAAGAGGGAAAATGTTGGGCAAAAAGGGGTTTGCCTAAGTCAAAGTCCATTTTTAAAATCAATCTTGAAATTGAATTGAAATGTACTTGAAAGGAAAGTGTGATGATATGTAGAAAAAGTTAGACCTAAGAATGAAAACATCTTATACCTTGATGATGAAAATGCTTCTTTAAAGATGATCACAAATGTTGATGCAATAACATGACTCCACAAAAGACCTAAAAGGAAATCATAAAAGACGTGCTTGCATGAAGGTTGTTAAAGGTCGCCACAATGAAGAATATGGTGGTTGAAATGCCTTGAATTCTTGTATTGGATTGAATTTCCTCTATTTCCCATCCTTTGTTCGTCCTTGATTCCTGATTCATTCTTCTTCTTTCAAATGAGGGAGGGTACCTTGCTTATATACACCTCCCAAGTATTTCGGGGTGCAAAACTTAGAACAGGCCGACACGAGCAAAGATTTCTTGCTTAACCAAGCTGACTGTTAAGTGGATTGAATTTGGGACCAAACACAAGGGAACAAGGTGTCCTAATTGGCCTAATCCCATGAGCAGGTCACCCTAAGCGCCTTTCTCCCTCCAATATGGCCTCAAATTGGAACCTAAAGTCCAAAATGGGAAGGAGAAGCCAAAATGATATGTAGAATTGAGTTGGGATGAAGGAAACTAGATGTGGTAGGCCATACATGCTAAAATAGGGCCTAATTGAGCAATAAGTTGCATAGGGATGCTATTTACAATGCTACAAAAATATTGACAAGTAAAAAATATAATTGGTTATAGGGGGTGGATTAGGGTGATATTTTTTCTCTTATTGAAAAATAACATTGATTGGATTCTCGTCTTCTATTCTTGTAACTTATGTCTTAGAGCTCAAACAAATGTATGTGAAATTTGATTTCCTCCATAATGAATTGGATGAAGATATTTAAATGAAACAATTAGAAATATTTTTGGTTAAAGGTAAAGAAAATTTGGTTTTTAAATTGAAGAAATCCTTGTATGGCCTGAAACTGTCTTTAGATGTGTAACCAAAAGTTTGATATGTGTGTGTTGATTTTGTGATTTGCAAATTTTAAATTAGATCAAACATTTATTATAAATTGGATGGTGATCGTTTTCTAGTTATTGATTTATATACCAATGATATGTTTTTAAATTGTAAATGGAAATGTTTTTTATAATTGAAGTCTCAACTTGTAGGTAGATTTGAATTGTGGCCATGTAGAAACTCTTTGAATTGAATTAGAAGGGATAAAGAGAATAAAAATGTATGGTTTGGCTAAAGTATGTATTTTAATTCATTTTTACAAAACTTTAACATGTAGGATTGTAAAGCATTGTGTGTTTTCATGGCATTGATTTAAAAAAGTTGTTTGTTATACATTACCTTACATCCCCATCTAAGATGTTAGATGTGAGGATAGTGACTCACAAGAATGGGGTTGGAAGTTTGATTTATGCTATGTTTTATACTAGACTAGACATTTACCAATTATTGTTTAGAAGTTCATAATATGTTAATTTCTAATCCTCGATTGACTCATTAGGATGTTGTTGAGAGATTCTTTAATTTTTTGTAGGGTTTCTTAGAGTATTCTTTATTTTATCACGATAATTTAATAGGATATGTACAATATCTTGATATTTTTGGTTTTCTAGACTTAGACTAGATAGGTAATGTTGATAACAAAAGATCCACTTGGAATAGATTTGAGAGATTTATTATTTAAACTCTAATTTGTGGTGCAAAAAATTGGTTGAATAAGAAACATGTTATGGTCACTTTATTCACTATAGAATCTAAGTATATAGAAACTCATGCTTGTAAATAATCTATTTGGCTTACAATATTATGGTCAAATGTTGGGCTAAATTAGGGTACAATTCTCTTTCTCATGTTAGTTAGGGTGTTATTTGTTTGGCAAGGAACTCAAATTCGTATGCAAGGACCACACACGTAGATGTGCAATATCATTTTGTGAGAGATATGGTGAAATGTGGAAGGGTGAAAATAGAAAAAGTGGAGACTTTGATGAATAATGTAGATGCATTAACCAAGCCTATAAGCATGGATAAGTTTAGATGGTGTTCAAATTTTATGGGCCTCTTGACCCCTAAGAGTTAGATTTCATGATGGTATGATTCTCTTTGTCTCTTAGAGGGTATTCAACAATAGAATGTTGAGAAATTCGATGTCTCAACCTTACAATTTTTTTAAAATTATTTATTATTATTATTTAATAAATTTTCTATAATTATTAATACATGCGCTTCACCTAAAATGGGGTGTTGAAATTTGCCTAAAATGGGGTGTTGAAATTTGTGTAAGGCATTCGATATCATGTATCAGTACATTGTTGTATTGATTGTAGATTTTATGGAGGATATATTTAGCAAACTTGTAATGCCCCTTTTTATGAGATTCTATGACAAATTATGATGGAATCTTATGACATGCAACAACCAAGAATAAGGGGAGTTACTTTAAAATCTTAGTAGCTATGGCCACCTTTATTATTTGTCATGTGGTGCCTATTTCAAATAGTTTTTTATGACATGTTGGGCATCCATGTTGGGTATGTCAAATTAACTTAGTTATATGTGATTGATTAACTCTCTACTTTTATTAGTTTGTGAGAATTTTAGAAACCGATATTGGTTTTTTGAAGCTCAAGTTGGGTGTCATACTACCAAAGGCTTAGCATATAGTTTTCTAAACTAAATATTGTTTCTAGGTTGCTAATTTGTTTATATAAATTCAAATTTTATATTTGAGGAAGTGGATTTGAGATGAGAACTTATACATATACATAGATGATATTGGAATGATTTCTAAATTCTTCCAATTTTAATTACTAGTGAAATACTCTTTCAAAGACTTGCATTGCAAGTGTGTTTTAATTCCTTTAGATTTGATAATACATTATGTATGTTTTGGAAAGTGTGATTTTCCTCCTAGAATGACTTTCCACATGTAAATAATTATGGTATGGTTACACGGTTTATCTATTTATGCATGTGTTTCTCTACTTTCTGTAATTACTTTGGATCAAATTAAAATTATACATGTACATCAATCCCTTCAAGATTAGTGTAAGAATTCATTTTTGAACACCTTGCTCCTTTATATTTTTCCCACTTAGAATTTTATGCACTTTAAAAATCAACAATTGATTTATCCAAGTTAATGGACCCTTGCATCAATCATAAGTATATTCACTTTAGGTAGTAGGTTCCTAGATCTTGTATGAGCGCTACCATTTGGATCTAGATTACCTAGCCTAAAAGATCTACCTTGAAACTTCATGTTTCTCCTTATACTAAGATATACATTCATGGTTTTGTAACACTATTTCCTTAATGTAGGACATCATGTCTTCCTTCCCTTCACTTGCTCAACCACTAATAATATTTCTTCGTTCATCTTTTTGGTTTCAACTCTTATATCATCCTTGGCTATGGTATCTACATCCTTTATTGATGAATAACAATTGTTAGAAGTCTTTCCAAGAATGTAGGAATTCTCGTCCTCGCCTTTAGTTTAGAAGTCTACCATGATGAGACTTGACATTGCAACATCTATTTTTCTGTCAATTAAATCTTAATTAGATGTTTTAAAATTCTGTTAGTGAAAAAACAAAATGTACAAAGTGCAAACCCCTAAAAAAATTCAAGCCTCCCAAAAATGTAAACAAGTCTAATTTAAAAAAAAACTTGTACTTTATATATTGAATTTATCTTAAAAGTGAAATAATTTACTCAAAATGAGTCCAAATGACTTAAAATTAGGACCACAGGTGGATCTTTGTTCCCTTGTTCAAACTTCTAGAATTAAAAAAGAAATCAATGTTTTGCTACCTCAAGAGCGAAATTGGTTGGAACTATAATTTCATAATAAATCTCTCAAATCTATTCCAAATGACCTCGAATCTACACTACAACTAGTAACTACTTCAATATTTCTTTGAGCAACCTTCTAGAAATTATGATTTTTTGTCAATTTTGGAGAGATGTGCACTTCACAATTTTGGCTCCCAATTTTTCATATTTGCCTCGTTTCTTGCCTTTTGGGTGTCAAGACCATCCTCTAATACAACTTGTAATGAATTTGCTTGCATAAGAGAAGAACATAACTGAAGAAGTTGAGGAAATACAACTTCAGAGATCCCAAGAACACCTGCATGCAAATACCTGTCACAAGAGAAGAATGGAGGCACATAAAGCAAAAAAGCATAAATTCTCTGAAGAAGAAAATTATCATTCAAAAAGGGAATCAATTGTATGAACAAGTACAATACAATCCTTATAAAAGGATAATAGAAACCCTAAAGGGATAATGTGTATTTAATAATTAGAATAATTATTAAATACCTACAATATTTATTAAATGCCTAAGTTTAGCTTAAGCGTAGAGTTTAATAGACTAATAATTAAATAAATAATTATTAGCTAATACAAGATAACTCTAACATAACGAGAAATATGCTACAAATACTTGAAAATAGGATCACTTCAAGGTGCATTACCTTCAAAAGTCTCCAAAAAATAACACAATTGGCAATATGATGATCATAAACTAACCATTACCTCTTATATACCCTACTATTGTCTTGGATGAGAACTAGGCTGACTTAACTATCTATAGAAGACTATATTAATGATCATATAACTTAAGTAAGAGTTAAGGTAGCCACAAGCTAAGTATTATATCTTTATGCATACTTAAGGATTAAGATCATAATAGATTTAGAGCCAACTATGAGTATAAGAAAATTAGTTGGAAGATAATGTCCGACTAAAACATTAGAGTATCCACTTCTTGATGCAAACCGTGATTAGAAAATAATGCTTGACATTTGCTTTTCCAAATATGCAACAAAATGCATTGTCTCATAGAATCTCCAATCACATTCTTCTTACAAACAAAACCAAAATGTGCTTCCTTCCATCTTAAAGCAGGATAATGATTAAAAATAAGATTATTTTTCTTTTTAGCTCCAATATAGTACCAAAAATATGCTTCAAGATGGAGAGATGAAATGTTCCAAACAACTACATAGGCTCATCAATTTTCAAGTCTCATATGTTTCAAGAGGTTGTAAGTTTATATTTTCAGTCTAAGACTAGTTATTTAGCTTCCTTGATGTACATATTATGTTGTCCATATTGTTGATGTTCTTTTCTAGTGTAGCCATGGTATTGCTAGTTTTTGCCTCTTTGTATTGTGGACTAGTTTGACCATTTGTAGCTACTGTGTCTTCTTGTTCTTATTCTTTTTTTGTGCAATCTTTTTTTTTACTGTTATTTATTTCTTATGTAAACTTTCTTGCTTTGATCAATACAAAAAAATAATATTTATTTTTAAATGTATAAGACTCCATAATTTTAGAATATACTAATATTGGCAATACATTTATGATCTTTGAAAATTTGATTCAAAATAATTAACAAAAAGAATAAGAAGAATAAAATGAATATTATCACTTTTTTAATGAACGTTGTATAAAATACTTATTTAAAGACCACATATTTCCACAATCCATGAAATTAGCATAATTGCTTTTGGATTAGATTGTGTGTTAGTTTTTCATCAATTTTTAGATCGTACTCGTAAACCATCATAGAATGGAATAATGCTCTTCATCTTGATGATGAATATAAATAATACCACATATTTCCACAATCCATGAAATTAGCATAATTGTTTTTGGATTAGATTGTGTGTTAGTTTTTCATCAACTTTTAGATCGCACTCGTAATCCATCATAGAATGAAATAATGCTCTTCATCTTGATGATGAATATAAAGTATGATATAAAATATTGATGAAAAATTAGCACACAATTTAATTAAAATATATATATACTAAATTATTTATTTTTTAGATAAAATTTAATATATATTTTATACTATGTTAAAGTTTGTAACACTTTATTTGCTTTAATCTAATTAATAAAAATCATATATGTAATTTTTTATTTTTTTTCAAAATTAAAAAAACAAATATTATTTAAAAATGGAAAAAATAGTACAAAAGAATTAGCGAAAACAAGAGAAAAATAAAGAGTAATAAAAATAATAAGTAATAACGACTAAATTAAGATTGCCGAAAGAGAATACACATTGCCGAAAGAGAATACACATTTTTTATAACAAAAGAAAGAATACTAATTATTTCTTTTCTTCTTTTAAATATTAAATTTTTGGGAGGTCTGCTGCTTTCTTTTCGCGGGCATCGGGCTTCACAACTATTTTGTAGGTTTTTTATTTAAGAGTATTAAAGTTGGTTTTTGTAATTTATCATTATTGTTTGAATATAAAGGGACTAGACCTTTTACCTATACTTTGGGGGAAAAAATAAATTATATATTAAGTATGAAAGTTGATTTTATTTATCTAGGGTAATATTAATATTTAAAGTAGATTTATTAATTAAATAGTTATTTATTTATTTATTTATCATATATATGAATATATATTTTAATATTAAATTAAATTTTTTAATTTATATTTAAAATTTTATTTTATTTTGTGTAATTTTTAATTTTTGTAATTATTAATATGTCTTTTAAAATTTTGATGTTTTTATATTTGAAAGATAAATATTAAATTTTCACTATAGTAGCAATAATGGGTGGAATGTAATGATGTGAGTGTAATAAATAAAAAAATATTAAATAAAATAATTTGTAGTAACAAAGTAAAAACTATTAATAATTAAGATAATATGATAAAAAAATTAAAATCTAATTTATGAATAGTATTTTAATACTTTCAAGATAATCTATTTTAAATTATTTTAAGACTAAATAAGTAAAATCGAATACATAATTTATAAATAAAAAATACTTTTTTATTATACTAATTATATATTATTTTTTAAGGAATGGTTTGCAAAATTAGACTCGGGTAAATAATTTCTATTCATTTGTATGATATAATTTTTTTATAAAATTAGTATGAGTAAATGATAACATCAATTTTGATTATTAAATTAAATAATATTATAATTAAATTAATTATACTTATTATATTTATAATTCTAGCATAGATATTTTAAATAATAGAGATATTAAATTTTTTATTCAGAATAAATAGGATAAAGCGATACTAGTTTATAATATATTTATTTTAAATGTTCATAAAGTAAAAATAATAATAATAATTTTAGATAATTTTATATTTATATATTTAAAAAGTCAAATAAAAAATAATAAAATAAAACAACTCTTTTGAATGAAAAAATTTTAAAAATATATTTTATTTATTTTCTCCTCTGAACTACAACTTACTCTGAGTTTAATTGATATTTTGTGTATCTAATAAGAATAATAGCAATATGGGGATGTCCCCACAATGCAACAACAAGTTGCAAGTGGTTGTTGACACCATGTTCTTGGTTCGAGTCTCGACATGTTCATATGCCTGGTCGAACAGCTCCCTTTGTCTAATGTTGCAGGAACTTTGTGGTGTATTGGACGGTGTGCTACACGGTTTGACTTCGCATTGGTGTTAATGCCATGGTGTTTCGGTTGCTACAAGTCCCACACGTTCGACAACGGTTGGTGACTAGTTGTTGTCTTGGCGAAGGGAGGAATATGGAGTGATACGAACAGAGTGATAAGGAGGAATTGGAGCTGGAGAGATAAGGTGGCCCGAGCGTCGTAGATGGAGAGATAAGGAGAGGCTGCAATTGGAGAGATAAGGTGGCGCTCAGTAGTCGTGGAGAGATAAGGTGTCTATGGGCAAAGAGATAAGGAGAGGTTGTAATTGGAGAGATAAGGTGGTGCTTGGTGGTTATGGAGAGATAAGGTGACTATGGGAGATGCATGGAGTGATAAGGAGTGGAGATTTGCATGAGACAAATGGTGGGAGGCATTAATGCCTTAGCATGTTCACCATGGGGATGGGGTCCCCCATTGTGACCCCACTGGTTCATAGCTCCAGTCAAAAGCGATTATCGATAAAAAAAAAGAATAATAGTAATATAATGATATGATAGTATAATAATAATAATGTCTAATAATTTATTTATTTTTTTGGTTGAGCAAATAAAATGTCTTGAATTGTAAATTCACATTTAATTAATTTTCAATTAGGAGTAATTTCATTGTATATTAATTTTTTACGACTCTCTGCGAATTTACGGCTCTTTGCGAATGCTTCGATTTCACAAATCATGTGGCTCACTGTCTTCTCTCCCCCTAAATGCAAGCAGTCTTTGAGTGAAGAAGATGGAGCCTAGCAAGTGGTGGAAAGCAGAAAGTCCAAATTCCACAGGAATGCCCATTACAGTCTGCCAAACCCTAAGCTGCTACCCTCGGGAGTTACAACCTACTTTGCTCCGTCCTCCTAGCCGCTACTTGGGGGCACCAAATACATCTGTTTTACCCCCTCCTTCCCTCCTCTTGAAGACCATATCAACAAATTGGTTGGTCAAGCCAGAGAGTTTAGAAAGGTGTTAAATCATCGGTGGCTTAAGGCAAACCCTTCTTTGCGAGAGTTTTCAGGGCAAAACAATAACATAAGAGCACCCCTCCCTCACCTTGCAAAGCGGAAAGATGGGTCACGCTTGCCTACTCTGAACCCTAAAGGTTGAAATCTTATGATCAAGGTGGAATCAGATTATCTTGAGAAGAATACCATTTTTCATCAGAGCAATAGCTTCATTGCCAAATGGAGAGTGCCCTATCATTCTTTCGATGAAGTTAAAGGTTGGTGGGAGTCAAAATTCCAAAAACCAGTAAGTATCTTCAATTTGGGCTGTCAATACATTTTAATAACATGCATTAATTCTAGCGTAAAGAAGGACCTTCTCAAAAGTAAACAAAAATTGCTTAACGGTTGTATTTTTTATTGCATTGATTGGATCCCCAACTTTAACCCTAAAACTTTTTCCTTTAAAAGCTCCTTATATTGGGTCAATATCAGCCCTCTTCCAGCTAAATTTCATTCTCCAAAAATAATAGAATCAATTACAGAAGGGCTAGGGAAATGCTTGGCTTTTACAGGTATTTGGGATGGGAACTTTGAGAGAGATACAAAAATATTAATCAACCTCAAAACCACTAACCCTAAATTGAGCCCTCTCGATCTAATTTCCTCAGCAGGGAAGTGGGAGATCACCCCTTCAATCTATGACGACATCATTGACACTTCAGAATTGTTTATCTGTCATAAGAGAAATTCTATCAAAGAAACAAAAATGAACCCCGTTTCTGTTGAAAGCAAAAAGCATATCGACAACAACCAGCCATCCTCAGGTTCCAAGACTCATCTGGTCTCTCCTATAACTACAACCATAGCAGGCTTGCCCTCTCTCAATAAAACCAAGGCGGATTTGCCCACTTCTGGCACACCTTCTCAAACTTTAGTCCTGGTAACCAAGAAATCCAATATTCCACCATATACTTCATCTGACATGATAGAACATAATTCCCCTCTCAGGAATCCTATCTCAGATCCATCTCATGCCCCTTTGGTTAGTCGGATTTCAAGGCCTTCTCCCCTTATTATGCAACAATCCCTTAATTTAGTCCAGGTCAACAAAAAACTTAGAACAGAGAAGCCTTAAGCGACCTACTTGAATTCACCAACTCCTTGAAAGCAAATATAACTGAGCAGATAGAGATTGTGGAACGTAGTCTGGCTGAAGACGATGATCTCGGAGACTTAGAACACGACCTAGATATGGGAGGCTCGAAGGATTGTACTCAAAATGAGGTTTAGTTAGACTTAGTATTCAACTCCTCTTTCCCTCCTCCTTCTCCTCGACTATCTTCTAAGATAGAGATCCCTAGAGAGGCCTCCCCCGCTCATAGTGAGGAAAACCCTCTGGAAGTCGGCCCATTAGGTTTAGCCCTTAACATGGAAGGTAGGAACAAACTAGATTGTGGATCCTCCCAGAAGAGGAGAGGGAGAAGATCAAATTCGGAGTTAAGACTACTAGATGGAAAGGCTCTAGACCAAACCAAGCTTACAGACATTTTCAATGTAGGGAGGGGGAATTTCCCTCCCACGTCACCATGAAGCTATTATCGTGGAATGTTAGGGGTATCAACACCCCTAACAAGCAGCGCATCCTCAAGCGTTGCATCTTTAAGGTCAAAGCTAAAATTACTATTATTCAAGAAACCAAGTTTGATAGTCTTGCAGGGGACTCTTTTGGGAAACATTTAGGAAAGTACAACTGGTCAGGTATCCCTGCGATTGGGGCTTTTGGAGGTTTAGGTATTATATGGGACCCAAGCCGCATCTTTTTAGAAATTATAGAGACCAACAGGTTCTGGATGGGACTAGACATCAAATGTATTAGTAATAACCTAAGATTTAATCTGATTAATGTCTATGGTCCTACACCAAAAGACTTAAAATGAGCAGTCTAGGAAGAACTCTCCTCCTTCATGAGTAGGAATAAGAACAAAGATTGCATAATAGTTGGTGATTTTAATGCCATAGGCTGCCTAGCTGAGAAATCAGGTGGCTGCTCTAGAGAACCTCAATCCTTAGTAGATTTTAGAGAATGGACCTTCCAAAATAACCTCATGGACATTCATATAGACAATGGTGTCTTTACTTGAACCAACAGAAGATCTGGGTTCAGCATGATAGAGAAAGATTAGACAGTTTCCTTATTAAGGATAACTTAGGCACCCTCAACAATATCTCAGTCAAAGCATCCATCCTCCCTTTCTCAGGCTCTGATCACTTCCCGGTCCAATTATCTATAGCTGAAGACCTCAAGCCGCTGAAATGTCCATTCAAATTTGAGCTCATGTGGCTGAAAGAAGAAAATTTCATTTGTATGATAGAAAAGTGGTGGTCGTCATTCGAGGTATCCAGATCCAAACTTTTCTACTTTGTATCTAACCTTAAAATGATCAAACAAGCTCTCCTCTCATGGAATAGAGAAAAAATTGGCAATATTTTTTAAGCCAAGGCCAAAATCGAATTAGAACTAAATGAGCTAAACGAATCTATGATCAATTCTGGGATGGACCAAGAACGATACTTGAAAGAAAAAATGCTCATGAAAAAATTTGAAAATATTCTGTCAAAAGAGGAAACATTCCGGAAACAAAAATCACGAGATACTTGGTTAGCTGATGGGGACAAGAACACTAAATTTTTTCATGCTAGTACTAAAGCTAGAAGGAGCAGAAACAAATAACCAAAATCATTGATGATAATGACCGCCTGATAGAAGATCCTGAAGGAGTAGCCAAACACACTATTAATTTTTTCAAATCCCTTCTCAACTCGGAATCCTCTAATCTGACTTCCCAGGAAAGTCTCCTCCAGAATATCCCTAAACTAATTTATAAAGAACATAATATGACTCTTAACCAAAGCTTCACAGTAGATGAAATTGAGAAAGCAATAAAAGAACTGCACCCGGAAAAAGTTAATGGGCCGAACGGCTTCCCAACCGCCTTTTTTCACTCATGCTGGCATTTTTTGGGACTGGAATTAGTGGACACTCTCGAAGGTGCCAGAAAATTAGGTAGGATCCTCTGAGAGATCAACAACACCTCCATTATCCTCATCCCCAAAAAAGCCTCTGCTGACACCTTGGACAGGTTTAGACTGATCGCCCTTTGCAATACACTCTACAAAATCTTCACAAAAGCACTAGCTAATAGACTCAAACCCCTCCTTCAAATTATCATCTCAGAAGAACAATCTAGTTTTGTCCCTGGTAGATCCATCTTGGATGGGGTTATTCTCGCTCACGAGGCAATCCACTCCTCTCATTCCAATTCTAGACCATCTATGTTCATCAAGCTAGATATCAAAAAGGCATATGATAAAGTGGACTGGAGGTTCCTATGCAAATGCAAGACAACATTTGGCTTCAACAAAAGTTGGATCAACTTGATATTCAAATGCATCTCAAATCCCCAATTCTCAATTTTGGCTAATGGTTCCCCACAAGGATTTTTCGCTAGTTCTCGAGGTTTGAGACAAGGGGACCCTATATCCCCCTTTCTCTATATTATCATGGCAAGAGGTCTAGGCAGGACCATTCAAAAATCTCAAGAGCTTAGTAACATAGAAGGGATTAGAATAATGAGCATTGTCGATCCAGTAACTCATCAGCAATTTGTAGATGATACTCTTATGTTGGGGAATAGCTCCTCCTCTTAAGCTCGAAATTTCAAAACAATACTGGAATGGTACGCTAAAGCCTCTAGTCGGGGGGTAAACAAAGCAAAAACCAAGGTCATTTTCCTTCATACTAAAGATAATATAGAAAAGAAATTCTTAGTATTCTAGGTTTCTAGTCAGGATCACTTCCATGTATTTATCTAGGTCTCCCTTTGGATAAAGAGACTAGAGAAAACAAGCTTTGGGATAGTTTTCTGTCCAAATTGGACTCAAAAATGCAATCTTGGAAAGGTAAATGGCAATCTTTAGCAGGTAGAATTGTCTCGATCCGCTCTGTCCTCTCAGCAATCCCTCAGTATTACATGTCCTGTCTCCAGCTCCCCGACTGCATCGAGGATAGACTCATAAGGATCTTGAGGTCCTTTCTATGGCAAGGTTTGGGAGACAAGAAGAAGTATGCATTAATTGCATGGGACACTCTTTGCCTTCCTAAACTAAACGAAGGTTTAGGCTTCTAGAATCTAGATAGTCAGAATAGGGCACTTGGAGCCAAACTAGTATGGAAAATCTACAAAGAGCCACATTTGAAATGGGTCAAAATAATAAAAGGAAAGTATCTAGACAACCTCAACTCAACTAGCATCTTTAGAATACCTTCCCTTCCCAAAGGATCTAGAATTTGGAACT